>NC_054605.1:1892500-3092500 GCF_004785595.1 Juglans microcarpa x Juglans regia
TTAGGTGACTTCTAAAGTACGCCCAGTGTTTAGATGTACTGAAAATATTTATATGAGGTGTTTCCAGTATCGTTGAGTTAAACTTGTTTTTAAAAGAGACAATTATAATATTTTGAAGAGCTTCAAAATATTATTGTCGGAGATCATTTTAATATTAATTATTAAAATGATTCCAATTATTTGAAATATTATTGGGATTTAAATTATGTTGAAAGCTTTAATTAAATTAAATGGTTTTATCCCTTTAAATATATTAAATAAGACTTCATCATTTTATTAATGATGAAGAAATATTATTTTATAAACTAAAGTTAGTTTAAAATAATATTTACCTTAATTCCTCTGAGTGCTTTTAATTAAGTTAACGTTTACGTATATTCAAATCAGTATTTTAATATCTCAACGTTAGATCATTTTGAGGATCCCCAGATGAAGGGACTGAGTTAAATACCCAGACCCCCTCTCTCTTTCTCCCTCACTTTTCCCCAGCTCTCTCTCTCTCTCTTCCCTCTCCCCTCAAGCGTACACTGTACGAGGTCCATCTCCACGCCGTAGCTTCCGTCGCACAGCTCGGCGCCGCCGTGTGCCGCCAGCTCTCACCGCTGGCACTGTTGCACTCCTCTCCCTCACGCTCTCTCTTCCTCTCTCTTGGAAGTGTAATGCCCGAATGGGCATGATGCCCATTCCACCGCTGTGCGCCACCTACCGGCACCACCACCGCCACCAACAGCCTCCCATTTTACCAGTGAACCCCTCCCATGGAACCCAAGCCTCGGGAGGCCCCCCTTCCCCCTCCGTCGCACGCACTCATGAAACCCATTTATGGGGTTTCGCACTGCTTCAAGCTACTGACACTGCTGGCACCGCCGTGTGCGACTCCCACGGCCACCAGGCACCACCGTGAGCTTCCCTCTTCCTCCCCCTTCCTCCCCCATGTGACCCGAGGCCCATAGCCTCTCCTCCACACACGAGCTTCCCTCTCTCTCGCGCACGGGTTTCACACCGTGCACCGCTATGCACCGCCACCCACGGCGTGTAACCGCCACCTTCAGCCTCCTCAGGCCACCACCAAGCCAACCCAACCTCCCACGGCCACGATCTGTCACCCATGCACGCACACTCTCTCTCACTCTCCCATGGCCTTTCCTCCACTGTACGGCCAGATTCGCGGCCATGAGCCACCATGGTGCCACCTCGACGTCACCACGAGATCCACCACATTTCCCTTAGCCAAGCCCTAGGTCCAAACCACCACTTTACGTGGTGGGTAATCATTGCACGTGATGGACAATCACTGCATGTGACTGACTGTCACTGTACACGATTAGGTACGATGTGTACCACCCTTCATAGCCACCATCACGAGCCCTTCACAAGCCTTTCCAAGACCACACTTAGCTATCCAAACGCCCAAACAATCAACGTACGTGGGTTAGTCACCACGTACGACCTCTCCGACGTCATCGGCTGTGAGGATCAGCGAGCAATGCACGGGTTATCCCGTCGATGGTATAATCCTCTATCTCTCGTTATTTATGTTAGATATTGATTAGTGGACTAGGTTGTGGATTGTGCTGTTAGTATTAGGGGATTGACTGTGTAGTATGGAGATGTGCTGTGTAGCGAAGTGATGGGCGTTTTATGATGTGTTGTGTTGTGAAGTGTTGGGCTTATCTATGTAGTGCGCTGTGAAGTGTGGAGTGTAGTTGGGAATTGTGCTGTGCAGTGTTGTTGTGGGGCATGTGCTGTATGGGTGGCGTGGTGTTGTGTGGAATGGGAAGAGTACATTCTGAGTGTACTCTGTGTGGCGTATTACGTACGAAGGGAGTACTTGTAGAATGTACTCCATATGAGGGAGCGACGCACCATCCGGCGGGTATGCTGTAATGGTGATGTGGCGTGTATAAAGGGAGTACACGTGGAGTGTACTCTATGTGGTGTAAATATACACTATATGGCAAGTATGCCATGATGGTGATGGGTCATAGTGTGTATGAAGGGAATACTCACGGAGTGTACTCTATGTGGTAGAGTGATGCATCGTATGGCGGGCATGCCATATTGATGATAGGTGGTAGCGTGTGGAAAGGGAGTATACGTGAAGTGTACTCCATGAGGCAGCGACACTCCGTGTGACGTGTTGCAGAGATAAGGATGGTTGTGCAGTTGATGGGCGTAGAACGTGGTGAATAGTGTCAAGAATTGTGGACCAATGTCCCGAAATAGTTATGTTGCAGCCTGTAGTCTGAGGTGACAAGTGTCACCATGATGGACTTATGGCTCGGAGTATGCGTGAAGTAGCAGAACAAGTATAAGAGTACGCAGCGGAAGCATGACTGGGCAACGTCACGAAGTGACGTGGTTACTGAAAGTCGTGCTTATGATGGGTGAAGTTAGTGTGGAAATGGCATAACGGGAACATGATGAGATGTCACGATGTTACGGGAGTACGTGAGGAACCGTACTCGTGACGAGTTAGAAGTTGGCGTAGAAGTGACGTAACAGGATATCAGGTGACGTGACAAGATCACGGTGTAGCTTGAGAGTAGTCTCGAGCTATGTGACGTGACGCAAGGTGTAGTTGTGAATGGAGCCTTGTCACACTAAGTGTTGGGATGAACTGTAAGAAAGGACGGCTAGCATGAAGAGTCATGCTGGCTGGGTTAAGAGAATGTTGGTATCAGAATATGGCCCTCATCCCTACGAGCAAGTGATCAACATGTTATATGTTGATCTTAGGTGATATAGGGGTAAGGTACATGTGTAGTTTGGCGAGACACGTGTACCAGACGGGTTCACCATATGTAATGGGTAATCTATCCTATGCATAGTTACACGGTGCTTAAGCCTCAGAGTTGGCGTAGAACCGTGTGTCTTGTATGGATGAGAATGAGGATTAGTATGTGCTAAGATGCATGAAGATAGTGACCAGTGTACTGTCTAAGGAAGGGATGCGTGACTTAGTTGGTCTGAGTCATGCGTCAGAACGTGGTTAACGAGAAGAGTAAGACGAATGTCTTAGTGTCTTAATCCAAAGGTGAATCATGGGTTCACTTTAGTGAATGAGCACTCGAGGCAAGACGTTGAATTGGAAGATGTGGTGACTGTAGTGGTCCCTAAAAGTTTTAACGTAGTAAAGGGCACGAAAGTGCACGGGATAGAATGAGAGTGTTCCAAGTATAGCGTAGTTCTATTTATAGTTAAGTTGCTTATGACTAGATAGAGAATGACGTTAAGGTTATGTATGCATGTAGGTTGCCAGCTGACACGCGCATGAATGGAATGCATGGTATGAAAGTAGCATGGAGTCCAGGTAAGTATTACGTTCATGCCCTTCTAGAGTTTTCTAGAAATTACGAAGCGAAAAAGAAAAGCTTTTATCTTTAAGAAAATGCTTACGAAAGAAGATGCCATGCTTTCAAACGTAAATGTACGTACGGCCCTTCCATGAAAGCCCCTTTTTACGCATCCAAAGTTATTAATTGTACCCATGCGAATGGATGACTATAAGATGTATCTATTGTACGTATTTTCAAAGAAGACGAACTGATGTAAATGCAAGAAAGACTAGCTTGAGCCAACGCCTTCGTAGATCTTACGGACCGACGTTGTCGCGAGCGCCACGAGGTGATGCTCGTGGACGCCGCGCAGGCCGACGTTGAAGGTGATGCTTACGAATGCCGCGAAAGGTGAAGTTTGAGCCCGTGCTTTATGTTTTATGGACGGTACGAACTGATACTTTTATGAATGCCACGAGGTGATGCTCGTGGATGTCATGAAAGAGGATGTTCAAGCCCATGCTCACGAAATGATGTTTTCTCATGAAAAAAAATGTTTCTCATGTTAAATGAAAGAAATAACTGAATGAAAGCTCCAGCTCTTTAGAGTTGGCATGAATGAATGAATGAAAGAATGAAATAAAAGCATGAAATGTATGAAGATACGTAACGGCCACATGAATGAATGAAAGGGTACCAATGAATGGGCAGATTGCAATGCCGGGCAGTAGTACTGGTAGTGCACCAGTGATGCACCCTAACGGAATGGGATTCCAACCCGTGGCCACGGGCAAATCCATTGGCCATAGGGCTGCTAACCCTAACACACGGGGCGTAACAGTGTGTACCGGCCTATGAAAGTGAAAAGAAAGAATGTATGTATGTACGCATGTATGTACGCATGAATTCACGAACGCACTTTAAGAAATGAAGGCACTGACAGGTGAAACGTTTTACGAAAAGAAAGGAAAACCCCGTCTAGTGACGTTTTCAAATGGATGCACGTATGCACGTATGCATGTATGTATAGTATGTACGAATGATGAATGCATGAATGAAAACCTATGTTATTATATTTTAACTGCATGAAATAATGCTTACGAGTCTTCGACTCATTTTAGTTTTTATGCATGTCCCTCCCCCCCCCCCCCCACAGGGAAGGAAATGAAGTACGCATCAGGACGGACACGGCCCATGGGGAAGAGCACGAAAGTCTAGGCACGAGGTTTAAATGTAAGAGAGGCATTTTTATTATTAAAATTGATTTTTTCCTCTGTAAACCTCTTTTATTGTAAAAGCACATTTTTATTTTATAAACATAGAGTCTTGCATCCTGGGAAGAAGCAAAAAGTTTTAAATCGGATGGTAATTCCCGTCGTCCTTTCTCAAAATATTTTATAAAAAGACCCACCACAAGGACGGGCGTTACAACTACTGTTTGAGAGGGTAATTTCCCCAAACTTTGCGCCTCTAGCTAACTAATTGTGGTTGCCATCTGGCCCATCTAATTGTCCAAACTTTGAATATTGGCCCTCGTCTCCTGTTGAAATTGCAAAGTGTTAGTGGCAAGAGACTTAACAATATCTTCTAAAGACATACCAGAATTAGAAGTTTGGCCCGGTTGTTGTCTAGGGGGGTATGGTCGCTTATATTGCTGGTGACTTGGGTGGTTTTGAGTCACGGGCTAATTTACTTGTGGATTCCCATAGGTAAGATTGGGGTGATCCCTCCGTCCCAGGTTATAAGTGCTCGAATAAGGATCATACTTCCATTGTGTTTGTCCAAGAAAACCACCCGCCACATTCACTTGCTCAATGGGCTCCTCTTGAAGAGTTGAGCACATATCGGTTGGATGCCCTACTACCGAACAAATCCCACAAGTCTTCACCGTTTGCATATTACCTACAACCATTTGACGAACAAGAGAAGTTAGACTAGCAATTTGTTGTTCAAGGGGGGAAATATTTACCTCATTAACATGCTTAGATGGAAGGTCAAGCCTAGTGCCAAATTGTTGAGAATTGGCCGCCATATTTGCAATCAAGTTTCTAGCGGCCTCAGGAGTTTTATCCACCAAAGCTCCTTCACTAGTAGAATCAGTCATGCTCCTATCGTTGGGTAAAAGGCCCTCATAGAAATACTGGATAAGTGGCTACTCACTAATTTGATGATGGGGGCAGCTTGCACATAATTTCTTAAAACGTTCCCAATATTCATGTAGGGACTCTTCGTTGTGTTGTGCTGCCTTATACCACAAATTTCCTTCTGAATGTTGGCTGCCATTGAAGCTGGGAAATATTTCTCCAAAAACAACCTCTTCATCTCGTTCCATGTGATAATACTCTCGGAGAGTAGATAATAGAGTCAATCCTTAGCCAAATCCTTCAAAGAAAACAAAAAGGCTCTTAATTTAATTTTCTCTTCAGTCCCCCCCTGGGTTTCATACTCGTGATACCACATGAAGCTACTTTAAATACTTGTGAGGATCTTCACCTGCAAGGCCATGAAAAGTGGACAAGAGATGTATTAGTCCAGATTTTAATTCAAAAGTAGTAGTAGCATTTAAAGTAGAGAACGTTATGCATAAAGGTTGTTGATTCAAATCAGGCGCGGCAAGCACTTTCAAAGTTCAATTTCCAGCCATGACTTCCCCCTTTTCTAAATCAGAATCACTAGCAAATAGGGAATCAAGAGCCATATCGTTCTTTTCAGAATTTTCCCTAGCTTCCTTCCTTAACCTGCACAAAGTTCTCTCTATTTCCGGATCGCATTGAAAATTACTTTGATTAGAAGATCGAGTTACAATCATAAACAATCAAGAAAACTCTAACAAACCATGAAAAACAAATCAGGGAAAGTCTAGAGTAACGAAAATAAATAAAAATAACCACCAAAAACTAACGATTTTTTTTTCCGAAGATTTCAAGAACGAAATAAGGATCACAAGAAGCACCAAAATTTAGTGTGATGTCATAGGCAACTAAAAATAAAACCTATACTCCTAAAAATACATATAGTGGTGCAAGTAAGGATCATTCCCACAGAGAGTATTTAGCCTAGTTTTTTGCTACGTGAACAAGGATGGGGGGTTTGAGTATAACGAAAATAATTTTAAGAAAAACAACTAATTAACAATTCAAATTAAAGTATCAAGATCAATCAAAAGAATAAATATTGGTCTAAGTCAATATCCACAATTGGAATTTTACAACTAATCATCGATGCAAGTATATATTAATTTATACACTGAATATTCATCATTGGAATTATTTTCCTGTCTCTCCTTAGTCGCAGTTAATTAGAAAATAAGCGATCTAATTAACCGTAACTACTAAACAACCCAAGACAAGGGCTAAATGTTTAATCTAGTAGTAGTCTTAAGAATTAGAGAGATCGATGAAACTAAACAATACAAGCACAAGTGGTTGCATTTAATTTTGTCGAGCATTCTTCCTAAGATCTACTTTTTTCTTCAAAAGATCTTCTTTTTTCTCTCTAAACCCAAACCCAGACCGCAACTTTCTCTCTAAACCCAGCTCATTCAGACCGGCTAGAGGGGGTGGGAGCTTCGGCTCCTTCCCCCTTCACTCTTTCCCTTTACTTCTCTGATTTTCCTTTGTATTTTGTTTTTTTTCTTTTTCGTTAGGGAGAATCGCCGTTCGTGGTCTTCGGGATCCTTATAGCCAACACGCGCCCCACCAGGAGGTTGCCCAGCCGCCGATCTACACGTCCACCGAACACGGCCCTAACCGGAGTGGAGCGTGGCCTGCACGTGCGGGACGAAAATTACGAAGCTCGTCGGCGCGTGGCCATCACGCGCCACCAAGGAGCTCTATGCCGTTGCAACGCGCGGCAGCTCCCGAACCAGCGACTCTGGATCTCCCAAGACCGACCGTCGGTTTTCCCTTCCGAGGCGTTTTTTGTGCACTGTTTTTCCCTTTTTACAGTGTTTTCTCTATGTGATTTATTTATGCATTGTCTTTATTTTCAAGAAAACAAAAAAACCCAAAAACATTAGTCCCTTCGGACTTAGGTCCGAAGGGTGTTGTCCCCCCTCCGCTTAGTCGGTGATGTTGGGGTTTGGTTTCTCCATACTCAACCTAGTTGGGTATGGAGTTTTATGTTTGGTTACTGTGAACTCTGTTGGGAACAGAGGTGTGCTATCTCTTAGACTTCGGTCTTTAGAGATAAGTCGTTTGGACTAGACCATGTCAGTCACAATAGTGTACTGAGATTCTACTAACGTTTGTAATTGACTTGTTGTTTGAAGTCAAAGTTGTATGTCCTCTTAAATGAATGGAATGAGATCCTTTTTATCGAAAAAAAAATAATAATAATTTCGGACGCAGCAAATCATTAAATCTTAGTTGCTCCACAAATTAGAGGAATCAAATAATTACATATTTGATATCTAACATACCAGTAGATTGCAACGAATAATAAACTAGTAGGCCTCCTAGTAATTAAACGAGACAATCATGAAAATAGGCACTGAAAAATATCTGATACTCAAAGAATAAATTGAACACTAAAAACAAATTAGACTCATAGTTTTATTGATTCCGAAGCTTCCGGTTCCTTCGACTAATTATGAAAGTTTAGCCGTGCAGGGCCATGATGAAAACTCAAAGGAGAAGTTAGAGAAGAGGGAAGAGAGATGCTCTAGTCTGATGATTCCCCCCCCCCCCCCCACCATTTTACACTTCCATGCCCTTTGTTAGAAGCCGACAAAATCTCCTCAAAATATTCTAAATATTATCCTAAAATAACAATATCCAAATCTAATTAATTAAGGAAAATATTAAAAATAAAATAAAGTCCTAATATAACTAAGAAAGTGGTGTTTTCAGCTTGAAATTTCGTGCACCAGATAAATTGCGTCAGATCCACGTATTCGAATTGCATGCTAAGGAACATTCCAGAACATCAAAAGTTTAGGTGCAGCAACTTCAAGCCCGATTCCGACCTTGATGCAGCCAATATCAATCAAAACTCAAAACATTAAAGTTGTAGATCTTTCACTTGGTGTTCCATAGCATCTCACATCATCTCAATCGGAGCTCAGATGAGAGAGTTATTCCCAGATTACAAAGTGATGTTGAAACTGTCCAAAATCGCCCAATTAGCTTCGTCCTAAATCAAAATAAAATAATAATGAGTATATTTAGGCACCAAATGAGTATGAAAGACTAGACATTAAGGGAGAAAAATATGACATTTTGCATTCTCATCATGTTCTATGTTTGTGTTCTTGCTTGAGGTTTCTAAAGGTGCTTTATTTGTGAAGGCACATAGAAGAACCTTGTTTTGATGAGTATCGAGTAGCAACTGTTTGAGTATAACTTGTTTGGGTTGATTAATATAAACAAGTATCAAGTCAGATTTGTTTGAGTTTAACTTATTTTAGTTTATTAATATAAACTGTTTGTTTTATGTTTATATTCTTGCAGGAAGTTTATGGAGGTGCTCTGCTTCTTGAAGCACATCGAGTCAAGGTTGTTTTGACAAGTATCGAGTTAGATCTATTTGACCTTAACTTATTTTAGTTGATTAATATAAACTATCTGTTTTACGTTTATTTCTTTCTGGAAGTTTATGGAGGTGCTTTACTTCTCGAGGCACATTGAGTCAAGGTTGTTTTGTCAAGTATCAAGTCAAATCGGTTTGAAATTAACTTATTTTAGTTTATTAATATACACTATATGTTTTATGTTTATATTCTTTTTGGAAGTTTGTGGAGGTGCTTTGCTTCTTGAGGCACATCGAGTCAAAGCTGTTTTGACAAGTATCGAGTCAAAGCTGTTTGACTTTGACTTATTTTATTTGATTAATATAAATTGTTTGTTCTATGTTTATATTCTTGCTGGAAATTTCTGAAGGAGATTTGATTCTAGAGGCACATCAAGTCAAAGTTGTTTCGACAAATATCTAGTCAAAGCTATTTGACTTAACATGTTTTAGTTGATTAATATAAACTGACTGGTTCTATGGTTACAAATGATTTATGTTAGCAAATGGATGAACATTTGAACGAGGTTGATCCAGTGGAGGAATATGAAAATGAAGACTCTATTAGGATCAGCTTAGTAGAGCCCATGTCTTATGATGATGGAGACAATGCAAATACTGAGGTTCTTGATATTATCACCAATGAGCACCTAATTGAAAGTCCACCAATTGCCTATGAAAAAAAGACGAGAAAGATGACTTATATTGTATGTAAGGATTTTGTTGAAATTGAACGAGATGTTGCTAAACAACCTCAATGTAAATGGTGTAAAACTTTGATCAAAGCATCTCAATCGAGCTCTACCACTACACTAAGTAGGCACTTGCTAACTTGTTTGTCATACATAGCCTCTAAGAAAAAGGAGAAGGCTTTAGCAATTGAGTCTAAAGTCAATTGATTAATGTTTTAGTTGTTTGCCAGATGATATTCATTGTGTCAAAATTTACCTATGATCGTAATAGGGTGAGAGAGCTTGCATCTCATATGACACTTTATCTTGAATATCCATTCTTCTTTATGGAATATGTCGTATTTAATAAGTTTATGAGTGCAAATACTCCATATTGGGAAAAAAAAAAATTTCTAGCTCCTGGAAAGAAGGAATGCATGATAACTTTTGAGAAAGAAAATGTATCGCCCTGTCCCTTGTTAAAAGACCCGAGGAGGATCTGTGGTGCTAGGGGTTCCAGCCGTATGAGAACACCCAAGATTTGAATTGGGTTAGGTGTGCAATGTTCATTGAGAAGTGCAAGTGTAAGGGAAAAGATACATGGTTCGTAATGGAAAAATATAAAGGTTTAGTCTCAAGGCTAAGCATTATAGTACCAGAAGTTTGATAAAACTAGTAAATGTATTTCCACAATATCCACATGACACTTCATTCCTCAAATAATTATTCACATATCCAATTGTTTGATTTGTACACCCCAGATAAGGTCAATCGAACATAATTGGTCACCTGACTACTATTTACAAATACAGCTTCCATAGACAGACAGGTTCCCACAATGGAAAATGGGCCTACACACCTATTGCTCGAGCTAGGTTGGCTCCTTCTGCTCGGGTACTACTCTTGAGTCAATTTGTGATGACCTGAGTTTTTCTAAACATGGCCCATAGAATTCATTCTTGGTTGTCATGGCATTTTAAGAGCCTTAGTTATTTTGGAAGGCTTTAGAGTCTTTGATTTAGTGATTTGAGCCCAAGAGGGGAGTGACCCTAGATTGCCTTGTAATTTGCAGCCCTATTTAGAAACCCAAGCCCAATGGCTTTGGGTCCATGGCCCTAATCTTAGTCACTAGTGCCAGGTGTCATGCATGTGTTGCATTATGAATCTGGTCTTGTTAGTGGGCTAAGGGGGAGAGAGAAGTGTAGGAAAACACTAAAAGGTGGCTTGCACGCCTACCCTAGAGGATTTGCCACTTGTAAAGATGCTAGAAATATTCTAGAAGAATGTTGGGACAAAGGAACCTAAGAAGACTAAAGAATTTTCAGTCAACCCATTTTCCCACACGCCTAGAACCTTGTTTTGGCCTAATTTCGAGTTCCAAGGTAGATTTCTTGGAAAGGGAAGCCTAGGGAAGAGGAAGGAAGTTTCTCTAGAAAAGATGCATGGGAAACCAGCACATGGGATTTCGGATTTTTGTCAGAATTTTCCAAGTGTCAAGCATGCGTTAAACTTCTAGAAGAGTAGGTGAAGGGACTCTTGTATCAAAGGACAAATATGCCCCTAGGATTTTGGCTACCACATGTCCATTGCACCTCTTCACTTGCCACTTGTCACTTAGGTTATTTTTAGACCAATGGCACATGAGGAGTCATCTTGGGAATGAGCAATAGAAGATGAAGCATCAACTTGGGAAGTGGAAGAGAGAATGGACGGCTAGGGCAAGACACAAGCCCATGCCACTTGTCATCCATGCCAAAGGTTGTTTGTAAGGAAAATGAAGAGACATGAGATGTTTTACAAAGATACACTTGATGAAATATTCACTTGCTTATAGAAAGAAATGGCATAAAGGAGAAATAAGGAATTTTGGCCAAGGGAAAGGAATACACGCCACCCCAAGTAGTCCTTTCCCAATGCAAATCCAAGTGGGGATTCTAAGAGTCCTTTCGGCAAAAGAGAAGGAGAAAACACTTGTCACTTGTCATCCATGGAAGGATTTTGGAAACAACCAAAGAGGGAAGCGAGGAGACTACTATAAAAAGGAGGGAGTACACGCCTATGAGCTTTTTCCTTGCCATTTTTCGGAATTGAAATCTCACTCTTTTCACACAATTCTCACAGTTCACTTGAAGATTCTCGCACTTTCTCACACTTTCTTTCCAACCAAACAAGGAGATTCCTTTTGAAGAGAGGTTTTCACCACCATCAAGAATAGACAAGGTAAGAATTGGTTTTTCTCTTAGTCTTACACACACAAGTCACTTTCTCAACTCAAAATGAGATTCAAATCTCATAGGATTTCGAGAATGGTGAAATACACACTTTCTACCAATTCTTATAGAAGAAGGTTTTAGGGTTTTCAAAGAACCCTTTAAGCCGAATGGTAGGGAATGTATACCCTCCATGTTTTTCGATCACCTCATGTGTATTCATCTTATTTCATGTCTTGTTCTACTTCAAGAGTGAAATGAAGGGGTTTTAACCCAAAAACCCTAGAGGTCGAATGATTTGAGATCAAGGGATGCCCTAGAAATCCTCACACACTCAAGACCACAAAATAGGATTTTTCTAGGCACTTTCTAATGAAGCACATTTGGATTTGCAGCTTGCTAGTATTTCCTTACGTGGGTTTTTGTAAGTATACACTCAACTTACTCTTGGTTAATATTTGTATATGATTGTGTAAATCCTTTCATTATTATGTTTGCTATTTCTTTTTTGTTGGTTTGAATATACTTATATGATCTTGGAATATGAATATTACATGAATGGTATGATTCAGTTTTAAGATGAAAATGGCAAGAATGTTCAATGCATGTTTCGGTTTTAAGGAAAACATTGTAGTTGATTTGTGTTACTTGATGATTCGGCTATACCATGTCTTAGAAGTTTCAGATTTTGGCCAAACACCATGATTTTATGTTTCGTTTCATTATGCTTTGATTTCTAAGCAAATATGTTTGAAGAAGAAGCATGTTTAAGTGATGAATCTTCATGTTTTGCATCTATATGTTTTGGCCAAGGCCCTTTTTCATGGATTCATGTATGTGTTTTGATATCTCATATGGTTTAAGTTATCATACTATGAAATGAATAGCTTATGCTTGGTTATTTCATGCACAACATTTCACATTTCATATGTCAAGTGTAAGTACGCATGTTATAAATCTCATGTCACATGCATTTGGGAGAAAAATGTTTTTAAAGAAAGTGTTTTCAAAGAAAAGGGTTTAAAAGTTTTATCATGACCCTAAGTGTTAGGGAAGGGGAATGTCCTAGTGAAACTCCTCTGTCCACTCTGGAGTGTTTATGAATAGAGTGGTAACCCCTAAGTTGAAGAAGTATCATCGACGAGCCTCGAATGGATTCTTTTCAAAGAATACTGGAGCGAAGAAGCGCCTAATGCTAGTGGGTGCATAAGGCATGTAACCCGACGAAATAAGGTCGAGTTAATATGAATCTCTGTTTATGACGTATTCAACACGGTGCACGGACCGTTGATGGTACGGTAACTAGCAGGAACATGCGTTGCTTAGGGGAACCATGTTGTGTCCACCCTCTGAACAAGAATAAGAGCTTATGTGATAAAGATCACTCGATGCAAATATTGTAATATGTTCTGCTAAGGCAAGTTCTAATTAAGATCACATGAATAAGAAAAGTTAAGAAGTTTTTCTGAAAAGTTAAGTTTTGTTACAAGTCTTTTGAAAATGGTCAAGTCATATGTCAAGTACACGTTCATGCACGCATTACATGATATATATACCTCTTGTATGCTTGTGTTAATTATGGTATGTTGTGTGATTACTTGCTGAGATTTCTTGAAATCTAATTGTGGTAGTTTCTACTACCATTCCCCAACCAGAATAGTAGAAGTTTTTGTAGGCATAGTAGAAGACGCTCATGACCAAGAAGAAGAGAACGGCACCTCCTCCTCCGGAGAGGATTGTGCCTAAGATGGCTGCAAGTCAGCCTGAGCCCTCCATCCTGGATTGACTCGAGGCCATCGACCGGGAAATCTCTGGAATACTTGAGTTCATTGCGGATTCAGACGGCGTAACAATCAGGACAAAGATAAGACCTTGGAAAAGCATATGAAGCCCAAACCCTTTTGAAGGGAACATGAACCTAAGTTATTTTGTGGAAAAAAAAAAAAGATAGGACTTATGGTTTTTGGCCTCACCATTTTGTGGAACTATGTTTTGAGGAGGTCTCGTGTTTTGGGAGATTTAAACTATACTCTATGATTTTGGGATGTTATATCTTTATGATACATGTTTATGTTTTGGGCAATGTTGAGATATGATATTAGTACGGTGCCATGTGCTTTGCAATTGCTTATTGCATTGCTTAGATTATCCGACCTTTACTATTTTTCCACTGCTACGTTGTTGTATACTGCTAGTGTACTTAGGTGCATAGCATATTATCTGTCATGTACGAGGATTGTATAGCCTTGTGTTACATGTCCCGGGGTTTCAGTCACCGTCCAATCCCAAGCAGGGGCTGGGGGTGCCACACTATTTCTACATCAAAATCTATTGTTCTGATACCAAAATCATAGGCAGGCTAGGAAGTTATGACAAGATCATTAATGAGAAACAATGTTTGTAAAAATACAATGAGCAGTTTCATGTATAAAATGAGTGAACACATGTATTAGTGTGTGGCAAGAAATCACCATCTCAAGCAAAAACACATGTATTCATAAGCATGACTAGAAATCATCCTTTGAGTAAACATGTCTATATAGGCATGGTGAGGGATCATCCTCTAAAGAATTACCCTTTACCCAAAACCCAGTACACACATATATAATTGTATATGTTACTAAGGTGAGGAATTACCCTCTTCTCCAACACGTAAAACTCGTAACACCCATCTCATAGCAATTCACAATTGTCACAAAGATATTCGTCACACAGACAGATAGGCCAACAGGGTGTGAGTTGTTCCACCGTTCGAAATGGGGAATCTCTTCCACCCGACCAACATGGTGCAAGTTAACTTGCTTGTCCCCAACATAGGTCGATTCTCACACAGAAATGTACATGTTGCATTGGGGAACATCTACCTGGTCAACCAATTCGAAGATACCAGCACGTGATATGCCTGGGGGATTCTTCATCCCATCTATCAGGTGAGGCCAACACGATACTTCCCCACCCCCAACATTCACTAGGACTCTCTCTACCCATACGAAACTCTTAGCGATGTATAACAGGATTGGTTTGGGGAATTCTCCATCCCATCCCATTATGATCAACACACGATACGATTACTCGAACAAAGATGTAAATACTCACACAAACATAGCATCGAAAACAAATGCATTTAAATCTCAGAAAACATGAAGTGAAAATATTCATAAACATACTAGCAAAAAGATTTATTATTTCATGAACAAAAAGGGGGAGATTACAGAGTATGCATATGCCAAAATTTCATAACATCCTCACACAACATTCACCCTCATTCATCGGTACTATCTTAGAAGCTAACCTTCCTCATTATCTTATAATTACGACAGTGTTGCGCTACTCATTTCTTTGTCTCTTTTGAAGTCACTTGCTTCCTTCGAAGAATTTGACTTCAAGGGCTCTCAGGTACTTATAATCTCAAAAGCGAGATTTTGGCTTCTGCCTTCAAAAACCTTTTATAGCACAGGTTCATCAGCTAACCTTAACATACTTATTTTCATACTTTCTTTCTTACTTTAGCATAGGGTGGATTCGACTACTGGTTGAATAATTTTCATTCCTTCTTACATCCTTCTGACTTTAGATGTGATTGAATAGGAGTTCGTTAGTCTCAATTGTCCCACTGTAAGATCATAGAGATAGACTGGCAGGGCATGGTCCGCACGTCCTTACGGCCTGCATTATGTCCAATCCTTAGTCTCTCTCTCAGACTGAGGGTCTCCCACGAGCACTAGACCATTCCTCTGAGTTTAGACAATATGATATGCCGAATAATAATCCTTTTAGCAGAACCAGTCTAGATGTGACTCTTCAAATGGAGTGTGGGCTTCTACGTACAACACTGCCACCTTCTGAGTATTTCCTTGGAAAGCTCGTACGTGTTAGCAAGGGTCTTTTCCTTGACAGTTTCTTGCCTTAAATTCATTTTTCACCTTTATACGTTAGGCGGCTTTTCAAAGTAAGGAGCCTCTCTAGCTCCTCATTCTCGCTTAGGTGCTTGCTTGCCCTTCCATTCAACTAGCTGCACTCTGTAGATGATTGTTGCCTTGTTTTCCATCCAAATCGAGAAAGGTTTATCTTTGCCTTCCATTCGACAAGGAAAGTCTCTATTCTTCACCTTCCTTTTTGCTCCTGGATGGTGATTTGCCCTTTTTTCCTTGGCGCGGTCCTAATAGAAAAGATTAAGTTAAAGGGTTTGGTTAAAGCTATTAGTAAAGTTCATATCACAACTGAAATGTGGACCTTTTGTCAAAAACTTTCATATATGGTAATGACATGTCATTTTATAGATATTGATTGGCATGTTTAGAGGTGTGTATTGAAGTTTTGTAATGTACCACCTCCTCATACTGACCTATTTATTCCTGATACTTTATAAAAGTGTTTTCAAGATTAGGGAATTAAGAATAAAATTATTTCAATTACTATAGACAATGCAAATTCTAATGATGTTTCCGTTAAGATCTTGAAAGATGATTTTAAATCAAAGAAAAAATTGTCTGTTGGAGAAAAAATATTTCATGTATGTTGTTGTGCACATATAACTAATTAGCTTGTGCATCATGGATTTGGGGAGATTAGGGAGATCATTGATTGTATGAGGGATGGTATAAAATATCTAGTAGCATCAAAGAGTAGGTTAAAGTTTTTTAGTAAAATTGCAAAACAGTTTCAATTGCCTTCAAAAAATTTGATTTTAGATTTGCCTACAAGATGGAACAACATATATTTAATGTTGGAAGCTGCATCAACGAGGTGTTTTCCAGATATGGTGATACATATAGCAATTTTGAATGAGTTCCAAGTATTGAAGAATGGAAGCAAGTTGAAAATATTTTTCAATGAGGTAACCAATATTGTATGTAGAAGTGATTACTCAACAGCAAACATGCTTCTTTCTGAAGTATGGAGAATAAAGGACATCTTAGGTAAGAAATCTAGAGATGAGAATGAGTACATGAAATCAATGCTAATAAAAATGAGTTCTAAGTTTGAAAAATATTGGGGAGTGTAATTTATTGATGGCAATTGCTGCGGTGTTAGACCCTAGGTTCAAGATGGTGCCGATCCAATTTTGTTTTCCTTTAATTTTTTAAAAGTCATAAGCTTCCAAGAATGTTGATAACGTATCTCAAGTGTTGCATGAGTTGTATGATGAGTATGTTAAGGAATACAATTCGACTATTGAGGAACAAAGAGAGTAGGATAATGCTCGAACAAACTTATCCAATGTTTCCTCTAGTGTTGGGAGAAACATGCAGAGTGGCTAGACATTGTCTAAATATTTTGTTAGAAGTCTTGATATAGTACAACCCATCAAATCATAACCGGATAGTTTTTTAGAATAGAGTATATGTGTGTGTGTGTGTGTGTTTGTGTGTGTGTGTTTGTGTGTGTGTGTGTCTGTGAAGAGGGTTCAGATGCAAGTTTTAATGCCTTGGAATGGTGGAAAGCAAATACTCTTAAGTTTCAAACCTTGTCCAAATTGGTCCCATGTATATTGGCAACACCAATTACCACTGCTAGTTCAGAATCAACTTTCAACACCGGTGGTAGAGCTATTTATCATCATCAAGCTTCATTATCAATTGAAATAGTGCATATGTTGTTATGCAGGTTGGATTTGGTTAGAGTATTATATGGGCTTAAAAGATCATCAATTGTGATAGTAAGCGTTACATTTATTTTTAATTTAAAGTTGTTGGTTTATTATCTTATATAACAAAATTTATGGAAGTACTAAATACCTTTTTTTTTCAATAAAAGGATTTTCTATCTGCAACTCAGATTCTCTGGTCATTAGTGAAAGTATTTCGATTTGATAATATGTCATCTGAACTATTAACTATTTACTTTTCTATGTTTGGTGACTTTGTGATTTTGTTGGAAGATATAACAGTTAAGGTAATTTCTAACTCCTCACTAATATAACATATTAAATTTTGTTGAGGCAAATTAAGTCTTGCATTATTGTCAAACTTCCATTGACAGTATTATTAAGTTAAAAGTAATTGAGTAATTACGCAAGGGAGTAAAAATTTGCTTAATTTTTTTAGTGTGTATCAGTGTATGCAAGTTGCTGTGATGCTGATTTTGTTGAAGTCAGGTGTTTTCAAATTAGTTTATGTAGGTATAGTGCAAAAATAGACTTCACTGCAGGTATAGACTATAGTCTATTCTCTAAGTCCTAGGAGACTATAGACTTAACTGTATAGACTATATTTACTGTCATGTGACTCAGTCAAAAATGAGTAGCACAAAGGTTATCCCAAGTGCAGGAGGGTGTCGTGTAATAATTAGGAATAAATTTCTACATCGTCTCCTCAGAGAAAGTTACTTAAAATCAAACTCGTTTAAAATAGTAAAAATATTCACAAAGAAAAAATAAAAATGATGGTATTTGCAATGAATGGAAGAGTGCAACAAAAATGAAAAGGGCACTAGTCATGGACTAGATTCATATTTTTGAATTTTTGAGTGTCGAAATGAAATATAAAAGACTAATAAATTGGAATTAACAATCAAAGAATCAACTAAACTAAACAATCTTAATTAATCTGAAAATTAAACAATAAAACTGAAATTATTTAAGTCCTAATTAAACTTTAATCAATCTAATATGCAATGGAACTAAGAGATTAATAAAACTAAGCTAAGAATTCAACTAGATTAGAAAGTAATTGACAGAATACGAACTGAAAATTGAAAAGCCACAAAATCAAGATTCTAGAGTTCATCCT
The DNA here is from genome assembly GCF_004785595.1 of Juglans microcarpa x Juglans regia. Classification (NCBI taxonomy): domain Eukaryota; kingdom Viridiplantae; phylum Streptophyta; class Magnoliopsida; order Fagales; family Juglandaceae; genus Juglans; species Juglans microcarpa x Juglans regia. Next base: position 1,910,899 of record NC_054605.1, read on the forward strand.
TGTATTCAAATCACAAATTCTCAAAATTAATCCAAAACAATTGTAATCATTGTTCAATGAAGTCTTAAAAGAGCAAGAAAAATAGCGACATTAAGTAAAATAAATAGCAAATAAATTGCCCAAATTTCTAAGCCAAAAATCTCCAAATTACTCCATAAACCTTAAACTAAAATTAAATAAATAATAGAGAGTGAAAAGAGCAAGCCAAATGAATGGAGATGGAGGTGGTAAGCAATAGAGGTGGCGGCTGGAGCGGCAATTGGACCCTAGAAGAGTTCTTCAAATGTGTGGCATTGCTTTGCAAAAAGTCTCCAATTTTGTGCTAATGATATGCTTAAATAGAGTAGGAAAGAAACCCTAATCTCTTCATATTCCCGCACACAAAATCGCTTAAATGTTTGGACTCAACTTGGCAGCCACGTACACACTTTAGGAGTTCGAATTTGGAAACCTTTATTAGAGACAACTTTGTAGCCCTTTAAGATATTTTTCCAACGGATCAAGAATCGTATCAATCCGATATTTGAATGGACAGTTATGATTAAAATACTAAAATGTGTCCCTTCTGTAAACTTGACTTTTCTCAAGCTTTTCATTTCTTGACCTATAAAAACAATAGAAATTAGAAATAAAATATATATAAAAAAAGAATAATAGAATCTCAAAAATATATTGTGCATGTGAATGAACATTATCTAATTAAATCACAAGTTATAAAATTAAGCATAAATCATGTTATTAACCAATTTAAATCACAACTCGGATTTATTCATCTTAACCATTTTTTAATCTAAAACCAATAATAATGTAATGAAATAAATAAAATATATTAGTTCTAAATGTATAAAATATGCAATAACTCAACTCAATCACACTCCCCAACTAGCTTTCTGCTAATCCTTGAGCAAAATAGTGAAAATTAATTGAGATGAATATTGCATAAAGATTGAAATCCAAACAGAAACAATCAAACACAATTCTGAATTCTCACAAAAGTGACATGTTACTACTCAACCCCAAGGGGTTATACCCACGAAGACTATCTCAACAATCTTTCACATAGAATTGAGGCAAATGACTGAGAACTCAAATGTGTGTAGAGCTAAACTGGTTGTGTGTTCCTCATTATTAGCCATGATTTTTCATAGGATTTTTCAACCTTAAGATTAATCATTGCTGATGCTAACTACCTCAAAGCCTAAGGGACTAGCAGTTTTTACACCAGCTCTGTTTTTAAAGGTTGAACACTCAACCCCCAAAGTCTTTGGTAACTGTTTCTAGCCCTTTACTTAGGAAAGTTCACTAAGTCGCCTTTATCCTTCTTTTGTTTTTTTTTTTTTCAAATCTATTTTTTTTTTTTTTTGGAAAGCATAGCTTGGTAGTCCTGCAGTTTACTTCTCCTGTGTTAAATCAGTGATCAGTAAATAAGGAACACTACAAGTGTAAGCATATGCAAAATGTCCTTCAAAATTTGCCATTTGTTCTACAAAAATCTTATCAAGTCTCATCTCAATGAGTATAGCATCCCGGTGTTTCAAGCTACACATCAACAAAATATGATGTATCAAAAATCATGCTCTATGCTTAATCTTGAAAATAACTCTTCACAAAATGATTCCACTCAACTACTCCACCAAGATGCTCAGATTTCACAAAATACCAGAAATGGAGTGTGTGTCAATCATATATGTATCAATGCACATCATATTAATGCAATTTTTCTTTTAAATCTGTGCACACACGCTACCCCCAACTAGTGAGAGACATGGTCTTCAATGAATCGAACGAAAGAAAACAAAGTGCACAAAAATAAGAAAGCAAAACAAAAAATAAATCAATATGAAATATAAAATCAAAGCAAAACAACAAAAAAAAAAAAAAAACAAACAAAATGCAAGTAAAGAAAGCTGTAAAGAGGGAAAAAATCAAAACACTTCTCTGGAATCTTGCACAAGCAAGATCTCTTCGTGTGGATCAAAGACCTTCAGAAACAGCTTTAGACATTGTCCGTTGATAGTGAAGCTATTTCCATTATTCAGATTAACAATGTCTACCGCCCCGTGAGGATTAACCTTCTTTACAATGTACGGCCCCTTCTATCGAGATTTCGGCTTCCTAGGAAAAAGATGCAGCCTTGAATTGTAGAGGAGCACTTTCTGATCAAGAACAAGATGTTTATCATGGATCTTCTTGTCATGCAAGGCCTTCATTCGCTCCTTTGCCAAGTGGAAATTTTCGTAGGCCTCTTTCTTATTTCATCAAGCTCTGAAATCACATCAACAGCATGCACCTCTGACTCGTCGCAATCACCAGGCATCTTGCAAGTATTGAACACATTCATTTCCAATGTCATATTCTAGAATGTGAGTTTCAGTACTCCACTTCGACAATTTATCAGTTCATTGTAGGTAGCAAGGAATGGGCACCAAAAGATGACAGGCGCCTGGTAAATAGTAGTGGCTGGCTGCTGCATATCAAGAACTACAAAATCCACTGGGTAGTAAAATTTGTCCACCTGGACCAGCACATTCTCAACAATACCCCTCGGCACCTTCACTGATCTGTCAGCTAACTGTAGCTTGATGGAGGTCTTTTTTAACTCACCTAATTCCAACTACTCATACACTGAGAACAGTAGCAAGTTCACACTACTCCCCAAATCAAGTAGAGCTCTCCCAATGCATGACTCACCAATCATAATGGAAATGTGGGGAGAGCCAGGATCTCCAAACTTCTGAGGAGTCTCGCTCAATATCAATGCACTAACTTGCTCCGTTAGGAAAGCTTTCTTCTTTACATTTAGCTTCCTCTACATTGTACACAAGTCCTTCAAAAATTTTGCACACGAAGGAACTTGTTGTATGGCATCCAAGAGTGGAATATTAATCTTTACTTGCTTGAAGATCTCCTGAATCTCAGTGTGGTATTTATTCTTTTGGCTAGCTCCCAATCTCTGAGGATAGGGAACCACAGGTTGGTACCCCCTACTAGTTTCAGCATCTGCACTCACAGGCTTCGTCAACTTTGGTCTCACTACCTCTGGTTCTTTTTCAGCTTCATCAGTATCTGCTACATCTTCAAGTGTAGGAGCAACTACCTGTGTGTCCATAGTCATCTCTGGTTGGGAAACTTCCTTTCCACTTCTCAAAGTAGGAACGACCTTCGCTGTCTCAAAAACCTCCCCTGAGACATTATGCACTTGTTGTTGTGGTTGCCAGTATACTTGAGGATTAGGCTAAGGCTGTGCTGGAAATTTTCCTTTCTCTGGAGTACTCAATGTCGTGCTCATCTAATTGATGGTGCCCCGCAAGTCTTTTATGGCCTGAGTATTCTAATTGTTTGTGGTGGCCTGAATCTGCATGAATTGCTAAAGTGTATTGGCCATCTAGAGACTTCTTCGCAGATGATTGAGGCTGAGAACTCTATGCAGCTACATGAGGCTGAAATCTTGGAGGTGCTACAAATGGATAGCTCTGAGAACTCTGATATTACTAATACTAGTGTTGAGGAGCATCCTAATGAAATGGCTACTGAGAAGGTGGTGGAGACCGGCTAGGCTGATCATTCCTCCATGAGAAATTTGGGTGATTCCTCCACCCCGGATTATATGTATTGGAGAAAGGCTGATTTTGTGCTCTGTTAACCCAGTTTGTTGATTGCATCTACTCAGAGCCACTCTCCTGAAATACTGGCATAATCGGGCAATCTTGGGTCTTGTGGTTTGGATCAGCGCATATAGAGCATGTCTCTACTGTTTTCACGGCCTTCACCTTTTCCATCTTCATGACCTCTAATCTTCTAGTCAATGCGGCTATTCGGGCTTGAACATCAGTATCCTCCTTAAGCTCATACTGCTCCCACTAGTAATAGCCCTCAGTGGCTGTGCTGTCAATGAAACTCAATCAGTGGAGTGTTCCATTGTTGTGCGCTCTCAGCAAGATAGTCAAAAAATGGCAATGCTTCATCAGGTTCCTTGCTAAAGAATTCTCCATTGCACATCGTCTGAACAAACTGCTTGATTCAAAACCGTGATGTGGACAGATGTTCACCAAATCCTTAAACCTTTCCCAGCTGGCCGGGAAAGTCTCGTCAGATTTCTGATTGAACTGGCTGATTTGCTCTTGTAAATACTGAGTTCTTTGAACTGGAAATTTTTTTTGTAAGAACTCAAGTTGCATATTAGACCAACTAGAGATAGAATTAGGCCTCAAAGAATTAAACCAATTTTTCGCTTTATCCTTTAAAGAGAAAGAAAATAAACGAAGTCTAATAAATTCATCAGTAGTGGCTCTATTGATAAAAGTAGTACAGGCCAACTCAAAATCTGTCAAGTGCTGATAAGGACTCTTAGAATCCATCATGTGGAACTGAGGTATCACTGACATCATGCCATACTTAATGGAAAAATTAGGTGCATCATCAGGTAAAATAATGCATGATGGTGTAGTGGTGCGAGTGGGCTGCAAATAATCCCTAAGAGTGCGTGGTGCAAGTGCAACCATGGTTTGTTCAATTTCAATGTCCTCGTTTGTAGAAAAAATAGAAGAGCTATCTATCTCTGAGCTGTGTCTACTACTTTTAGTGCTCAATGTAACTCTAACCAACCTATTTGAATTGTCTCTCACCCATGACATTAAATATCAGTCCAAATAGCATAAATAAGGTTCAAGTGACTGAGCAGTAGGTGACAAGTGAAATGTGTAATTAGAGATAAGATAGTGAAAGAAACATTTGAGATAAAAAAAGATAACGAGTATAAATTTACATCAAGCAACTATTCCCCGAAAACGGCGCCAAAACCTTGACTCACTCAAAAATGAGTAGCACAAAGGCTATCCCAAGTGCAGGAGGGTGTCACGTAATAATTAGGAATAAATTCCAAGATCGTCTCCTCAGAGAAAGTTACTTAAAATCAAACTCGTTTAAAATGGTGAAAATATTCACAAAGAGAAAATACAAATGATGGTATGTGCAATGAATGGAAGAGTGCAACAAAAATGAAAAGGGCACTAGTCATGGACTAGATTCATATTTTTGGATTTTTGAGTGTCGAAATGAAATGTACAAGACTAACAAATTGGAATTAACAATTAAATAATCAACTAAACTAAACAATCTTAATTAATCTAAAAATTAAACAATAAAATTGAAATTATTTAAGTTCTAATTAAATTTTAATCAATCTAATATGCAATGGAACTAAGATATTAATAAAACTAAGCTAAGAATTAAACTAGATTAGAAAGTAATGGACAAAATACGAACTAAAAATTGAAAAGCCCCAAAATCAAGATTCTATAGTTCATCCTTGTATTCAAATCACAAGTTCTCAAAATTAATCCACAGCAATTGTAATCATTGTTCAATGAAATCTTAAAAGAGTAAGAAAAATAGCGATATTAAGTAAAATAAATAGCAAATAAATTGCCCAAATTTCTAATCCAAAAATCTCAAAATTACTCCATAAACTTTAAACTAAAATTAAATAAATAGTAGAGAGTGAAAAGAACAAGCCAAATAAATGGAAATGGAGGTGGTAGGCAATGGAGGAGGTGGCTGGAGCAATAATTGGACCTTGGAAGAGTTCTTCAAATGTGCGGTGCTACTCTGCAAAAAGTCCCCAATTTCGTGCTAATGATATGCTTAAATAGGGTAGGAAAGAAACCCTAATGTCTTCATATTCCCGCACACAAAATCACTTAAATTTTTGGACTCAACTTGGCAGCCACGTACGCGCTTTAGGAATTTGAATTTGGAAATACTTATTAGAGATAACTTTGTAGCCCTTTAAGATATTTTTTCAAGGCATCAAGAATTGTATCAATCCGATATTTGAACGGAAAATTATGATTAAAATACTAAAGTGTGTCTATTCTGTAAACTTGACTTTTCTCGAGCTTTTTATTTCTTGACCTTTTGGTACCTTGACTTTTCTCAAGTTTTTCATTTCTTGACCTATAAAAACAATAGAAATTAAAAAAAAAAAAAGAATAATAGAATCTCAAAAATATATTGTGCATGTGAATGAACATTATCCAATTAAATCACAAGTTATAAAATTAAGCATAAATCATGTTATTAACCAATTTAAATCACAACTCGGATTTATTCATCTTAACCATTTTTTCATCTAAAACTAATAATAATGTAATGAAATAAATAAAATATATTGGTTCTAAATGTATAAAATATGCAATAACTCAGCTAAATCATCATGCTAAAGTTTGATACTAGTTTATTATCTTATATGACAATTGATAGTTTGTATGATACTATATCTGATGTTATCTCAATGATATCACTATAGTCTGTGACTCTATATGATGTTATCTTAATCTCAGTGAAATCTCTAGACTTCTAATGGTTTATTTTATTTGATGCATTGTTATATTGTGTTTAGCACATATCACATATCACATATGATATGAATGGACAATCCGAGAGGTCTGTTAATTGTTATTGAAATTATTGAAAATCACCATTATGACATATTAAATTTTATTAAGGCAAATTAAATTTTGCACTATTGTCAAACATCCCTTGACAATATTTCTAAGTTAAAAGTAATCGAGTAATCGTGCAAATGATTAAAAATTAACTTAATATTTTTAGTGTGTATTAGTGTGTGCAAGTTGTTGTCATGCTAATTCTGTTGAAGTTTGCTATTTCCAAATTAGTGTATCTAGGTATAGTGCAAAAATGGACTTCACTACAGGTATAGACTATAGTTTGTTTTCTATGTTTGTTGAAGTTTGTATGCATCTTAAGTCCTTTTTTCTTTTTCCTTTTTTTTTTTTTTTTTTTAATATCAAACCATAACTTGCATTAATCATAGAATATGGCCTTCAATCATTACAATTGTCTTAATACAATCAGCTACACAGTCAAGATCAATTAATTCATGCTCCATATTGAAAACTTGTTGTGCTAATTGGTGAGCATCCCCATTAAGTTCCCTCTTGACATGATGAGTTTTCCATGTTGTGTTTGCCATTATTTGCTGCAAATCTTCTGCAAAACAATGAAACTTTTCTACAGTTTGTTCCATTAGGCCAGTCATTGCTTGCACCACCTGACACGAGTCCCCTTCAAAGATCACATAATTCAAACCCAGTTCTTTACAAAAATTAGAAGCAATAAGTAGACCCTTAGCTTCTACAATAGCTAGATCAACACAATATAACTTGGGTAGCATTAAACTAGCAAGAACTGAACCCATATCATCCCTAATTATGACCCCAGTACCAATCTTGGTATTCACATCTCTAATTGCCACATCTCAATTAATTTTAATCCAATGTGATGGAGGAGTTTCCCAATGTGTTGTTGTTGGTTAATGAGGAATTCTGGTCACAGTTTGCTACTGCATTGCACTTTGGAAATTCTCAAAAGTTGTAACAACTTGTTTATAAACCATGGCTGGTGCCTGGAAAGAACCATCATGTATGAGAGTGTTTCTTTTGAACCAAATGAACCTGGCCAAGGTAGCAAAGAACACCAAATCCTGTCTTGACAGTCAATCTGCAACTTGCTCAAAAATACAAAAAAAATCAGATGTTGTTACTGAGGCTTTTCGTATTAATCTAGAACCAAGCAACCACACATCCCTTGCAGAAGGGCATGTCCATAAACTATGGCCTGGTGTCTCATCTTCATGTAAGCGCATAGGGCAAATAGAATCTGTTTTGACATGTATTTTCTGTAAGTTGACTCTAGTAGGCAGACCATCATTGCATGCATGCCACATGAACATCTTCACTCCATTTGATGTTTGTAGAGACCATAATCTCTTTTAGATCTTCTCATGTACCCCTTGAGTTGAAGATGCCCCATCTGACCATGTTAAAAGGTGCCTATGCAGATGGTAAGCACTTTCAATAGAAAAAAGTCCAGTTGTAGTTCCCCTCCATATTAGTTTTTATGCAGCAAGCATAATTCCAATAGGTATCTTTAGTATTTCCTTAATATCTTACCCATTAAAAATATTATGAACTAGTTCCAAGTTCCACCACCCTGTGTATAAGTGACCTATATTAGCAACCACAGCATCTTCATTGAGTATAGAAATATGAGATTGGATTTTGCAAGAAAAGTCTTGATTAATCCATTTGTCCTTCCAAATTCGAATCTGTGTACTATCCCCAACTCTCCACATAATCTCTTCACTCAACAAAGGAATAGCCTGGATTATACTTCTCCATATGTATGAGGGTCTGAGACCTAATTCAGCTTGAAATAAATTCTGGTTTGGGAAATATCTTGCTATAAAAATCGTGCTAGGTAAGGAATCAGGACACATAATGAGTCTCCATGCTTGTTTGGCTAGAAGAGCAAGATTAAAACTATGCAGTTCACGAAAGCCCAATCCACCCTTCATTTTAGTGACACTCGTTGACTTCCAATTCCTCCAATGAATTCTTGATTGATTGTCTTGATTCCCCCACCAAAATTTTGCAAAAAGGGACTGAAGTTGCTTACAAAGGGACTTTGGTAGCATAAAAACATTCATACTGTATGTTGGCATTGCTTACAAAACAGCTTTGATAAGAATCTAATATGAACCAGTGGGAATGGAATCCCTTGAACACGCAATCAATTTGAAAACTCACCCAAGAAAACACAAATTAAGCTAATGGAAAATTTAGACCCATTGAGGAACTCATATCAAGAACCTAGATTATATGTAAATCTAGACCCGTTGAAGAACCTGTCTCAAGAACCTAAATTATAAGGAAGAACGCCACAAAGGTTGTGATTTGCCTTTGATAAGCTCAAAAATTCATTTAAGAATAAGAGGAGATAAATTCAACTCACAATGAATAAATTCATCAAATTTCATAAAACTGATGAATAGTGTTGCGGCTACAGTAACTTATATATCCCTTCTCCTAAACAAAATAAACTCTATGCCAAAATAAGGCCCCCTTGTTCCCAAAATACCCTTGGGCGAAATCTAAGGCCTTCCCAAAACAAACCCTAGCTGAAAATTAAAACAATCCCTAAACTACCCTTAAAAACTTCTCTTGAAACCCTAGTTCATAAAACATAAAACATATGTGGGCCTAGCATCCTCAAGCCCAATTATTCTAAACTAATAAAATAAACCCTTTAAATAATTTAAACAAACTGAAAGTTTTCAATAACAATAGGCCCAAACAATAACTCTAAGTCATGTCTTCCACAACTTGTATTGAGTGGATTAAAACTGGTTCTTCTTCTTTAAAGCACATATTGTGTGTTGGGCTCTTGCTAGCTTCATCTCAAGTGGGTTGCACAATCCTTCCATTGCTTCCTTGATCTTCTTAGCTCTTGATCTTGTAATTGGCCCATCTAGAACTTGCAAAGGATCTTTAAGACAGTCCATATTGGTGCCCATCATTCCCCCTCTCCTTGAAAGGATTCGACCTCGAATCTTCACCTATATCAAAAGGAGAAAGGTCAGAAACATTGAAAGTAGCAGACACATTGTACTCTGTAACACCCATCCTTGTGGTGGGACTTTTTATAAATTTTTTTTAAAAAGGATGACGGGAATTACCGTTCGATTTAAAACTTTTTACTTGCATACCCAGAGTGCAAGACTCTACATTTATAAGATAAAATGTGCTTTGAGAATAAAAAAGGTTTACAGCAGAAAACATTAATCTTACAATAAAAGGTCTCTCGTACAATTAAAACTCATGCCTAGACTTTCGTGCTCTTCCCATGGGCCGTGTCCGTCCTGATCATTCAGTTCCTGTGAAGGGAGAGGGACATGCATAAAAACTAAAATGAGTCGAGGACGAAAGGCATTACTTCATACAGTTAAAATATAACAACATAGGTTTTCATTCATGCATTCATCATTCATACATACTTTATGTACATGTGTGCATGCATACGTGCGTTCATTTGAAAACATCACTGGACGGGGTTTTCTTTTAAAATGGGCTTTCTTTTCGTAGAACGTTTCCCCCATCAGTGCCTTCATTTCTGCAAGAGTGCATGCATTCATGCGTTCATGCGTTCAACCATTCATACATTCTTTCTTATCACTTTTATAGGCCAGTACACACTGTTATACCCTGTGTGTTGGGGTTAGCGGTCTTCCTTTGGACCCGGCCTCCGTCCGTGGCCACGGGTTGGGAATCCCTTTTCAATCAGGGGCAGCACTAGGTGCACTTCCAGTACTACTTACCTGGCATTGCAATCTGCCCATTCATTGGTACCCTTTCCATTCATTCATGTGGCCGTTACGTATCTTCATACATTAAATCATTCATTCGTGCAGTCCTTTCTTACAGTTCAGTCCTTTCAGTTCAGTCATTTTCATTTAACAGTTCAGTTCATGGAAAAACAATGTTTAAGGCATTGGCTTAAACTTTCAGTTCATTTCAGCTCTATCCTTCATTTAACAGTTCATTCATGGAAAACGTCATTTAAAAACATACATGGGCTTAACGTCATCTTTCATGGCATCCATAAGCATCGCCTTAAACATCATCTTTCATGGCATCTATAAGCATCATCTCATGGCACACATGAAAGCATCGATTTGTAGGATCCATAAAAGTATCAGTTTAAGCTCGTCTTTCATGCATTTTCGTCAGTTCATGGATTTTCTTAGAAAATACATACAATAGATACAGCACATAGTCATCCATTCACATGCGTACAATTAATACTTTTGTTGCATAAAAAGGGGCTACCAAGGAGGGCCGTACATACGTATACCTTTGAACACTTAGCATTTTCTTTCGTAAAACGTCTTTCGTGTCTTTTCGTAAAGCATCATAAGGAAAAGTGTTTCGTTTCGTTTCTTTATATTTTTGAAGACTCTAGAAGAGTATGAACGTAACACTTACCTAGACTCCATGCTACTTGCATATCATGCAGTCCATTCATGTGCGTGTCAGATGTCAACCTACATGCATACACATAACCTTAACGTTATTCTCTATCTAATGCATAAGCAACTTAAACTAGGACTAGAGCTACACATCACTTGGAACACTCTCCTTATAACTCGTGCTCTTATGTGCCCTTTACTATGCTAACACCTTCGGGGACTAGTTACGATCACTACCTCTTCTCAATTCAACGTTCTTGCCTCAAGTGCTTATCTCTAAAGTGAACCCGTGATCCACCTTAGGATTAAGACACTAAAACATTTGTCTTTCTTTCCCTATTAACCACATTCCGATGCATGATTCCGACCGATGGAATCAAGCATCCCAATCCTAGATAATACACCCATCACTACCTCCATGCACCTTAGCTCACACTAAATCCTCATTCACATCCATACAAGCCACACAGCTCTAAACCAACTCTGAGGCTTAAGCACCGTGTAACTATGCCAAGGACAGATTACCCATTACATATGGTGAATCCGTCCGGCACATGTCTAACCAGATTACACATGTACCTTACCCCTTTATCACTAGAGACCAACATATAACATGTTGATCACCTGCTCATAGGGATAAGGGCCATACTTCGATACCGACCTTCTCTTAACCCGGCTAGCATGACTCTTCATGCTACCCGTCCCTTTTGACAGTTCATCCCAACACTTAACACGACAAAACTCCGTTCACAACCATGCCTTATGTCACATCATATAGCTCGAGACTACACCCAAGCTACACCGTGACCTTGTCACGTCACCTGACATCCCACTATGCCAACTCCTAACTCACACGAGTACGGTTCCTCACGTACTCCTGTCACATCGTAACATCTCGTCACGTTCCTGCTACACCATTTCTACACTAACTCCTCACCCATCATGAGCACGACTACCAGTGGTCGTGTCACTTCGTGACATTCCCTAGTCATGCTTCCGTTGTGCACTCTTACACTTGTTCTGCCACTTCACACATACTCCTAGCCATAAGTCCATCACAGTGACACTTGTCACCTCAGACTACAGGTTACGCCATAACTACTTCGGGACACTGTTCCACAGTTCCCGACACTACTCATCACATTCCACGTCCATCAATCACACAACCATCCTTATCTCTACGACACGCCACATGGAGTGTCGCTGCCTCGTGGAGTACACTCCACGTATACTCCATTTTTACACGCTACGACCCATCACCATTATGGCATACGCGCCACATGGTGCATCATTCCACCACATGGAGTACACTCCTCGTGTACTCCCTTCACACATGTTACGCCACATCACCATTATGACATACCCGCCATATGGTGCATCACTCCACGACATGAAGTACACTCCGCGTGTACTCACTTCACATACACTATGCCACATCACCATTATGGCATACCCACTATATGGTGCATCACTCCACCACATGGAGTACACTCCACGTGTACTCCCTTCACACACACTATACCGCATCACCATTATGGCATACCCGCCATATGGTGCATCACTCCACCACATGGAGTACACTTCACGTGTACTTCCTTCACACACTCTACGCCACATCACCACTATGGCATACCCGCTATATGGTGCATCACTCCATCACATGGAGTACACTCCTCCCTTCACACACGCCACGCCACACAGAGTACACTCCATGTGTACTCTTCCTATTCCACAATACGCCAGGAGGATATATTTTACATATACTCTCCTTATCCCACACTACACCACACACAGAGTACACTCAACGTGTACTGTTCCCATTCCACATGCCACGTCACCAATACAAGACATACTCCACAACCACACTACACAACACAGTCCACAACACTTCACATCACACTTCCTAACTATGCCCAACACTTCACAACACACTACACAGATATGCCCAACACTTCACTACACAGAATGCCCAACACTTCACTACACAACACATCACAACATAGCAAACTCCACAAATACTAACAGCACAGTTCACAACCTAATCAACTAATCAACATCTAACATAAATAACGAAGGATAGAGGGTTATACCATCGACGGGATAACCCGTGTGCTGCTCGCTGATCGTCACAGCCGATGATGTTGGAAGGGTCGTGCGTGGCGGCTAACCCACGTACGATAGCTGTTTGGGTGTTTGGATAGCTAAGTGTGGTCTTGGAAGGGCTCAAGGTGGCCTTGTGATGGTGGCAAGGAGCGTAACACGGTGGATCTAGCCGTGTACAGTGGCTTTCCATCACGTGCAGTGGCTACCCACCACATAAAGTGGTGGTTTGGACCTAGGGTTAGACCAAGGGAGGTCAAGGGAGGCTGAGGGTGGTCCCATGGTGGTTGGGGTGGTAGAACACGGCGGAGCCATTGGTTTCCAAGGGGAACCTGTGGGTCTTGAGGCATGGAAATGGGGGAAAAGCTTGGCTGGTCATGGCTGGCCATGGAGGGGCTGAGGGAGGTGCGATGAAACTCGTGGTGGCACTGGGGTGGCGCTATGGTGGCCTACGGTAGCAGATCAAGGTTGGGAAGGAGGGAGAGTCCGTGAGACAGAGAGAGGGCTTGAGAGGGCTAGAGAGCTTGGCTGGCTTGGAGGAGCTCGAGGAGGAGCCATGGTGGCCAGGGGAGGCACTTGGTGGAGCTCGGACAAGCACACGACGACGCTGGGGCCGTTAGTGGCCTTGAAGTCGTGCGAAACTCATAAATGGATTTCGTGCGTGCGTGTGACAGAGGGGGAGAGGGAGCTTCTCGTGGCTTGGGTTCCATGGGAGGGGTTCACCGGTAAGAGGGGAGGCTGTTGGTGGTAGTGTGGTGGCTTGGGAAGCCGCGTACGGTGGTGGAGAGGCTGCGCATGGTGAAACTGTGTGTGAGAGGTTGTGTACGTGCGTGGGGGAAGACGGCTGCAAGGTGGGAGCTGGGTTTGCCGGTGGGGAGTCGCTAGCGTGAGGTGGTGGCAGAGGTGAGACCTACCCGCGCACAGCGGCGCCGGGCTGTGGGGTGGAGCAGTTCGGCCATGGGGGTGTCGTGCAGTGCAAGCCGAAGGAGAAAGAGGGGGAAGGGAAAAGTGAGGGAGAAGGAAGAGGGGTCTGGGTATTTAACCCAGTCCCTTCATCTTGAGGTCTTCTAATGGTAAGAGATTAAAACACTGATTTGAAAATACGTAAACATTAACTCAAATAAAAGCACTTAGAGGAATTAAGATAGAATATTATATAAACTCACTTTAGTTTATAAAATAATATTCCTTCATCATTAACAAAATGATGAAGTCTTATTTAATATATTTAAAGAGATAAAACCATTTAATTAATTAAAACTTTAAACATAATTTAAATCTCATAATATTTAAATAACGGAAATCATTTTAATATTAATATTAAAATGATTTCCGACAATTATAATATTTTTGGAGCTCTTCAAGAATATTATAATTGTTGTATTTAAAATCAAACTTAGTTTAATAACCCTAGAAATACTCCTTATAAATATTTTCAATACATTTAAAATACTAGGCGTGCCTTAGAAGTCACATAATATCTTTTAAAACACGCCATCGAGGTTCGGCACGCATGACGAGGCTCGCAGTCGTTAGGGGGAAGGGTAGAATGTTACATAATTTCCGTCCTTAAAATTTACTTACGTCAAAAAGAAGGAACGTACGTTAGAAAGAAGAAGTGTACGTAAGAAGGAAGGAGCAGGGTGTTACATACTCACCTGGAAGATCCACTTTATATGCATTGTCATTAATTTTCTCAAGAATTTGGAATGGTACATCTCCTCGAGGATGAAACTTAGTCTGTCTATGGGTTAGGAATCTTTCTTTGCGCATATGAACCCAAACTCAATCTCCTGGTTCAAAGATGACATGCCTTCACCCTTTATTGGTTTGGGAAACAAACATCTCATTCTTTTGGGCAATTTGAAGTCATACCATCTCATGAAGTGACTTCATTAACTCCGTCTTCTTTTGTCCATCTAAGCTACTCCTACCATTAATAGGTAAAGACATCAAATCTAAAGGAGTAAGTGGATTAGAACCATAAACAATTTCAAAATGAGAATATGAAATAGTTGTATGCATAGTCCTATTATATGCAAACTCTATAAATGGCAAACAATCCTCCCAAGTTTTTAAATTCTTATGAACAACAGTGCGTAAAAGCTGAGTTAAAGTCCTATTAACTACTTCAGTCTTACCGTCAGTCTGTGGATGGAAAGTCATGAAAAATAAGAGCTTAGTACCCAATTTCCCCCACAACACCTTCCAAAAGTAGCTAAGGAATTTAACATCCCTATCAGAAACAATACTCCTAGGCACACCATGGAGTCGCACTATCTCCCTGAAAAACAAGTCAGCTATGTTTGTGGCATCATCTGTTTTATGACAAGGAATGAAATGTGTCATCTTACTAAATCTATCCACAACCACAAAAACAGAATCTCTACCACGTTTTATCCTAAGTAGCCCTAAAAGAAAGTCCATAGATATGTCTACCCATGGCTCACTAGGATCGGGTAAGGGTGTATACAACCCATGTGGCAAAATCTTAGATTTGGCCTTTCTACATGTAACACATTTGCCACAAATGCGATTGGCGTCTTTCTTCATCTTAGACCAAAAGAAATGTTCATGCAAAATGTCGCAAGTTTTCTTGACACCAAAATGTTCATGCTTCAAGGTCAGTTCATGCTAGTGATGATGATGGAGTGGAATACACCGTGACAGGTGAGTCTCTAGTTGCTAGGCGTGCTCTCAACACACATTAAGATGGATGATGCAGAGGAATAGAGGAAGAACATTTTCCATACTTTGAAACACTCTAGACTATACAAGTTGCAGTGGTTGAATGATTGTGGGGAGGTTAAGGTGGATAGACAAGTGTTAGTTATTTTTTCAATTGGAAAGTATCAAGATGAGGTGCTTTGTGATGTTGTACCTATACGTGCTGGCCATATTTTGTTGGGGAGGTCGTGGCTGTATTATAGGAGGCTACCTATGATGGACTCAAGAACATGTACAGCTTTGTAAAGGAGGGCAAAACAATCAAGCTTGCTCCTTTACTTCCAAGACAGGTCCATGAGGACCAACTGAAACTGAAAAGTGAGGTTGCTCAAAAAATAAAGAGTGAAAATGAGAGTGATAAAAAACGAAAGAGTGAAAGTGATAGTGATATGAAAAGAAAGAATGAAAAAGAGATTGAGTAAAAAATAAAGTGTGAGAGTGAAAATGCGCAAAAAAGAAAGAGTGAAAGAGAAAATAGAGAGGTGGCTAAGAGTAGAGAAAAAATAGTGGAGCCACGAGAGAAAAAGGAAAAAGAGCCTGCAAAGAGAAAAGGAAAGCAAAAGTGAGTTTCTATGCAAAAGAGAGAGAAGTTAAGAGGGCTTTCTTAGTAGATCGCACTATAATTTTTCTTGTCTATAAAGAGTCTTATCTTAATCTAGATGAAACTAACCAGTTTCTTCCTAGTTTGGCTGTTTCTTTTTTGCAAGAGTTTGAGGATGTATTCTCAGAGGAGATGCCAAATGAGTTGCCACCCATTAGAGGCATTGAGCATCATATCGATTTTGTACCTGGAGCTGCTATTCCAAACCGACCAGCTTATAGGAGTAACCCAGAGGAAACAAAGGATTTTCAAAGGCAAGTGGAGGATTTGATGAGTAAGGGGCATGTGAGGGAGAGCTGAGCCCATGTGCAGTACCGGTGCTACTAGTGCCAAAGAAGGATGGGACGTGGAGGATGTGCGTCGATTATAGGGCAGTCACAATATCATGGTAAAGTATCGTCATCCCATTTCTAGATTAGATGATATGCTTGATGAATTGCATGGCTCATGTATTTTCAATAAAATTGATCTTAAAAGTGGGTACCATCAAATTAAAACAAAAAAGGGTGATGAATGAAAAACTGTTTTTAAGACAAAGTCTGGGCTTATGAATGGTTGGTTATGCCATTTGGACTTACAAATGTGCCTAGTACTTTCATGAGATTAATGAATCATATCCTACGTATGTTCATAGGCAAGTTTGTGGTTGTGTACTTTGATAATATCCTAGTATACACCAAGGACTTAAATGAACATATTGAGCATTTGAGATATGTGTTTGATGTGTTGAGATGTGAAAAGTTGTATGCTAATTTTAAGAAATGCACCTTTTGCATGGAAAAAGTTATTTTTCTTGGTTATGTTGTTAGTACAAAAGGTATTGAGGTGGATGAAGAGAAAGTCAAGGCCATCAAGGAATGGCCAATGCCTAAGAGCATCACTGAGGTAAAAAGCTTTCATGGCTTAGCTTGCTTTCATTCCACTCTAAATAAGCTTCAAGGTCAGTTCCACATTGGAAAGATGGTATTTTCATTTTGATGCTCCCAAGGTTCCTATTTATTCCATCCCGACCCCCTAGGTTCTCCCTAAGTCCTCTTTCACGCCTAACTCCTCTATGTCTGCCCATTCCACCCTTCCCAACTTTCGATGTTACATCTTCCTCATCATCACCATATTCTTCATTCTCATACCCATTGTCAACACTAGGCTCACGTCGCTCCTATCTCTGCTGTCCTGTAGATTTCTAATTATCGTTTTTTGATGATTCATCCTATCCTTCACTTCACCCAACACCAAGTTCAACCACTCAAACGGTTGTTGCATGACTTGCAATACAAAAGATGAGTTATCTGCCATCTCCTTTGGTGATGAGTCACTCCTATGAGACATCATAATATGCTACATAAAAAGAATATTAGTGGGAAACCTCACACACTCCCTTACGTGTTTACACTCGAATAATGACACTCCACTCGTGTTTCACTCTTAATTGACTTTTTCCCGATAATAGTCTCACACTCTCTTGCCTTTTACCTCAATAATTTTCCATCTCAAGTTCTTTAATAACTAATTGAACTAAATCAAGACAATACAACTTTCAAGAAACAAGAAACAATGAAGGAATAAAATGACACGAGACTCAAGGAATTTATACAAGGGAAAGAATAATTATAAAACAAGATACCAACTAAAAAGATGTATTCTGCCCTTTGATGATAAAGCTCAATTAACAAATGTCTTTCTTTCTCTTTGTTGTAACTATGTAGCAACTTTTGAATATGCTACTTTTTCTTTTCTCTTTCCTTTTTTTTCGAATTTTTTTCTTTTCTTTTCTTTTCCTTTCCTTTCTTTTATTTTCTCTTCTTTTCTCTAATTCAATCTCAAATAACAATATTCAATTGTGAAAATCAAGCAATTGAATTCAAACACACAAGAGTTGACAATGAAGTAGAAAGGAATCAATGGAACAACATTCCAAGCAATTGACAAACTTAGAAATGCAAGAAACCCTAGAATTTTGAAACCGTAGGTGATGCAAATTTCAGCCAAACTAAAAGCCCTAAGAATTTCAGAAGCTTACTTTTTGTTTTGCTTTGCTTTTTAATTTTATTTTTTGAAACCCTAGAACAATGAAACTCTTGAATTAAATTTAAATATGTAAGAATTAAGAGATAGAATCAAACCTGATTGAAAACCTGGCTCTGGATAGCAAATGTGGACCAAACATTCTCAAACCCAATTATTCTAAACTAATAAAATAAATCTTTTAAATGATTTAAACAAATTGAAAGCCAGGCTCAAACAATAACTCTAGGTCATGTCTTTCACGGTTTGTATCAAGTGGATCAAAACTGGTTCTTCTTTTTTAAAGCCCATCTTGTATGTTGAGCTCTTGCTAGGTTCATCCCAAGTGGATTGCACCAATCCTTCCAATGCTTTATTGATCTTCTTAGCTCTTGATCATGTAATTGGCCCATCTAGAACTTGCAAATGATCTTTAATACTAGGTCCATGTTGGTGCCCATCATTTCTCCTCTCCTCAAAAGAATTCGACCTCGAATCTTCACCTTCATCAAAAGGAGAAAGGTCAGAAACATTGAATGTAGTAAACACATTGTACTCACCTGGAAGATCCATTTTATATGCATTGTCATTAATTTTCTCAGGAATTTGGAACGGTCCATCTCCTCGAGGATGCAACTTAGTCCGTCTATGGGTTGGGAGACTTCATTTGCACATGTGAACCCAAACCCAATCTCCTGGTTCAAAGATGACACGCATTCACCCTTTATTGGCTTGGGAAGCAAACCTCTCATTCTTTTGGGCAATTTGAAGTCGTACCCTCTCATGAAGTGACTTCACTAACTCCGCATTCTTTTGTTCATCCAAGCTACTCCTACCATCAACAGGTAAATGCATCAAATCTAAAGGAGTAGGTGGATTAAAACCATAAACAATTTCAAAATGAGAATATGAAGTAATTGTATGCATGGTCTTATTATATGCAAACTCTATAAATGGCAAACAATCCTCCCAAGTTTTTAAGTTCTTATGAACAATAGTGCGTAAAAGCTGAGTTAAATCCTATTAACTACTTCAGTCTGATAGTCAGTCTGTGGATGACAAGTAGTGGAAAATAAGAGCTTAGTACCTAATTTTCCCCACAACACCTTCCAAAAGTAGCTAAGGAATTTAACATCCCTATCAGAAACAATACTCCTAGGCACATCATGGAGTCGCACTATCTCCCTAAAAAACAAGTCATCTATCTTTGTGGCATCATCTGTTTTATGACATGGAATGAAATGTGTCATCTTACTAAATCTATCCACAACCACAAAAATAGAATCTCTATCATTTTTTGTCCTAGGCAACCATAAAAGAAAGTCCATAGATATGTCTACCCATGGCTCACTAGAAACGGGTAAGGGTGTATACGACCCATGTGACAAAATCTTAGATTTGGTCTTTCTATATGTAATGCATCTACCATAAATGCGATTGACATCTCTCTTCATCTTAGGCCAAAAGAAATGTTTATGCAAAATGTCTAAAGTTTTCTTGACACCAAAGTGTGGATAGATTGGCCCACATATGTTTTGTGTTTTATCTTTTCCAACTTGAGAGTGGAACTTATTTCTCCAATTGCCAATTCTTTTACCCAATCTTTCCTTTATCCCCCTGAAAGCATTTGTTCTAGATTTGACAACAAGTGATGGAAGACCTAGATATTTATCTAGGTTAAATGAGGCTTGTAAGCCTACCACCTCCATAAGATATTGCTTAGTTACTGCACTTGTATTTCTACTAAAAAAAAAAATACGTCTTGTCTTTGTTGAGTTGTTGTCCAGAAGCAACTTCATAGATGCTAAGGATCTGATTCAAATTAGCCCATTCTTGCATGTTTGCTTTACAAAAGAGGAGGCTATCGTCAGCAAAGAAAAGGTGGTTCATTGTGATTCTTCCTCTAGTAATTGGTACCCCAGTTAGGATTTGTTTTTGTTCTGCTGCAAATAATAGGGAACTTAAGGCTTCATCACATATAATAAAAAGATATGGTGATAAAAGGCAGCCTTGCCTCAAACCCCTCTGTGGTTTAAACTTTTGTTGAGGAGCTCCATTAACCAAAACCAAAAAGGAACTAGTGGTGATACAGTTCGTAATAAGTTCAACCCATTGTGGTGCAAACCCCATTTTGACCATCACAACCCTTACAAATGCCCATTCCAGCCTGTCATAAATTTTGCTCATATCCAACTTCAAAGTCATATATCCTTGACTACCATGGAATTGAGTTTGGATGGTGTGAAGAGTCTCATAAGCAACCAAGATATTATCTATGATGAGTCTATCAGGGACAAATGCACATTGAGTTTGTGAAATAAGTGTAGACAAGATGGGCTTTAACCTATTTGTAATCATCTTTGTAATGATTTTGTAGAAAACATTACAAAAACTATGTGGTCTATATTCAGAAATATGTTTTGGGCTACTAGATTTGGGAATCAGAACCAGATAAGTGAAATTGATAAATTTAATATTAGCATTGGAATTTAAGAAGGATAAAACAACATGACAAACCTCTTTATCAACTACTAACCAGTGATTTTGATAAAAATATGCTCCATATCCATCTGGACTAGGAGCTTTATAAGGTCCCATTTGGAAAATAGCAACTCTAACTTCCTCCTCAGTAAATTGTTGTAGCAAGGCTGCATTCATATCTGGAGTCACTCTTGGGTTCAGGTCTTGTATACAGACACCAATGTAAGTAGGTTGTATTGAATGAAAAAGGGATTGATAGAAATGTGTAAAAGCACCACCAATCTCAGTTGAGGTTGTATGCACGAGTCCATGTTCATCTTCCACCCACAAAATCTTGTTTCTCTTTTTTCTTTGACTTGCACATATATGGAAAAACCTTGTGTTTCTATCACCATGTTGTAACCAATGGACTTTAGCCCTCTGTTTCCACTTCAGACAAAGGCTTTCCTGAATCTTACTTATCTCCCTTTGTAGTTGTTGTACTTCCTCAACAGATGATGTTGTTAAAGTATTATGCAAAGCCTGTAATCTTTCAGTCTTCTCTTGTAATGCTTTATCAAAAACTGGTCCTTTACCTCATGCCCATCTTTTTAAAGTTCTCATGCAGGAGCCAAGCTTCTGTGAAAGGGATTCAAAACCAGAAGAGTCACCTGTTTGTCTCCAAGAGTTTTTAATAACCTCACCACAATCCTCATAAGAAGACCAACCAGCTTCAAATCTGCACAATTTTTTGGTAGGGGCTGAGTGACTTTGCTACTGTTCCACAGACAGTAAGATAGGACAGTGATCAGAAGTAATGGAAGGCAGTACCCTTATTTCCCCTTCTCCAAACTCATCACACCAGTTGGTAAAGGCCACTGCTCTGTCAAGCCTTTCCCTAGTAAAATAGTCATTTGTTCTATTGTTAGACCAAGTGAAGTTCCCATAAGAGAAACCCAAATCATGAAGTCCACAATCATTCAAAGCGTCATTGAATAGATTAATATGACTATCACTCCTTCGAGCACCACCCTCCTTTTCACTATGGAATAAGATTCCATTAAAATCACCAATGCATAGCCACTTGCCAAGATTAAATGAATGAAGATGTCTTAGAATGCTATACCCTTCCATCCTTTTTTTCAATAACAGGATGCCCATAAAAACAAGTAAGCATCCAAGGAAGGTTGGGGCTATTGGCAATCTAGTAGTTGATGTGTCTATGTGAGAAGCTTTGAACATCCAAACCTATATTATCTTTCCAAAGAATAGCAAGACCACCCCCATGGCCAAAGCAATCCACAGTAAATAAGTTTTGAAAGTCCAATCCATACTTTAACTTACCCAACTTTGTTTTATGAATTATAGTTTCCATAAGAAATATAATACTAGGCTTTTTATCCTTAACTGTAAGGTTAAGGTCATTTATCCAACTTAAAAGCCTAATTTATCCCGGCGGGGCAGTCTTCCAGCCTTTGCCGATAAAAACAACGATTTTTTCTACCAAGTCAACTTCATCTTGTGATTACTTGTTATTTTGCCCATAAGCAAGAACTTCCTTTTTCGAGTGACAGTAGTAAATTCAGCAGTGTTTAGCATTAACATCACGAGACAATCTAACCTTGCTCTTCAATTTCTTAGGGGAAGATCTAGCATCTTTATCTTTATCCATTGAGTTCTTCAATAAGCCACCTGTCATCCCACCATCAATAATGGAATTAGAGTCAATAGAAGTGTTGTCTGTTATCTGCTAGAACAGATGGTTGTGGGGGATTCTCTGCAATTTCAAGCATGGTAGTTGCTTCTTTTGCAGTTAAGGCAGTTACAATTCCTGATGAACAGCCAATCTCATTCCCTGGTTGAGAATTAAACTTTTGTCACGTCACTTTTTCCTTATCAACTACCACATAACTGTCATTACAGTTCCCTGAAAAACTAGAAGAAGATAATTGTTGTTCATGTTGCATGCAAGGAGGTTGTCCTGACTTTCCAAGAATGAATTTCCCTGCTCCACCACAAGAATTAGTGGCCCTCAGCCATGAACCACACTGCTTATTAGTGGTGGTAGAGGATGATGAAAAAATAGATGGTACCATACACCTAGAAGGTCCATGCATAATGATACCTAATGTGAAATAGAAACGTGGCAATCTCTCATATTGGAAGAGCACAAAAACTTGATGCCCCTTCAAGAACACCATAGTCCCACGCGCTAGTGGTTTGGATAAGTCAATCTCCACAAGTATCCGTAAATACTTTCCCCAACCATGCACACTATCATCCACATTCACATGAATAACCTTGCCTATTGTCTTGCCAACCAGAGCACCAACAACATGGTTCATATAGCCAAGAGGCATGTTATGTAATTGCACCCATAAATATGCATGACTGAACACTAGATCACTGGGAGTAGTAAAACCATCAAAATATTGTAGGCAGATTAATTGTTGATCAAAGAACCAAGGTTGACCCTCCCATACACATTGCAAAGCATGTTCATAATTGAACTCAAAGAGAAATAAATTTGCCCCCACTTCAAAGATCTTAATCTCATCAGCAAATTTCTAGACTTTGAGCATAGTAACTTTGAAAGCCTCTTCATTAATCCTTTTATCCACCATAATCTTTCCCACGAGACAGACATAATTTTCCTTTAGAAAGTGTAGGTTCAACATCATTTTCAGCCACAATTACACCACCCTTCTCCACATCAGTAAGATAGAGGTCCTTCCATTTCTTAGTAATTTCATCCGCCATTTCGTAATTCAATCAACACAAATCGAGAACACAAAGATTCAAAAGCAATCCACTGCAAACCTACCACCCGAAAGTGAAGGTACTACTCTTCCTCCTCAAAGAACTCGTTAAGAGAATTGAGAGGAAACTGTTACTGCTATCGCTGGAGCAAACCAACCCATTCCTCACACTCGCGAAAGAAGTTGGTGTATGCATCTTAAGTCTTAGTAGCTATCTTTGTTTATGAGCATCATATAGAGTCACGTACTTAACTATCTCTGTAAACATAAACATAAACACCCTTTTAAGACTCTTATTATGAACAAAGATAGCTACTAAGACTTAATTCATAGACTTAACTATCTTTGTAAACATAAATCTATCTATGCATATTATCTTATATAAACATTCTTCTAAGACTCTTAACTACTGGATTATTATCTTATGAAAAATTCTATTCATCATCCCCACATAGCACACATTACAATTTTTTTTTTCTCTTACCAAATGTATGATATATGGATGATGAGTAGAATAATTCATTTAATTTAAGAATAATAAAACAAAAATAAGTTTTAAAAAATTTAAAAAAATAAAAAGAATAAAAATAAGTTTGGTGTGTGGTGTGTATAGATGATAAGTAGCAAAGCTCTTATCTTATATGGCAATTGAAAATTTGTATAATGCACCTATCTTTGTGATATCACTATAGTTTATGACTTTGTAGCATGCTATCCTCTAGTGATATCTCCAATGGTTTATTTTATTTGGGGATTGTTCTATTGTGTTAGTACATCTCAGTGATACAAACGTAGGAATGGACAATATGAAGGCCTGTTAACTATTATTTGGTGCATTTGTGGGCATGTGGCCCAGGGTTGTAAATTATATTCTCAAATTCTCAACCTATCACGTGATGCTATATCTGATTCTCTTTCAATGGAAAGGAAGGACATCCAGAAAACAGCTTAGCAACCAGCTTTTCCTACCCTTCTTTCTGGAGGCACATATTGATACAATCAAAACTCTTTTCCTTTCTAACATTTTTGTTGGTTGCTAGGTAGAGCATCTCTGATGCTATCTCTTTTTCCTTTTTGAAGTCAAATTCTTATCTTCATTTCATTAAACCAAGGAAGAAGTACATGTTGGAATCTCCTCCATTGTAACAATAGGGTCAGAAAATGAAAGACAGTCTTTTGCTAACAAGTGAGAAATAGAGTTGCCATTTCTCCTAAGATAAGAAACCTCCCACTTAGCTAACCTTCGAAGTAACACTTTAGTTTCATTCATGATCATACTAGTACTACTCCAATCTTCTTTATCACTTTTGAGAGCCATTATAACTTGTAGTGAGTCTCCTTCAAGTATGACCTGTGTCAAGCCAAGGTCCAATCCAATCTTCACTAGTTGCAGCACCCCATTAGCCTCAGCCAGTAAGGGGTCAGGGAAGAGGTGTTTATTGGGTCTCATTGTAGAAATAATATGGCATGCACTATCCCTGGCAACCACTCCTACTCCAATGAGACCTTGGGCCTTGTCGATGGCCCCATCCCAATTCAGCTTGATCTAGTGCAGAGGGGGAGCCTGCCATGAATTTGCAGAGGTACATGCCCGGTTGGTTTTGAAGTCTCTTCTTGGATTCTCCTCGTTTAGTAGTTCAAGAGTGTGTTTGGCCTCCCTAATAATGGCAAAGGGATGTGCAAATGTTTCCTCAAAAATGAAAGAATTCCTCCTCCACCATATTTGCCTAGCCACAACTACAAACTCTTGAACCACCTATGGCTTCATGGTCTTGGTAAGGGCTTCAAAGAGCTACATCATTGACTCCTGAGGTAGATTACATTTTTGGAGGTTCTTTAAGCAAGCACTCCATACATCCTTGGCAGATTCACACCTCCATACTGCATGCACTGTGTCTTCTACTTCTAACCTGCATATAGGACATAAGAGTTGCTTCACAATGTTCTTCTTGAAAAGATTAGATTGAGTAGGAAGGGATTCTAAACATGCTCTCCATAACAAAACCTTGTCTCCAGGTGGGATTTTAAGCTGCCATAGAAGCCTCCAAACTTCTGTGAAAGATTTACTGCTCGAAGCTGGGGATTTTTCTGAGAGTACCCTTTCATTTTCCAGGTGATAAGCACTTCTAACAGAGAAAATGCCATTTTTAGTGCCTTGCCAAATGATTTTGTCTCTGCTATTTAGGCTACTAATAGGGGTTTTCAAAATGGTATCAGCTTCTCTAGGGACAATAATTTCCTTTACCAACTCAATATGTCATTGCTTTGATTCAGGATTAATCAAATTTGAGACAGTGACATTGTTGTCCATCACTTTGACAAGGCTTATGCTCTTGCTAGGAGTAGCATGTGCAATCCATTTATCTCTCCATATGTGTGTTTCCATACCATTCCCAATCCTCCAATAGGCACCTGCTTTAACAAGAGGCCTAGTTGAAATAAAGCTCTTCCAGATAAAAGTTGGCTTGGAGCCTAATTTTGCTTCCTGGAAGTTGGTGTTTGGATAATATTTTGCTTTCATCACTTTTACTGCAAGAGTCTCGGGCTATTAGATTAGCCTCCAACACTGTTTAGCAAGCAAGGCTTTGTTGAAAACTTCAAGGTCCCTAAATCCCATCCCCCCTTCTAGTTTACATTTCCCCATCCTCTTCCAAGAAACCCAATGAGTCTATTTTTCTCTATCTTGTTGTCCCCACCAGAAATTGTGAATTACACTATTTATGTCCTTTAAAAGAGAGACAAGTAGCTTGAACACATTCATGGCATTGGTGGGGAGGGCTTGTAGAACAACTTTGATGTAGATTTCTTTCCCTGCCTGGGATAAAACCTTGACTCTGTGAGAACTAGTTCTCAATCTTACATTGTCTAGAATACTCTTGAAAGAGTTATATCGAGCCTTTCCAACCACAGAGGGCAGTCCAAGTTATTTTTCATATGATGTAGCAGACCTCATACCCGCAATTGAGATGATATACCTCTGGGTAGCCTGAATTGTATTCTTGCTAAACATGATTGAAGTTTTCTCAAGATTAAGCCTTTGTCCCTAGGCTAACTCATACACTCTTAGTAGACTGAGTAATCTACTCCATTCAAACGCATTGGCCTTGCAAAAAAGCAAGTTGTCATCAGCAAAAAATAGATTGGAAACACTTATTTGTCCTTTTGCTATTGGAACACCATGAATTAGGCCCTTGGCTTCAGCTTGATTAATCAGGTTGCGAAAGTGCCTCAACACACAAAATGAAGAGATAAGGCGAGAAAGGGTCACCTTGTCTTATACCTCTTATTGTGTGGATAGGTTCTTGGGGTATGCCATTCACCAAAAGTTCATAAGAAGCTGTCTCAATGCACTGCATTACAAGTTCCACCCATTGATTGCAGAACCCCAGCTTAAGCAGTACAACTCTAAGAAAATTCCGCTTAATTCTGTCATAGGACTTGCTCATGTCAAGTTTCAGGGCCATGTAGCCCTCCTTCCCTGCCATTTTACACTTCATAGTGTGTAGGGCCTTGAAAGCCACTATGATATTGTCAAAAATGAGTCTGTTAGGCACAAAAGCAAACTGAGTGCATGAGATTATATGAGGCAGGAATTTTTTAAGCCTATTGGATACCACCTTTGAAACTAGTTTATAGAGAACATTACACAAAGAGATTGGTCTAAACTTAGTCACCTTGGTAGGGGCCCTTTTCTTTGGAATTAGAGTGATAAAAGTGTTGTTGATCTCATCGATACTCCCTTTGGAATTTAGAACCAGTAAGACTACATCACATACATAAGCTCCAATGATTGGCTAGTGTTTTTGGTATAAAACTCCAGGAAAACCATCTGGACCTGGGGAGCTAAGTCCCTCCATTTGGAAAAGGGCATCCTCCACTTCTTGTTGAGAATAAGGCCTTGTGAGTGCCTCATTTTGATCTGCTATGACTTGAGAGTTCAGGGATGCTAAGCATTCAGTTATGTTCTCTAGATTTGAGGTAGAGAAGAGATCATTGTAGTAGCTTTGGAAAAAAGCACTAATTCCTTCTTTGGAGTGATCTTCCTGGCCAGAATCATCCACCAATTTATTAATAACATTAGTTTTCCTCCTTTGGGAAGCACATTGATGGAAAAACTTGGTGTTCTTGTCTCCCTCCTTTAACCCTTTTTATTTGGCCCGATACTTCCACCTGAGGTTTTCTTCCTCAAGAAGTCTGTTTGCTGCTCTTTGTGCTTGCCTAATGGCACCATCGAGATGTCCTCTATTCTGATTTTGAAGCTCATTTAATAGAGTTATTTGAGCCTTCAATTCTTCCTGAGTCTTGCCTACATCCACCTTCCTCCAATTCAGCAATTTCTGTTTGCATCCTGTCAATCCCTCATCTACCTTCTTCACTTGGTTTTCTGCCTGTCTGGGCTGATTCCATGCTTCCTCAACCACCTTATAGTAGTCCTCTCTAAGTGTCCAGCTTGCAAGGCTTTTTAGACCTTGAGATGAAAGCTTGACTCCCATCTAGGGTGATAAGGAGTGGGTAGTGATCTGAGCTTTAAGCTAGGAGTGTGAATACCCTTGAATTAGGATAGGATTCAAACCATGTGAAATTACATAAGGATCTATCAAGGCTCTCTTTAAGGAATGCCCCTTCAAATCTTCCATTAGACCAAGTGAATTTATTACCAATGAAGCCTATATCACATAATCCACATGCATCAACAGTATTCCTGAAGGACTCGATCTGGTTGTGGGGTCTGAGAGGGCCCCCACATTTTTCTCCAAAACTGAGCACCTCATTAAAGTCCCCCACACATAACCACCCTTCATGATTCGGTGGTGTAAGGTTTCATAATAACTGCCAGCTTTCCTTCCTTTGTGTTGTATTGGGGGAGCCATAAAAACCTGTAAGTAGCCAATCCTCGCCCCCCCCCCCCCCCCCCCCCAACTCCCTTGACCATTAGGGAAATATGGTTTTGAGTCTATGAGTGAACAATTGCCTAAAATTCCTCCTTCCAGAGGAAAGCAATCCCTCCATTTAAACCTTTGCAATCTACTACAAAGTTGTTTTCAAACCTCAGAGCCATTTTGATACTTTCAACTTTTGAGCCTTTTACACTTTGTTTCCATCAAGAAAACAAAGGATGGGATCTTTTGGTGCACCATTTGATGCATATCTTGAACTGTCTGGGGGTTCCCAAGCCCCCAACAATTCCAGCTTGTGCCATTCATTGCGATTGGTGGGGCTGTTCAACAGCCTCCACCAGATTTACATTGTGCAAGGTATTATTGACTCTTACCTCAAAATTAACTCTTTTATCCTTTTTCTGTTCATCACAAGCTGGAATAGGGCTAGTAGCTCTCTTTGTATTGTTAGAGAAACCAAAGGAAAGGCTCTCAAAACATAAGTTCCTTACCCTTCTCTTCCATGACGCCCTTGCCTTAAATTGTTTCATAACTTTGACTTGATCAATAAAAAATTGGTCTAGGGAGTTTATATGTGATACCAGGTCCTTTGATACTTGATGGTCCTTTTCAGTGATATTTACCTTGATGGTGTCGAGATAGGACTGGTATCCACAGGGTCGACCTTTCTAAGGTCAATGGCTTCCACTCCTAGCATATCACTGGGCCCCTTTAAAGGGGATAAACAGACTACTGCTTTTTTACTTTGCTTTTCTCCACATTCTATTTCGAGTAACTGTCTTGGTGTTGACAAGTCCTATGATTCCTGCAGGTTGGTCTGAGCAGCCACTTTTGCCTTGTCATTAAAAAAGTCCCTAGTAGAGACCTGACATTCCTCCTTGACTTCTGTTTTACCACTTTGAGATTCATTACTGACCTCCCTTCCTTCCTTCCATGGATGATCTTGAGTATGGCCCTCTTGAGAAGCCCCTTCACCATATTTTTTATATTGCAAACCACCATCCTTGGCAACTGGGGCTCTGAGCCATGTCCCATATTGTTGCTTACCATCCCCATTTGGTGCACTAGTGCAGACCTTCTGAGAATGCTTGATGACACCACACTTAAACCATACTGAGGGTAGTCTCTCATATTTGAAGTGAATCCATGACTTCTTCCCCTCCACCGTAAGGAATGTGCCCCTTGGTAGTGCTTTGGTGATGTTGATTTCTACCCTTATTCTCAAGAACCTACCCCAGCTTATTCCTCTTTCATCTGCATGGACCTTTAAAACCCTCCCCACACTGCTACCGATTTGGAAACCAGTTTCTTGGTTCATATAGTTGAAAGGCATATTGTAAGCTTGGAGCCAAAACTTCTCTTTGTTGAAGGCCACCTCATTAATGGACATGGATCCCTCATAAGGTTGGATACACAAAAGCCAGTAATCAAAGGACCGTGGTCTGCCCTTTATCACTAGAAACATATCCTGCTCAGTGTTGAACTCAATAAGGTATTTGTTCATGCCGACTTCAGTGAACTAAATCCAACTCTCACACTTCCAAACTTTGGCCATAGTACTCTTAAAAGCTTCCTTATTAACAGGTTTTTCTGCTACTATCATCTGTAACAGACAGAAATGATTTTGGTTCCCTGTTTTTGTCTTCACGAGGGATGGTAGCATCACCCCCTCCTTCTCCTTCTCAGTGAGACTCAGCCTTTCCCATTGTCTGGACAATTCTTCATCCATGACCACCACTTCAGTCTAGTGAGGACTAGTAGAAGGGACTAACTCTATTCTAGAGAGAAAACCTCACTGGAAAGAGAGGACTGGTTGGGACTTTTGTGTCTGATGCTATCTCAGATATGAATGGAAGCTCACATAGACCACATTTTTCAAATTTACTTACCAAAGATAACGCATTTGTTGCCCAATTTATTTTGGAACTTGGCTATCTCTAATGTAATCTAGCGATTGGGGTAAAAGAAATCTAATACTATCTTTGTGCTTGAAGTAAATGGAGGAAAGCTTGCAAGTTTCATAGAAGATGTGATTGGTGAAGACTGAAGACTTTAGAAAGTATTATTGGTTTCAAAGTTTAATGTTTCATAATTTATAAGCATTGTTAATTGGTTATATTATATTTAATTTGTTGATTTGAAATTTAATATACCATAATGTATCTGAGGAGGCTCTTGATTTAACTTTGTATTTTATTGTTAATATGTTATATTTTAAAGTTTCTATTTATTTTAAGTATGTTATACTTTATTTAGAAAATTTTAAAAATTCACCCATCTCAATCTGAGTCGAACTAAATTGGAGTTCATATTTCACGTAAACGAGTTGAGCGCGAACAAATTTTTGGGTTCGGCATATAACCGAGCTTAGCCCAAACACGTTAGTATTTTAAATGAGACAAGTTCGGACATCATATGCTTGCTCAAACTCGACTCGAATACAGCTCTATGGAAGAGTCGCATATGACATCTCAATAAGATCTTAATTTTTTTTAAATTCTCAAAGCAATTGTGTGAGATTTGAGATACATTTCCCATGCAACCCTAAACTCTTTTTGAATGTGATCATCACTATACAATGGCACAATGTAAACAAGTATATGTTTCAAAAAAAAAAAAAATGCAAACAAGTATAGATAATGCAAAACTCCGTTTTCATAATACAAACTTTAAGCACTTCGTCTAATTAGGCATCGATAAGCACTTTATTTAATTAGGCATCGAAGAGTTCCATGCCAAGTCCTCGGCATCTAGATTTTTTCATCTTCTTTGGTTTTGCCGGTGATAGCAAAATAAGATTATTAGGCTCAAACAGTTCCATCGACAAGGGAAATTGAAAATTTTGACAATTTCACGATCATATTAGAAAGTAAAAGAGGAATAACTTTTGAAAATAAAAACTATTTCTTTTTATTTTATTTTTATATTCCACGATACGAAACCGTAACTTGAAAAACTTGGGAGGGTTGGACTTGAGAGAAAGAGGTTAGGCATGGGCTTAGTGGGTTGGGTTGGTTTCCGGCGTGCCGGGACCGCAACCCAAACATAAATGCGGGTCAAGTTAAAACTCCAGGAAACGTTGCCCGTTACGGTGCATCACCTTAAAAGCCTCTCTCATCTTTATAGATGTTATATCCTTGTTCTGTCGTTCATCGTTAGCCGGTTGCAACTATGGCGGTAGGCACTATGTTATCTATCGCTGGCACAGGAGCCGGCACCGCAACTGAGTTTTTCGGCGAGTTCCGGCATCTGTGCCGTGTTGAATCGAAGTTCCGTCAAAGACCCAAAAGGATTTCTGTGTGCAAATGCATGGATGGGAATAATTTTTCCCACCACAATTGCATTTGGAGGGTACCCAGTACCAGAAAATTTAATTTCAAGACAAGGGACTCGTATTTGGTTATGGCAATTGGCAAAGAGGTAAGAGATAACGTTTTTTCCCCATTTCCCCTCCCCTCGTTGTTTTCATTCCAGTCTGTTTTGGTTTTGTCTACTTTGGTTCGAAAGTAATACGTTTGGTTGATAACGTTTTGGGTTGTGGGATATGGGAACTCCACTCGGCTCAGCTTTGTTAAGTAGTGGTTCTATTTCTATTTTGTTTGCTAGTTTGAGTTATATAAACTTTGTTCGGGTGCTGTGAAAACTGAGGAAAGCTTAGAAAAATGTTTTATGGATCTGGGCTCTAATGTTGTTCTATGTTTTAGTTGTCGGAAAATAGTTTGATGATGCACAATTTTTGTAGTTCTCGAACGTATCTAATCTAAAATATAACAATAACAGGCAACACTAGTCTATCCACCTTATTATCGTCAAGCATAAAAATTGTTTAAGAGCACGTAAGGGACTCACAAAGCATAGAATCACGTGAAAGAGTTGCCCTTAACCGTTCAATTCATGCCTCCTGGACTCCTTGACTTGGAGCGAACTATATCTCGACTCACAGCTCCCCAGGATTAGACTAAACCCAACTTCCTCCGCAAAGCCGCTTTCCTTACGCGAAGGATGGACAAACTTTATAATCATTCGTTTTGTGTGACAGCAAGAGAGTTTATCAGTGGCGGTTGCTGGATATAGGGTGGATACTATAGCTGAGTTATAGTGTTTCGGGAAGGAGAAAGAATTGAGTAAAGTTTCTCTCTGATCTGG
The DNA here is from genome assembly GCF_004785595.1 of Juglans microcarpa x Juglans regia. Taxonomy (NCBI): domain Eukaryota; kingdom Viridiplantae; phylum Streptophyta; class Magnoliopsida; order Fagales; family Juglandaceae; genus Juglans; species Juglans microcarpa x Juglans regia. Next base: position 1,943,422 of record NC_054605.1, read on the forward strand.
AGTGCCCTAGGCTTTAATAAACAGGTTGGACCAGAGTCTAACTGTCCAAAATCAATGGTAATAAATGGCTAATCCGCCAAGGCTCAAATCTGATGAAAGAAAAAGAGGCAAATAACTCAGTGGTTGTAAACGGCTGATCCGGCTAAGGGTTGATTGAGAGAGGTGCATAACTTGGTCAGATGGGAAAATAAGGCAGTTTTCATTAGTGTGAAAGATATCTTAGTTTCTATGCAAACCTATCCTCCAAGGAGTAAAATTCGCTAAAATGGTTTATTGTTTGAGCTTTGGCTGTGTTATGCCACTCAAGTGTGGTCCGAGGACTGGCATTGACTATTTTCCCCAAGTAATGAAAGATCTGAACAAGTTCCATCGTGATTATGGCCAGTGGGTTCAAGGTTGGAGATCATGACACTTGTCATCTATCATTAGGAGAAAGATCACTCAAAGAAACAATTTAGTCTTATCGAGGAAAATGTTGCGGCCAAAGTTTACATCTTGGGTAGAGTCCCACTTATTTGTCTTCACTTAACTCTTTGAGTCAACAATCGTCGAGAATTTTCCCCAATAGTGGTTGTCAAGGAAGGCCGATGCCATTGGTTTATTTCCTTGATGCCACCCAAGTCTCAATGCACAATACATACATAACACATATGTAGGAATATTTAGGTCATGTTTGAGTAATGAGATGAGATGAGAATTCTATAATTAAACTTTTTTTTTTTTTTTTTTTTTTTTTTTTAATCGTTAAAAAAATTTTTGTTAATCGTAAGAATAGGCATAAGCCCAAGTATACAAGATATACACGAGCATCGCCTGAGCATACTAGAATTTTGTGAATAGTAGTGAAATGGTCTGAGTTAAGATGTTTTATTGGGTTTTGGGAAAGAAGCGAGAAAAAGTTAAATAAAAATATTATAAAGTTAAAATATTGTTTGAATATAATATTTAATATTATTTTTGTTTTGAAATTTGAAAACTTTGTATTGTTTTTTGTGTTTTGTTTGGAAGTTTAGGAAAGTTGTAATGATTGGGTAATAATTAGATGAAAAAGTTGAAGATTTGAAATTGAAAAGTATTTTGTGTTTGAGTGATGTTTAGGAAGGAAATTATGAAAATTTTTGAGATCATCTCATCTCATCGAAGTGCCCAAAAATAGCCTTAGTAACTAGGAAGGTAATGAACTCTAACACATGCAGAGTTAATTTAGAGAAAATGAATGGCAGAAGTGGTGGATTCCTTTGGTTTTGACTTTTTTATTTGTCCCTAAAATTTTTGTCCTCTACACCCCCCTCCTTCAATTACTTTCATACTGCTCAGATTCTTTATTTTTTCGTTAGTGGTAGGGGAGGTGGGAGAATGATGTTTGATGTTTTAACCAAGGATGTTTGATTAAAATATTTGTTTTCAATGCTAAAAGTTTTTCTTGTTTTAAGTACCTGGACACCATTGAGGTAATTGTTTGCATCACTGACCTGAGTAATATATTTTGCAGAATGTAAGTGAAGATACAGATGATACATATGATGACTTGTTTAATAAATTTGGAAAGGTGGTGTTCAGGAGAAAAGACCAAAAGCCTCACAGTGAAGAGGTTGATGATGATGCTGAAAGCTTATCATGTAAGGTCATTTTGCAGTCAATTTGAAATTAAGATTCCGACCAGTGTCATTAATGACATAATGTTGACCCATCTCGTCCAATTTTGGACCCCATAATCCATCCTGGCCCATATCTCTTTTCGTCCTAGTTTAAGAGTGCTCCATGCCGGATTACTGCATTACACATATGGAAGTTTCCCACTAAAAAATGAAAAACAAAACAGAAGCTCTTGTGCAAATCTTTTTAAAAAATTATTGTGTATTGAAAATTGTATTTTTTGTACCTCCAGCATGAAGTTCAAACTACTGCCAACTTGTAATGATTGTTACACTACCTGGGTTACCAATTCTGAATTCCCTCCTATTCTTGCTCCTCAACCCCCCCCTGGGGGGATATATTACTGTAACGCCCCAATGAAAGGCCCAAACCACATGGCCTATACTCCAAAAGGACTAGTCAATGATATAATTGGAGTCCCATTGAAACCTTATAAAGAGTAAGAACTTTTCATTCCCAAGCAATGTGAGAACCCATACACCACCCACCCTTATCTATATCATATGGGGTATCACAATCTACCTCCCTTAAATTCCCGACGTCCTCGTCGGGCCTGTCCATTGTAGGTGGCATGACTCAAGTTTCACATTTCTGGTTGAGATAGGCTCTGATACCATTTGTAACGCCTCAATGGAAGGCCCAAACCACATGGCCTATACTCCAAAAGGACTAGTCACTAATATAATTGGAGCCTCATTGGAACCTTATAAAGAGTAAGAACTTTTCATTCCCAAGCAATGTGAGAACCCATACACCACCCACCCTTATCTATATCATATGGGATATCACAATCACCCTCTCCAGGGACATATTCTGCCCCTATGCATAAATTCACGTATATACTCAAAACTCCTAAACTTAAAACCTGGGAAATGTAATTCAAGTAGCTAATCTGAATTAATTTGTGAGGGCCTTGAAGAGTTTTGTTTTGTTAAGAGGCCTTGTACAATTGCTATGGAAAGTACCGAGTCCCTTTTAATTCTATAATTATTCAGCACAAGATTTTTCTAGGATACGGGATTCTCTGAAATCACTTAGTGATCTCCAATTGGAGAATGAGGATGATTTGATTTCTTACACTCTGGAAATTCATGATACCGTAAAGTTCTCTAAGTTTTTCTTGCACAGATAGATCATGTGCTTATTACTAAAATCTGAAAGCAGAAAGAAACCATAGAACCCAAGTAATACCAACTTAAGCCAATATATATATATATAAAGGATACCAACTTAAATCTGTTTCCGGCCATCTCTGTAGTTGCTGTGGCTATGGCCAAGGTTGCCAGCGAGGTCAAGGCAGCTGATATAAAGGTCCTCTTTGTGAAGCCTCTTGTGTATTGGACTCGATTTTTTATCATTGCCACAGCATTTTCTCGCCCTCAGATTGATGCTATTGGGTATGACTCCAACTTTGATGATGATCTTCATATTTTGGTTGGAGAGCCTAATTATGGTTCAGTGTGTTGTACCAATGCTTGAATTGATATTTTTGTGTCAAACCGCAAATCAGGTCAAAAATAAGAGATCTAGCTGAGAAGAAGTATGGGAAAGTTCCATCTGGGGACTCAAAACCCAACTCATGGACCTTGTTGGACTTTGGTAAGGGATTTTGCATTCTAATCCAGTTCTCATCTGTTCTAATGTTAAGTTAAAAGAAAGAAATTTTCATTTTTCTTTTGGTTGTGACCATTGGCCTTAACACCCTTTAGTCAGTGTGGAGGATGTAATCTGTAATCACATTTCATTGACCTTTTGTTACCTTTTGCATTTTTTCCTTCGCCATGATGAAGTCACCTGTGACAGTTGTGGCTAGTCGCAACACCTATTCCCACATTGGGAATAAGAATAACCCATATGGAGTGTGGGATTATGAATTACCGAGGAAGTGGATAGGTTATAAAGCTTGTCGTGGGTGCTAAAGTCCCCACTTTAGCTACTTACTCAGTGAAACTGAACTTTATTAGGTTCTTAGGAAGGTTCAAATTGACTAATATTTGTGGGTTTGTAGTGCAGATGTGGCTAGTGCTCTCCCTCAATGGTTATTGAAGCCACCTAGAAAGACCAGCCATGTGATGCTGAAATACTGCATGACATGACTTAACTAAGGATGTCAAGAATTTAAGAAGAGGAGAAGTTTGTAACACTGTTCAGTCCCATCCTAGCACTAAAAGCAAACAGCTGCCCATTCCCATATTGGGAATACGAATAACCCAAATAGAGTGAATAGGTTATGAAGGTAGTCAGTGGGTGTTAAGTCCCACATTGGCCACTTGCTAGGTGAAACCGAATTGCCAAGTGATTTTAGGGTAGCTTCAAATTGGCTAGTTTTTTTGGGGTTATAGTGCAAATTGACTAGTGCTTTCCCTGATTATTACACATAATTCACAAGAATCACGGCTATTACATTTGAAGTCATGACCAAAAAATTAATATTTTTTAGCGAATATGAAAGTGACTTGCTTTCTCGAAGTTTGCAAGTCAGCCCACAGGCTCTGTATCCCTTTCTTTGGGCTTGCTTTAATTTGGTGTTTTTGGTGGTGATTAATTACACTGTCAGACTTGGTTCACAATTCATTACTCATTCATAGGGAACTGAGATTTATCTTATTAGGAGGGCCTATTTTCTATTATTTATTAATGCAATCTTTCCTTTAAACTCTCCTGCTCCAATATAATCAAATATAAAAGATTTTGGTTCTTTCTGAGTCTTCTATAAAAAAATTTGACATCCTGTTCCGTTCATTAGTAAGCTGAACACTAAGATGCCATTTCTGGTTGTTATGCAAACTCCAACTATTTTAATTTACTTCACTTGGACAGGTAGCGGCCTGAAGCTTACTTTACAGTTTTGAAATCTAAAATTGATTGGGTAGTGGAAAATAAATCTAAAATTGATTGGGTAGTGGAAAATATACTTTGCGCCCCTTAACTGATTTCAGGTTACATTGTGGTGTATAAACTATCGAAGTTGAGACATTGCCCTGTTAATTTTATTTTTATTGGCACCGGATATCTAGAACAAAGTCCCGACTAATCTCAATGGTGCATCGCCCATCAGTGAAGAGTTTCCTACAAGTGCACCTTGGGTAATATAAGGAGAAATTTCCTCAGTCCAATGAGCTCTAGAAATTGTTTGCACCCAAGGGTTCGACCCTTAGAGCTGGAGGGAGCTTACCACCACGACCAAGGCTCTTACCACTTGAGCCAACCCTTAGGGTTGACACTATTAAAGGCACTATTAAATTACTAGAGGTTACAATACACCCTACTTAAAATCTAACTGTCAAGAATGTGTCATGCTATTTATTTTTTGCCACCTTAACAATCAAAACTAAGCAAATCCGACAGTTAATTAGGTTATATTTCCTATTTTTTGTTACCGTAATGGTTAAAATTCGAGTAAATGTACTACTTAACAAAAAAGTTGTAGTTAGAGGGTGCAATGTCTCAACTTTGATAGTTTAGGTATCACATTGCAAGTTAGAATATGTTTGGGGGGCTGCATGTTTTTCCCCTTTTGTCCAACTATTAAATTTTTCCACACAATTCCCTAACAATTAAAGTTTAGACAATCTGCAGTTGATCAAAACTCTTCAGTTTCAGTTTTCAGTCTCTATGTCCAGTTACTTTCCTAAAGTATTTGCGCTTGATATTCCAAGTCCAACCAATAAATACAATCAAAGTTTATGGGATTGATTCTTGGGGAAAATGCACTTGGTACTTCTAAACTAACTGGAAAAGCATGAAATGTGATATCTTAAAAAGTAGTTGATGTCCCAAAAGTAGTTGATGTGGGACATTCCTGATCTGTCAGACCTTAGTGCACATTGTAATTTTTTAGTAGTTTGAGAGGGCATTGTCTCAAGTTTTGTAGTTTAGGTACACCGTATTGCAAAGTAGGTACCAGTTTGGAGGTGCAAAATATATGCTCTCTTTGATTATGTGCAGTGAACGGTTTTGTGAATGCATGATCACGTATGCAACAATCAAATGACATGACTCACCTAATATGGACCTAAACATAATTTTTATATGTTCTTCAATCTAAGAAATATGTGTGCATATAACAGATGTAATAGTCATATGGTAAATTAGCCAGCCTTTTGAGATCAGCAACCTTTAGTTTTCCCTTTTGATGGAAAGCAATGAATTGAATGTATGCTCTGGAAATAAATGCACTTATCATGTTCTATCACTGACTTTCTCTTGCTGTCAGTTTGCCAACTAAGACCTAATAGGGCTTTAACTTGAATGCCTTTGATTGGAACATGAACATGTACATTACATATGTATGTTTGATGTTTCCATTCTTTTTTAATGAACATGATTTATGCATTATTTACTTAGTTCCCTAGTGAGTAATGTAAATGTGTATAAGTTTCAAGTTATCCTTAAGATTATTTGGGATATTGATAGGCTTGCTACAACTGGGAAAATAGGTCTGCCATGGATTTTCTTTTCTTCTTTTCTTCCTCTTGGTTCAGTTCTTGTTGCCTCCTGCCATTGATTCAATTGCTGAGTGCTTTTTGTCATGGAGTTGTTTATACTTGTAACAGTTATGTTGTATTGTTCTTGGTGTTGTCAGGTGACGTAGTAATCCATATATTTCTTCCTCAACAAAGAGCTTTCTACAACTTGGAAGAATTTTACGGTAATGCAACATCCATTGAGCTGCCTTTTGAAAACCAACCGCCATTTCGTAGTTGAAACGTTTCTAATTTTATTAAATTATTAAAGGGTCCATTTTAGTTGCTGCAACTTCCAGCTCTTTGTAAAGACCCCTTCATATTTTAAAAGTCGGCATTATTTATATTTCGTCCGACTCCGATTCATGTACAATATGTCTTTGTAGTTTGTATTGCAATCCATTAGGAAAAAAAAAAAAAAAAAATCAGAGAAATTGTCTTTGTCTTGCATGATAAATAAGAGTAATGCATGCAGTTCTGGGGGTGTAAAGTTCTGCACACTTTTGAAAAAAAAAAATAGTCTACTATTAAAAAATAATTTTTTCATGTGGATTCTAGATTTCTTCACTTTTTTGGATTTGTACACCATAAGACTGTAAATATCATTTCTCTATATACATAAAGAGAGTATATAAAAATAAACTCACAAATTGATGTGGCTTTATGTGATCTGTTAGATCTATTTTATAATAAAAATAAATTTATAATCTGACATACTGCATCAAATCGCATCAAATTTTGAGTTTACTTTATATAATTTCTTTGCTGTTAAAATATTTATGAAAGAATAAACATGACACTAACACAATTACAAAGAATAAAAAACACGACATTATAATAAAAAAATGGAAAAAAAAAAACACTAAAATCCGTAAACTACCAACGAATTTGTAATTGCACCCAAATCATTAATTATGACAATTGCCATCTCAAACTATAAAAAATGTATAGTCTACTACCCCTCCATGCAAGAGTCTAATATGGCCTAAGATTACAAAGAGACTGTCATCCACAAGACTTAGGCTGATTTGGATTCAGAGATGAGATGAGATGAGATGGTTTTATATGAAAGATAAAAATTGAAAAATATATTTTTAGAATATTATTTTTTTAATATTATTATTGTTTTGAAATTTGAAAAAGTTGAATTGTTTATTATATTTTGTATGAGAATTTAAAAAAATTATAATGATGAGATAAAATAAAGTGAAATGAAACATTTTCTAAATCCAAATGGGCTGAAGTTGTTGGTTAGAAAGGGCAATGAAGTCCTCGTCAGAAGGAGCAAACCCCCCACGGCTTTTTTCATCCATGAAACTATTCGCATGAAGTGCTTAAGAATCAAATCCTTGAAACTATTCGCAGAGGAAACTATTGCAGAGGGTCGAGATTCCTTTGTTTTTGGCTTATTATGGTAGAGGAACCATCAATAGTGCTGAACTTAGTCCAGAGGTTTTTCTATGTGAAGTTTGCATCTGACTCAGATTTCAGTTGCGTATTATATGGAAATGGAATGTGAGATGTGTGGAGGATATCTGTTGCGTGAAACTTTGCTTGAATATATTGTTTGGTTTTGACTCATGTCTTGTTTTACTGTGTTTAGCAAACCATTAGAAATGTCAAATCAGAAACAAACAGGCGTCACTTGACAAGCAACCTGTATAAAAATGTAAAAATATTAGAAAATTTTATAAAATATATATTTCAAATTTTATAAAGCATATCAACAATAATGAAAATTAAATAAAAGGTTCTAAAACTTCAAAATAATTAAAAAAAAAAACGACTCGAAAAGCTATAAAACACCACAAAAATGAGGAATCTTAAGCAAAAAAAGACTTAATTTTTATAGCGATTACAAAACCGGGCCACCACTAGCAAAAAACTTTGTTTTGAAAATATAAATACAAAAAAATAAAAATAAAAAAGTTAAAATAAAAAGGAAAGGCCAAGGGGACGAGGCCACCCATTATCAAAACAGTGTGTCACAAGGGATCTCAAAAGGCCCTTAAAAAGCCACCCGTCAACCAAAGTTCCCTCAAAAGGCCCAGACCCAGAAAAGAGTAAGCTTACCCACAAAGGCGGAAGTGTATCCTAAAGAATAAGGGACATGCAGACGCAGGAAAGCAAAGGATCCAAGCTAACTAACTGTAACCCCCATATATAATTTAGCAAATTATTATTACTATCAAGAATAATGTTACGTGCAATCGTAAAGTATGCAAGTATCGTATAGTCATTTTAAAAAAGAATGAGATTTACTATTAAAAAATTATTATTATTTTCATGTGGGTCAAGTATATATTCACTAATAAATTGTGCATTCAATAAATTGTGCATTCGAACTAATAAATTTTTCAAACGACTTGTGTTCGAACAAAAATTATGTCTGTTTGAATAGAAATTTTATTTTCAGAAATTATATCCGTTCGAACGGGGTTTTGCACATAATTGTTGTTCGAACACTTAATTTATTGTTCGAACGTCCGTATTTCTCTTTTGTCATTCGAATGAGGTAGTTTCCGTTCGAATGTGTCTGTTTTGGTTCGAATGAAATTACAAATGGTAATTTACTGTTCGAACTTGTTATTTAGCATTCGAACTGTATTAATCATACAGATCAGAATTTAATTAAAAATATCATGTTAATATTACACAATTTGTAATTCAAACATCAATTGTTCAAATGTTTTGGAACATCATAATAGCAATTAAAGAAAAGATAAATTTGAAGACTATGGTGGTGGCATAGAGTTTTGGGACATCATTGACTAGAATTGTTCAAACATTTTTTGGTTATTCAAATGCATCCTCTCTTCTAATCTCGCCTCCAAATCCACGGCTTGATCTAATCGGGCCAGCAGCTCTTTTTTCTTGGACCTCAATCGTTCTATCTCAAGTGCTGCTTCCTCCAATTCCTTAGCCTTGTCGTCATTCGATTTGGCTCGAGAATAGGATGATGATGATGATGATGAGGATGGTTTTACGCAACGTCTTAAACCCCTCAAATATCCAAAACGTGATCCAAGAACTTGAGAAAGGATATGAGCATCATTGACAAATGATGTATCAGATGGATCCGCAGTAGTTTCATTAAGAGATATCATCTTGTCCTACAAAAACAAAAATATTATGTGACAATGAAACAAAAAAAAAACTTAAACTTACATAATTTGTCTCGGCTTCGGGACTGGCCCAAACACCATCACAATTTTTATGTGTTTTAGCATACAATTGGGTCAAATCATAGTCAGCGTGACTTTCTTCTTTCTGTAAAAGGAAAATCTATATTAGAACTTAAATAAGAAAATGTGTATTATATGTTAATATTTAACGGGCACTAAAATAACTTACCATTTTGTTAGACAAACGATGAAAAGATCGAGAACCTGCATGATGGTTTATCTTTAAATTTGATCTATTTGTTTTGTTTACAGTACTTCGTTGCTAAAAGAAAAAAATATTAGTCTATATATTTAATACATCTGTGATATATTATTAAAAAAAGATAGGCAGCGATATTACCTGATAAGCAGGATCTTCAAACATATCACAAACTTTCTCCCATTCGCTTGGTGGAATATTTTGGAATGGATTTTGGCGTGCCCCTATTGTAGTACTGAACTTTTTATAATGTGCATGGCATCGGCCTTTGTACCTCCGAAATGCATTCAACATCAGTTCCTCAAATGTTAATCGATACTCTCTTCGGCCAAAATTAAGCTCGAACTTATCCTTTCGAAAATTATAAACAATTACTATAAATACAAAATAAATAGAAAGTAACATGTTATATACTTAGTTGCTTGAGATGTAGGTTATTACCAAACAACGGTTTTTTATGTGGTCTTTCACATCTTGGGAAACTTTAGACCAAGAGGATGTAGAAATCAGTGCATACGTGCGAGTAAGTGTACCAACATAAGAAGCAAGCCATGCTACCGAATCGCCGAGCCACCGGTGTGATCACCAGGAATGTCAATTTTGATTTTACCAATTTTCCTTACTTTCTCTATGTAGACACCCCTCGTAGTGTCTCTACCTCGACACTTGTTTACAACAGTTATATATACAGCAATTAAAACATAACTTTTTAATTAAATTAATTTATTTTATAGATATATTACTTAAATTGAGCATAAAATATGATCTCTAATTTGATAAAATACCTTGTTCTGGGTCTGGTGATGTTGGCTCACTGTTGATGACAGGTGAACCACACGGGGAGTCAATAATGGATGAGGATGACACACGTGTTGCTTTGCATTTGGGAGGGATATCTATTTGAAATTGTAACAAATTATTATTCAAACAATTGTTAAAGATATTTACATGTTAATATTACTTAAAGAAATTCATGTTTGAAATTCATTCACTATCTGTTTTGCTGGACCAGTCGCCCTCATCATCACTAGACACTTCAGTTAATTCATCTTCTTCCGATATTTCACTCTCAATTACTTCGGGTTGAACATATTCTCTACGCAATGGAACCATATCATATTGGCTTAAATCAACAAATAGATTGATGCCTACTTCACTTTCTTGATATGCTTCTTCATTTGCTGTACTATCAACTTTTTCATGTAATTCGCCTGCCTCTGGAATGTAAACATTTCTTGGTGCAAACTTCTCCACTACCCGCCATGGGTTTCCGTACTCCGGATCATTTAAATAAAAAACTTGATTTGTTTGACAAGTGAGAACGAAATGATCGTCCTCATACCATGTGCAAGATGTATTGACACTCACAAAATAATCATCGTTACGTACTCCCAACCTAGGATTTGAGACATCCCGCCAATTACATTTAAACAACTAGACCATATATCCCCCCACATACTTTAACGCTGTGATATTTTCCACAATTTCGTAGAAATCAATGTTATCAACCCCATGGCTTCCTTCGACTACGACCCCACAATTTTGAGTTTTTCTATATATTTCTCTATCAGTTGTGTGAAATCTATATCCACGCACCAAACATTCTGAGTACTGGAAAGCCCGTCTGGACGGACCACATGCTAGAGTATACAGTTCTGGTGAGATTTCTGATGAATTTTCACTATATTTCAATGCAAATTATATTAATAAATATTATTATATACAAAAAAGTAGAGTTTAATGGTATGAAATTCGTATTATAAAATGGAGCTTAACAATAATACCGTATGTTCAAACCACAAGGCAAATTCCTCTTTGTGCGTCTTTTCTACTTCAGTTACACCATTCGAGCGAAGTAGTTGTATATGTTCGCTGTGCATGTTCATGTTCATGTTTAATTTGTATGAAATTATACTATATTATTATACATAAACTTAAAGATAATAGCGATTTAGAGAATCATCACTAACCTTAAGTACTAATCAATCTCTGCGCAGTTATTCAAGACATACCATTGAACTCTTTCAAACTCTTGCGAACATAGATCGTAACCACCTTGTGCGCTTATGGGACGCATGGTTTGGGAAAGTACAGTAAATGTCGATGAGACTCCCATCTCTCACCCACCTTCATAATTTCGGTTTGGTCTTGTAAATCTAGTATCAGCCTCACGAAAATACATTGAACAAAAGGTATGCCACTCATTATCAATATATGACTCTGCAATCGAACCTTCTGGATGAGTTTTATTCCTCACAGATCGCTTAAGTTTTCCAAAAAACCGTTCAATAGGATACATCCATCCATACTGAACAGGGCCAGCGAGTAAAGCCTCACGAGGTAGGTGCATAGCCAAATGAACCATTACATCAAAGAATGAAAGCGGGTACAAACTCTCCAATTTGCACAATATTACTGCAATGTCAGCTTCCATATTTAACAATGCATCAACTTTCAACGTTCTACTACAAATATCTCTGAAAAATCTCCCTAATTCTGTGAGAACTGTACTAACATCTCGAGTAAGCTTCCCATGCACACCAACCGGCAACAGACACTGCAGAAATATATGACAGTCGTGACTTTTAAAGCCAATTATCTTCCAATCAAGTGTTCGAACACATATTGTCATGTTTGAAGCATAACCATCGGGTAATTTGATTTTCATAAACCAATTACAAAATTTCTGTCTCTTATCATTTGAAAGTGTATACCATCTGATGGATATATAAGCTGACAATCCATTATCTTGCAAATGCAACTCCGGTCTGATCCCCATCTCCTTTAAGTCTTTACGAGAGTTAGCTGTATCTTTTGTCTTCCCTTCTATTGACATCAAAGTGCCCAATATATTCTCACATATATTTTTCTCGATGTGCATAACATCTAAATTGTGGCGTATTGTCAAGGTAGACCAATATGACAATTCAAAGAAAATACGTTTTTTAGTCTAATTCAACTCCACTGCTTGTCGCTTTCTCTTTCGAACTCTTGAATCTTTTCCAAATTTGTTTTCTGAAACATCTCTCAACTGGGCGATAATATCATTCACAGTCAACTCTGGCGGTGATGCCCTACGCTCAACCCTTCCATCAAACATCGCTCTATTTGTACGTCATCTATGATCATGTGGTAAATAACGACGATATGCCATAAAACATAATTTTCTACCATGACTCAACCATTGAGACTGTGTATCTTTATTGCAAACAGGACAAGCCATTTTACCTTTTGTGCTCCAACCAGACAAATTTCCATATGTAGGAAAATCATTTATTGTCTACATCACTGCAGCATGCATCTTAAACTCCCCCGATGAGGCTGCATCATATGTACTAACACCCTGATCCCACAACTCTTTCATCTCTGCAATCAGTGGTTGCAGATATACATCTAATTCATTCACTGGTGACCTTGGCCCTGGTATCAGTAGAGTCATCATAAAATATGGATCTTTCATACACTTCCAAGGTAGCAAGTTATAGGGCATTAATATGACAGGCCAAGTACTATGAGAAGTGCTCATGTTGCCAAATGGATTAAAACCATCCGTTACTAAACCAAGACGTACATTGCGAGGTTCTTCAGCAAACCATGAATACTCGACGTCAAATTTCTTCTATTGTAAGGAATCTGCAGGTTGCGAGAAAAAGTTTTCATTTTGGACTCTTTCTGTTTGATGCCAAGACATATCTTTAGCAGTCAACCGGGACATAAACAATCTTTAAAGTCGAGGAATCAACGGAAAATGCCTTAACACTTTATGGGGTACATTACGTTTATCGGATGTCCATCTTGACTCATGACACACTGGGCATGAGTCTAATTCTGCATATTGCTGCCAGTAGAGAGCACAATCATTTTTACAAGCGTGGATGATATTATAATCAAATCCTAACCCTCGCTTCAATTGCTTCGCTTCATAAAAATTACGGGGTACTACATTATCCTGAGGAAGAGCCTCTTTAAATAATTCTAGCAACATGTCGATGGCCTTGGTAGAAATACGACAAATAGACTTAATATGAAGCAACCTCACCATAAAAGACAACTTGCTATGACGAGTGCACCCCTCATACAACTCTCTCTGTGCATCCTCCCATAGTCTTGAAAAATTATCATTACTCTCAAATGATTGTGTAGATATTCCTTCTCCATCTCTCATCCCAAATATTCTTGCCCCCAGATCGCCTAACATCTCAGTCATATCCTGTCCATTATCATCATTGTCATCATAATCATTCACATTAATGTCATCTATGTCAATGTCGTTACCCTCCTCCATTTGATTGGTCTGACTGTTAAATCTAACTCATTTGGGAAATGGTTCGCCATTTAAGACTCAAGGTGAGTATTTAGGATCAATTTCATTTACAAATAAATGATCCTCCACTACCACCAAGTTATAAGAACTAAGATTTTTGCACTTCTTACACGGACATCTTATAAATCCTCGACTGTCAACACTTATGCTAGCAAACTCTATAAAAAATTGCACCCCTTGTGCATACTCCTTATAGTCTCGCCCAAGTCAATCTCCTAGTAGCATCTAACTTTTATCCATTGTATTTTCGTTACTTGTCGGATGTCTATCAAAAAATACAAAATTCATTGGATAAACACTATAAAAAAAATCCAACTTTTATAACGTAGTTGATCTTATCTCATTCGAGAGACTATTATCTATATCGCATATATACTCAGTCCTAAACTCTAATGTTAGTACAAATTTCTGCAGTACCCTACTATTCTCCAAGTATACTAGTCATGATAAGTCGTCAACCCTATTAATGGGCCGAGAAACTTACAGACCACATACCCGAAGAATGTAAGGAATTGCTGAACCAAAATTTTAATTGTCTAATACAAGATTTTAAACTGAATATATATGCCGTATAGATAATAGAATCACAAACTATCCACTTTCGACAATTCAAAAGTTGTACCCAAACATTCTTTAAGAGAAAATTTGGTCACAACTCTCGAACGGGTCTAATGTTTAAGTACATATAAAAATAACCATAAAATTCAAAACTATCTAACTCATAATACAATTATACAATGAAATCACATTCCAAATCACAAATACATGATTGCAACATTACATTCCGAATTAATCACCAATTGTTACATTCTAATTTAATTTTAGTGCATAATATTTTACAATTATACTACATTATTTTTTAATTAAATTTGTAATAAGTTTTATACATTAATTTAACTATTAACAATTGCTATGTTATATCTATATTTTAAGTTTTTAATTTAATTTTAGTGGATAATATGTTGTAATTATACTATATTATTTTTTAATTAAATTTGTTATAAGTTTTATACATTAATTTAACTATTAACAATTGCTATGTTATATCTATATTTTAAATTTCTAATTTAATTTTAGTGCATAATATGTTGTAATTATACTATATTATTTTTTTATTAAATTTGTTATAAGTTTTATACATTAATTTAAAAATAAACAATTGCTATGTTATATCTATATTTTAAGTTTTTAATTTAATTTTAGTACAAAATATTTTTTAATTATACTAGATTAATTTTTAATTACATTTTTTATAAGCTTTATACATTAATTTATCTATTAACTATTGCTATGTTTTATCTATATTTTAAGTTTCTAATTTAATTTTATATAAACTATGTTGTAATTATATTATATTAATCTATATTTTTATATTTTATTCATTTATAATTTTTGTTATATTTGGATTCTGTTCGAACAATATTTTACTCCCACAGGATCCCGTTCGAACTAATGTTATAGTGTTTGAACGGGACAAACCCAGATTGCAGACACGAAACAAAGAAAACATTTGCCACAAAACACAATTTTCACAATCATAATCTCATAAGATGTATATTGCCAGAATGCCCATTTTAAATTAGATTGCACAAACACAAATATATAGCATGCATCTTAACATAATTAATTAAAAACTATAAATTATCAAAAATCTAAAAATTATAAATATTACCTTAAATTTAAGCAATCCAAACAAAAATATCAATCCACAATACCTACATAAGCAGGAAACACATTATGAGAAAACCTAAATCATGTGCAATAAACTAATATTAATGAAACTCGAAATACAAAAAAATATAAAAAAAAAAAAAACATACCTTTGTTCGAACCTCTCCTCTCTCTCTCAAGAATCCCTTATCTCACTAAGTTTGTGAGTATCTCTCTCCACAACACTTTCACACACACAAAATCACAAAGTCGTGCTCTGCTTCCTATTAAACATTTTTCAACTGTGAAAATGAACGGGAGGTTCAGGTATATGAATCTGTGAAGTCCCGTTCGAACTGGAAATTTATCCATTCGAACACGAAAATTTCGAGTAGACGCCAATTCTACTGCTATTTATTTCACGTTCGAACGTGTCATTTTGTTATTCGAACTAACAAATCAGAATATTCATTGGCATATTCTTCAAATGCAGACCACCTCAAAGGGTATTTTCGTAACACTGTTTCTTGCAAAGCGTTCGAATGACGAATTTTGACGTTCGAATAAACTAACATTCAGAGTATTTGGTGCGAAGTTTCCCTCCAAACACATTTCACAAGATAACACCGTTTGAACAGGACATTTTTGGATTTGAACCAATCACAAAATATTTTAATATTATATACTAAATAATAACTATATATTTTACCAACAAGTTTATATTATATTTGATAATATATAATGTATTACAAGTCTAATAGTTAATATAATACTTATACTATATACTAACTATTAATATATAGTACTTATTAATATATATATATATGTACTTTTGGTCTTCTAATTTTGCACTATATATTATATAACTTACTATCGTGTGATATAATCTATAATAACTATAGTTATAGTAACTTATAATAGTAAGTAGTAACTAGTTACTATAGTTATGATAACTTGTATAGTTATCATAACTTATAATACTTGCACTGAAGTAGCTATAGTAACTATTTTAACTATAGTACTTATGATAACTTGTATAATTATCAAAACTTATAATACTTAAACTGTAGTAGCTATATAACTAATAACTACTATCTATATTAATTATTTTAACTTGTATAGTTATTATAACTTATAATACTTATACTGTAGTAGCTATATAACTAATAGCTACTATATATATATAGTAACTATATAATACTTACATTGTAGTAGCTATATAGCTAATATCCAGTATATCTATATTTATATTAATTATATTAACTTGTATAATTATCATAACTTATAATAGCTATAGCTATATAGTAACTATATATAATAGTTACACTATAGTAGCTATATAACGTATAACTACTATAGTTCAATCTTCAAAATTTGATGAATTCATGTTTAAAATCACTGCATTGGATTCACCAAATATTAAAATCTGAAACTTTGACGAATTGTGCATTCCAATTCATCTTCAAATTTGAAGAGTCACTATTCACATTCTAAACTATTATTTTATTTACTTAAATTATTGTTTTCTAATTTTGAGCCACAATATATTTAAAGTGGGAAACAATAATTTAAGTATTAAATTATTAATTAACATATAGTTAGTATAATTGTAAAATATGAAAAAAATAAATTAAAAATATTATTATTAAAAAACTATATTATATTATTATTTTGATGAATTCAATGGTTAATTCAATGTGGGGTTATGGATTGAGAGGTTTTAAGTTTATTGAAAATATGTATTTTTCACCAAATTTTGAAAATAAAAATGATGAATCCAATGTTAATGCTCTTAGCATGTACTTAGTATAATAGAAACAATATATTTAAAAATAATATACTAAATATATTAATTAAAAGTATATAATACTATTATTTGTTTCATTTTTATACTTTTATACTTTGTAATATTATTATTATTATATATTATTATTAGTAATATAATTATAAATATATTAATATAATAACCGTTCGAACGAGACGCCATGATCATTACAGACCCAGTTTGAATACAATGAAACAAAATTCTCTCATTCGAACCAGCAACCATCGAGAGCCTGTCGAGTTCGCCCCTTAACTCCACTGCGAAAACCGCCACTCAACAACCATAGGAACTCTACATTTGAACTTCTAAGAGGTATGGGTCATTTCTCCACCTCTATCGTTTAGTTTTTTGCACGAATGAGATGTGTTTGGGGGGTATGGATTTCGAATCCAAAATCTACCCATTTTGGTGTATTCCGTGAAAATAATATCAAAATAATCAGTAGAAATGATTGTGCTTCACTCCTTAATCATTTCTACCGATTAAAACAAAGGATAACATCTAGATAGGAAGTTTTTCAGTTCGGGGTTGAGTCGACTCAGCCGTGGCTGTTTGGCTTCTTCCGTTCGAACAAACTCTAGTCCGTTCGAACTCCTAATTGCCAAACAACATTATTTCTGTTAGAACAAAATAAGTTCGTTCGAATGAACAGAACAATCCATTCGAATAGAGTTTTCTAGTTTGAACAGACTATGTTCTGTTCGAACGAATTATTTCAATTCAGTTTAATATACTATAATTCTTCAATAATATAATTTAAAAATTATGGTTAATTATATTTTTACATTCATTACGGTTAAAAAGTATATCAATGGCATCCAGTGGAAGAAAACATGTGTAAGATCAGCCCAGCCAAAGTAATGGATCAGCAGCTCATGCTCCAAAGACAAGGTCTATACTTGTCAAGCGTCCAATCATTTTGTCTGACTTCTCTGATCTTTCATGGGAGGGACGGAGCATACAGTCCATCTTCACCAAGCGGGGATGGATACCGATCTGTGAGCAGCGGGGGACTGCATATCCAGAGATGGTCGGTGAGTTCTACCATGCCATGGGAGAACTTAGCGCTGATGCTCTGTTCTACACCATATCAGTCCGGGGAGTGAGTATTAATTTCTCTCCCCGCATTATTGCTGAGTTCCTTGACATTCCCCGTATAGCCGACGCATATCCTACAGCGGCTACACCATCTGATTCCGATACACCGGCCTCATCCTCCACGCTAGCCCCGAATGTAGATTCGGATGCTACTTTTGATGGTAGTAAGGATGAGGATCTACCTGATGATGGTCTCACAGACGATCAGGTGCGTCAGCTAGTGCGAGACCCATCGGCTCCTCTATATGATGGGAGCAAGGTGATATGATAGGTCGATTGTATAGGATTTTTTAGAATGCTTAATTTGATTGTTAGCTATAATATCGATCCGAAAAAACACAAGACTGATTTAGGGATCGATCGACCCAGATTTTTGCTGTGGATAGCACGGGGGGATTCCATTGATATGGCATTGTATTTATTCCTTCGCATTCGATCGGAGTCACGCTTTTCTAGTAGAGGTAGTCTACCATTTTCACTGCTGATATCTAACCTCCTACTCCAATTGGGGGTTACAGTGTCGGCCACTGAGCGGAGGTCCCCACAGATGGGGCCCCTTAACAAGATCACATTCAGCAAGAGCCAAGGGCACTTGCGGAAGGCTGCACCAGAACAGCCTAGTAATCCTCCCACAGATCCAACTTCTAGTAGTGCTGCCGCTATAGAGAGACAGCCTCCTGGGGCTACTTTGGATCAGGTACGAACTCTGTTTGTGGAGTTGTAGAGTTTAAGTAATAAGTTCTACTATTAAAAAAATATTATTTATTATTTGGTAACCATATGTCTAAAGAACTTCAAAACAAGTTCAATTTGTTTGGAAACAATATAAAAAAGTGATTTTTTAGGTCATTTGAGGTAGTGTCATGCCTGTGATAAGATCAAAGGACAAGTCTATAATTATTTGAATGTTGCACGTTGGAGGTTTGTAATATAAGCAAGCCCTAAATATCCATTATTGGGGAAATGATGTTGACAGACATGCCATCTAGCTAAGCATAATGACATTGCTTATGTTGTCTTATTGCTGACGAAAGCTCTCCTAACATGTCGTTTACTTTGGCGTGGAAGAGCTATTAATTTATAGAGTTATTCCCCTTAATTTCAACTATCAAGGTTGTTATTATGTTAAATTCACAAGCAACAATCAAGGTTTTTTTTTTTTTAAAAAAAAAAAATTTAAGTAGAATTTGGATTCCCTGCAATTCACCGCCTTATCATATAAGAGAAATTTTATTTCCAATCCTGAGTGGGGGGATTGTGTGTGCAGTCTCATTGATGATTGGGGTAAAAGGAGAAAAAATATTATTTTAAAAATGATATTATTGTAATTTTAATTTTTTTTAAACATAACTGTATGAGCTTGCATGAGCAATCCCCGTTTAGGAAATATATGTAGACTAACTCATATGTGTAGATCCTACATGTTATCCGTGTTCAGGTCCACCTACCCGGGCAACGGATATTTACCAGAAATTTGGATTCTTGTTTGGGGCTATACATCCTTGCATTTCATTTAGGGTTTTCACCATCTGTCTTGTGCAAGGTGTTGATCAGTTTAGTGTATGTAGGCCGGACTAAAAAAAATAAACATCATGTTATGATATTGCTCACCACCACCTCCAAATCCCAGGTTTTGCATGATGTTTTATATTGGATGGCACCTTTGTTTCCGTGAACATGGAAGAAAAGCAAAAAACGTCATAACAAGGAGATCATTATTGTCTCCAATCCCTACCATAAAGTTGGGTAAAGAGGGTTCACTCTTCTATTGCATTACAATGATCATAATGTGGGCGCTTCCATGTTTTCTTTCTTTTTGACACTTTTTCATAGGGAAATCAATTGGTTGTTCATCCAAGCAGGTGAAAGAGGTATAAAGATCAGCCCCACCACCCAAATGTTCTCCGATAATCATGTATGCATGGTCACCCATTTATCAACTATAGTTTGAGAGAAATTATTTCTATAAAAGTGATTTTTTAGGTCATTTGAGGTAGTGTCATGCCTGTGATAAAATCAAAAAACAAATTTGTAATTATCTGAATGTTGAACGTATAATATTTTGAAATTAAAAGGTACTTTAGAATATTTTCTTTCTTCTTCTTCTTCTTTTTTTTTTCAGCTTTTTTGAAATTGAAAGGTACTTTAGAATATTTTCTTTCTTCTTCTTCTTCTTTTTTTTTTTTTAAAGTGAAAGGTACATCAATAGATAACAACTAAATAACCTAATTTTATCGTTGAAGGACTTTTGAGACTATTTAAACACTTTTTACAACCTCTAACTCAATCTCAAACATGCCCTCAATAATATTAATTAATATTTATATATATATATATATATATATATATACGAGTAGAATATTGAAAATCATAATTTAATATTTTCATCTGTATAATAAATTTATGACCACTCAGAACTTTTAATTAATTAAAAATAAAATATCCCGCTATATGCATACCATTATCAATAAATATTAATTAATATTTTATTCTCAACAGAATCTAGTGGAAAATGATACACTTACAATGATTAATTTCTTACAACTTTTATATAATCATGTTTTAAATAATTGATACTTTTATAAAATGATTTGCAAAACTAATATCAGTTTATATAAATATTTATTGTACATGTATTATTATTCAAATCCAATACGTACTATTCTTGAGTGATCAGTATTCCAAGCAATAATGATGATTGACATGAGTCGGTGTCATCATGAAGGTAGTGGTTGACCCGGGATGACTACAATGCATGTGGAATTTAGAAGAGTTTTTGTTGAAATTTGAAAAAGTTATAATAATGAGTTGATATGAGTTGAGAGGAGTTAAGGATCTAAACGAAATTTTTGTCATGCAAACTACAGATCACTTCTATAAATCAAGCTAAAATTTTCACCATGATGATTCTATTGGAGGAATTTTGGCTTGATTTATGGTAAGAATTTATAATTACAAAATTAAAGGTTAATTATCCTAAAATCATGATGTTAAAAAAATAGAAGAGATCGTGGCTTAATTTATGAAAGTGATCTATCAATAGCCTCTATGCATGGGGTCATTTAGATAGTGGCTTTTTTAATTTGATATATAGTGGTGTCATTTAGATAGTGGATCCCAATTTTTATATAATTTGAGCACGAGGTGGAATCAATCATGGAATACAGTTCCTTTTTACTATTGGCTTTTTGCAGTAATTTGGAAGTTAATTTATATTATTGGTCTGTTCTACTATTTGTCTTTGCCAGTGGAATCGATTTGGTCATATTTGAAGCAATTGATTTGTAGGTAAATATGAATCTAATAAAAAGTAGATGGGCAATTGGGAATTATACATGAGCAAGGAGAAGCAATGAACGTTTTATGGTGTACTAATATCCTCTGGAAACGATTTGTTGGAAGGAGAAGCTGTCGTTCGCTGGTTTGCCTTGCATCTCATCTCTACAGAAGCAATGCGAGCAAAATGTTAAGCATCACCAATTATGTAGCAGTATCAAATCAGTTGCCGAATGTGCAGTAATGTCAAATAGAATTTTAAATACTTGAAATTTGAATTGTAACGTCTCTTAAGATATGTTGTTCTTTTTAAAACTGAATGCTTTTGTAACTACAACTATATAAATACATGAATCTTTCAGTTGGTAGATGATTGAAATCTACTGCAATAGAGCCTGCATTTTTGTCTTTGCATTACTCTCTTTAATCTTACATGGTATCAGAGCCAAGTTCTGAGTTCAAACACTGACTCCATACTCTATCTCATTTAATTAAATATTTCATGTATTGAACACCTATTGAGGAGGAGTCTAGCCCACATTTGAGAGGAAGTGTTAATATATAAAATAAATAATAAAATCTATATATTCTCATCAGCTTAACCACTATCATCACCGACGGTATCTGGCAGGAAATTAACATCTCAGGATGGCCACCTACTTACAGACCCTAGTAAATACAGAATGATCGTTGGAGCACTTCAATATTGCACTATTTCCAAACCAGATATTTCTTATATTGTCAACCAACTATGCCAATTTATGCATAGGTCACGTGAAGGTCACTGGACAGCTCTCAAACGTGTTTAACAATATCTAAAAGGGACGGTTGATTATGGTCTTTATTATACACCATCAGCGATTGAATTGAATGCATATTGTGATTTTAATTGTTATTATATATTTTACGACATTGTTAATTGATACCTATGTATTTAATTCATATTATATAATTGTTATTATAATTATTATATATCATTTCAAAGGTTATTATATAATTTTAATTATTATCATTCCTAAAGTATAATTTTAATTGTTATACTTAATTGAGTGAGTTATTTATTTATATAGATAATAAGTATAGAATTATACTCTCTAGTTTATTTTAAATAAGTATAATTATTTATTCCAACTCTCTACTTATTTGGTAGGTTCAACACTTTTTTTCTTGAAGAGTATTTTACTTTATTTATATCTATATATATTTTAAAATATAATGGTTTGGAGCATTTAATAAGTAATTACTAATTATAGTTATTGTATTTATATTATACTCTATATATAGTTAAGTTATATACTTTCTTTTTCTTTTCTTTTTTTTAATTAAGTTTTATACTATACTTATAATTTGAATAATAATCATATTCTAACTAAATTAAAATGAATATATTATATATACTTATTAAATATTAAATATTAATTCTCACATTAAATGTATATTAAATTTTTTTAATCTTTACTTAAATTAAGTTCCTAAAGTTATAATTTTTTTGTTAACGAACAAATTCAAAAAACTCCAAAAAATATTATATCAAAAAATTCACATAAATCCACAAATTAAACATAATATATTTCTAACCATATAAACATATTCAAACAAAATTTACCAATAATAATCACAATATTTTAAATCCTTATCACAACATACTCATAATATTCCCACAACAATATTTCTACATATATTAATTCATCAATGAATACCATAAACTCACAAACTATTTACAAAATTCACAAACAATAATTACAATATTTCAAGAGTAAGCATAAAATATATAAACATATTACTAAAATTTAAAAATATGCCTAGCACTAATCACAATATTCTCTTACAAATCAAAATCTTCTAACTTGCCAAAACAACTAATCCTTCAAAAAAATACAACACTAACTTATTAGAAGCATATATATAACAAAAACGTAAGACAAATATCATAAAATTCAAGAAAATACAAAAGAAAAATAGTTTTTCCTTACCAAAATCAATGGAACTAGAGTTTCAGAATATTAATTAACCCTCTCTCACTCTAACACTCTCTCACTCTAACTCTCTCTCTCTCTAACCCACGACCCTCTCTCTCTCTAACCCACGACCCTCTCTCACTCTAACCCTCTCTCTCACCGTCTCTCTCTGGGTTATTTGTGCGCACGGGAGAAGCAGTAGAAATGAGGCAGTTGCCTCCCGTGTGTGTATTCATTTGAAAACAAAATCTTTAGATGTACGTTCGAACGTTAAAATATCCCGCCCAATTTTCAGATCACAGTCGAATGTTAAAAAAGTCAGGTAAATTTTCGGCGAATAATGTTCGGACGTTGGCTATAAACGTTCAAACGTATCTTCCTATGACAACCCAAAATCTAGCGAAAAATTTCTTGCACTTTTATTTCTATGTTTGAACTTTAGGAAATTTAGCGTTCGAACGTTTATAAATTTCTAGTGAATTTCATCAACTAACGTTCGAACGTAAAATTTTAACGTTTGAACGTTTCAGATCATCACAAAGATGCCTAAATCGAGCGGGAAATTTCTCATATTTTTCTTCTCGTGTTTGAACGTATTATAATTGTACGTTCAAATGTCAATCGATTTCCTCTCATATATCTCCATTCATGTTCACATATTATATTGAAACATTCAAACGTGGAAAGATCCTCATAGGTATGAGGAAGTCGAGCAGGAATATAATATTAACGTTCGAACGTCACTTTTACTCAATAGTTAGTATTTATTAATGTGATAATTATATATATGTATTTTTTTAGATACTCATAATATTTCTCTTCAATATAATCTCTTTTTATTTTTGAAAGATTGAGAAAAATACTAACATTTTGTGACTATTTTCTTCTTTTATATAACCTGCTTATTTAAGATATTCTTTGTTACTTATTAAATTCTTCTTTACTCAAGGTATATATTTGAGCATCATCTCCAACCAATTGTGAATATGTTGGAAAAAAATGTTCATTTTTAAGATTATGAGAGGAGGATGCCAAGGTGAGTAATATATATATATATATATATATATATAGTATACTATATATATAAATCAATAATATATAATTACTAAAACTAGCAACAAAACTTATATATATATATAGATATAGTCTATATAATATACTATATAATACATTATATATATCTTACACTATGTAGTAATAATTTTTTAGAATCAGATCTTCTGAATGTCATAATTTGTTAATTCCAGATCAAATGGGTCTTGGGAATCCATCAGAGGTAATAGATTGAGTATTTCTTTGATTGAATTTAACGGCTTCAAAATGAAGATATTGTTCATAAACAATTTAATTATTTTATTTTTTAATCCATTTATTAGTAATCCAGTTTATAGTTGATAATTGATTTGATTTATAAATTTCAAACCATGTAAAGTAAGGTATATTAATTTATATTGTAAGAATGCACAGCGGAAAAGTACCTCAAGCTCAGCTTAAAGAATTGTTCCACAAGTTTTTCCAGATTGATAAACTCCAAGCGTTTCCTCTTAGTGGCGAAAGTGTACTACGTAGTATGGAACTAGAGTAACACTTAACAAATCCACAGCCTAAGTATTTTATCAAAAGAGAACAAAAAGAGATAGAGTCTTTTTCTACTTTTTAGATCGTGCCAAAAACACAATTGAGGAGGACTATATATAGTCCTCCTCTGCACGGCTGGCCTTAAAGTCCAGCCTTCAATTGAATTGTGAAACGATAGTAACGCATGGCTTTAAGCCATGCGTTATATGCGTTACAAGTAACGCATGGCTTTAAGCCATGTGTTACAAGCAACTGCAGGAGGGGTCAGCCCCATGTGGGCGCCCCTCCATCTAACATCTCCCACTCGCACACAGTGGGCATGACCCCAGGTCAGCATCTCTCTAATGTTCTCAATCTTGTTCATACAAATAAATAGGTCGTGCGACCACCAAACACATCTGTAGAAAGGAGGGAGTACATACACCAAATCTCTCCCAGAGAAGACCAGCATAGTAACATCCCTAAAGTGTCTGGTCATGTCCTAGACTTATTCGATCGCATCAAGATCAAGCATTTTTGAACTCTCTTGAGTTTAAAAAACTCAGAACAATGCTTGACTACCTCCAAATATTTCAATGTGTTCACAACCTTTAGCCGCTAGCAAGATGTAGCGTCATTTGTATGACGTCAGCAAACACTATCGAAGATACGATATCGAATAGTCTTCTCTCTACACTCATATCACTCAATTTTGGTCGAACTGCTTTCCCAACAATGCCTCTTTAGATCATATCAATCATGGCCATAGACAGCATACCAAAGTAGCAAACATCACAACCTCCATCTCGTGACATAGTCAAAAGTAAATGACATTTTTTAAGAAATGAGACTCACACAGTGAGAAAGAGGGAAACATTTTACTCACTTACTCATATGGTCGTATAAGCACATATAGTATGAAACACATGCTACGGTGGATTTCTCTTTCTTAAAAAGCATATGTCTATATCAACACCGTACAGATCTTAGTCTAGCCACTCCTTAAGCGTCTAACCCGAATTCCTCTATTTACACGACTCCAAGGCGTCAAAGAGGAACTCGCATCTGGCTTACTACAGGCGACATGGATGGTGGGGTAACCCATGCATAGTCCTATCAATGGACCTCATCTTAGCTCCCATTAAGGCGACATAACTTTGTGTCAACCAACTTATCCCTTTGGAAAAGTACCTAGGGACACAATGTCTCATCTCTATTCGCTACTTAAGTGCTAGAGGCGATCGCTCGTGTGAGTGAGCCGATCTAAGCCTGTTGACATATCTTGTGTGTGTGTATTAAAAACAATACGATAAAGATAAAAACTGAATCATATTGTATTAATATCCCAAAGGAAAGGTTACATCTCAGTGTTATTTGAAACACAAATTACATTTACAGTCTACGCAGTCCTAGATTCCTAACATGAGCCTCAAAGACATCTCTTGCAATAGGCTTCGTTAAGGGATCAGCAACCATGCGACTCATAGAAAGGTGTTTCAGAACCACTTCCTTTTGCGCTACCATGTCTCTGATGTAGTGATATCTGATATCTATGTGTTTGGTTCTTCCATGATACTTTGAGTTATTAGCATATGCGAGAGCTGCCATGTTATTGCAGAATATCGTCACTGGATCTGAAGTATCCGTCCCAATGTCTAAATGCTTGAGGAACCTCTGTAACCAAATAGCTTCTTGAACTGCTGCAGAACAAGCTATATATTCTACCTCCATAGTGGATAAAGCTATACAGGGTTGTTTCTTGCTACTCCATGTAATGGCGCCTTTATTGAGCAGAAAGCCATACCCAGTGGTTGATTTGCGCTCATCTAGGTTACTGTTCCAATCGGCATCACTGTAACCTCTTAGATGCAAATCTAAACCCTGATAGCACAACACATAGTCTGCAGTTCCCTTGAGATATCGCATAATCCTTTTGACCGCTTTCCAATGAGCCAGTCCGGGGTTCGATTGAAATCTACTCACTAAGCCAACTGCATAGCATATGTCAGGCCGAGTACACATCATTGCGTACATCAGACTACCCACAGCATTAGCATAAGGGACACGAGTCATCTTTTTCTTTTCCTTTTGAGTCTTAGGACACAACACTTTAGACAAGTTCTCGCTTCTTGCAACAGGGGTGTCAATGGGTTTACATTCATTCATTAGGAAGCGCTCGAGGACTTTCTTTATGTAAGTCTGTTGTGACAAACACAAAAGTCTCTTTGAGCGATCTCTATAGATTTTAACTACCAGAATGTATTCTGCCTCACCCATATCCTTCATCTCAAAATTGAAGGATAACCACTCTTTTGTGGCGACTATCATCCCTTTATCATTTCCAGCTAGTAGTATGTCGTCAACATACAATGACAACATAATGAAACTCTTCTTGAACCTTTTGACATAGACACAATGGTCCTCTGTGATCATCGTAAACTCATTCGAGAGAATGGCTCGATGAAATCTGAGGTACCATTGTCTAGATGATTGCTCTAGGCCATATATAGATCGTTTGAGCTTGCACACATTGCGCTCTTGACCTTTGACCACAAAACCCGTTGGTTGATCCATATAGATCTCCTCATCTAGTTCTCCATTGAGAAATGCTGTCTTAACGTCCATTTGGTAGAGTTCCAAATCCATATTTGCTACTATAGCTAAAATCAGGTGAATTGAGGCAAACCTCAGCACTGGTGAAAAAGTTTCCTCATAGTCTATACCCTCCTATTGGGTATATCCTTTTGCCACTAAGCGAGCTTTGTACTTATCTATTGATCCATCCGACTTGCGTTTGACCTTAAGAACCCATTTGTTCCCAATAGTCTTACGCCCTGTAGGTAGATCAACCAGATCCCAGACCTGGTTTGTCTTCATAGACTCAATCTCATCATTAAGAGCTTTCATCCACTCATCTTTAGTAGAAGATGAGAGAGCTTAATGAATCATCCTAGGTTCATCATCATCATCATGCGGAGCTACCATAAAAGTTTCCCCTTCAATCTCAAAACGACGACGGGGAATCCTTTCACGTGTGCTTCTACGCGGCTGAGGTTGTTGTGATTGATTGACAAGTGATGTGCTCCCACTCGGATTCAAATCCTTTTTATAATTTGTAGGAGTTGAAGAATTTCTTCCTCATTCTCAACTAAATTCCTTGGAGCACTTTCTGCTTGTTCCACAATCTCATGAAGTTCTAAACTCCTATCAACCTCACCTCTACTTAGAAACTCATCTTCAATGAAATCCACATCTCGTGACTCAATCTCAGTCACACACCCATCAGATTGTTCACCTATTAACACATACCCTTTAGAGTATTCTGAGTACCTTATAAAGATACACTTCTTCCCTCTAGGGCCTAACTTCTCATACTTATGAGAAAGATCGTGAACAAAACCCGTTGAACCCCATGGCCGCAAGTTACTCAAATTGGGTTTCTCGCTGGTCCATAGTTCATATGGGGTGGAAGTTACTGATTTGGAAGGCACTCGGTTAAGAATGTAGGCAGCAGTCAAAAGTGCATCCCCTAAAAAAGAAATTGGTAGGTTTGCTTGCGCCATCATTGACCTAACCATCTCAAGCAGTGTTCGATTTCTCCTTTCCGCCACGCAATTTTGCTGCGGCGTACTTGGCATCATCAACTGTCTTTTGATTCCTTTTTCATCACAGAGCCTTTTAAATTGCTCAGAGAGGTATTCTCGTCCTCGGTCAGTTCTTAGAGTTTTTAAACTCTTGTCTAACTGATTCTCAACCATTCTTAAATATCGCCTAAAGCATTCCAATGCTTCAGATTTGTGGGAGATTAAGTAGACATGACCGTAACGTGAAAAATCATCTATAAATGTGATGAAGTAGACACATCCGTGTCTTGCCCTCACACTCATTGGACCACAGATATCAGAGTTGACTAATTGCAGTGGAAAAGATGTCCTAGAGGCTTTTCCAAACGGTTTTCTCTTAGCTTTTTCCATTAGACAATGTTCACATGTGGGCAGGATGACCTTAGCGAGATTGCCTATAAGGCCTTCTCTAGCTAACCTAGTCATTCTATCTTGCCCTATATGGCCAAGCCTAGCATACCATTTATATGAATTCAAATTATCAGATGTAGAAAGAAAAGTAATTGACTCATTTATATTTGAATAATCTAAATTCAATATCATAAAACCGTCTTGTAGAAAAGCATTACCATAAAACACATGGCCCAAATAAAAGGAAACATAATTGTTTTCAAATACAATACGAAAACCAAGTCTTAATAGAGTGACTACAGAAAGTAAGTTTCGTCGGATTTCGGGAGCGTATAGCACATTGTGAAGGAAAAGAGTGCGGTCACCCCGCAAGTCCGGCTTGTAGGTACCAAGTCCCAGTACCTCCACGCTAGCTCCATTCCCCACCTTGATATCACGACTCCCAGCTGGAATCCGGCGATACTCCACAAATCTGACTCTATCTCGCGTTATGTGTTCGGTCGCTCCTGAATCAAAGGTCCACACAGGATAGGAGTGAGCAACCATCACATGGCTAGTTACAAAAACAATGCGAGAAAAGTCAGAGTGTACCTTCTTCGGCTCAGTGTAGTCACGAGCGAAGTGGCCATTCTTTCCACAGTTGAAGCACTCTAATTTTGACTTGTTCTTCCCGCGCTTGCCCCTCTTGTTGCGCTGAGAAGTTCCTAACACCTTCTTAATTTGTCCAGCAGTTACGCCATTCTTGGCCTTCTTGCGTTTAGGCCTTGATGCCTTAAGCGAACTAGAATCAGCCACATAGGCCGTATGATTGGGCTTAGCAGCCTCTAGCCGCTCAGCCTCCAATTCCAAGTGACGCGAGACATCATCAAAGTCTTTGATATTCTCATTATGCGTCAGGTTCTGGCTCATATTCTCCCAAGAATTCGGCAGTGATCTAATCACTGCCTGGACTTGCTGTTCATCAGTCAGGTTGTTTCCTACCGACTTAAGTTCGCGGATCATGGTCGACATAGCCCTAAAATGTTGCTTCATCGTGTGGTCAGAGCGCATCTTATAGGAGTCAAACCTCATGGTTAACCCACGCAACCTAGTGGCTGAAGTTCCACCAAACTTCAACTTCAAAACCTCCCACATGCTTTGGGCAGTGTCATAGATCTCGAACTCACACATTAGATCATTGTGCATGCTGCTTAACATTATTATGCGCGCGCACCGACTTTTCTTACCCCATTGAGAATAGGCTAGTTGATCTATTTTGTGTTGTTCCGAGGTCCCTTCCCCGGGCGCAGTAAGGGAGTGAGATAAGGCCTTCAAGACCTCTTGCTCATCTAAGACATATTGGATCTTGCGATGCCAAATGTCGTAGTTCTCCCCATCCAATTTCTCCCCTTTGTTTAAATCGGCAACTATACTCTTGGATGCAATTTCACTATAATACGCAAAGAAAGGATATTACACACACACCTAAGAAATCTGCTGTGTCCATCCAAGCTAGAAAAAGAATAATTTAGACATGTCGCAAGATCAAAAAACCGCTAGGCTTCAGAATCATCTCTTGCGCCACAATATCCAATTATTAAATTTTTAACCTAATTCTCGCGCAAATATAAAAAATATGGGAGAATTTAATCATCATAAATCTCAACCATACTCCCACTATCTTAAGTAGTCATCTAGTCCTAGTCACATGTAAAGACATAACCTACTAAAATCGTAGTAACCTTTTGGGCCAGTCTACAAGGACAGCTACTCCAACCACAGCAACCTGTTGGGCCAATCTACAAAGATGGTTCATATAAGACCATTACAGTCCATTTTTCTCGTTCCATCAGTGCATTTACAATTCTTACTGGGGTCACTGTGGTCTTCTGGCTATACAGTGCATTTACAGTTCTTACTGGGGTCACTGCAATTTTTTCAGCCTTTCATTTACACTGACAATTCTAACTAAGACTATTTAGTGAAAACTTTTCTATTTTATCATTAAAGACTAATGTATAAACATTCAAACCTAACATTCATAGATGATAAAATAATCACATATCCACATGTTTAATTCACATATACATGTTATCACATTTAATATAACAAATTAAATAAAAGATCACATGTATTATAACA
This sequence comes from Juglans microcarpa x Juglans regia, assembly GCF_004785595.1. NCBI lineage: Eukaryota > Viridiplantae > Streptophyta > Magnoliopsida > Fagales > Juglandaceae > Juglans > Juglans microcarpa x Juglans regia. Next base: position 1,974,711 of record NC_054605.1, read on the forward strand.
TAATGGAATAAAAAGAAATATAGTATGAATATAACTATATATTCACATGTGATCACATTTAATCTAAAACATTAAATAACAATTACATGTAATATAACAATATATCTTAGCATATATTTAAGTCATGCAAAAAAAAAAATTTTTTTAATAGAAACAAAATAAATGTATAATAAATACATTAAAAAAAAACCCCACCTAAACGAAAGGGAAGTCGCAACCCAGTGGTGTACGCAGCCTTTGACCTGTGGTCCTGGGTTCGAGTCCCAGAGATGCCAATTTTTATCCCCTTCATTTTATTTTCTGTAAAAAAAAACAAGGTTGGGACCTTTTTTTTAAAAAAAAAAGAAAACACTGAAGGGCCGAATGGCCCAAAAAAAAAAAAAAAAAAAAAAGTGGGCCAAGCCCAGCCCGAGTCACCTTCAACCTTCAGAATCGGTACTGTTCATGTGAACAGTACTGAGAAAAAGACAGTGGCTTGAAGCCACCGTGACAATGCGCCACCGTCCTTGGGCTGGACGGCAAAACACTCACCGGAGTGCTCTGAAAGCCGTGGGCTACTCCACACGGTGCGCGCTGCATCACGCGTTGCGCGCGGCACCGCTGGGTGCAAGCCATACCCGTCGGGTGCTTGCGGCACCGCTGGGTGTGCGCGGCACCACCGTGGTGCGCGCAACACCTCTGTAGTGCGCAGCACCACTGCGTTGGTGCTCGCAGCGCCTTGGGCTGCTCCACCTAGTGCGCAAATATTTTTTTTTTTTAAACAGAAAAAAAAAGAGAGGATAAAAAAAATATCATACAAATCTCAAACATATGCGAGAAAAAAAATATAAACTGGAAGCAATTCAAAAAATGGCTCTGATACCAATGTAAGAATGCACAGCGGAAAAGTACCTCAAGCTCAGTTTAAAGAATTGTTCCACAAGTTTTTCCAGATTGTTAAACTCCAAGCATTTCCTTTTAGTGGCGAAAGTGTACTACGTAGTATGGAACTAGAGTAACACTTAACAAATCTACAGTCTAAGTATTTTATCAAAAGAGAACAAAAAGAGAGAGTCTTTTTCTACTTTTCAGATCGTGCCAAAAACACAATTGAGGAGGACTATATATAGTCCTCCTACGCATGGCTTAAAGCCATGCGTTACAAGCAACTGCAGGAGGGGTCAGCCCTACGTAGGCACCCCTCCATCTAACATATATTCCTTCCAAGTGCTCGTAATATTTTTCTTAAATATAATATCTTTCTATTTTTGTAAAAGTCAAGAAAAATATTAATCTTTTATGACTATTTTCTTCTTTAATATAATGTTGTTTAAGATATTCTTTGTTAATTTTAAATTCTTCTTTACTCAAGGTGTATATTTGGGAATCATCTCTATATCACTTGTGAATATGTTGGAGAGTAAGGTTCATTTTCAAGATTATGAGAGGTGGATGCATTATCCGGATGATTAACAACATAGACTGATGTATCAACAATATTTTCAGGAATAATTTCCTGAATCTGTGTGTCTAGATTTTGGGATTTGTTGTCAAAATTTTGATTTTTATTTAGAGAAATTGATGTAATAACAGATCTGGGTGTATAATAACTAGAAAGTGTTGGAGAAAAATAATGTGATGAAGATCTTCTAAAATATTGAAAGGCAACTTGGACTGTTCTGTCCGGTTTTTGATCTATGTATTCAAGATCGTCTTTAGAATTATTTTCTATCTTAGATAATGGAGTAATATTTTCTAATTAATTGTCATTCATCAGGAGAGTAATTTGATTCCAATTAATTTGTTTATCAATTTGTACACTAAAATTTTGTGTACTAGATTGTAATAATATTGTATATCCTTTTGGGCTAGTAATAAGAGCAGCGGTTTTAATGTTATTTTCATTAGTTTATAATGGATCCTATATATAGTATATATTATATATTATATTATAATATATAGTACAGTATATATATATACTATAATATACAATATATATTTTAATATAATATTAGATATAGGATGCTATATGTTATATAGTACACATTATAATATATAACATATATTAATAATATAATATATTATAGTCGATATTTTTGAAAATCAATCGACAAACATTCGAACGTACTAAGAATTACGTTTGAACGTTTCGTGTATATAAGTCCAAAATCAAACAGCGAAATGTCATTTTCACCTTTTTGTACTCATTCCCGTTTGCACGTCGTCACTCCTCCATCACTACCGCCGTCAAACACTGCCACAACCGTGATTAAAAGATAGGCATCCATCTTTTAACCTCTAACATGTATTTTATTTGAGATTTAGGTTCGGTTTTGTTTAAAATGGGTCAACCTCATTTTCAGACCACCACGGGTTGCCATTGACCAAATTGTCACCGTAGAAAAGTTTCTTCAAATGTATACTTTATTTCTATCATGGCATTTCGGCATTTAGAACCTTGTAACTTGATTTTTGAGATTTTAATGATGACTGAGTCAACTCAGTCATTCTGTATCGTAACATTCAACATTTCACCAAGACGTTTGAACATACAAAATTTCAATTATATAGTCGTTATGTCTTCTACTTTCGAACGTATATTCTTTTACATTCGGGCTGTACTTTTCGTAACATTTACGTCCAAACATTTAATTATAACGTCCAAACTTATTACTTTTTAAATTTATTTATGCTTCAACGTTCAAACGTGTATCTTTTACGTTCGCACATAAAACCCATACGTTCGAACTTATAACATAAATGTCCGAACGAACTTCATTTAAATTTACTTATTACTTACGTTCGAACATGTATGTTATGCATTCGCACGTATATGTTTTACATGCAAACGTAAAGGATACATGTCCGAATGTTTTATCTGAACGTTCCACCATTTGTTTTACTATGTTCAAATGATAATGCAAAGCAGCTTCAAATTAACATGAAAAATGCATCAACATAAATAATTTTTTTTCCTTTTTTATTTTCAGGATATGGCTTATCCTTTGCATACCAGGAAACGAGGAAGGGAATGAGCCACTTAGGACACTGCTTGTATCGGGCTCGTACTGTTATGGTGGAGTGAGAGGTCCTAATCAATGAGTTCGTCAAACTCAAATGGGAGCAAACGAACCTTAAAGATATTTTCGTCAATAGATGCTTGGGAAATATCTACACATTGAGGGGGAAGGTATACCCCTCAATAGTTCAAGAGTTTTGTATGGGGATATGTGACATGCCTCAGGATGTTTCCTCACACACTGTGATTATACGCAATGTTTCCATTGAGATTTCACAGAATGCCATCGCCAAGCACCTAGGGATTCGTCGAGGAGTTGAGACATCGACTACGACTGACTCTATAGGCATGGTTCGCACATCTACATCTGCACATTGAACACTCGATGAGATTGTAGGCACTTCTGCATCATCTACTGGCCCATTTGAGCTAGCATCAGCCAGAGATGCAGACCGGTCACACGTCGAGGATACTGGCCTCGAGGCTCAAGATGATGACTGAGATGAGGATTTCTACATCATCACCGGTATGGACCGCACGCAAATCGATAGGAAGAATGCCTTCAACCAAAACCATCTGCTACATTTCTTCTGCATGTTGCACCTTATTATTACAACAAATGTGGATCTTGTGACATATAAAACCACATTTAGTATGCTTCGGGCACAGTTTTTGATACGAGTGGCACGTGGAGGTCCCATAGATTTGCCACTACACATCTTTGAGAGGATCCATTACGAGACGAGCATCATCTCCATGGACAATCTCTCATACGGTGTCTTGATCAGCTGGCTATTAGTTGCTCAGAGAGTGCCAACCCAGCCGGAAGACCGGGTCAAAGATCAGACGAGCCCCCTCGACATGACCACACATCGACGTAGCATTAGACAGGTGAGAGGACATCAGCCACTCCCTGTAGAGGATTTAGTTCCTCCAACATAGCCTGAGCCAGGTGTGGGGAGTAGTAGTCAGCATTCGACGAGTACATCTACAAGAGATGTGCAGCCTGCTCGGGTTGATACCATGATCTCACAGCTGACTGCACATATCGATAGTAAATTCGATTGATCGCTCGGGACTATATAGGCGCCTGTCGCCAAGATAGCCCATTGTGTAGGTATCCTTAACGACAAGATTGATACTTTGACTAAGGAGATACAAAGTACGAATTTCGCGAACAACACTATCATCTAAGTGTTGTTTATGAAATTCTATCATATCTTGTATTTTACTTTTAATATATATGAGGAACAATATTATTTAATATTTCTATAGTTTTTTTAATTTCAATTCTCAATATTTTTTAATGTTATATTTTTCAACTTTAATACTAAATCATTGTACTTCAAATATATATAAACATAAATATATTTATATATATAATTATATAATTATATTTTACAAATTGTGTATATCTAAATATATACAAGTCAATTTTTTAGACTTATTCACAAATTATGCACTATAAAAGCAACATATATTTTAAATTAGAGTCATATTTAATTTAAATTTACAATTAACATTCGAATGTTAATTACTAACGTTAGAACGTTGGCGCCAAAACATTTCACATTCGTACGTAAGTAGCCACAATGTTCGAATGTATATGTGACATTCGAACGTATATATGACGTTCGAACGTAAATTACTCATACATTAGAACGTAAAAAAAAAATTTCATCTGTCTTTAGTGACGATTTCCAAAAACCGTCACAAAAAAGGCTTTTTAGTGATGGTTTGGGGACTGTCACAATTTTTCAACCGTCACTATAAAGCAATTGTGTTGTAGTGATGAAGACTAACATACGGACGATGGATTTGGCAACGCAATTAAACTCGATGATGTCTTAATCATTCATTAATGCGTAATAAAAATTCAGAAGATCACATAAATTAATATGCATGGCAAAATTAGACAAAGCGATATATAAATATATAAAAGGACGACAGATTATATTGTGCCTGTAGTAGTACTGATCAATGCTTAGACCTGTTTTCATCGCATAGGTAGTACAACAGCTCGAGCACTTTATTATTCAACAAGGATTCGAGTCCGCACACAAAGGTTAATTAGGACAATATTTAGAAAGCAATTACATAGATGGAACCATGCTTCTTCCCCGTCCGTCCATGCAATACGATCGAGCATGCATCTTCAGTCAGTTAATTCAGTTAAATCAATCATGCATAATATAAATATCGGTATGAACAGTCATGAATTTAAACTCACAACATGAGAATTTTTATGAAAATCTTATGTTTATTATGTTTACATTGTGATGGATTTCTTGCTGAGTTTTCGACTCATTTTAGTTTCTTTTCATGTTTTTAACCACCCAGGTGATGATGATGAATACAAGCAGGCAGGCCAGGAATACAAGGAGCAGTTAATTTTAGTTTCAAACTTTCTAAAATAAAATTTGCTTTTTTGAAATAAATTTATTCAGTTTATTCATTTAATATTTTTGGAAGACATTTTATTAAACCTTTTTCTACAAAATAAATTTCTAAGTTCATTTATGAAATATGAGATCTCTTGCTGGGTTTATTTTATAAAAAATACGTGACACTCCTAGCCTACGGGAAATAGGTGTTACAATAAGAAACTCCGAATTGTCACCGACTTCACAACAAGGTTGTAGGTCTCTGTAAAATCAATACCAACCTGCTGATAGAACCCCTTGGCAACTAGGTGTGCCATTCATCGTTCAAGGATTCCGTCGGCATGCCTTTTGAGGAATACGGAATATTGAGTTTTGAGGAATACGGAATGTGTGGTTAAGGATGAGGGCATCAAACTCAGAAGCCATAGCAGCTCGCCACTCGAAAGCTTCTGTGAAGGATGAGGGTTCCTCTGGTATCGGGGAAGTGGACGAAATAGTGAGGTGAGCCGAAGGGTTGGGTTTCGGCCAAGGTATGGTGCCATCAGTTCTATGAAGGGGACGATAGATTGAATTTTGAGACCTTCTGCACATGGGATGTAGAGGAAGACATGGGTTGCAAAGAAGTAGTAGGTTGCAGCGCAGAGAGTAAAGAATTTGGGGATGAAGACCTAGCTGGAGAAGAAACATTGGGAATACTTGGGTTTAGAGTTGAAACGAGCCGGGCAATAGTGGACGTTGGAAGGGATTGAGAAGGCTAATGGGTTAGTGTGTTTGTGGGTTGAGAAAATGAATTGGGCTGATTACTCATTGAGGGGCCTGAATAGTTGGGTAAAGGAAAAGGAATAGGAGGAAGAGAGGGTCCCGATGAAGAGGAAGTGGGTGAGTCCGTGTGTGAGCAAACGGTGAAGGGGAAGATCGATTCATTAAACTGTACATCACGTGAAGTATAAACTCTGCCTGTTGGAATATCAAGACATAGATACCCTTTGTGGTCTAGGCTATAGCCCATAAAAACACACAGTTTGGATCTAAGATCAAGTTTGTGACAATTAAATGGGCGCAAATTGGGCTAACATTGACACCCAAAAATCCGTACAAATTTATAATCTGGAGAACGATGAAAGGGGAGTTGATAGGGAGATTTATTATTGAGAATGAGAGTTGGCATACGATTTATTAAAAAAAACTGCCGCTAAAAAGGCATCAGCCCAGTATTTTTAGGGAATGGAAGCATGGACCATGAGAGAAAGCCCAGTTTCCACGATGTGACAATGCTGTTGCTCTACACTGCCATTTTGAGCATGAGAATAAGGGCATGTCACATGGTGCACAATTACGTTTGATTGAAAAAATTTATTTAAGGGCCTGAACTCTCAACCCCGGTCGGTTTGAACCGATGTAATGTTAGTTGAGAAAAAATTCCGAACGTAATTTAGGAAGGCTAAAAAATTTTGGAGCACATCAAACTTTGATTGTAGTGGAAAGAGCCATAGATATTTAGAACAATCATCAACTACAGATAAGTAGAACTGAGAATCATTAGAGGAGGGCACAGAAACCAATCCCCAAACTTCAAGAAAAACAACAAGTTGAAAGGGTTTGAAGGAGTGAGAGGGGGTGGGGGGGATGTGGGAGAGTGTAAGACTTAGCTAAAGCACAAGCAGAACATTGTGATATGCGAGGACTACTAGTAACAAGAAGCTGAAAATTTCTAATAGTAAATGAAGTGGTGCAGGGACTGGGATGTCCAAGACGGGAGTGCCACTGATGAGAAGAGGTCCATTCACCAAGCATGGCTTGTGGAGTTGAAGCAGATGAGGTTGGAGTGAAAACACCAGTAGGCAGCTCATACAAACCATTCCTAACGTGGTCCTGAAGAAAAGGTGCCCGGGTGCACAAATCCTTCACAAAAAAAGAATCAGAGTGAAACTCAAAAAACACTGAATTGTCAAGGCAAAACTAACGTACAGAAATTAAATTTCGAGTAATCAATGAAACATAAAGAAGTTTGTGAAGTAAGAAATTGCCAGATGGTGACTGTAAGTGAGCAGAGCCAATATTTTGGATAAGAAGGGTGCTGCCGTCGCCATTGCTAACTTGGTCCGAGCCTTGGTATGATGTTGTGTCCAGATTCAAGTTGGCAAAATCTGATGTAAAATGGAATCGTTGCTGCAGTATCAGGGAACCATATACTTGAAGGCGGAGACGAGGAGGGCACCAAGCTATAGTTGACAGAAATGGACTCTGGAGGAGGTGCTTGATATGAGTGATTAATATGGAGGAAGTTCTGGAACCAAGTAGCTGATGTTTTATTATATCTTTTCAGTCCATCAGTATAATCTACAAAATAGAGGCCAAACCGAATTGTATAACCCGAGTTCCACTCAAAGTTATCCATCAGAGACCAAGCGAAGTAACCCTTGACCTTCACACCGTCCCTGTTTGATCAAAAGGATAAATGTCAAAATTTGGCAACTTTTTGTACCAGAGATCGACATCAGAACTACTATTAATTTAATTACCATTATCAAGCACGCATGCACTTACCCAATTGACAAGTTAAGATAGGAAAGATGGCCATAATAATATTCGATTCTTTGGCTGTCCACAAGAGCTTCCGCAAGCGTTAAGCTAGCGTTATTGTACTCAGAAACTCCTACAAGATTAGTATACCATTCAAATGGACATATTCCAGAAAATACCAGAAAAAAGAAAAGAAAAAGAAAACATGCAGAGAGAGATACCATTCTCAGTGATGTAAATGACTGGATCGTTGTAATTATTCTTTGTGTAGTTCAAAAGATCACGAAGTCCTCTAGGATAAATGAAGAGCCAAGGTGAACCAGTCTGCGATTAGAAAAGGAAAAAAAAGGAGGGAAGTTTGTTCAATGACCTTCTTAATTAGATCGATATGATCAATACTGTTATTATTATTATTATTATGAATTTGTAACATTAATTTATAATACATACCGCTGGACCAATGGGGATCCCATTGCGAGAAGCTGCAATGCACGTACAGTGAGAAAAAACACGATGGTTTAGTAGATTATAAGTAAGAAAATAAAACATGATATAACTAAAAACGTGCATGGAATTTGTACGCACTGGTTTGATTAACAAGACCATCTGTCGTGTAGGATTTGTTGGCCAATGATCCATATGAAGGTGCGTTGGCTGCATAATTAGTGGTATAGTAATTCAATCCGATAAAATCATATGAGCCCTTGAGCATATCCGATTGATTTTGGGTGAAATTGGGTAATCGCGTTCCAACCAGAGTTCTCATGCTTTTTGGATAGTCACCAGTTTTCATAGGGTCCAAGAACCTGCATTAATAATAAATATTTAATAAACCATATAATATTTATGTAGCATTAATTGAATGAGTGCTGATTTAATTTATCATTACAAGAAAACTGCTTATTAATTTATTGTAAGTTATTTCTTGTAAAAATGATTATTTTTTGTTAATTTATCATCACAAATAATCATTTTTTTTTATAAATAATTCGTCATAAATGTTCATACATATATATAAATAAAAGAGAAATAATAATAGCTAGGAAAAAAATGTGTTAAATCCAAGAAAAAGAAAATCGAAATAGCATATGTACGTACATGCATGCTAGCTGGAGTACATACTTACCATCCGCACATAAAATCAAGGGCACGTAAAGCGGCGGCTTGGTCTTCCGTTGAGTTAGAGTATGGCTCCATCCAGTGGCACAAGTGGGTTATCCCGATAGAACCGTTTTGTTCCTGAACATATTATATATTAATATATATATATATATATATGTATTATTGCATGCTTTCCTATTAATTAATTGTTTTCTAATTTGTGTGGAATTAATTTAAATAAGTCCGTAGTACCTGATATGATTGGTTGGTCTTGTACAGGTTAACAGCAGCAGCATGAGCAAGAAGAAGGTTATGGGCAACCTTATAAGGCTCGACGCCGGAATCCCCACCGGTGCAAGTCGGGTCAATAAAGCTGGAACATCGGAAAGGTGCTAACATCCCGACTCCGTATCCACCATTGCTGTATATCCATGGCTCATTTAGCGTGATCCAATGCTTTACCCTATCGCCAAACCTCTGGAAGCAAACCCCCGCGAAGTCCAGGAAATCATCCCTGAATATAATATATCACGTATTAATGCATATGCATCCCTAAACATTTTTTAAATCCCAAGAAGCTTTTATTTTTAAAAAAATAAAACATTTCTTTTACTCATTTGTCTAAGTTTTCAAATTGAAATTAAGATGTGAGTACATGATCATTTATTACAAATTAATCAAATTCTGCCACATTAAAATATAATAAATAATTTAATTTTTTTAAATTTCAAAATAAAAATTATATTCTAACAATATTTCATTCAACTTTTAAACCAAACATTTCATCTCATTTCTTCTGAATTGCTTAACCAAATGAGGCCTAGTCACTTACACTACTGTTTCGTTTAGGAAACCACCATACTCATCTTCTAAGGCTTGGGGAATATCCCAGTGAAAGATTGTGGCAAAGGGTTTAAGAGCTGCATTCAATTATATATAGAAAACTATAGATCATTAGCATGACTTTAATTATTATAATTGAATATATATGTTAGAAATATATTTATATATATTGGATGAAATCATGATCATGACTTTTGTTTATGAGCTCATCAATGAGATTGTTGTAGTATGCGACACCATCCTCGTCCACACCATCGCTAAGCTTTCCGGCTGAAACATGAATTAATAATTGTTACAATTAATTAATTAATACTAATTAATTGATTCAGATGATGAGAAGTTTAGCTTACTTGGTAAGATTCGGGTCCATGAGATTGAGAACCTGTATGCATCTGCACCCATATCCTTCAGAAGCTTTACGTCATCCTACAACACATGCATATAATAATAAAAGAAAGAAAAAATTGGTTTCAAGTACTGATTCAGCATTTCTGCGCTCCCAAAACTCTAAAAAATACACTCAAGATCTTTTTCAGTATATATATATAAAGAAATAAAAAAATTAAACCATTTTTCAGTATATCTTTTGTTTTGATTGGCTCAATTATCAGATACTGATTATATATATCATGTGACGTTGTATATATTATTTTTTTCAATTTTTCCTACGTGAAATATATGACTATGTATATACATGATCCACTCTTCACTAGAAAGTACTATAAGAAAAACGAGTATCTGTAGACTTCTTTTAATAAGAAATAGTTAATCATTTTCGTAACATATATATAACTGACTACAAATAAATTTTTTTCTTATCGTGAGGACAAAAAGACATACCTTATAGCGATGATATTGATCGATGGCTACAGATCCATTACTGCAATCCGCTATCTTCTCTGCAAGTTCAAACAAATCTTACATTCAGATATTGTAACTACTCTTTGGTTAAACGTCTTAACCAAAGAGTTATGTGTTATGATCTTATATGTATATTATCATCCTTAATATACCGATCGTACCAATTGATGCAATATTATTTATAAAGTGATTTCGGCCTATTTTAGTGGTCGAATTATGAAATCACTTAAAATGTATCACATCATCAAATAAAAAACATGATGATAAAATTCAAGATAAACAAATATTAATATTAATAATATTTTTCCTTATTTTATATTCTCCGTCAGATCTTAATTACATCGGCCATTTTCAAGGGTACACATACTGATCAAGTGAAGGTGATCAGAGCCAAACCTGGATATTTGTTGGTGTAATAATCCCACATACTTTGTCGTGTAATGTTTGTTGTACCTTCATACTAGAATTTAAACACGTGTTAGAGCATGTTATATATCCTTTAATATTATTCTCAAAATTTCGAAGAACTTTAGACAAAACATCAATTCCGATGATACCTAATTAAATACGTATATATTTATATATATATATTGTGTGTGTGTGTATATAGAAACCTAGGGCTTATACCTGGTAAGAAGCTGATGCAGCCCGAAAAGGAAATCTGTGGGGAAATTGCTTCGGTTGAATGAAGAAATACCATAGGTAGGGGAATATGTGGCATCAACAGCATTGCTGAAACTGAATGAGCCAAGAAGAACAATAAGGCCTAGGAGTATGTAGCCTTTGGATGCCATGTTTAGGAGATTTGGCTAATGGTGATATTTGGGTGCAACTCATGGAGCTATATATAGAGGAGCACCAATGTCACAAGTAGCTTGCTACAAGAAAACCTAATATTTGTAACAGATTATTTACGACAATAATGATTATTTACGACGAAAACATTCATATATACTCATTTTGGTAAGAAATAGTCATTTTCATAAAAAATAACTGACCATAAATAAGCAGTTTTCTTAGTTCTTTCTTGATCTTTTGGTTATTTAGTGTATATTTCAGATTGCCATGGGTAATATAACTTTTAATTTTAGGGTTTGTAGTTGTAGAGTTTAAGTAATAAGTTCTACTATTGAAAAAAATATTATTTACTATTCGGTAACTATATGTCTAAAGAACTTCAAAACATGTTCAATTTGTTTGTAAACAATATAGAAAAGTGATTTTTTAGGTCATTTGAGGTAGAGTCATGCCTGTGATAAGATCAAAGGACAAATCTATAATTATTTGAATGTTGCACGTTGGAGGTTTGTAATTTAAGCAAGCCCTAAATATCCATTATTGGGGAAATGATGTTGATAGACACGCCATCTAGCTATGCATAATGTCACTGCTTATGTTGTCTTATTGCCGACGAAAGCTCTCCTAACATGTCATTTACTTTGGCGTGGAAGAGCTATTAATTTATAGAGTTATTCCCCTTAATTTCAACTATCAAGGTTGTTATTATGTTAAATTCACAAGCAACAATCAAGGTTTTTTTTTTTTTAAAAAAAAAAATTTAAGTCGAATTTGGATTCCCTGCAATTCATCGCCTTATCATATAAGAGAAATTTTCTTTCCAATCTTGAGTGAGGGATTGTGTATGCAGTCTCATTGATGATTGGGGTAAAAGGAGAAAAAAATATTATTTTAAAAAGGATATTATTGTAATTTTAATTTTAAATTTTTTTAAACATAACTGTATGAGCTTGCATGAGCAATCCCCGTTTAGGAACTGTATGTAGACTAACTCATATGTGTAAATCCTACATGTTACCCGTGTTCAGGTCCACCTACTCGGGCAACGGATATTTACCAGAAATTTGGATTCTTGTTTGTGGCTATACATCCTTGCATTTCATTTAGGGTTTTCACCATCTGTCTTGTGCAAGGTGTTGATCAGTTTAGTGTATGTAGGCCGGACTAAAAAAAATAAACATCATGTTATGATATTGCTCACCACCACCTCCAAATCCCATGTTTTGCATGATGTTTTATATTGGATGGCACCTTTGTTTCCGTGAACATGGAAGAAAAGCAAAAAACGTCATAACAAGGAGATCATTATTGTCTCCAATCCCTACCATAAAGTTGGGTAAAGAGGGTTCACTCTTCTATTGCATTACAATGATCATAATGTGGGCGCTTCCATGTTTTCTTTCTTTTTGACACTTTTTCATAAGGAATCAATTGGTAGTTCATCGAAGCAAGTGAAAGAGGTATAAAGATCAGCCCCACCACCCAAATGTTCTCCGATAGTCATGTGCGCATCGTCACCCTCAATAATATTAATTAATATTTGATACATATATATATATTTTTATTGAAAATCATAATTTAATATTTTTATCTGTATAATAAATTTATGACCATTCAGAACTTTTAATTAATTAAAAATAAAATATCCCGCTATATATATATATATATATATAAATTATTGAAAAAACTATTAACCAAGATATTATAAAATATTACAACTATTATTAATGTTGGATATATGAAGTTGATGTGCAAATTAGTAATGCACATAATAGGTAGGGAAAGGGAATTATGTTATCTTTTAACATAAGAGTATTAAATTCAATCATTAAACCTCCCTTATTGCATGTACCATCATATCTTTGCTCTTCTATATGGGGGGAGGTGGATCAGTCGAATTTGTCATGCCGCACCCATCCGATCGAGCACGTGGTGAGTCATGAGCAGGTTTTACCATCCACTCGGCGCTTAAGTACATGATGAGCCAAGTGTAAATTACAAAAAAATCCTAGCTAGCTCAATTCACTCCATCCCAAATTCTTTATATAGTATACTACATATATAAATCAATAACATATAATTAATAAAACTAACAACAAAACTTATATATATATATATAATACAATATATATATAGTCTATATATAATATACTGTATATATACTATATAGTAATAATTTTTTAGAATCACATCATCTGACGGCCATAATTTGTTAATTCCAGATCGAACAGGTTTTGGGAATCCATCAGAAGTAATGGATTGAGTATTTCTTTTATTGAATTTAACGACTTTAAAATGAAGATATTGTTCATATACAAATTAATTATATTATTCTTTAATCCATTGATTAGTAGTCCTATTTATAATTGATAATTGATTTGATTTATAAATTTCAAACCATGTAAAGGAATGTATATTAATTTATATTCTTTCTAAGTACTCGTAATATTTTTCTTGAATATAGTATCTATCTATTTTTGTAAAAGTCGAGAAAAATATTAATCTTTTGTGACTATTTTCTTCTTTAATATAATCTTATTTAAGATATTCTTTGTTAATTTTAAATTCTTCTTTACTCAAGGTATATATTTGAGAATCATCTCTATATTACTTGTGAATATGTTAGAGAATAAGATTCATTTTCAGGATTATAAGATGTGGATGCCTTATCTGAATGATTAACAGTATCTGCTGGTGTATCAATAATATTTTCAGGAATAATTTTCTGAATCTGTGTGTCTAGATTTTGGGATTTGTTGTCAAAATTTTGAGATTTATTTAGAGAAATTGATGTAATAACAGATCTAGGTATATAATAACTAGAAGGTGTTGGAGAAAATTAATATGATGAAGATCTTCTAAAATGTTGAAAGGCAATTTGGACTGTTCCGTTCGGTTTATGATCTACGTATTCAAGATCGTCTTTAGGATTATTTTCTATTTTAGGTAATGGAGTAATATTTTCTAAATGTCATTCATTAGGGAGAGTAATTTGATTCCAATTAATCTGTTTAGCAATTTGTACACTTGAATTATTTATACTAGATTGTAATAATAAAGTATATCCTTTTAAGCTAGTAATAAGAGCAGCTTGTGATTCTAATGTTATTTTGATTAGTTTATAATGGATCTTATATATAGTATATATTATATTATAATATTATATATATATTATAATATAATATTAGATATAGTAAGCTATATGTTATAGTACACATTATAATATATAATATATATTAATAATATAATATATTACAATCAATATTTTTGAAAATCAATCGACAAACGTTCAAACGCACTAAAAATTACGTTCGAACGTTTTGTGTATATAAGCTCAAAACCGAACAGCGAAATGTCATTTTCATCGTTTTGTACTCATTACCGTTTGTACGCCGCCACTCCTCGATCACTGCCGCCGTCAAACACCACCACAACCGTGATTAAAAGGTAGACATCCATCTTTTAACTTCTATTATGTATTTTATTTGAGATTTGGGTTTGATTTTGTTTAAAATGAGCCAACCCCATTTTCCGGCCACCACGGGTTGCCATTGATCAAATAGTCACTGTAGAAAAGTTTCATCAAATGTATACTTCATTTCTATGGTGGTATTTCGGCATTTAAAACCTTGTAACTTGATTTTCGAGATTTCAATAATGGCTGAGTCAACTCAGTTATTCCGTATCGTAACGGTTGAATATTTTACCAAGACTTTCGAACGTACAAAGTTTCAATTACATAGCCGTTATGTCTTCTACGTTCGAACGTATATTCTTTTACATTCAAACTTTACTTTTCATAACATTTACGTCCAAGCGTTTAATTATAACATCCGAACTTATTACTTTTTAAATTTATTTATGCTTCAATGTTTGGACGTGTATCTTTTACATTCGTATGTAAAACTCACACGTTCGAACATATAACATAAATGTCTGAACGTACGTCATTTAAATTTATTTATTACTTACGTTCGAATGTGTATGTTATACGTTTGCACGTATATGTTTTACATGTAAACGTAAAGGATACACGTCTGAACGTTTTATTTGAATGCTCGACCATTCGTTTTACTATATTCGAACGTTAATGTAGAGCAGCTTAAAATTAACATGAAAAATGCATCAATGTAAATAATTTTTTTTCCTTTTTTATTTTCAGGATATGGTTCATCCTTTGCATACTAGGAAACGAGGGAGGGAAGGAGCCAATTAGGACACTGGTCGTATCGGGGCTCGTACTGTTATGGTGGAGCAAGAGGTCCTGATCAATGAGTTCGACGAACTCAAATGGGAGTAGACAAACCTCAGAAATGTCTTCATCAATAGAGACTAGAGAAATATCAACACATTAGGGGGGAAAGTTTACCCCTTAATGGTTTAAGAGTTCTATATAGAGATGTGTGACATGCTTTAGGACGCATCCTCTCACACCGTGACTATACACAGTGTTTTCATTGTGATTTCACCGGATGTCATCGCTGAGTACTTATGGATTCGTCAAGGAGTTGAAACATCGACTACGGCTGACTCTATAGGCGTGGTTCGCACATCTACATCTGTACATGGCACCGGTCAGGATGTTGGCACTTCTGCATCATCTATTGGCCCATTTGAGCTAGCACCAGCCAGAGATGCAGACCGGTTAGACGTTGAGGATACTAGCCTCAAAGCTCGGGATGATGACTAAGATGAGGATTTCTACATCCTCACCGGGAGAGACTGCGCGTAGATCAATAGAAAGAATGCCTTCAACCAAAACCATCTGCTATCTTTCTTCTGCATGTTGTACCTTATTGTTCCAACTAATGTGGATCCTGTGGCACATAAAATCACATTTAATCAACTTTAGGCACAGTTTTTGGCACGTGGAGATCCCATAGATTTGCCATTGCATATCTTTAAGAGGATCCGTTATGAGGCGAGCATTGTCTCCACGGACAATCCCTCATACGGTGTCCTGATCAGTTAGCTATTACTTGCTCGGAGAGTGCAAACCTAGCCGGAAGAGCGGGTCAAAGATCATATGAGCTCCCTCGACATGACCACACATCGACGTAGTATTGGACAGGCGAAGGGACATCAGCCACCCCTGGATCTAGTTCCTCCAACACAGCCTAAGCCAAGTGTGGGGAGTAGTAGTCAGCAGCTGACGAGTACATATGCGGGAGATGCGCGGCCTGCTTGGGTTGATGTGGTGATCTCACAGCTGACTGCACATATCGATAGTAAGATCGATCGATCGCTCGGGACTATATAGATGTATGTTGCCTAGATAGCCCATTGTGTAGGTATCATCAACGACAATGTTGATACTTTGACTGAGGAGATACGGAGTACGAATTTCGCAAACAACAGTATCATTTGAGTGTTGTTTATGAAAATCTATCGTATTTGTATTTTGCTTTTAATATATGCAAAGAACAATATTATTTAATATTTTCATTTTTTTTAATTTCAATTCTCAATCTTCATTAATGTTATATTTTCTAATTTTAATACTAAATCACTACACTTCAAATATATATAAAAATAAATATATATAAACAACAGCTCGAGCACTTTATTATTCAACAAGGATTCGAGTCTGCACACAAAGGTTAATTAGGACATTATTTAGAAAGCAATTACATAGATGGAACCATGCATCTTCACCGTCCGTCCATGCAATACGATTGAGCATGCATCTTCATGATCTCTATTTCTGGAGGAAGTTGTGGAACCAAGTAGCCGAGGTTTTATTATATCTTTTCAGTCTACCAGTATAATCTACAAAATCGAGGCCAAACAAAAAGTTTTTGGAGATGAAAATCAAAATTCGTCTCAAAAAATCATTTTTAGAGACGAAATTGGGCGGATCCAGTAGAAACCATTCGAACGGATAATTTTTTTTTAGACGAACCTATTTCGTCTCAATATATTGTTCGAATGGAATATTTATCCGTCCGAACCGAAATGTCCATTCGAACAATATGAAATATTTATTCGAACTAATGTCCATATTTGATCATGTTCGAACGAACGAAGTATTCCAACAGATTTTATGCATTCGAACTAATAAATTTTTCAAACGACTTGTGTTCGAACAAAAATTATGTATGTTCGAGTAGAAATTTTATTCTCGGAAATTATATCCGTTCGAACGGGGCTTTGCACATAATTGTTGTTCGAATGCTTAATTTATTGTTCGAACATCCGTATTTCTCTTTTGTCGTTCGAATGGGGTAGTTTCCGTTCGAATGTGTCTGTTTTGGTTCGAATGAAATTACAAATGGTAATTTACTGTTCGAACTTGTTATTTACCATTCGAACTGTATTAATCATACAGATCATAATTTAATTAAAAATATCATGTTAATATTACACAATTTGTAATTCAAACATCAATTATTCAAATGTTTTGGAACATCATAATAGCAATTAAAGAAAAGATAAATTTGAAGACTATGGTGGTGGCATAGAGTTTTGGGACATCATTGACTGGAATTGTTCAAACATTTTTTGGTTATTCAAATGCATCATCTCTTCTAATCTCACCTCCAAATCCACTACTTGATCTAATCGGGCCAGCAGCTCTTTTTTCTTGGACCTCATTCGTTCTATCTCAAGTGCTGCTTCCTCTAATTCCTTAGCCTTGTCATTATTCGATTTGGCTCGAGAATAGGATGATGATGATGATGAGGATGGTTTTACGCAACATCCTAAACCCCTCAAATATCTAGAACGTGATCCAAGAACTTGAGAAATGATCTGAGCATCATTGACAAATGATGCATCAGATGGATCCGCAGCAGTTTCCTTAAAAGATATCATCTTGTCCTACAAAAACAAAAATATTATGTGACAATGAAACTAAAAAAACTTAAACTTCCATAATTTGTCTCTACTTCGGGACTGGCCCAAACACCATCACAATTTTTATGTGTTTTAGCATACAATTGGGTCAAATCATAGTCGGCGTGACTTTCTTCTTTCTGTAAAAGGAAAATCTATATTAGAACTTAAATAAAAAAATGTGTATTATATGTTAATATTTAACGGGCACTAAAATAACTTACCATTTTGTTAGACAAACTATGAAAAGATCGAGAACGTGCATGATGGTTTATCTTTAAATTTGATCTATTTGCTTTGTTCACAGTACTCCGTTGCTAAAAGAAAAAAATATTAGTCTATATATTTAATACATCTGTGATATATTATTAAAAAAAGACAGCAGCGATATTACCTGATAAGCAGAATTTTCAAACAAATCACAAACTTTCTTCCATTCGTTTGGTGGAATATTTTGGAATGGATTTTGGCGTGCCTCTATTGTAGTACTGAACTTTTTATAATGTGCATGACATCGACCTTTGTACCTCCGAAATGCATTCAACATTAGTTCCTCAAACGTTAATCGATACTCTCTTCAGTCAAAATTTAGCTCAAACTCATCCTTTCGAAAATTATAAACAATTACTATAAATACAAAATAACTTGAAAGTAACATGTTATATACTTAGTTGCTTGAGATGTAGGTTATTACCAAACAACGGTTTTTTATGTGGTCTTTCACATCTTGGGGAACTTTAGACCAAGAGGATGTAGAAATCGGTGCATACGTGCGAGTAAGTGTACTAAAATAAGAAGCAAGTTATGCTGCCGAATCGCCGAGCCACCGGTGTGATCATCAGGAATGTCAACTTTGATTTTACCAACTTTCTTTACTTTCTCTATGCAGACACCCCTCGTAGTGCCTCTACCTCAACGCTTGTTTACAACAGCTATATATACAGCAATTAAAGCATAACTTTTTAATTAAATTAATTTATTTTATAGATATATTACTTAAATTGACCATAAAATATGATATCTAATTTGATAAAATACCTTGTTCTGGGTCTGGTGATGTTGGCTCACTATTGATGACAGGTGAACCACACAGGGAGTCAATAATGGATGGGGATGGCACACGTGTTGCTTTGCATTTGGGAGACATATCTATTTGAAATTGTAACAAATTATTATTCAAGCAATCGTTAAAGATATTTACATGTTAATATTACTTAAAGAAATTCATGTTTGAAATTCATTCACTATCTATTTTGCTGGACCAGTCACCCTTATCATCACTGGACACTTCAGTTAATTCATCTTCTTCCGATATTTCACTCTCAATTACTTCGGGTTGAACATCTTCTCTACACAATAGAACCATATCATATTGGCTTAAATCAACAAATAGATTGATGCCTACTTCACTTTCTTGATATGCTTCTTCATTTGCTGGACTATCAACTTCTTCATGTGGTTCGTCTGAAACATCCTCCAATTGGGCGATAATATCATTCACAGTCTACTCTGGCAGTGATGCCCTACGCTCAACCCTTCCATCAAACATCGCTCTATTTGTACGTCATCTATGATCATGTGGTAAATAACGACGATGTCCAATAAAACATAATTTTCTACCATGACTCAACCATTGAGACTGTGTATCTTTATTGCAAACAGGACAAGCCATTTTACCTTTTGTGCTCCAACCAGACAAATTTTCATATGCAGAAAAATCATTTATTGTCCACATCACTGCAGCGCATGCATCTTGAACTCCCCCGACGAGGCTGCATCATATGTACTAACACCCTGATCCCACAACTCTTTCATCTCTGCAATCAGTGGTTGCAGATATACATCTAATTCATTCACTGGTGACCTTGGCCCTGGTATCAGTAGAGTCATCATAAAATATGGATCCTTCATACACTTCAAAGATAGCAAGTTATAGGGCATTAATATGACAGGCCAAGTACTATGAGAAGTGCCCATGTTACCAAATGGATTAAAATCATTCGTTGCTAAACCAAGACGTACATTGCGAGGTTCTTCAGCAAACCATGGATACTCGACCTCAAATTTCTTCCATTGTAAGGAATCTGCAGGATGCGAGAAAAAGTTTTCATTTTGGACTCTTTCTGTTTGATGCCAACACATATATTTAGCAGTCAACCGGGACGTAAACAATCTTTGAAGTCGAGGAATCAACGGAAAATGTCTTAACACTTTATGGGGTACATTACGTTTATCGGATGTCCATCTTGACTCATGACACACTGGGCATGAGTCTAATTCTGCATATTGCTGCCAGTAGAGAACACAATCATTTTTACAAGCGTAGATGATATTCTAATCAAATCCTAGCCCTCGCTTCAATTGCTTCGCTTCATAAAAATTACGGGGTACTACGTTATCCTAAGGAAGAGCCTCTTTAAATAATTCTAGCAACATGTCGATGGCCTTGGTAGAAATACGACAAATAGACTTAATATGAAGCAACCTCACCGTAAAAGACAACTTGCTATGAAGAGTGCACCCCTCATACAACTCTCTTTGTGAATCCTCCCATAGTCTTGAAAAATTATCATTACTCTCAAATGATTGTGTAGATGTTCCTTCTCCATCTCTCATCCCAAATATTCTTGCCCCCAGATCGCCTAACATCTCAGTCATATCCTCTCCATTATCATCATTGTCATCATGATCATTCACATTAATGTCGTCTATGTCAATGTCGTTACCCTCCTCCATTTGATTGGTCTGACTGTTAAATCTAACTCATTTGGGAAATGGTTCGCCATGTAAGACCCAAGGTGAGTATTTAGGATCAATTTCATTTACAAATAAATGATTCTCCACTATCACCAAGTTATAAGAACTAAAATTTTTGCACTTCTTGCACGGACATCTTATAAATCCTCGACTGTCAACACTTATGCGAGCAAACTCTGTAAAAAACTTCACCCCTTGTGCATACTCCTTATAGTCTCGCCCAAGTCTATCTCCTAGTAGCATCTAACTTTTATCCATTGTATTTTCGTTACTTGTCGGATGTCTATCAAAAAACACAAAATTCATGGGATAAACACTATAAAAAAAATCCAACTTTTATAAGGTAGTTGATCTTATCCCATTCAAGAGACTATTATCTATATCGCATATATACTCAGTCCTAAACTCTAATATTAGTACAAATTTCGGCAGCATTTCCCTACTATTCTCCAAGTATACTAGTCATGATAAGTCGTCAACCCTATTAATGGGCCGAGAAACTTACAGACCACATACCCGAAGAATGTAAGGAATTGCTGAACCAAAATTTTAATTGTCTAATACAAGAGTTTAAACTTAATATATCTGCCGTATAGATAATAGAATCCCAAACTATCCACTTTGGACAATTCAAGAGTTGTACCCAAACATTCTTTAAGAGAAAATTTGGCCACAACTCTCGAACGGGTCTAATGTTTAAGTACATATAAAAATAACCATAAAATTCAAAACTATCTAACTCATAATACAATTATACAATGAAATCACATTCCAAATCACAAATACATGATTGCAACATTACATTCCGAATTAATCACCAATTGTTACATTCTAATTTAATTTTAGTGCATAATATTTTGTAATTATACTACATTATTTTTTAATTAAATTTGTTATAAATTTTATACATTAATTTAACTATTAACAATTGCTATGTTATATCTATATTTTAAGTTTTTAATTTGATTTTAGTGCATAATATGTTGTAATTATACTATATTATTTTTTAATTAAATTTGTTATAAGTTTTATACATTAATTTAACTATTAACAATTGCTATGTTATATCTATATTTTAAATTTCTAATTTAATTTTAGTGCATAATATGTTGTAATTATACTATATTATTTTTTAATTAAATTTGTTATAAGTTTTATACATTAATTTAACTATTAACAATTGCTATGTTATATCTATATTTTAAGTTTCTAATTTAATTTTAGTCCAAAATATTTTTTAATTATACTATATTATTTTTTAATTACATTTTTTATAAGCTTTATACATTAATTTAACTATTAACTATTGCTATGTTATATCTATATTTTAAGTTTCTAATTTAATTTTATATAAACTATGTTGTAATTATATTATATTAATCTATATTTTTATATTTTATTCATTTATAATTTTTGTTATATTTGGATTCTGTTCGAACAATATTTTACTCCCACAAGATCCAGTTCGAACTAATGTTATAACGTTTAACGGGACAAACCCAGATTCCAGACACGAAACAAAGAAAACATTTGCCACAAAACACAATTTTTACAATCATAATCTCATAAGATGTATATTGCCAGAATGCCCATTTTAAATGGGATTGCACAAACACAAATATATAGCATGCATCTTAACATAATTAATTAAAAACTATAAATTATCAAAAATCTAAAAATTATAAATATTACCTTAAATTTAAGCAATCCAAACAAAAATATCAATCCACAATACCTACATAAGCAGAAAACACATTATGAGAAAACCTAAATCATGTGCAATAAACTAATATTAATGAAACTCGAAATACAAAAAAACATAAAAAAAAAAACATACCTTTTGTTCGAACCTCTCCTCTCTCTCTCAAGAATCCCTTCTCTCACTAAGTTTGCGAGTATATCTCTCTCCACAACACTTTCACACACAAAATCACAAAGTCGTGCTCTGCTTCCTATTAAACATTTATCAACTGTGAAAATTAACGGGAGGTTCAGGTATATGAATCTGTGAAGTCCCGTTCGAACTGGAAATTTATCCATTCGAACATGAAAATTTTGAGTAGACGCCAATTCTACCGCTATTTATTTCACGTTCGATCATGTCATTTTGTTATTCGAACTAACAAATCAGAATATTCATTGGCATATTCTTCAAATGTAGACCACTTCAAATGGTATTTTCATAACAATGTTTCTTGCAAAGCGTTCGAATGACGAATTTTGACGTTCGAATAAACTAACATTCAGAGTATTTGGCGCGAAATTTCCCTCCAAACACATTTCACGAGAAAATACCGTTTGAACGGGACATTTTTGGGTTCGAACCAATCACAAAATATTTTAATATTATATACTATATAATAACTATATCTTTTTACCAAAAATTTTATATTATAATTGAAAATATATAATGTACTACAAGTCTAATAGTTAATATAATACTTATACTATATACTAACTATTAATATATAGTACTTATTAATATATATATATATATATATATATACTTTTGGTCTTCTAATTTTACACTATATATTATATAACTTACTATTGTGTGATATAATCTATAATAACTATAGTTATAGTAACTTATAATAGTAACTAGTAACTAGTTACTATAGTTATGATAACTTGTAAAGTTATCATAACTTATAATACTTGCACTGAAGTAGCTATAGTAACTATTTTAACTATAGTACTTATGATAACTTGTATAATTATCGAAACTTATAATACTTACATTGTAGTAGCTATATAACTAATAACTACTATCTATATTAATTATTTTAACTTGTATAGTTATTATAACTTATAATACTTATACTGTAGTAGCTATATAACTAATAGCTACTATATATATATATAGTAACTATATAATACTTACATTGTAGTAGCTATATAGCTAATATCCAATATATCTATATTTATATTAATTATATTAACTTGTATAATTATCATAACTTATAATAGCTATAGCTATATAGTAACTATATATAATATTTACACTATAGTAGCTATATAACGTATAACTAATATAGTTCAATCTTCAAAATTTGATGAATTCATGTTTAAAATCACTGCATTGGATTCACCAAATATTAAAATCTGAAACTTTGACGAATTGTGCATTCCAATTCATCTTCAAATTTGAAGAGTCACTATTCACATTCTATAACTATTATTTTATTTACTTAAATTATTTTTTTCTAATTTTGAGCCACAATATATTTAAAGTGGGAAACAATAATTTAAGTATTAAATTATTAATTAACATATAGTTAGTATAATTGTAAAATATGAAAAAAATAAATTTAAAATATTATTATTAAAAAAATCATATTATATTATTATTTTGATGAATTCAATGGTTAATTCAATGTGGGGTTATGGATTTGGAGGTTTTGAGTTTATTGAAAATATGTACTTTTTACCAAATTTTGAAAATGAAAATGATGAATCTAGTGTTAATGCTCTTAATATGTACTTAGTATAATAGAAACAATATACTAAATATATTAATTAAAAGTATTATAATACTATTATTAGTTTCATTTTTATACTTTTATACGTTGTAATATTATTATTATTATTATATATTATTATTTGTGATATAATTATAAATATATTAATATAATAACTATTCGAACGAGACGCCATGGTCATTACAGACCCAGTTTGAATACAATGAAACAAAATTTTCTCATTCGAACCAGCAACCACCGAGAGCCTGCCGAGTTCACCCTTTAACTCCACTGCGAAAACCGCCACTCAACCACCATAGGAACTCTACATTTGAACTTCTAAGAGGTATGGGAGACCCATCAGCTCCTCCATATGATGGGAGCAAGGTGATCCGATAGGCCGATTGTATAGAATTTTTTAGAATGCTTAATTTGATTGTTGGTTATAATATCGATCAGAAAAAACACAAGACTGATTTAGGGATCGATCGTCCCAGATTTTTGCTGCGGATAGCAAGGGGGGATTCCATTGATCTGGCATTGTATTTATTCCTCCGCATTCGATCGGAGTCACACTTTTCTAGTAGAGGTAGTCTACCATTTTCACTGCTGATATCTAACCTCCTACTCCGATCGAGGGTTATAGTGTCGGCCACTGAGTGGAGGTCGCCACAGATGGGGCCCCTTAACAAGATCACATTCAGCAAGAGCCAGGGGCACTTGCGGAAGGCTGACCAGAACATCCTAGTAATCCTCCCACAGATCCAACTTCTAGTAGTGCCGCCGCTATAGAGAGACAGCCTCCTGGGGCTACTTTGGATCATGTACGAGCTCTGTTTGTGGAGTTGTAGAGTTCTACTATTGAAAAAATATTATTTACTATTTGGTAACCATATGTCTAAAGAACATCAAAACATGCTCAATTTGTTTGGAAACAATATAAAAAAGTGATTTTTTAGGTCATTTGAGGTAGTGTCATGCCTGTGATAAGATCAAAGGACAAATTTATAATTATTTGAATGTTGCACGTTGGAGGTTTGTAATATAAGCAAGCGCTAAATATCCATTATTGGGGAAATGATGTTCATAGACACGCCATCTAGCTAAGCATAAAGACACTGCTTATGTTGTCTTATTGTCGACGAAAGCTCTCCTAACATGTCGTTTACTTTGGCGTGGAAGAGCTATTAATTCATAGAGTTATTCCCCTTAATTTCAACTATCAAGGTTGTTATTATGTTAAATTCACAAGCAACAATCAAGGTTTTTTTTTTTTAAAAAAAAAAATTAAGTAGAATTTGGATTCCCTGCAATTCACCGCCTTATCATATAAGAGAAATTTTATTTCCAATCCTGAGTGGGGGATTGTGTGTGCAGTCTCATTGATGATTGGGGTAAAAGGAGAAAAAATATTATTTTAAAAAGGATATTATTGTAATTGTAATTTTAATTTTTTTTTAAATATAACTGTATGAGCTTGCATGAGCAATCCCCGTTTAGGAACTGTATGTAGACTAACTCATATGTGTAGATCCTACATGTTACCCGTGTTCAGGTCCACCTACCCGGGCAACGGATATTTACCAGAAATTTGGATTCTTGTTTGTGGCTATACATGGCTATACATCCTTGCATTTCATTTAGGGTTTTCACCATCTGTCTTGTGCAAGGTGTTGATCAGTTTAGTGTATGTAGGCCGGACTAAAAAAAATAAACATCATGTTATGATATTGCTCACCACCACCTCCAAATCCCATGTTTTGCATGATGTTTTATATTGGATGGCACCTTTGTTTCCGTGAACATGGAAGAAAAGCAAAAAACGTCATAACAAGGAGATCATTATTGTCTCCAATCCCTACCATAAAGTTGGGTAAAGAGGGTTCACTCTTCTATTGCATTACAATGATCATAATGTGGGCGCTTCCATGTTTTCTTTCTTTTTGACACTTTTTCATAGGGAAATCAATTGGTTGTTCATCCAAGCAGGTGAAAGAGGTATAATGATCAGCCCACCACCCAAATGTTCTCCGATAATCATGTATGCATGGTCACCCATTTATCAACTATAGTTTGAGAGAAATTATTTCTATAAAAGTGATTTTTTAGGTCATTTGAGGTAGTGTCATGCCCGTGATAAAATCAAAAGACAAATTTGTAATTACTTGAATGTTGAACGTATAATATTTTGAAATTAAAAGGTACTTTAGAATATTTTCTTTCTTCTTCTTCTTCTTCTTTTTTTTTTTTTTAAAGTGAAAGGTACATCAATAGATAACAACTAAATAACCTAATTTTATCATTGAAGGACTTTTGAGACTATTTAAACACTTTTTACAACCTCTAACTCAATCTCAAACATGCCCTCAATAATATTAATTAATATATATATATGAGCAGAATATTGAAAATTATAATTTAATATTTTCATCTGTACAATAAATTTATGACCACTCAGAACTTTTAATTAATTAAAAATAAAATATCCCGCTATATGCATACCATTATCAATAAATATTAATTAATATTTTATTCTCAACAAAATCTAGTGGAAAATGATACACTTACAACGATTAATTTCTTACAACTTTTATATAATCATGTTTTAAATAATTGATACTTTTATAAAATGATTTTTAAAACTAATATCATTTTATATAAATATTTATTGTACATGTATTATTATTCAAATCCAATACGTACTATTCTAGAGTGATCAGTATTCCAAGGAATAATGATGATTGACATGAGTCGGTGTCATCATGAAGGTAGTGGTTGACCCGCGATGACTACAATGCATGTGGAATTTAGAAGAGTTTATGTTGAAATTTGAAAAAGTTATAATGATGAGTTGAGAGGAGTTAAGGATCTAAACGAAGTTTTTTTTCATACAAACTACAGATCACTTCTATAAATCAAGCTAAAATTTTCACCATGATGATTCTATTGGAGGAATTTTGGCTTGATTTATGGTAAGAATTTATAATTACAAAATTAAAGGTTAATTATCTTAAAATCATGATGTTAAAAAAATAGAAGAGATCGTGGCTTAATTTATGAAAGTGATCTATCAATAGCCTCTATGCATGGGGTCATTTAGATAGTGGCTTTTTCAATTTGATATATAGTGGTGTCATTTAGATAGTGGATCCCAATTTTTATTTAATTTGATATATAGATACATGAATCTTTCAGTTGGTAGATGATTGAAATCTACTCCAATAGAGCCTGCATTTTTGTCTTTGCATTACTCTCTTTAATCTTACATGGTATCGGAGCCAAGTTTTGAGTTCAAACACTGACTCTATACTCTATCTCATTTAATTAAATATTTCATGTATTGAACACTCATTGAGGAGGAGTCTAGCTTACATTTGAGAGGGAGTGTTAATATATAAAATAAATAATAAAATC
This sequence comes from Juglans microcarpa x Juglans regia, assembly GCF_004785595.1. Lineage (NCBI taxonomy): Eukaryota > Viridiplantae > Streptophyta > Magnoliopsida > Fagales > Juglandaceae > Juglans > Juglans microcarpa x Juglans regia. The sequence continues at coordinate 2,002,685 of NC_054605.1, forward strand.
TATATCTTCTCATCTGCTTAACCACTATCTTCATCGACGGTATCTGGCAGGAAATTAACATCTCATGATGGCTACCTACTTACAGACCCTAGTAAATACAGAATGATCGTTGGAGCACTTCAATATTGCACTATTTCCAAACTAGATATTTCTTATATTGTCAACCAACTATGCCAATTTATGCATAGGTCACGTGAAGGTCACTGGACAGCTCTCAAACGTGCTTAACAATATCTAAAAAGGACGGTTGATTATGGTCTTTATTATACACCATTAGCGATTGAATTGAATGCATATTGTGATTTTAATTGTTATTATATATTTTACGACATTGTTAATTGATACCTATGTATTTAATTCATATTATATAATTGTTATTATAATTATTATATATCATTTCAAAGGTTATTATATAATTTTAATTATTATCATTCCTAAAGTATAATTTTAATTGTTATACTTAATTGAGTGAGTTATTTATTTATATAGATAATAAGTATAGAATTATACTCTCTAGTTTATTTTAAATAAGTATAATTATTTATTCCAACTCTCTACTTATTTGGTAGGTTCAACACTTTTTTTCTTGAAGAGTATTTTACTTTATTTATATCTATATATACTTTAAAATTTAATGGTTTGGAGCATTTAATAAGTAATTACTAATTATAGTTATTGTATTTATATTATACTCTATATATAGTTAAGTTATATACTTTCTTTTCTTTTTTTTTTATAATTAAGTTTTATACTATACTTATAATTTGAATAATAATCATATTCTAACTAAATTAGAATGAATATATTATATATACTTATTAAATATTAAATATTAATTCTCACATTAAATGTATATCAAATTTTTTTAATCTTTACTTAAATTAAGTTCCTAAAGTTATAATTTTTTTGTTAACGAACAAATTCAAAAAACTCCAAAAAATATTATATCAAAAAATTCACATAAATCCACAAATTAAACATAATATATTTCTAACCATATAAACATATTCAAACAAAATTTACCAATAATAATCACAATATTTCAAATCCTTATCACAACATATTCATAATATTCCCACAACAATATTTCTACACATATTAATTCATCAATGAATACCACAAACTCACAAACTATTTACAAAATTCACAAATAATAATTACAATATTTCAAGAGTAAGTATAAAATGTATAAACATATTACTAAAATTTAAAAATAGACCTAGCACTAATCACAATATTCTCTTACAAATCAAAATCTTCTAACTTGCCAAAACAACTAATGCTTCAAAAAAATACAACACTAACTTATTAGAAGCATATATATAACAAAAACGTAAGACAAATATCATAAAATTCAAGAAAATACAAAAGAAAAATAGTTTTTCCTTACCAAAATCAATGGAACTAGAGTTTCAGAATATTAATTAACCCTCTCTCACTCTAACACTCTCTCACTCTAACTCTCTCTCTCTCTAACCCACGACCCTCTCTCTCTCTAACCCACAAAGACTCTCTCTCACCGTCTCTCTCTGGGTTATTTGTGCACACGGGAGAAGCAGTGGAAATGAGGCAGTTGCCTCTCGTGCGTGTATTCATTTGAAAACAAAATCTTTAGATGTACGTTCGAACGTTAAAATATCCCGCCCAATTTTTAGATCACAGTCGAATGTTAAAAAAGTCAGGTAAATTTTCGGCGAATAATGTTCGGACGTTGGCTATAAACGTTCAACGTATCTTCCTATGACAGCCCGAAATCTAGCGGAAAATTTCCTGCACTTTTATTTCCATGTTTGAACTTTAGGAAATTTAGCGTTCGAACGTTTATAAATTTCTAGTGAATTTCATCAACTAACGTTCGAACGTAAAATTTTAACGTTTGAACGTTTTAGATCATCACAAAGATGCCTAAATCGAGTGGAAAATTTCTCATATTTTTCTTCTCGTGTTTGAACGTATTATAATTGTACGTTCAAATGTCAATCGATTTCCTCTCATATATCTCCATTCATGTTCACATATTAAATTGAAACATTCAAACGTGGAAAGATCCTTATAGGTATGAGGAAGTCGAGCATGAATATAATATTAACGTTCGAACGTCACTTTTACTCAATAGTTAGTATTTATTAATGTGATAATTATATATATGTATTTTTTTAGATACTCATAATATTTCTCTTCAATATAATCTCTTTTTATTTTTGAAAGGTTGAGAAAAATACTAACATTTTGTGACTATTTTCTTCTTTTATATAACCCGCTTGTTTGAGATATTCTTTGTTACTTATTAAATTCTTCTTTTCTCAAGGTATATATTTGAGCATCATCTCTAACCAATTGTGAATATGTTGGAAAAAAATGTTCATTTTTAAGATTATGAGAGGTGGATGCCAATATACAATGTCGTCAACATACAATGACAACATAATGAAACTCTTCTTGGACCTTTTGACATAGACACAATGGTCCTCTGTGATCATCGTAAACCCATTCGAGAGAATGGCTCGATGAAATCTGTGGTACCATTGTTTAGATGATTGCTTTAGGCCATATATAGATCGTTTGAGCTTGCACACTTTGCGCTCTTAACCTTTGACCACAAAACCCGTTGATTGATCCATATAGATCTCCTCATCTAGTTCTCCATTGAGAAATGCTGTCTTAACATCCATTTGGTAGAGTTCCAAATCCATATTTGCTACTATAGCTAGAATCAGGCGAATTGAGGCAAACCTCACCACTGGTGAAAAAGTTTCCTCATAGTCTATACCCTCCTATTGGGTATATCCTTTTGCCACTAAGCGAGCTTTGTACTTATCTATTGATCCATCCGACTTGCGTTTGACCTTAAGAACCCATTTGTTCCCAATAGTCTTACGCCCTGTCGGTAGATCAACCAGATCCCAGACCTGGTTTGTCTTCATAGACTCAATCTCATCATTAAGAGCTTTCATCGACTCATCTTTAGTAGAAGATGAGAGAGCTTAATGAATCGTCCTAGGCTCATCATCTTCATCATGCGGAGCTACCATAAAAGTTTCTCCTTCAATCTCAAAACGACGACGGGGAATCCTTTCACGTGTGCTTCTACGCGGCTGAGGTTGTTGTGATTGATTGACAAGTGATGTGCTCCTACTCGGATTCAAATCCTTTTTATAATTTGTAGGAGCTTGAAGAATTTCTTCCTCATTCTCAACTAAATTCCTTGGAGCACTTTCTGCTTGTTCCACAATCTCATGAAGTTCTAAACTCCTATCAACCTCACCTCTACTTAGAAAGTCATCTTCAATGAAATCCACATCTCGTGACTCAATCTCAGTCACACACCCATCAGATTGTTCACCTATTAACACATACCCTTTAGAGTATTCTGAGTACCTTATAAAGATACACTTCTTCCCTCTCGGGCCTAACTTCTCATACTTATGAGAAAGATCGTGAACAAAACCCATTGAACCCCATGGCTGCAAGTTACTCAAATTGGGTTTCTCGCCGGTCCATAGTTCATATGGGGTGGAAGTTACTGATTTGGAAGGCAAAGAGTGCGGTCACCCCACAAGTCCGGCTTGTAGGTACCAAGTCCCAGTACCTCCATGCTAGCTCCATTCCCCACCTTGATATCACGGCTCCCAGCTGGAATCCGGCGATACTCCACAAATCTGACTCTATCTCGCGTTATGTGTTCGGTCGCTCCTAAATCAACGGTCCACACAGGATAGGAGTGAGCAACCATCACATGGCTAGTTACAAAAACAATGCGAGAAAAGTCAGAGTGTACCTTCTTCGGCTCAGTGTAGTCACGAGCGAAGTGGCCATTCTTTCCACAGTTGAAGCACTCTAATTTTGACTTGTTCTTCCCGCGCTTGCCCCTCCTGCTGTGCTGAGAAGTTCCTGACACCTTCTTAATTTGTCCAGCAGCTACGCCATTCTTGGACTTCTTGCATTTAGGCCTTGATGCCTTACACGAACCAGAATCAGCCACATAGGCCGTATGATTGGGCTTAGCAGCCTCTAGGCGCTAGCCTCCAATTCCAAGTGACGCGAGACATCATCAAAGTCTTTGATAGTCTCGTTATACGTTAGGTTCTGGCTCATATTCTCCCAAGAATTCGGCAGTGATCTAATCACTGCCTAGACTTGCTGTTCATCAATCAGGTTGTTTCCTGCTGACTTAAGTTCGCGGATCATGGTCGACATAGCCCTAAGATGTTGCTTCATCGTGTGGTCAGAGTGCATCTTATAGGAGTCAAACCTCATAGTTAACCCACGCAACCTAGTGGCTGAAGTTCCACTAAACTTCAACTTCAAAGCCTCCCACATGCTTTGGGCAGTGTCATAGATCTCGAACTCACACATTAGATCATTGTGCATGCTGCTTAACATTATTATGCGCGCGCACCGACTTTTCTTAGCCCATTGAGAATAGGCTAATTGATCTATTTTGTATTGTTTCGAGATCCCTTCCCCGGGGGCAGTAAGGGAGTGAGATAAGGCCTCCAAGACCTCTTGCTCATCTAAGACATATTGGATCTTGCGATGCCAAATGTCGTAGTTCTCCCCATCCAATTTCTCCCCTTTGTTTAAATCGGCAACTATACTTTTGGATGCAATTTCACTACAATACGCAAAGAAAGGATATTACACACACACCTAAGAAATCTGCCGTGTCCATCCAAGCTAGAAAAAGAATAATTTAGACATGTCGCAAGATCGAAAAATCGCTAGGCTTCAGAATCATCTCTTGCGCCACAATATCCAATTATTAAATTTTTAACCTAATTCCCGCGCAAATATAAAAAATATGGGAGAATTTAATCATCATAAATCTCAACCATACTCCTACTATCTTAAGTAGTCATCTAGTCCTAGTCACATGTAAAGACATAACCTACTTAAATCGCAGTAACCTTTTGGGCCAGTCTACAAGGACAGCTACTCCAACCATAGCAACATGTTGGGCCAATCTACAAAGATGGTTCATATAAGACCATTATAGTCCATTTTTCTCATTCCATCAGTGCATTTACAGTTCTTACTGGGGTCACTATGGTCTTTTGGCTATACAGTGCATTTACAGTTCTTACTGGGGTCACTGTAATTTTTTCAGCCTTTCATTTACACTGACAATTCAAACTAAGACTACTTAGTGGGAACTTTTCTATTTTATCATTAAAGACTAATGTATAAACATTCAAGCCTAACATTCATAAATGATAAAATAATCATATATCCACATGTTTAATTCACATATACATGTTATCACATTTAATATAACAAATTAAATAAAAGATCACATGTATTATAACATAATGGAATAAAAAAAAAAATATAGTATGAATATAACTATATATTCACATGTGATCACATTTAATCTAAAACATTAAATAAAAATCACATATAATATAACAATATATCTTAGCATATATTAAGTCATGCAAAAAAAAAAATTTAATAGAAACAAAATAAATGTATAATAAATACATTGAAAAAAAACCCCACCTAAACCAAAGGGAAGTCGCAACCCAGTGGTGCACGCAGCCTTTGACCTGTGGTCTTGGGTTCGAGTTCCAGAGATGCCAATTTTTATCCTCTTCATTTTATTTTCTGTAAAAAAAAAAACAAGGTTGGGACCTTTTTTTTAAAAAAAAAAAAAAAACACTGAAGGGCCGAATGGCCAAAAAATAAAAAAAAAATAGTGGGCCAAGCCCAGCCCGAGTCACCTTCAACCTTCAGAATCGGTACTGTTCATGTGAACAGTACTGAGAAAAACACAGTGGCTTGAAGCCACTGTGACAATGCGCCACCGTCCTTGGGCTGGACGGCAGAGCACTCACCGGAGTGCTCTGAACGTCATGGGCTACTCCACATGGTGCGCGCTGCATCACGCGTTGTGCGCGGCACCGCTGGGTGCAAGCCATACCCGTCGGGTGCTTGCGGCACCGCTGGGTGCGCGCAGCACCCCCCCAGTTGTGCGTGGCACCACCGTGGTGCGCGCTGCACTGCGATGGTGTGCGCAGCACCTCGCTGGTGGGCGCTGCACCGCAGTGGTGCACGCTGCACCACAGTGGTGCGTGCAGCACCTTTGTAGTGCACAGCACCACTGTGTTGGTGCTCACAGCGCCTTGGGCTGCTCCACCTAGGCTGCTCCACCTAGTGCGCAAATATTTTTTTTTTTTAAACAGAAAAAAAAAGAGGATAAAAAAAATATCGATCATACAAATCTCAAGCATATGCGAGAAAAAAAATATAAACTGGAAGCAATTCAAAAAATGGCTCTGATACCAATGTAAGAATGCACAGCGGAAAAGTACCTCAAGCTCAGTTTAAAGAATTGTTCCACAAGTTTTTCCAGATTGTTAAACTCCAAGCGTTTCCTTTTAGTGGCGAAAGTGTACTACGTAGTATGGAACTAGAGTAACACTTAACAAATCCATAGCCTAAGTATTTTATCAAAAGAGAACAAAAAGAGAGAGAGAGTCTTTTTCTACTTTTCAGATCGTGCCAAAACACAATTGAGGAGGACTATATATAGTCCTCCTATGCACGGCTGGCCTTAAAGTACAGCCTTCAATTGAATTGTGAAACAGCAGTAACGTATGGCTTTAAGCCATGCGTTACAAGCAACTGCAGGAGGGGTCAGACCCACGTAGGCGCCCCTCCATCTAACATATATTCCTTCCAAGTGCTCATAATATTTTTCTTGAATATAATATCTTTCTATTTTTGTAAAAGTCAAGAAAAATATTAATCTTTTATGACTATTTTCTTCTTTAATATAATCTTGTTTAAGATATTCTTTGTTAATTTTAAATTCTTCTTTACTCAAGGTGTATATTTGGGAATCATCTCTATATCACTTATGAATATGTTGGAGAGTAAGGTTCATTTTCAAGATTATGAGAGGTGGATGCATTATCCGGATAATTAACAACATATACTGATGTATCAACAATATTTTCAGGAATAATTTCCTGAATCTGTGAGTCTAGATTTTGGGATTTGTTGTAAAAATTTTGATTTTTATTTAGAGAAATTGATGTAATAACAGATCTGGGTGTATAACAACTAGAAAGTGTTGGAGAAAAATAATGTGATGAAGATCTTCTAAAATATTGAAAGGCAACTTGGACTGTTCCGTCCGGTTTTTTATCTATGTATTCAAGATCGTCTTTAGAATTATTTTCTATCTTAGATAATGGAGTAATATTTTCTAATTAATTGTCATTCATTAGGAGAGTAATTTGATTCCAATTAATTTGTTTATCAATTTGTACACTAGAATTTTATGTACTAGATTGTAATAATATTGTATATCCTTTTGGGCTAGTAATAAGAGCATCGGTTTTAATGTTATTTTCATTAGTTTATAATGGATCCTATATATAGTATATATCATATATTATATTATAATATATAATATAATATATAATACAGTATATATATATATACTAGTATATATATATACTATAATATTCAATATATATTTTAATATAATATTAGATATAGGATGCTATATGTTATATAGTACACATTATAATATATAACATATATTAATAATATAATATATTATAGTCAATATTTTTGAAAATCAATCGATAAACATTCGAACATACTAAGAATTACGTTTGAACGTTTCATGTATATAAGTCCAAAATCAAACAGCGAAATGTCATTTTCACCTTTTTGTAATCATTCCCGTTTGCACGTCGTCACTCCTCCGTCACTACTGCCGTCAAACACCGCCACAACCGTGATTAAAAGATAGGCATCCATCTTTTAACCTCTAACATGTATTTTATTTGAGATTTAGGTACGGTTTTGTTTAAAATGGGCCAACCTCATTTTCCGACCACCACGGGTTGCTATTGACCAAATAGTCACCGTAGAAAAGTTTCTTCAAATGTATACTTTATTTCTATCATGGCATTTCGGCATTTAGAACCTTGTAACTTGATTTTTGAGATTTTAATGATGACTGAGTCAACTCAGTCATCCTATATCATAACATTCAACGTTTCACCAAGACGTTTGAACATACAAAGTTTCAATTACATAGTCGTTATGTCTTCTACTTTCGAACGTATATTCTTTTAATTCGGGCTGTACTTTTTGTAACATTTACGTCCAAACATTTAATTATAACGTCCAACTTATTACTTTTTAAATTTATTTATGCTTCAACGTTCGAACGTGTATCTTTTACGTTCGCACGTAAAACTCATACGTTCGAACTTATAACATAAATGTCCGAACGAACTTCATTTAAATTTACTTATTACTTACGTTCGAACATGTATGTTATGCATTCGCACGTATATGTTTTACATGCAAACGTAAAGGATACATGTCTGAATGTTTTATCTGAACGTTCGACCATTTGTTTTACTATGTTCAAATGATAATGCAAAGCAACTTAAAATTAACATGAAAAATGCATCAACGTAAATAATTTTTTTTCCTCTTTTATTTTCAGGATATGGCTTATCCTTTGCATACCAGGAAACGAGGGAGGGAATGAGCCACTTAGAACACTGCTTGTATCGGGCTCGTACTGTTATGGTGGAGTGAGAGGTCCTAATCAATGAGTTTGTCAAACTCAAATGGGAGCAAACGAACCTTAAAGATATTTTCGTCAATAGATGCTTGGGAAATATCTACACATTGAGGGGGAAGGTATACCCCTCAATAGTTCAAGAGTTTTGTATGGGGATATGTGACATGCCTCAGGATGTTTCCTCACACACCGTGATTATACGCAGTGTTTCCATTGAGATTTCACAGAATGCTATTGCCAAGCACCTAGGGATTCGTCGAGGAGTTGAGACATCGACTACGACTGACTCTATAGGCATGGTTCGCACATCTACATCTGCACATTGAACACTCGGTAAGAATGTAGGCACTTCTGCATCATCTACTGGCCCATTTGAGCTAGCATCAGCCAGAGATGCAGACCGGTCACACTTTGAGGATACTGGCCTCGAGGCTCAGGATGATGACTGAGATGAGGATTTCTACATCATCACCGGTAGGGACCGCACGCAAATCGAAAGGAAGAATGCCTTCAACTAAAACCATCTGCTACATTTCTTCTGCAAGTTGCACCTTATTATTACAACAAATGTGGATCTTGTGACATATAAAACCACATTTAGTATGCTTCGGGCACAGTTTTTGATACGAGTGGCACGTGGAGGTCCCATAGATTTACCACTACACATCTTTGAGAAGACCCATTACGAGACGAGCATCATCTCCACGGAAAATCTCTCATACGGTGTCCTGATCAGCTGGCTATTAGTTGCTCAGAGAGTGCCAACCCAGCCGGAAGACCGGGTCAAAGATCAGACGAGCCCCCTCGACATGACCACACATCGACGTAGCATTAGATAGGTGAGAGGACATCAGCCACTCCCTGTAGAGGATTTAGTTCCTCCAACATAGCCTGAGCCAGGTGTGGGGAGTAGTAGTCAGCATTCGACGAGTACATCTATAAGAGATGTGCAGCCTGCTCGGGTTGATACCATGATCTCACAGCTGACTGCACATATCGATAGTAAGATCGATTGATCGCTCGGGACTATATAAGCGCCTGTCGCCTAGATAGCCCATCGTGTAGGTATCCTTAACGACAAGATTGATACTTTGACTAAGGAGATACAGAATACGAATTTCGCGAACAACACTATCATCTAAGTGTTGTTTATGAAATTCTATCATATCTTGTATTTTACTTTTAATATATATGAGGAACAATATTATTTAATATTTCTATAGTTTTTTTAATTTCAATTCTCAATATTTTTTAATGTTATATTTTTCAACTTTAATACTAAATCATTGTACTTCAAATATATATAAACATAAATATATTTTTATATATAATTATATAATTATATTTTACAAATTGTGTATATATAAATATATACAAGTCAATTTTTTAGACTTATTCACAAATTATGCACTATAAAAGCAACATATATTTTAAATTAGAGTCATATTTAATTTAAATTTACAATTAACAATCGAATGTGAATTACTAACGTTAGAACGTTGGCGCCAAAACATTTCACATTCGTACGTAAGTAGCCACAATGTTCGAATGTACATGTGACATTCGAATGTATATATGACGTTCGAACGTAAATTACTCATACATTAGAACGTAGAAAAAAATCTCATCTCTCTTTAGTGACGATTTCCAAAAACCGTCACAAAAAAGACTTTTTAGTGATGGTTTGGGGACTGTCGCAATTTTTCAACCGTCACTATAAAGCAATTGTATTGTAGTGATGAAGACTAACATACGGACGATGGATTTGGCTACGCAATTAAACTCCATGATGTCTTAATCATTCATTAATGCGTAATAAAAATTCAGAAGATCACGTAAATTAATATGCATGGCAAAATTAGACAAAGCGATATATAAATATATAAAAGGACGGAAAATTATATAGTGCCTGTAGTAGTACTGATCAATGCTTAGACCTGTTTTCATGGCATAGGTTGTACAACAGCTCGAGCACTTTATTATTCAACAAGGATTCGAGTCCGCACACAAAGGTTAATTAGGACAATATTTAGAAAGCAATTACATAGATGGAACCATGCTTCTTCCCCGTCCGTCCATGCAATACGATCGAGCATGCATCTTCAGTCAGTTAATTCAATTAAATCAATCATGCATAATATAAACATCAGTATGAACAGTCATGAATTTAAACTCACATCATGAGAATTTTTATGAAAATCTTATGTTTATTATGTTTACATTATGATGGATTTCTTGCTGAGTTTTCGACTCATTTTAGTTTCTTTTCATGTTTTTAACCACCCAGGTGATGATGATGAATACAAGCAGGCAGGCCCGGAATACAAGGAGCAGTTAATTTAAGTTTCAAACTTTCTAAAATAAAATTTGCTTTTTTGAAATAAATTTATTCAGTTTATTCATTTAATATTTTTGGAAGACATTTTATTAAACATTTTTCTACAAAATAAATTTCTAAGTTCATTTATGAAATACGAGATCTCTTGCTGGATTTATTTTATAAAAAATACGTGACACTCCTAGCCTACGAGAAAGGGGTGTTACAATAAGAAACTCCGAATTGTCACCGACTTCATAACAAGGTTGTAGGTCTCTGTAAAATCAATACCAACCTGCTGATAGAACCCCTTGGCAACTAGGTCTGCCATTCATCGTTCAAGGATTCCGTCGGCATGCCTTTTGAGGAATACAGAATATTGAGTTTTGAGGAATACGGAATGTGTGGTTAAGGATGAGGGCATCAAATTCAGAAGCCATAGCAGCTCGCCATTTAGGATACTTGAAAGCTTCTGTGAAGGATGAGGGTTCCTCTGGTATCGGGGAAGTGGACGAAATAGTGAGGTGAGCCGAAGGGTTGGGTTTCGGCCAAGGTATGGTGCCATCAGTTCTATGAAGGGGACGATAGATTGAATTTTGAGACCTTCTACGCATGGGATGTAGAGGAAGACATGGGTTGCAGAGAAGTAGTAGGTTGCAGCGCAGAGAGTAAAGAATTTGGGGATGAAGACCTAGCTGGAGAAGAAACATTGGGAATACTTGGGTTTAGAGTTTAAACGAGCTGGGCAATAGTGGACGTTGGAAGGGATTGAGAAGGCTAATGGGTTAGTGTGTTTGTGGGTTGAGAAAATGAATTGGGCTGATTACTCAGTGAGGGGCCTGAATAGTTGGGTAAAGGAAAAGGAATAGGAGGAAGAGAGGGTCCCGATGAAGAGGAAGTGGGTGAGTCCGTGTGTGAGCAAACGGTGAAGGGGAAGATCGATTCATTAAACTGTACATCGCGTGAAGTATAAACTCTGCCTGTTGGAATATCAAGACATAGATACCCTTTGTGGTCTGGGTTATAGCCCATAAAAACACACAGTTTGGATCTAAGATCAAGTTTGTGACAATTAAATGGGTGCAAATTGGGCCAACATTGACACCCAAAAATCCGTACAATTTTATAATCTGGAGAACGATGAAAGGGGAGTTGATAGGGAGATTTATTATTGAGAATGAGAGTTGGCATACGATTTATTAAAAAGAACTGCCGCTAAAAAGGCATCAGCCCAGTATTTTTAGGGAATGGAAGCATGGACCATGAGAGAAAGCCCAGTTTCCACGATGTGACGATGCTGTCGCTCTACACTGCCATTTTGAGCATGAGAATAAGGGCATGTCACATGGTGCACAATTACGTTTGATTGAAAAAATTTATTTAAGGGCCTGAACTCTCAACCCCGGTCGGTTTGAACCGATGTAATGTTAGTTGAGAAAAAATTCCGAACGTAATTTAGGAAGGCTAAAAAATTTTGGAGCACATCAAACTTTGATTGTAGTGGAAAGAGCTATAGATATTTAGAACAATCATCAACTACAGATAAGTAGAACTGAGAATCATTAGAGGAGAGCACAGAAACCAGTCCCCAAACATCAAGAAAAACAACAAGTTGAAAGGGTTTGAAGGAGCGAGAGGGGGTGGGGGGGATGTGGGAGAGTGTAAGACTTAGCTAAAGCACAAGCAGAACATTGTGATATGCGAGGACTACTAGTAACAAGAAGCTGAAAATTTCTAATAGTAAATGAAGTGGTGCAGGGACTGGGATGTCCAAGACGGGAGTGCCACTGATGAGAAGAGGTCCATTCACCAAGCATGGCTTGTGGAGTTGAAGCAGATGAGGTTGGAGTGAAAACACCAGTAGGCAGCTCATACAAACCATTCCTAACGTGGTCCTGAAGAAAAGGTGCCCGGGTGCACAAATCCTTCACAAAAAAAGAATCAGAGTGAAACTCAAAAAACACTGAATTGTCAAGGCAAAACTAACGTACAGAAATTAAATTTCGAGTAATCAATGAAACATAAAGAAGTTTGTGAAGTAAGAAATTGCCAGATGGTGACTGTAAGTGAGCAGAGCCAATATTTTGGATAAGAAGGGTGCTGCCGTCGCCATTGCTAACTTGGTCCGAGCCTTGGTATGATGTTGTGTCCAGATTCAAGTTGGCAAAATCTGATGTAAAATGGATCGTTGCTGCAGTATCAGGGAACCATATACTTGAAGGCGGAGACGAGGAGGGCACCAAGCTATAGTTGACAGAAATGGACTCTGGAGGAGGTGCTTGATATGAGTGATTAATATGGAGGAAGTTCTGGAACCAAGTAGCTGATGTTTTATTATATCTTTTCAGTCCATCAGTATAATCTACAAAATAGAGGCCAAACCGAATTGTATAACCCGAGTTCCACTCAAAGTTATCCATCAGAGACCAAGCGAAGTAACCCTTGACCTTCACACCGTCCCTGTTTGATCAAAAGGATAAATGTCAAAATTTGGCAACTTTTTGTACCAGAGATCGACATCAGAACTACTATTAATTTAATTACCATTATCAAGCACGCATGCACTTACCCAATTGACAAGTTAAGATAGGAAAGATGGCCATAATAATATTCGATTCTTTGGCTGTCCACAAGAGCTTCCGCAAGCGTTAAGCTAGCGTTATTGTACTCAGAAACTCCTACAAGATTAGTATACCATTCAAATGGACATATTCCAGAAAATACCAGAAAAAAGAAAAGAAAAAGAAAACATGCAGAGAGAGATACCATTCTCAGTGATGTAAATGACTGGATCGTTGTAATTATTCTTTGTGTAGTTCAAAAGATCACGAAGTCCTCTAGGATAAATGAAGAGCCAAGGGTTTTGTTTAAAATGAGCCAACCCCATTTTCCGGCCACCACGGGTTGCAATTGATCAAATAGTCACTGTAAAAAAGTTTCATCAAATGTATACTTCATTTCTATGGTGGTATTTCGGCATTTAAAACCTTGTAACTTGTTTTTCGAGATTTCAATAATGGTTGAGTCAACTCAGTTATTCTGTATCGTAACGGTTGAATATTTTACCAAGACGTTCGAACGTACAAAGTTTCAATTACATAGCCGTTATGTCTTCTACGTTCGAACGTATATTCTTTTACATTCAAACTTTACTTTTCATAACATTTACGTCCAAACGTTTAATTATAACATCCGAACGTATTACTTTTTAAATTTATTTATGCTTCAATGTTTGGACGTGTATCTTTTACATTCGTACGTAAAACTCACACGTTCAAACATATAACATAAATGTCTGAACGTACGTCACTTAAATTTATTTATTACTTAAGTTCGAATGTGTATGTTATACGTTTGCACGTATATGTTTTACATGTAAACGTAAAGGATACACGTCTGAACGTTTTATTTGAATGCTCGACCATTCGTTTTACTATATTCGAACGTTAATGTAGAGCAGCTTAAAATTAACATGAAAAATGCATCAATGTAAATAATTTTTTTTCCTTTTTTATTTTCAGGATATGGTTCATCCTTTGCATACTAGGAAACGAGGGAGGGAATGAGCCAATTAGGACACTGGTCGTATCGGGACTCGTACTGTTATGGTGGAGCGAGAGGTCTTGATCAATGAGTTCGACGAACTCAAATGGGAGTAGACAAACCTCAGAGATGCCTTCGTCAATAGAGACTAGAGAAATATCTATACATTATTTTTTATAAATATAACTATTTTCTATCAAAATAAATATATTTACATCACAAATAATCATTTTTTCTTTTTATAAATAACTCGTTAGAAATGTAATTCATACAAGAGAAATAATGAAGGCCAGGAAAAAAATGTGTTAAATCCTAGAAAAAGAAAATCGAATTAGCTAGAAACTTGAAAACCCTCAAGCTAGCTAGCATATGTACGTGCAGGCATGCCAGCTAGCTGGAGTACTTACCATCCGCACATAAAATCAAGGGCACGTGAAGCGGCTTCTTGGTCTTCCGTTGAGTTAGAGTATGGCTCCTAGCACACGTGGGTTATCCCGATAGAACCGTTTTGTTTCTGAACATATTATAAATTAATATATATATATATATATATATATATATATATTAATGCATGCTTTCCTATTAATTAATTGTTTTCTAATTTGTGTGGAATTAATTTAAATAAGTGCATGTATATATAAATATATATATATACGTCCGTATAGTACGGACGTAGTACCTGATATGATTGGTTGGTCCTGTATAGGTTAATAGCATGAGCAAGAAGAAGGTTATGGGCAACCTTATAAGGCTCGACGCCGGAATCCCCACCGGTGCAAGTCGGGTCAATAAAGCTGGAACATCGGAAAGGTGCTAACATCCCGACTCCGTATCCACCATTGCTGTATGTCCATGGCTCATTTAGTGTGATCCAATGCTTTACCCTATCGCCAAACCTCTGGAAGCAAACCCCGCGAAGTCCAGGAAATCATCCCTGAATATAATATATCACGTATTAATAATACACATGCATCCCTAAACATTTTTTAAATCCCAAGAAGCTTTTATTTTTAAAAAATAAAACATTTCTTTTACTCATTTGTCTAAGTTTTCAAATTGAAATTAAGTACGAATTAATATATATAATAGGGTGAAGATTCATTCTATTCACAAGTACTATTACAAATTAAATTAATCAAATTCTGCCACATTAACAGTACTATAAAATATATTTTATACATGACCGACTTATTAATATATAAAAAAAAAAATTAGAGCGAATAATTACAACTTTTCCAAACTTTCATATAAAACATAATAAATAATTTAACTTTTTCAAATTTACAAAAAAATTATATTAAAAAATTATATTCTAATAATATTTTATTCAACTTTTAAACAAAACATTTCATCTCATTCCTTCTAAATTACTTAACCAAACCAGGCCTAGTCACTTACACAACTGTTTGGTTTAGGAAACCACCATACTCATCTTCTAAGGCTTGGGGAATATCCCAATGAAAGATTGTGGCAAAGGGTTTAAGAGCTGCATTCAATTATATATAGAAAACTATAGATCATTAGCATGACTTTAATTATTATAATTGAATATATTTGTTAGAAATATATTTATATATATTGGATTAAATCATGATCATGACTTTTGTTTATGAGCTCATCAATGAGATTGTTGTAGTATGCGACTCCATCCACTACAACAGAATGTGTGTTTTGTAACAGAGAAAACTGTTACAAAAAAATGGCAAACCGTCACTAAACATATTTGGTGACGGTTTGAAACCGTCACCATGACCGTCACCTAAAGTGCGTCACAGAAAACATTTGGTGACGGTTTACTGTTCAACCGTCACAAAAAATATTTTTAGTGACGGTTGGAAGTGTTCCGTTTGGTATAACGTTCGAACGTTCCTTTTCTTGTGACGGTTATGAACTGTCACAGAAAATCACGTTCAGACGTAAAATCAAACGTTCAGACATTATACCCGACCGATTGGCATTCGAATGAGAGAAGTTGACGTTCGTTGGATATCGTGTTCGAACGTATCATATTTACGTTCGAATGTTAATGCGTCCGAACGTTAATTACAATAAACGTTCGAATATTTGTTCGAACGTAAACGTAAATGTTCAAACGTAGCACGTTTAATGTTCGGACGTTATTTCGAATGTAAACGAAGGAGCGTCCGAATGCAAGTTCTTTGTTCGAACGTTAGTCGCTTTACCGTTCGAACGGTTTGTTCGTTTTAGCGTGAGTACGTTCGAACGTATAGTTTAACGTTCGAATGATTCAATTGTATTTACGTTCGAACGTTTGTTACAGTGTGAACCAACGTTCGAACAATTTTTATTTACATTCGAACGTACAGATCAGAAATACTAATTTCATAAAATTTAAAAACATAATACCAATTGTATCATATTACATACCCAATTAACAAGTAACAATGTCTTATAAAAGCACAAAATTAGATATTAAAACTAGTCAGAAATATTGATAAAATTTATTTCTTCTTTTTCCCTCGCCCACGGGGATTCTGTTGCAACGACATAACACGCTCCATTTGCACCATCATCTCCCGTTGCACTGGCTCTTGCACTTCACTGCGTATTCTTTTCTCCTGGTCTCTCTGTTGGTCCTGCAAACGCGTCTCTAAATGAGACTGTCGTTCTAAGAGAGACTCTAACTCTTGTTGTCTAGACCTCATATACTCATTCTCACGCCGTGCAGCTTCTAAATCTGCCGTAAGATTATTAATTTGTGAAGCCGATGAGGTTGAGGAGGATGAACATTTATGCTTGATAGATCGTCCCAAACCTCTTGCCATACTAGACTGCGGCCCGAGCACTTGCGTGAATATGTCTATGTCACTAGGAGAGGATTCCTCAGAAGCTGACTGCATCTCCAACATTTTGCTCTGCAATTTAAAAGGTAATGATCGTAAATAATTAGTAACGTATTAAAAGAAATAGAAATAAGAAATGAACTATTAAAATATTATATAAATAATTTATTTAACAAAATTAACACTACTTACATAATTATCTGCAGCGACAGGATCCATCCACTCACTATGCTCATTAGTGTGAGCAGCAGCATAGACATGAATGAGGGAAAAGTTTTCAGGATCATCATGTTTCTAACAAAGCGACAATATTAGCAATTTTAAAAAGATAATATTAGTACTTATCAGAAATAATATCAGGAAAATAAATGAATTCTATAATTTTTTAATTACCATTTTTTAAGCAAGACGGTGGAATAACCTTGAACCGGCACGATGGTGGACAGTCAGAACGAATCTATTCTGTGCATTTGTAGAACTCAAGTGCTACAAAATATATTAAAAATGTTAATTGTAATATGTATACATATAATATATAAAACGAATATGAATGTAAATAATTAAAAGATATAAATGTAAAATACCTGATAATCTGGAGATGCGAAAATATCACAACACTTTTTCCAATCATCTAACTTCATCTGCTGAAAAGGAGACTGCGCAGCCTCTTCCAACGTCTCAAACTTCTTGAAGTGGTCATGCCATCGTCCTTTGTGACATCGGAATAGTGTAGCCATCAACTCATTCACGGTTCTCAAATCCTCGCTACGGCCAAAGTCGAGGTCGAATTCATCCTAATAAGGGAATCAGGTAAAAAATATAATATATTAATCTAGGTGAAAAAAATGTACTGAAAAGTAAACTCACCAGCACACGACTTCGAATGTGCTCCTTAATCTCATTCGGAACATCTCGCCATGAGCACACATAAAATGGAGCATAAGCTCGAACTACTGTGCCAATATAGGAGGAAAGCGCTGCTGCACTATCATCCACTCCTCCAGTGGAATTATCAGGAATTGTGATCTTCAGTTTACCATGCCTTCTATTTTTTTCAAGAGAGATTCCATGTGTATAGCCACAACCGCGACGTGCAGATGCATCAACTACATGATAATAGATATACTATAATTATAATTATATAGTTATTGAGAAAAAAGTATTAACTATATATATAATTATCAACGACAATATTTCCTTACAGGTAGGTGTCGATTGGCTGTTGTTCTCTTCTATGTTAGCTTGATCTTCAGGAACGGATTCCTCGAGTGGGGAGTCCTCAATGGATTCAGGACTTGGACTTGGCGAAGGCACATTTATTCGTTGTCGTTTTGGCGGCATTCTTTAAATAATTAATTATATCAAAGAAAATTAATTAGAAGAAATTATGAAAATTCAAGATATTTTATAGTCACCTATATGAATAAAATATTTAGTACTTTTATTCTTCAGATGAATTTTCCATGCTTGTTTCAGAATCTCCATCAATAACATCTTCATCATCATCATGCACCTCTTCTTCATCATCTTTATCCACCTCCTGCTCGGATAGAAATACGTCTTCATCTTCTGACTCGTCTTCTTCTTCTTCTTCCTCACTGACTTGAATTGAATGATCATTTAATACAGACGGGTCGAGATGTACGGGTGGGATATCATCTCTACACAAGGGGAGCAACTCGAGTGCACCGAGGTCAACAAACAAGTTAATACCCTCTCCATCTTCCTGGTATGCCTCAACAATCGGAGTGTCATCTTCATCTCCACTATTCTCGTAATCTGCACTCGTTCCTGCTTCATATATATTTCGAGGAACAAATTTTTGTACCACTCGCCAAGTTATCTCCCCACTATCTTCATCAGTACTTTTCATTGGATCAATCAAGTAATAGACTTGGGTAGCTTGGCAAGCCAATACGAATGGATCATCTTCGTACCATTTAGATGCAGTATTAACACTCGTAAAGTGATTATCCCTATGTATCGAAACCCGACCACCGCCTAGATCCCACCAATCACATTTAAAGACATATGTTACAGACCCACCCAGATATTTCAATCCGATTATATCACGTATGACACCATAATAGTCAATATCATCTGTTCCATGACTCCCCTCGACCAACACACCACAATTTTGAGTCTTTCTATTACGTTCACGGTCCAAAGTATGGAATCTATAACCTCGAACCGTGCATGCAGTATATCGAAGTGCTCTATTTGAGAGACCACGGACCAATACATACAATTCAGAAGAAATTGATCCGGGATCACGAGCACGTTGTTCCAAAATCTATAAATTGAAATAGTATATATTTATTATTTCATTATCCAGAGTTAAAAATTTCACAATATAACATATATATAATTTTAGTTCATACACGTTCTTCAAACCATCCGGGAAATTCTTCCTCGTGTCTTGCCTCTATATTTTCTACGCCTTCCGTCCTAAGTTTGTCCATGTGGTCACTGTTATAACATGTTGCAAAAGAAGTATATTTTGAGCACAACAATTCTAATTAATTTAAAGAAAACTATAATTATTCAAAGAAATGAAATGACATACCTAAGATAATCATCAATCTCTCGGCAGTTATTTAGCACATACCACCGAACTTTACCCAACTCTCCATCAATTAAATCGTAACCTGTTTGTGCATCCAAGGGTCGTACATTCTGGGAAAACACTGATAGCTCACGAGGAGGCGGAGTAGCAAGATCAGCATTTCGCTCTTGACGATTAAATCGTGTCTCAACACCACGAAGATATAGAGAGCAAAATGTTAACCATTCATCGTGTATATAGGCCTCTGCTATTGAACTCTCAACTTTGGCTTTATTCCCAACAGTGCGCTTCAATCGACCCAAATATCTTTCAACTGGATACATCCAAAGGAACTGCACCGGTCCACCCAGAACTACCTCTCGCGGTAAATGTATTGTTAAATGGACCATGACATCAAAAAATGATGGTGGAAAGATCTGCTCGAATTTACATAGTATAGTAGCAATGTTTTCTTCCAATTTTGACAACACATCTCGATTTACTACCCGAGCGCACAAATCCTTGAAAAACATACATAGTTCAGATATGGCCACACGTACATTAGATGTAAGCTTCCCACGAATTCCCACAGGTAATAACTTCTGCAAAAATACGTGACAATCATGACTTTTCAATCCATTGATTTTCCAATCATCAGGACTCACGCATCTACCAATATTTGAAGCATAACCATCTGGCAACTTCACACCTTGCAACCATTTGCAGAAATCCATCCTCTCCTCCCTCGTCATCGTAAAACATGCATGCGGCATGACCACCCTGTTGCCTTCCACCTGCAAATGCAGATTATGTTTAATTATCATTCTCTCAAGATCTTTCCTCATCTTGATCGTGTCTTTCGTCTTTTTGTTAATACTCATCAATGTACCCAGTATATTATCACAAATATTCTTCTCTATGTGCATTACATCCAAACTATGTCACAACTTGCATGACGACCAATACGGCAAGTCAAAAAAAATACTACACTTTGTCCAATTCAATTCTCGTACGGCTCGTTTTCTCTTGTTCTTTCCCCGACCTTTGCCAAAATTGTTCGCTCTAACATGTTGTAGTTGTTCCACTATCTCTTCTCTAGACAACTCTTTTGGTGCAATCCTATCCTCTACTCTCCCATCAAACTTGGCACATTCTCTTCTCCATGCATGATTTGCTGGTAAATAACGTCGATGACCCATGAAACACAACTTCTGAGAAAATTTTAGCCACTCACTAGCAGTTTCTTTATTACACGTCGGACACGCTAACTTCCCTTTCGTACTCCAGCTGGAAAGATTCCCATATGCCGGAAAATTATTTATGGTCCACATTACCACAGCATGGATCTGAAAAGATGTCGACTTAGATGCATCACAAATTCTAACCCCTGTTTCCCATAACTCTTTTAGCTTTTCAATCAACGGCTGCATGAATACGTCAATATCATTCCCAGGTGATCTAGGGCCAGGGATGAGTAAAGTTAACAAAAAGTTTGGCGCCTTCATGCACCTCCATGGTGGAAGATTGTACAGAATCAATACCACGGGCCAAGTGCTATAACTTGTACTCATATTCCCAAAAGGGTTGAATCCATCGGTTGTGAGTCACAGGCGCACGTTCCGAGCTTCTAACCCGAACTCTGGATACTGATTATCGAAAGACTGCCACGCAAGTGAATCAGCTGGATGCCTCATATACCCGTCATTCTTAACTCTTTTCTCCTCGTGCCACCTCATATCATGAGCTGTTTTCTTACACATATATAATCTTTGCAACCTAAGTTTTAAGGGAAAATACCGCAACACCTTAACCGGGACGTTTTTCTTACCTTTCCACCTCGACTCTCCACATACAGGACATGCTTGTTTCTCCTCGTTCTCCTTCCAGAACAATACACAATCATTCTTGCATGCATGTATGGACTTGTACTCAAATCCTAATCCCTTTCTCAACTGCTTCGCTTCATAAAAGTTCTTAGGTAATGCAGACCTTTCGGGAAGCACCTCGTTAAATAAGTCCAATACCATGTTTATTGCTTTCGTCGACATCCCACACAATGATTTAATGTGAAGCAACCGCACAATAAACGACATTTTGGAATTTTTTGTACAACCTGGGTAAAGCTCGCGCTTTGCATCTTCCCACAGTGAAGGGAAATTTTCACAATCAGTCCCTGATCCACCAGTTGAGGCATTGTCGTTAACCTCATCCATAAACATCCCAGCTCCAATGTCACCCAACATCTCCTCCATCTCATCATGCTCATAATCATCATCCATGTGCTGCAAATAATTGTGATGATCGACCAATATATCTGCTGACCCTTCATACGGCTCACCATGCAGTACTCATCGCGTATACCCCAGATCCATACCGTTCACAAATATATGACGCTCTACTTCATCCAATCCTATCGCACACAAATTTTTACACCCTCGATATGGACACTTAATGTAACCACGACTATCAGCGGAAGCCCGTGCAAAATCAATGAAAGTTCTTACTCCACATGCATAGGGTACGTAATCCTTTCCAAGTCTATCGTCCAGACGCATCCAATTTTTATCTATTTCTAAAAACATCTATATATTAATAACACGTACATTGAAAATTCACATGCATGTCATGCTCCAATTCTCATTACTTTTTTTATAAGGTAGTTGGTCCTATCCCATTTGAGATTATATTCTCCATATTGCACAAATCTCGTCACTCTACTAATTTCTACGTTAGTAGAAATTTCGGCAGCACCTCCCCATAATTCTCCAAGTATACATGTTCAAATATCGGGATTGTGACCCTACGAACAGTATACCCGAAGAACAGTAGAAGAAGACACCGAAACTTCATATTAAACGTGGAAAGTAGCGAGTAACAAAAATGTGCAATACAGATAATATAATCTCAAACTGTCCACACTGAACAATTCAGGAATCAGTGGACACATAAATGTACACTGATTCCCAAACGGGTCTAAGGGTATTTATGCAATGTCACACGCATCTGGCAAAAAATCATACAACAATATCTCCATATTGTTAAACTAAAGAGGGATGGAAGATTATGTGACCCTACGTTTCGTGTCTTGTACACAACGAGGGAGAATGATTTTGAAGAAATGTTTAAATTTTAGTCTAATTACTTAACTGTCACAAACTGTCCGACCTTGACAACTTTCAAGGCCGAAGAGACTATGACAGTCAAGCAATTAGACCAAAATTTAGAGATTATAATTGTTATATATAATTTTAAAGGTTATTATATAATTTTAATTATTATCATTCCACAATTATAATCTTAATTGTTATACTTAATTGAGTGAGTTATTTACTTATATAGACAATAAGTATATAATTTTTATATAAGAATCTATTTGATCCTTATTTCCTTTCTCTTTAGTTTATAATAAATAAGTATATTTACATATTCAAACTCTACTTATTTAGTAGTTTCAAGACTTTTTTATTGAAGAGTATTTTAAAGGTTATGTTATAATTTTAATTATTATCATTCTTAAAATATAATTTTAATTGTTATACTTAAATTGTAAAAGAAGTATAATATAATTTTAAATATTATAATTCTTAAAGAGTTAGTTTTATTTGTTATTACTTAATTTCAAATATTATTATAAATATTTAATTATCATTCTTAAATTTCCATGGTTATACAATAATTTTATTTATTATAATTCTTAAAGAGTTACTTTTATTTGTTATTACTTAATTTGAAATATTATTATCACAATTTTTCAAATCCATATCACAACATATTCACAATAACTCACAAACTATTTACAAACTATACAAATAATAATCACAATATTTCAATTGTAAGCATAAAATAACATGCCACATGTATTAATAAAGCTTAAGGACAATATATTTGTAACAATGTAAACATATTCAAATGTCATTCACAAATAATAATTTAAATATTTCAAGTCCATATCACAACATATTCATAATAACTCACAATATATTCACAAAATAACATGCCACATGTATTAACATATTTCTAAAGTTGAGTAAGCAATAAACATGTATTAACAAAGCCTAATGAAAATATATTTCTAATAATAAACACAATATTTCAAATTCATATCACAACATATTTACAATAACTCACAAACTATTTACAAACTATACAAACAATAATCACAATATTTCAAGAGTAAGCATAAAATCACAACAACATATTGATAAAGTTTAGAAATATACCTAGCACTCACAATATCCTCTTACAAATCAAAATCTTACAACTTCCCAAAACAAGCAATCATTCAAAAAAATATAACACTAACTTATTAGAAATATTCTATAACAAAAACATATTGTATAAATATCATAAAATTCAAATAAAGACAAGAAATAAAAATTTTTTCTTACCAAAACTCAACTCTCTCTAACTCTCTAACTCAACTCTCTCTCACTCTAACACCCTCTCTCTCTCTCTCTCTCTCTCTCTCTGTTGCGCGCACGGGAGAAGAAGAAATGATCCGCTTCCTCCCGTGCGCGTACTGATTAAGTTCTAAAATTATTAGTTTAAACGTTCGAACGTTTAAGTTGTACGTCCGAACGTTATATTCTAAAATTATTCCTGCCAATAACGTTCGGACGTTTACAGTACACGTTCGAACGTACCTTTCTTATTTATAACATAAAATCTAGCGGGAAAGTTCCCGCACTTTCCTCATATATGTTCGAATGTATCACAATTTTTCGTTCGAACGTTTGTAAATTTACAGATAAACGTTCGAACATTTAACTTAAACGTCCGAACGTACATTTCATCAAAGTGTTACCATATTTGAGCGGGAAATTTCCCGCACTAATTTAACTAACGTTCGAACGTTAACATATTTGGTGTTCGGATGTACATAATTTTCTGGTGAATTTCATCAAATAACGTTCGAATGTATAGTATAAACGTCCGAACGTCTGAATAATCACACAGATACCTTAATCGAGCGGGAAATTTCCCGCTCTTAGTTTAACGTTCGAACGTTAAACTGTATATATACTAACTT
Organism: Juglans microcarpa x Juglans regia; assembly: GCF_004785595.1. Classification (NCBI taxonomy): domain Eukaryota; kingdom Viridiplantae; phylum Streptophyta; class Magnoliopsida; order Fagales; family Juglandaceae; genus Juglans; species Juglans microcarpa x Juglans regia. The sequence goes on from NC_054605.1 coordinate 2,027,477, forward strand.
ATAATATAATATATATACTACATTTTATATATATATTTATAACTATATACTACATTGTATAGTATGATAGCATAATACTTTAAATGAGAACATAAATGTAACTAATATATAAACTATACCATATATATAAATCAATAATATATATTAAATTGTTACTTATTAAATTCTATATTATATACTAACTTATATAATATATATACTACATTATATATATATTTATAACTATATACTACATTGTATAGTATGATAGCATAATACTTTAAATGAGAACATAAATATAACTAAAATATAAACTATACCATATATATAAATCAATAATATATATTAAATTGTTACTTATAAAATTCTTTATTATATACTAACTTATACTATAATATGTATACTACATTTTATATATCTATAACTATATACTACATTGTATAGTATGATAGCATAATACTTTAAATGAGAACATAAATGTATATAATATATAAATTATACCATATATATAAATCAATAATATATATTAAATTGTTACTTATTAAATTCTTTATTATATACTAACTTATAATATAATATATATACTACATTATATATATATTTATAACTATATACTACATTGTATAGTATGATAGCATAATACTTTAAATGAGAACATAAATGTAACTAATATATAAACTATACCATATATATAAATCAATAATATATATTAAATTGTTACTTATTAAATTCTTTATTATATACTAACTTATACTATAATATGTATACTACATTTTATATATCTATAACTATATACTACATTGTATAGTATGATAGTATAATACTTTAAATGAGAACATAAATGTAACTAATATATAAAATATACCATATATATAAATCAATAATATATATTAAATTGTTACTTATTAAATTCTTTATTATATACTAACTTATAATATAATATATATACTACATTTTATATATATATTTATAACTATATACTACATTGTATAGTATGATAGCATAATACTTTAAATGAGAACATAAATGTATATAATATATAAATTATACCATATATATAAATCAATAATATATATTAAATTGTTACTTATTAAATTCTTTATTATATACTAACTTATACTATAATATATATACTACATTTTATATATCTATAACTATATACTACATTGTATAGTATGATAGCATAATATTTTAAATGAGAACATAAATGTATATAATATATAAATTATACCATATATATAAATCAATAATATATATTAAATTGTTACTTATTAAATTCTTTATTATATACTAACTTATACTATAATATATATACTACATTTTATATATCTATAACTATATACTACTTATTAAATCATCAATAAACACCATAAGCTCATAAACTATTCACAAAATTCACAAACAATAATCACAATTATTTCAAGAGTAAGCATAAAATCACAACAACATGTATAAACATATTGCTAAACTTTAGAAATATAACAAGCACTCACAAAAAAACCAATAATCTAATTGTCAATAATATTATATAACATCCTAATATATAACATAAACATTTATAATATAATATTAAATTGAAAAACGTTCGAACGTAATAATAAGTACGTTCGAACGTTCTGTGTATATAAGGCCAAAATCGAACGTCGAAACGACATTTCCAATACGTATCATCGTCTACTCCGTTGCACGCCGCCACGCCTCCTTCACCACCGCCGTCAACTCCGCCACAATCGTCACTAAAGGTAGGCATTCATCTTTTATTCAAATAACATGTATTTTATTGAGATTTGGATTGAGATTTAGATTGAGTTTTGTTTAAAACCGGATAAGTGGTTGCCGGATTTTCAACTTCATTTTCCAGCCACCACGGCTAGTCATTGGCCGAATAGTCACCGTAGAAATGTTTCTTGAAGTGTATACTTCATTTCCACGGTGACATTTCGGTATTTAGAACTGTGTAGAGAAATTTTTGAGATTTCAATAATGGCTGAGTCGACTCAGCCATTCTGCGTCGAAACGTTCGAACGTTTTACCAAGACGTTCGAACGTACGACGTTTAAATTACAGAGCCGTTACGGCTTCCACGTTCGAACGTTTAATTATAACATCCGAATGTAATGATTTTCTACATTATTCATGCTTCGACGTTCGGAAGTTCATATTTATGTTCACACGTAAAACAAATACGTTCGAAAGTATTTGTTTTAACGTCCGAACGTACGTCAGCCAATATTTATTTACTGCTTATGTTCGAACGTACATTGTTACATTCGAACGTATTTGTTTTACGTTCGAATGTAAATATATTGACATTATTTTACGTGCGAACGTATAAATAAATGTTCGAACGTTTTATCTTTAACGTTCGAACGTTAAAGATAAAACGTTCGAACGTTACGGCAGAGCATCTTAAAATTAATACAAAAAAATGCATTAGTGTAAATAATTTTTTTTTCCTTTTCTATTTTCAGGATATGGCTTTTCCACTGCATACTAGAAAACGAGGGAGAGAAGGAGCCACGTCGGACACTGCCCGTATCGGAGCTCGTACTGTTATGGTAGAGCGAGAGGTCTTAATTAATGAGTTCGACGAACTCTGTTGGCAGCAGACGAACCTGAGAGATATTTTCCTCAGTAGAGGCTGGGGAAATATCTGCACATTGAGGGGGAAGGTATACCCCTCAATGGTTCAAGAATTCTATATGGGGATGTGTGACATGCCTCAGGATGCATTCTCTCACACCGTGACTGTACGCGGTGTTTTCATTGAGGTATCAGCAGATGTCATCGGCGAGCACCTTGGGATTCGTCGAGGAGTGGAGACATTTGCACACTCGACACCCCGTGAGGATTTAGGCACTTCTACATCATCTACTGGCCGGGGATGTGAGCCAGCATCAGCCAGAGATGTAGGCCAGTCAGAGGCTGAGGATACTGGCGTCGAGGCTCGGGATGATGACCGAGACGAGAATTTCTACATCCTCACCAGGAGGGATTGCATGCAGATCGAGCGGAAGAACGCCTTCAACCAGAACCATCTGCTGCATTTCTTCCGCATGTTGCACCTTATTGTTGCAACAAATGTCGATCCTGTGGCTCATAAAACCACATTTAGTCAGCTTCGGGCACAATTTTTGATACGAGTGGCACGTGGAGATCCTATAGATTTGCCATTGCACATCTTTTAGAGGATCCGTTACGAGGCGAGCATCGTCTCCACGGATAATCTCCCATATGGTGTCCTTATCAGCCGACTATTACTTGCACGAGGAGTGCCGACCCAGCCAGAGGAGCTGGTCAAAGATCAGATGAGCCCCCTCGACATGACCACGCATCGACGTAGCATTGGACAGGCAAGGGGACGTCAGCCACCCCCTGTAGAGGATCTAGTTCCTCCGACGCAGCCTGAGCTAGGTCATGTCGGGAGTAGTAGTCAGCATACGCCGAATACATCTGTAGGAGATGTGCGGCCTGCTTGGGTTGATGCGGTCATCTCACAGCTGACTGCGCATATCGATCATAAGATCGATCGATCGCTCGAGGCTATATCGGCGTCTGTTGCCGAACTCACCCATCGTGTAACTATCCTCAATGAAAAGGTTGATACATTCACTGAGGAGGTACGGAGTTCGACTTTTGCAGATAACGTTATCATCTGACTGTTGTTTACTACATTCTATCAAATTTTGTATTTTATTTTTAATATTTGTAACGAAAAATATTATTGAATATTTCTATCGTTTTTTAATTTCAATTTTTAATCTTCTTTGATGTTATATTTTTCAACTTTAATACTAAATCACTGCATTTCAAATATATATAAATCAATAATATATATTTATATATTACAAAGTGTGTATATATAAATATATACAATTCAATTTTTTAGACTTGTTCACAAATTATGCACAATAAAAATCACATAATTTTTAAATTAAAGTCATTTAATTTAAATTTACAATGAACGTTCGAATGTTATTACTTAACGTTCGAACATTGGTGCAAACATTTTACGTTCGAACGTAAAATTAATAACATTCGAACGGTTGCGCCAAAACATTTTACGTTCAAACGTAAACAGACATAACTTTTGAACGTATATGTAACGTTCGAACGCATATTTCCAATACGTTGGAACGTAAAAAAATCTCATTCTATCTTTAGTGACGGTTTCCAGAAACTGTCACAGAAAATACCTTTTAGTGACGGTCTAGGGACTGTCACAATTTCTCAATCGTCACTAAAAAGTAATTGTATTGTAGTGATCCTCGTCCACACCATCGCTAAGCTTTCCGGCTGAAACATGAATTAATAATTGTTACAATTAATTAATTAATACTAATAATTAATTCATTCAGATGATAAGTCTAGCTTACTTGGTATGATTCAGGTCCATGAGATTGAGAACCTGTATGCATCTGCACCCATATCCGTCAGAAGCTGTACGTCATCCTACAACACATATAACAATAAAAGAAAGAAAAAATTGGTTTCAACTGATTCAGCATTTCTGCACTTATTATAAGAAAACTATTTATTTGTTATCAGTTATTTTTTATAAAAATTATTATTTCTTATTAAAATGAATTTATTTTTATCTTAAATAATCATTTTCATCCCAAATAATCTATCACAAATACTCTTTTTTTTTTTTTTTTTTTTGTAATGACTCCCAAAACTCTAAAAAATACTCTCAAGATCTTTTTCTTTTCAAATATGCTTTCGGCTAACTCCGTAACTTTAATTTATATATATATATATATATATATATAAAGAAATAACAAAATTAAACCATTTTTCAGTATATCTTTTGTTTTGATTGGCTCAATTATCAGATACTGATTATATATATCATGTGACATTGTATATATTATTTTTTTCAATTTTTCCTACGTGAAATATATGACTATGTATATACATGATCCACTCTTCACTAGAAAGTACTATAAGAAAAACGAGTATATGTAGACTTGTTTTAGTAAGAAATAGTTAATCATTTTCGTAACATACATATAACTGACTACAAATAAATTTTTTTCTTATCGTGAGGACAAAAAGACATACCTTATAGCGATGATATTGATCGATGGCTACAGATCCATTACTGCGATCCGCTATCTTCTCTGCAAGTTCAAACAAATCTTACATTCAGATATTGTAACAACTCTTTGGTTAAACGTCTCAATTTTATAAAATATACGTTATGTGTTATGATCTTATATATATATATTATCATCCTTAATATACCGATCGTACCAATTGATGCAATATTATTTATAAAGTGATTTCGGCCTATTTTAGTGGTCGAATTATGAAATCAGTTAAAATATATCACATCATCAAATAAAAAACATGATGATAAAATTCAAGATAAACAAATATTAATATTAATAATATTTTTCTTTATTTTATATTCTCCGTCAGATCTTAATTACACCGGCCATTTTCAAGGTACACATACTGATCAAGTGAAAGTGATCAGAGCCAAACCTGGATATTTGTTGGAGTAATAATCCCACATACTTTGTCGTGTAATGTTTGTTGTACCTTCATACTAGAATTTAAACACGTGTTAGAGCATGTTATATATCCTTTAATATTCTCAAAATTTCGAAGAACTTTAGACAAAAAATCAATTCCGATGATACCTAATTAAACACATGTATATATATATATATATTGTGTGTATATATATATATATATAGAAACCTAGGCCGGCTTATACCTGGTAAGAAGCTGATGCAGCCCCGAAAATGAAATCTGTGGGGAAATTGCTTCGGTTGAATGAAGAAATGCCGTAGGTAGGGGAATATGTGGCATGAGCAGCATTGCTGTAACTAAAGGAGCAAAGAAGAACAAGAAGGCCTAGGAGTATGTAGTAGCCTTTCGATGCCATGTTTGGGAGATTTGGCTAATGGTGATCTTGGGTGCAACTCATGGTGCTTTATATAAAGGAGCACCGATGTCACAAGTAGCTTGCTACAAGAAAAAAAAGTAATTGTGATGGATTATTTGGGACGTAATGATTATTTACGATGAAAACATGCATATATACTTATTTTGGTAGGAAATAGTTATTCTCGCAGAAAATAACTTGCCATAAATAAGCAGTTTTCTTAGTTCTTTCTTGATCTTTTGTTATTTTGTGCATATTTGAAATTGTCGTGGGTAATATAACTTTTAGTTTTAGGGCTATTTTAGGGCTTTTAGTTGTAGAGTTTAAGTAATAAGCTCTACTGTTAAAAAAATATTGTTTAATATTTGCATGGTAACCATATGTCTAAAGAACATTAAAACATGTTCAATTTGTTTGGAAACAATATAAAAAAGTGATTTTTTAGGTCATTTGAGATAGTGTCATGCCTGTGATAAGATTAAAGGGCAAATTTGTAATAATCGGAATGTTGTACGTTTAAGTATTTTTGCACATTAATATGAGTCTTCTTTAAAAGTGGAACTACATTCCGTATTATATGAAAAAACACATTTGATTTATAGAAGTGTACATTTTAGCTTTTTCGAAATTAAAAGGTACTTTAGAATATTTTCTTTCTTCTTCTTTTTTTTTTTTAAGTGAAAGGTACATCAATAGATGACAACTAAATAACCTAATTTCATCATTGCATTGAAGGACTTTTGAGACTATTTAAACACTTTTTACAACCTCTGACTCGATCTCAAACATGCCCTCAATAATATTAATTAATATTTGATATATATATATGAGCAGAATATTGAAAATCATAATTTAATATTTTCATCTGTATATTAAATTTATGACCATTCAGAACTTTTAATTAATTAAAAATAAAATATAAAAATTATTGAAAAAACTATTAACCAAGATATTATAAAATATTACAAGTACTATTAATGTTGGATATATGAAGTTGATGTGCAAATTAGTAATGCACATAATAGGTAGGTAAAGGGAATTAAGTTATCTTTCAACATAAGAGTATTAAATTGCAAGTACGTTCATATAATAATCTTTGCCCTTACCTTAAATCAATAAATATTAATTAATATTTTATTCTCAACCAGAATCTAGTGGAAAATGATACACTTAAGATAATTAATTTCTTATAACTTTTATATAATCATGTTTTAAATAGTTGATATTTTAATAAAATGACTTGTAAAAATAATATCATTATATATAAATATTTGTTATACGTATATTATTACTCAAATCCAATACGTACTATTCTCGAATGATCAGTATTCTAAGGAATAATGATGATTGACATGACTCGGTGTCATCACGAAGGTAGTAGTTGACGCGCGATGACTACTGTTCACGTGGAATTTAGAAGAGTTTGTCATGCCAACTACAGAGTCTATTGACAGATTACTTCTATAAATCAAGCTAAAATTTTCACCATGATGATTCTATTGGAGGAATTTTGGCTTGATTTATAATAAAAAAATTATAATTACAAAATTAAAGGCTAATTATCTTAAAATCATGGTATTAAAAAAATAGAAGAGATCATGGCTTAATTTATAGAAGTGATCTGTCAATAGACTCTATGCATGGGGTCATTTAGACAGTGGCTTATTTTAATTTGATATATAGTGGTGTCATTTAGATAGTGGATCCCAATTTTTATTTAATTTGAGCACGAGGTGGAATCAATCATGGAATACAGTTCATTTTTACTATTGGCTTTTTGCAGTAATTTGGAAGTTAATTTATATTATTGGTCCATTCTACAATTTGTCTTTGCCAGTAGAATCGATTTGGTCATATTTGAAGCAATTGATTTGGAGGTTGCTAATCCACTTAATCTTGGAAGTAAATATGAATCTAATAAAAAGTAGATGGGCAATTGGGAATTATACATGAGCAAGGAGAAGCTATGAACGTTTTGTGGCATACTGATATCCTTTGGAAACGATTTGTTGGAAGGAGAAGCTGTTGTTTGGTGGTTTGCCTTGCATCTCATCTCTACAGAAGCAATGCGAGCAAAATGTTAGCATCACCGATTATGTAGCAGTATCATATCAGTTGCCGAATGTGCAGCAATGTCAAAACAAAATTTTAAATACTTGAAATTTGAATTGTAACGTCTCTTAAGATAAGTTGTTGGATATCCTTGTAAAATCGAATTCTTTTGTAATTACAACTCTATAAATAAATGAATCTTTCAGTAGGTAGATGATTGAAATCTACTCCAATACAGTCTGCATTTTTGTGTTTGCATTACTCTCTTTAATCTTACATGGTATCAGAGCCAAGTTCTGAGTTTAAACCTTGACTCTATACTCTATCTCATTTAATTAAATATTTCACGTGTTGGGCACCCATTAAGGGAGAGTCTAGCCCACATTTGAGAATGAGAGTTAATATATAAAATAAATAATAAAATCTACATCTTCCCATCAGCTTAACCACTGTCATCACCGACGGTATTTGGCAGGAAATTAACATCTCAGGATGGCCACCTACTTACAAACCCTAGTAAATACAGAATGATCGTTGGAGCACTTCAATATTGCACTATTTCCAGACCAGATATTTCTTATATTGTCAACCAACTATGCTAATTTATGCATAGCCAATGTGAAGGTCACTGGACAGCTCTCAAACATGTTCAACGATATCTAAAAGGGACGGTTGATTATGGTCTTTATTATACACCATCAGCGATTGAATTGAATGCATATTGTGATTTTAATTGTTATTATATATCTTAGGACAATGTTAATTGATACCTATGTATTTAATTCATATTATATAATTGTTATTATAATTGTTATATATCATTTCAAAGGTTATCATATAATTTTAATTATTATCATTCATAAAGTATAATTTTAATTGTTATACTTAGTTGAGTGAGTTATTTATTTATATAGACAATAAGTATATAATTTCTGTATAAGCATTTATTTTATCCTTATTTATTCCAACTTTCTACTTATTTGGTAGGTTTAACACTTTTTTCTTGAAGAGTATTTATTTATATATATATATTTAATAATATAATGGTTTGGAACCTCAGAATGATAAGAATATTTAATAAATAATTATTACTTATAGTTATTGTATGTATATTATATTTTATATATAGTTAAGTTATATACTTTTTTTTTCTTTTTTTATAATTAAGTTTTATACTATACTTATAATTTGAATAATAGTCATATTCTAACTAAATTAGTATGAATATATTATATATACTTATTAAATATTAAATATTAATTCTCATATTAAATGTTTTTAATTTTTACTTAAATTAAGTTCCTAAATTTATAATTTTCTTGTTAATGAACAAATTCAAAAAACTCCAAAAAATATTATATCAAAAAATTCACATAAATCCACAAACTAAACATAATATATTTCTAACTATATAAACATATTCAATAAAAATTCACAAACAATACTCACAATATTTCAAAATCTATATCACAACATATTCACAATATTCTCACAACAATATTTCTACACATATTAATTCATCAATGAACACCATAAACTCACAAACTATTCACAAACAATAATCACAATATTTCAAGAGTAAGCATAAAATGTATAAACATATTTCTAAAGTTTAGAAACATACCTAACATTGATCACAATATTCTCTTACAAATCAAAAGCTTCTAACTTGCCAAAACAACCAATCCTTAAAAAAAATACAATACTAACTTATTAGAAGCATATATATAACAAAAATACAAGACAAATATCATAAAATTCAAGAAAATACAAAAGAAAAATAGTTTTTCCTTATCAAAATCAATGGAACTAGAGTTTCAAAATATTAATTAACCCTCTCTCACTCAACTCTCTCTCACTCTAACACACTCTCTCTCTCTAACCCACGACCCTCTCTCACTCTAACCCTTTCTCTCTCTAACCCACGAAGACCCTCTCTCATTGTCTCTCTCTCCGGGTTATTCAAGCGCATGGGAGAAGTAGCAGAAATGAGTCTGTTGCCTCTCGTGCGTGTATTCATTCAAAAACAAAATCTTTAGATGTAACGTTCGAACGTTTAAGTTGTACGTTCGAACATTAAAATATCCCGCCCAATTTTTAGATGACATTCGAATGTTAAAAAACTCAGATAAATTTTCTGCGGATAACGTTCGGACGTTAGCTATACACATTCAAACATATCTTCCTATGACAGAGCCCAAAATCTAGCAGAAAAGTTCCCGCACTTTTATTTTCATGTTCGAACATTAGGAAATTTAGGGTTCGAACGTTTATAAATTCCCAGTGAATTTCATCGACTAACGTTCAAATGTAAAGTTTTAACGTTTCAACGTTTCAGATCATCACAGAGGTGCCTAAATCGAGTAGAAAATTTCTCATATTTTTCTTCTCGTATTCGAACGTATTATAATTGTACATTCGAATGTCAGTCGATTTTCTCTCATATATCTCCATTCACGTTTACACATTAAATTGAAACGTTCGAACGTAGAAAGATCATCACATATATGAGGAAATTGAGCAGGAATATAATATTAAAGTTTGAACGTTACTTTTATTCAATAGTTAGTATTTATTAATGTAATAGTTATATATATGTATTTTTTCTATATACTCATAATATTTCTCTTCAATATAATCTCTTTTTATTTTTGAAAGGTTGAGAAAAATACTAACCTTTTGTGATTATTTTCTTCTTTCATATAACCCGCTTTTTTGAGATATTCTTTGTTACTCATTAAATTCTTCTTTACTCAAGGTGTATATTTGAGCATTATCTCTTATCACTTGTGAATATATTAGAGAAAAAAGTTCATTTTTAGAATTATGAGAGGTGGATGCCAGGGTGAGTAATATGGACTATATATAGTATACTATATATATAAATTAATAATATATAATTAATAAAACTAACAACAAAACTTATATATATAATACACTATATATATACTATATAGTAATAATTTTTTGGAATCACATCATTTGACGGTCATAATTTGTTAATTTCAGATCGAACGGGTCTTGGGAATCCATCAGAGGTAATGGATTGAGTATTTCTTTGATTGAATTTAACGGCTTCAAAATGAAGATATTGTTTATAAACAATTTAATTATTTTTTTCTTTAATCCATTGATTAGTAGTCCTGTTTATAGTTGATAATTAATTTGACTTATAAATTTCAAACCATATAGAGGAAGGTATATTAATTTATATTCTTTCTAAGTACTCGTAATATTTTTCTTGAATATAATATATTTCTATTTTTGTAAATGTCGAGAAAAATATTAATCTTTTGTGACTATTTTCTTCTTTAATATAATCTTGTTTAAGATGTTCTTTGTTAATTTTAAATTATTCTTTACTCAAGGTGTATATTTGAGAATCATCTCTATATCACTTGTGAATATGTTGGAGAATAAGGTTCATTTTCAGGATTATGAGAGGTGGATGCTTTATCTAGATGATTAACAGTATATATTGGTGTATCAATAATATTTACAGGAATAATTTTCCGAATCTGTGTGTCTAGATTTTGGAATTTGTTGTCAAAATTTTGAGATTTATTTAGAGAAATTGGTGTAATAACAGATCTGGATGTATAAGAACTAGAAGGTGCTGGAGAAAAATAATGTGATGAAGATCTTCTAAAAGGTTGAAAGACAATTTGGACTGTTCCGTCCGGTTTTTATCTATGTATTCAAGATTGTCTTTAGAATTATTTTCTATCTTAGGTAAAGAAGTAATATTTTCTAATTGTCATTCATTAGGGAGAGTAATTTGATTCCAATTAATCTGTTTAGCAATTTGTACACTAGAATTTTGTGTACTAGATTGTAATAATAAAGTATATCCTTTTGGGCTAATAATAAGAGCAGCTTGTGGTTCTAATGTTATTTTCATTAGTTTATAATGGATCTTATATATTGTATATATTATATATTATATTATAATATTAGATATATACTATACTACATATATATAGTACAATATATATATAATATACTATATAATACATTATATATATACTAGTATATATATACACTATAATATACTATATATATTATAATATAATATTAGATATAGTATGCTATATGTTATAGTACACATTATAATATATAACATATATTAATAATATAATATATTATAATGAATATTTTTGAAAACCAATCGACAAGTGTTCGAACGTACTAAGAATTACGTTCGAATGTTTCGTGTATATAAGCCCAAAACCGAACGGCGAAATATCATTTTCACCGTTTTGTACTCATTCCCGTTTGCACGCCTCCACTCCTCCGTCACCGCCGCCGTCAAACACCGCCACAAGCGTGATTAAAAGGTAGACATTCATATTTTAACCTCTAACATGTACTTTATTTGAGATTTGGGTTCGGTTTTGTTTAAAACGGGCCAACTCCATTTTCCGTCCACCACGGGTTACCATTGACCAAATAGTCATCATAGAAAAGTTTCTTCAAATGTATACTTCATTTCTATGGTGGCATTTCGACATTTAGAACCTTGTGACTTGATTTTCGAGATTTCAATAATGGCTGAGTCAACTCAGTGATTCTGTATCGTAACGTTCGAATGTTTCACCAAGACGTTCGAACGTACAAAGTTTCAATTACATAGCCGTTATGACTTCTACGTTCGAACGTATATTCTTTTACATTCGGACTTTACTTTTCATAATATTTACGTCCAAACGTTTAATTATAACGTCTGAACGTATTACTTTTTAAATTTATTTATGCTTCAACGTTTGGATGTGTATCTTTTACGTTCGCATGTAAAATCCATACGTTCGAACGTATAACATAAATATCCCAACGTACGTCATTTAAATTTATTTATTACTTACGTTTAAATGTGTATGTTATACGTTTGCACGTAGATGTTTTACATGCAAACGTAAAGAATACACGTCCGAATGTTTTATCTGAACGTTCGACCATTTGTTTTACTATATTCGAACGTTAATGCAGAGCAGCTTAAAATTAACATAAAAAATACATCAACGTAAATAATTTTTTTTTCCTTTTTTATTTTTAGGATATGCCTCATCTTTTGCATACTAGGAAACGAGGGAGGGAATGAGCCAATTAAGACACTGCTCGTATCGGGGCTCGTACTCTTATGGTAGAGTGAGAGTTCCTAATCAATGAGTTCGACGAACTCAAATGGGAGTAGACGAACCTCAGAGATGTTTTCGTCAATAGAGGCTGGGAAAATATCTACACATTGAGGGGGAAGGTATACCCCTCAATAGTTCAAGAGTTCTATATGGGGATGTGTGACATGCTTCAGAATGCATCCTCTCACACTGTGACTGTACGCAGTGTTTCCATTGAGATTTCACCGGATGTCATCGTTGAGCACTTCGGGATTCATCGAGGAGTTGAAACATCGACTACGGCTGACTCTATAGGAATGTTTCGCACATCTACATCTGCACATGGCACAACCGGTAAGGATGTAGGCACTTCTGCATCATCTATTGGCCCATTTGAGCCAGCATCAGCCAAAGATGCAGATCGGTCAGAGGTCGAGGATATTGGCCTCGAGGCTCGGGATGATGATTGAGACGAGGATTTCTACATCCTCACCAGGAGAGACCGCACGTAGATCGATAGGAAGAATGCCTTCAAGCAAAACCATCTGCTACTTTTCTTCCGCATGTTGTACCATATTGTTGCAACAAATGTGGATCCTGTGGCACATTAAACCATATTTAGTCAGCTTTGGGCACAATTTTTTATACGAGTGGCACATGGAGATCCCATAGATTTGCCACTGCACATCTTTGAGAGGATCCGTTACAAAGTGAGCATTGTCTCCACGGACAATCTCCCATATGGTGTCCTGATCAGCTGTCTATTACTTGCTCGGAGAGTGCCAACTTAGCCGGAGGAGTGGGTTAAAGATTAGATGAGCCCCCTCGACATAACCACACATCGACGTAGCATTGGACAGGTGAGGGGACGTCAGCCACCCCTTGTAGAGGATCTAGTTCCTTCAACACAGTGGGGAGTAGTAGTCAGCAGTCGACAAGTACATCTGCAGGCGATGCGCGACCTGCTTGGGTTGATGCGGTGATCTCACAGCTGACTGCGCATATCGTTCGTAAGATCGATCGCTCGGGACTATATAGGCATCTATCGCCTAGATAGCCCATCGTGTAGGTATCATCAACAACAATGTTGATACTTTGACTGACGAGATATGGAGTATGAATTTCGCGAACAACACTATCATCTGAGTGTTGTTTACGAAATTCTATCATATTTTGTATTTTGCTTTTAATATATGTAAGGAACAATATTATTTAATATTTCTATGTTTTTTAATTTCAATTCTCAATCTTCTTTAATCTTATATTTCCAACTTTAATACTAAATCACTACACTTCAAATATATATAAACATAAATATAAATTTATATATATATATAAATATATAATTATATTTTACAAATTGTGTATATATAAATATATACAAGTCAATTTTTTAGACTTGTTCACAAATTATGCACTATAAAAACAACATAATTTTTAAATTAGAGTCATATTTAATTTAAATTTACAATTAACGTTTGAACGTTGGCGCCAAAACATTTCACGTTCGCACGTAATTAAGTAGCCACAATGTTCGAATGTATATGTGACATTTGAACGTATATGTGACGTTCAAACGTAAATTTCTCATACGTTGGAACGTAAAAAGAATCTCATTTGTCTTTAGTGACGAAAAGACTTTTTAGTAATGGTTTGAAGACTATCACAATTTCCTAATCGTCACTAAAAAGCAATTATGTTGTAGGGATGAAGACTAACATACGGATGATGGATTTGGCAACGTAATTAAAATCCATGACGTCTTAATCATTCATTAATGCGTAATAAAAATTCAGAAGATCACGTAAATTAATATGCATGGCAAAATTAGACAAAGCGATATATAATATAAAAGGACGGCAGATTATATATATAGTGCCTGTAGTACTAATCAATGCTTAGACTTGTTTTCATCGCATAGGCAGTACTACAGTTCGAGCACTTTATTATTCAACAAGGATTTGAGTCCGCACACAAAGGTTAATTAGGACATTATTTAGAAAGCAATTACATAGATGGAACCATGCATCTTCACCGTCCGTCCATGCAATACGATCGAGCATGCATCTTCATGATCTCTATTTCTGGAGGAAGTTCTGGAACCAAGTAGCCGATGTTTTATTATATCTTTTCAGTCCATCAGTATAATCTACAAAATGGAGGCCAAACCGAACTGTATAACCCGAGTTCCACTCAAAGTTATCCATCAAAGACCAAGCGAAGTACCCCTTGACCTTCACACCGTCCCTGTTTGATCAAAAGGATAATTGTCAAAAGTTGGCAACTTTTTGTACCAGAGATCGACATCAGAAGTACTATTAATTTAATTACCATTATCAAGCACGCATGCACTTACCCAATTGACAAGTTAAGATAGGAAAGATGGCCATAATAATATTCGATTCTTTGGCTGTCCACAAGAGCTTCCGCAAGCGTTAAGCTAGCGTTATTGTACTCAGAAACTCCTACAAGATTAGTATACCATTCAAATGGACATATTCCAGAAAATACCAGAAGAAAGAAAAGAAAAAGAAAACATGCACAGAGAGAGAGAGAGAGAGATACCATTCTCAGTGATGTAAATGACTGGGTCATTGTAATTATTCTTTGTGTAGTTCAAAAGATCACGAAGTCCTCTAGGATACATGAAGAGCCAAGGTGAACCAGTCTGCGATTAGAAAAGAAAAAAAAAAAGAGGGAAGTTTGTTGAATGACCTTCTTAATTAGATCGATATGATCAATACTACTACTATTATTATTATTATTATTAATTTGTAACATTAATTTATAATACGTACCGCTGGACCAATGGGAATCCCATTGCGAGAAGCTGCATTAATGCACGTACAGTGAGAAAAAACACGATGGTTTAGTAGATTTATAACTAAGAAAATAAAACATGATATAACTAAAAACGTGGAATTTGTACGCACTGGTTTGGTTAACCTGACCATCTGTCCCATAGGATTTGTTTACGAATGATCCATCTGAAGGTGCGTTGGCAGCATAATTAGAGGTATAGTAATTCAATCCGATAAAATCATATGAGCCCTTGAGCATATCCGATTGATTTTGGGTGAAATTGGGTAATAGCGTTCCAACCAGAGTTCTCATGCTTTGTGGATAGTCACCAGTTTTCATAGGGTCCAAGAACCTGCATTAAAAATATATATTTAATAAACCATATAATATATATGTGACATTAATTGAATGTGTGCTGATTTAATTTGTCATTATAAGAAAACTGCGTATTAATTTATTATCAATTATTTTTTGTAAAACTAATTATTTTCTATCAAAATAAATATATTTACGTCACAAATAATTATTTTTTCTTTTTACAAATAACTCCTTACAAATGTAATTCGTATAAGAGAAATAATGAGAGCTAGGAAAAAAATGTGTTAAATCCTTGAAAACCCTCAAGGCTCAAGCTAGCTAGCATATGTACGTGCATGCATGCCAGCTAGCTGGAGTACTTACCATCCGCACATAAAATCAAGGGCACGTGAAGCGGCTTCTTGGTCTTCCGTTGAGTTAGAGTATGGCTCCATCCAGTAACACACGTGGGTTATCCCGATAGAACCGTTTTGTTCCTGAACATATTATATATTAATATATATATATATATATATATATTAATGCATGCTTTCCTATTAATTAATTGTTTTCTAATTTGTGTGGAATTAATTTAAATAAGTGCATGCATATATAAATATATATATATATGCGTCCGTATAGTACGTACGTAGTACCTGATATGATTGGTTGGTCCTGTACAGGTTAACAGCATTAGCATGAGCAAGAAGAAGGTTATGGGCAACCTTGTAAGGCTCGACGCCGGAATTCCCACCGGTGCAAGTCGGGTCAATAAAGCTGGAACATCGGAAAGGTGCTAACATCCCGACTCCGTATCCACCATTGCTGTACGTCCATGGCTCATTTAGTGTGATCCAATGCTTTACCCTATCGCCAAACCTCTGGAAGCAAACCCCCGCGAAGTCCAGGAAGTCATCCTGAATATAATATATCACGTATTAATACACATGCATCCCTAAACATTTTTTAAATCCCAAGAAGCTTTTATTTTTTAAAAAATAAAAAATTTCTTTTACTCACTTGTCTAACTTTTCAAATTGAAATTAAGTACCGAATAATTAATATAATAGGGTGCATATTCATTCTATTCACAAATATTCAAGATGTGAGTACATGATCATTTATTACAAATTAATCAAATTCTGCCACATTAACAGTACTATAAAATATAATAAATAATTTAATTTTTTTAAATTTTAAAATAAAAATTATATTAAAAAATTATATTCTAACAATATTTCATTCAACTTTTAAACCAAACATTTCATCTCATTTCTTCTGAATTGCTTAACCAAATGAGGCCTAGTCACACTACTGTTTCGTTTAGGAAACCACCATACTCATCTTATAAGGCTTGGGGAATATCCCAGTGAAAGATTGTGGCAAAGGGTTTAAGAGCTGCATTCAATTATATATAGAAAACTATAGATCATTAGCATGACTTTAATTATTATAATTGAATATATATGTTAGAAATATATTTATATATATGGGATTAAATCATGATCATGACTTTTGTTTATGAGCTCATCAATGAGATTGTTGTAGTATGCGACTCCATCCTCGTCCACACCATCGCTAAGCTTTCCGGCTGAAACATGAATTAATAATTGTTACAATTAATTAATTAATACTAATAATTAATTCATTCAGATGATGAGAAGTCTAGCTTACTTGGTATGATTCGGGTCCATGAGATTGAGAACCTGTATGCATCTGCACCCATATCCGTCAGAAGCTGTACGTCATCCTACAACACATATAATAATAAAAGAAAGAAAAAATTGGTTTCAACTGATTCAGCATTTCTGCACTTGCTATAAGAAAACTATTTATTTGTTATTAGTTATTTCTTGTAAAAATTATTATTTCTTATTAAAATGAGTCTATTTTTATTCTAAATAATCATTCTCATCCTAAATAATCTGTCGCAAATATTTTTTTTTTTTTTTTTGTAATGACTCCCAAAACTCTAAAAAATACTCTAAAAGAAATCTATAAATACTCGTTTTTCTACTTGTTTTTCTTATAGTACTTTCTAGTGGAGAGTGGATTATATATATACATATACATGGTCGTAGCTGCTAGTCATATATTTCACGTAGGAAAACTTGAAAAAAATAATATATCAACGTCACATGATATATATATATATATACATATATATATATATATATAAACTGATTACAAATAAATATTTTTCTTATAGTGAGGAGGAAAAGATATATATACCTTATAGCGATGATATTCATCAACGGCTACAGATCCATTACTGTGATCCGCTATCTTCTCTACAAGTACAAACAAATCTTATATTCAGATGATGTACGTAAACGATTTAGATCCGCTACTTTGAGCCTGAACTTAATTACTAACAAATTAGCTCAGATCACAGCTTTGTTCTTTTCTTTTTCCTGTAATGACAAACACTATATACAGAGTACAACTTGTACAATTCTTTAGTGTTTGGCCAAGCCCTAGAATGTTTTCAGAGTACGTTTTGGTTCTCATGCTAAATATATCATGTATCCTAAAGCTAGCACGACGTCCCAAGTAGATCACTCGGGGTAAATAATTCATGATATTATTGATCAGTCTTCAAGCTAGATCCATCTCAACAGGTTCAACTAAGAATATATATATATATATATATATATATATATATATCTAGTTATCATTCTTAATATATCGATTGTACCAATTGATCTGCATGCATTATTTTTAAAGTGATTTCGGCCTATTTTAGTGGTTGAATTATGAAACCACTTAAAATGAATCACATCATCAAATAGAAAACATGATGATAAAATCAAGATAAAAAAAATATTAATATTAATAATATTTTTCTTTATTTTATATTCTCCGTTAGAAGTTAATTACACCGGCCATTTTCAAGGGTACACATAGTGATGATCAAGTGAAAGTGATCAGAGCCAGACCTGGATATTTGTTGGAGTAATAATCCCACATACTTTGTCGTGTAATGTTTGTTGTACCTTCATACTAGAATTTAAACACGTGTTAGAGCATGTTATATATCGGCCTTTAATATTCTCAAAATTTCGAAGAACTTTAGACAAAAAATCAATTCCGATGATACCTAATTAAACACGTGTGTATATATATATATATATATATATTGTTTGTGTATATATAGAAACCTAGGCCGGCTTATACCTGGTAAGAAGCTGATGCAGCCCCGAAAATGAAATCTGTGGGGAAATTGCTTCGGTTGAATGAAGAAATGCCGTAGGTAGGGGAATTTGTGGCATCAGCAGCATTGTTGTAACTGAAGGAGCAAAGAAGAACAAGAAGGCCTAGGAGTATGTAGTAGCCTTTCGATGCCATGTTTAGGAGATTTGGCTAATGGTGATCTTTGGGTGCAACTCATGGTGCTTTATATAAAGGAGCACCGATGTCACAAGTAGCTTGCTACAAGTAAAAAAAGTAATTGTGATGGATTGTTTGGGACGATAATGATTATTTATGATGAAAACATGCATATATACTTATTTTGGTAAGAAATAGTCATTTTAACAGAAAATAACTTGTCATAAATAAGCAGTTTTCTTTATTCTTTCTTGATCTTTTGTTATTTAGTGCATATTTGAAATTGTCGTGGGTAATATAACTTTTATAGTTTTAAGGCTTTTAGTTGTAGAGTTTAAGTAATAAGCTCTACTATTAAAAAAATATTGTTTAATATTTGCACGGTAACCATATGTCTAAAGAACTTTAAAACATGTTCAATTTGTTTGGAAACAATATAAAAAAGTGATTTTTTAGGTCATTTGAGGTAGTGTCATGCCTGTGATAAAATTAAAGGGCAAATTTGTAATAATTGGAATATTGTAAGTTTAAGTATTTTTGCACATTAATATGAGTCTTCTTTAAAAGTGGAACTACATTCCGTATTATATGGAAAAACACATTTGATTTATAGAAGTGTACATTTTAGCTTTTTTGAAAGTAAAAGGTACTTTAGAATATATATATATATATATATATATATATATATTTTAAGTGAAAGGTACGTCAATAGATAGCAACTAAATAACCTAATTTTATCATTGGTGAGCTTTTGAGAGTATTTAAACACTTTTTACAACCTCTAACTCAATCCCAAATTCATGCCCTTAGTAATATTAATATTTGATATATATATATATATATATATGAGCAGAATATTGAAAATCATAATTTAATATTTTCATCTGTATAATAAATTTATGACCATTCAGAACTTTTAATTAATAAAAAATAAAATATAAAAATTATTGAAAAAACTATTAACCAAGATATTATAAAATACTACGACTACTATTAATATTGGATATATGAGCAGAATATTGAAAATCATAATTTAATATTTTCATCTGTATAATAAATTTATGACCATTCAGAACTTTTAATTAATAAAAAATAAAATATAAAAATTATTGAAAAAACTATTAACCAAGATATTATAAAATACTACGACTACTATTAATATTGGATATATGAAGTTGATGTGCAAATTAGTAATGCACATGATAGGTAGGGAAAGGGAATTAAGTTATCTTTTAACATAAGAGTATTAAATCCAATCATTAAACCTCCCATATTGCAAGTATCATGATATCTTTGCTCTTATATATGGGAGGAGGTGGATTACTCGAATCTGTCATGCCGCAACCGTCTGATCGAGCACGTGGTGAGTCATGAGTAGGTTTTACCATCCACTCGGCTTTTAAGTACATGATGAGCCAAGTGTAAATTACAAAAAAAATCCTAGCTAGCTAGCTAGCTTAATTCACTCCACCCAAAATCTTTATTATTCAATGTTATATACTCAAAAAAAAAAAAAAAAAAGCTTCTTTGTTCTAATTATATATATATATATACCCCAAAAGAAATCACATGTATGTTAGATAAATAAGTAAATCCAAAAGAAAAAAATACACGAAAAAAGTTATAATTAGAAGAAAACTCAAGCCAAAATAATATTTGATTGGGTGCATTTTGGTATAATGACTACACGACAACATGTTAATTTGATGGGTCGTGGAGCCCGAGAAGTCGAGCCTCTTCCCTTTTTCATTTTAAACTAATTTTAATATATATTTAATTATCTAAAATTTTCTATTTTTAAAAAGATTTTTAAATTTAATGTTTTAATGTTTATTAGATATTTTCTTATGCATACCATTATCAATAAATATTTTTTTTTCTCAACCAGAATCTAGTGAAAAATGATAAACTTACGATAATTTTTTACAACTTCTATATAATCATGTTTTAAATAGAGGATATATTTATGAAATAACTTATAAAAATAACATCATTTTATATGATTGTATAAAGGTATTAAAAAAATTATACATATATTATTACTCAAATCCAATACAGGAAAAATCTACTCACCCCATGTGACCGCTCAAGTGTATTGTTTGGAATTTTTATTTTTATTTTTATTTAGTAATTAAAGAAGTAATTTTAAATCTATTGATTTATTTTTTTTTATTTTTTAAAAATATTAAAAAAATATAAAATAATAAAAATAAAATAAAAACTCAAAAATAACTGTACGGTAAAAAGGAGCGGGCATACGTACTATTCTCGAATGATCAGTATTCCAAGGAATAATAATGATTAACACTCGGTGTCATCACGAAGGTAGTGGTTGACGAGCGATGACGACTTTTCATGGGGAATTTAGAAGAGTTTGTACGTATCTACTTGCAAGGATGCCAACTTCAGACTGATCTAGCTGTGGGGGGTCATTTAGATAGTGGCTTTTTTTTAATTTGATAGTGGTGTCATTTAGATAGTGGATCCCAATTTTTATTTAATTTGAGCACCGAGAGTGCAATCAACCGGCCATGGCATAGAGTTCCTTTTTACTATTGGCTGTTAGCAGTAATTTGGATTGATCAGGGCTATTCATCCGACCTGACCCGATCCGAAAACTTCTGTTTCGTCGTTGGCCGATTAACCGATTGGCCGACCCGATAATTCTACCAGAAGAACAAGTATTTTGACCTGACCTTTTTTTTTTTTTTTTGGGTGTGTGGGGTAATAATCTAGAAAAATTTAATTGTCATTGTATATAAAAAATTTGAATACATGAAACAAAATCAATATACAAATTAAGAAATCACTTAAAAGTTAATTAGTAATTATCAGATTAAAAAAAGTAATAATAATAAGGAAAAGAAGAATAGCAATGATAGCTTTACAATTCCACTGCACTTTATTTAGAACTTATAAATAAAATAATATTTTTTTTTAAATTTTAAATACATCAAATTAAAATTGAAACTAAAATAAATATTTTTAAGAAAAATTGTAAAAAATTAGTTATTTTATCATTTCTCATGTATAAGGGAGCACGTATTTCATTTTACAATAATCTATAAAATCTTGTTTTTAGGCTAGTTGCGATAAGGATTAAAAAAAAAAATATTCATTATCTATTTTCTTATTATCTTTTCATCATCTTCTGAAATAACATTAAATAATAAATTTACAAATAAAATATAATAAATAGTTTCCAATCATTTATATTACTTTAGAGTATTTTCATTGACTTGACCAAATGAGGAGGTTAGCTAAAATTTAGATAATTTATATCAAAAAGACTCTATATTAGATTGGCCATCTCCAAAATAATTTGAATTTCTGCTAATAGTGATTGGCCAAATATAGACAACCACAATTGGTTCACCAAACATAAAAATACTAATTTCTCACTCTAACTACACACGGGAACGACAACAAAATACCGGAATATTTCTCACCCGTAACTCTTTCTCTATTTTGGTTAGTGAATAAGAAATTTAGATAAGTTTAATTTCAATTTTTTGTTATTAGCATTAAATGGCATTTGAAAATATGATTTTTTTTAATATTAATTTAATTAGAATATAATTATTATTAATATTAAATTTGTAGAATTATAAAATGTGATACAAATAAATTAAATAAAATAATTATTAATTTAATAATATTTTATTATTATATAGAGAGTGAATGACTAATCTAATATGGACATTGAATTTAAATAGAATAGGCAAATGTAAAAAGTGTGATATTGACTAAATTTTGAAGATGGATTTGGCCAATTGAATTAGAATGCCCTTATAAGATGATGAAAATTAAGATGTTGAGTAGTATTGCTTTAAGAATTAAGAATTAAGAGTATTAAATTATGACACAAGCTTTTTGGACGTGCAGGGCCCACATGCACAAGGGTTGTTTGTCAGAGATTCAGAGACAACTTACACGGCAAATGGCCATCCCAAGGCACAAAAATAATTTTTTTAATAATAGTAGTAGATCTTGGTAACTTTTTCTTCTTCTACGGAAGCTAATCATACAGTACGAAATACGAAAGTACAAAAGTTTTCTGAATCCCACTCCTGTTATCCTTCTCCCGATACCAAACCGTTTTATACGGAAAAAGCGGAAGTGGAATTGTTTACCCGTTTTACATTTTCGGATCGGCTAGATATGATCGGGTCGGGTCCATAATTCAGGTCTAACCAATTACACGGTTAAATTGTTTAGTCCAAATTTTGGAAGTTAATTTATATTATTGGTCCATTCTATTATTTGTCTTTGCCAATGGAATCGATTTGGTCATATTATAAGCAATTGATTTGGAGGTTGCTAATCCACTTAATCTTGGAAGTAAATATGAATCTAAAAAAAAGTAGTGGGCAATTGGGAATTATACATGAGCAAGGAGAAGCTATGAACGTTTTATGGTGTACTGATATCCTCTGGAAATGATTTGTTGGAAGGAGAAGTTATCGTTTGGTGGGACTCAAAGAGGCAACTACCATTCATGAAGTTGGGACCAGTGGAAGTTGTCACTAGGCAGTAGTTTAAGAGAGAGTTTGATGACTACTTCTTCCCTACCATCGTGAAGTAGCAAAAGGCAAGCTGAGAGTTTGTAAGTATGATTCAAAGCGGTATGACTGTGAAGAAATATGCAGCCTGGTTTATGGAGTTGAGGAGGTTTGCCTTGCATCTCATCTTTACAAAAGCAATGCGAGCAGAACATTTCCAAGATGGATTGCAACCACAGATATAGAACTTTCAGAGGCAGGTGGAAGTAGCCTCCATTACTCAGTTTCCTTATGTCTATACTTGCATGAATGTTTGTCATTAATGCATTTTAAGCATTTGTTATGGAGTATAACTTACCGAAATTCTTTAAAATCTCACCATGATAATCCCACTACAATTTTACTCTTTAAAATCGTAAACTTTGACACAAATCTAGGCAACGAGGGTTGGTATGAGTATGGAGACCCAACACAGCCAGAAGAGTGAAATGGAGGCCTATCCCATCAGGATATCATTTATTGTTATTTTAGTATTTTTATTTGAATGACTTTGGTGGACAAACTGTATGGTTGTAATAATTTGTGTTGTGGGGTTAGTGTGACTTATGGATGTTTTAAGATATCGGATTTGATGTTTTAATTATCTTTGATTTATGTATTTTTTTTTTTATATTTCCGCTGTGAATTTCTTTATACACTTGTATGCTGAGCATATAAGCACATAAGTTACATAAATGTGTGGCTCTTTTGATTAAGTGGTGGTAGTGGGTCTAGATTGGGTGATATTGGATGAAACTAATGAGAAATCTTCATTAATTTTCAAATGGGCTTTTGATTGTTTGCTGACCAGTGGTGGACTCTTTCTTATTTCTACTGTCGTTGTGAGTAAGTTTTGCTTTGAATAATGTAAGGTTTATTTTCTGTTTCAGTTGTCTTGTTTAGCTTACACTTTGGCTTCAATGAAAGCTTCAATTTAGAACATTCTCCTATTCCATTAGGAATTTGGCCACCTAGATTGTTGTAGCTCAAGTCAAAGAAATTATTAGAATGTTGAAACTATTAGAATAAAATTTAAGCAAAAATCATACGAATAAACATAAATTTTTTGAACTTTCTTGCAATAAGAGTTATGTCCTCATTATTCAGATTTTCTTCATCAGAAAAATCTTCACGACTTTCTGTTACAGTTTTTAAAGCTATAAACTTACCTTTCTTTGCTTGAGGAAGCATGAATTCATACATTTGTATAGAACCCACCAACTCTTCAACCCTTATTGCATCCAAATCTTTACTTTCCTCAATAGCAGTCACTTTAGGCCGAAATATTTCAGGTAGTGACCTCAAAATCTTCCGTACAACTCTCGAGTCTTTGACCTTTTCACCAAGATTAAACTTGAAATTCACAATATCATTTAGCTTAGCATAAAAATAATTAAAATTCTCATCTTCCAGCATTCTAATATCTTCAAATCTTGAGGTTAATAATTTTAGTTTTGAATTTTTCATAGTTTTTGTTCCCTCATGTGTAACTTTCGGGATATCCCATGCTTCTTTTGCAATCTCGCACATTAAGATTCTTTTAAATTCATCTGGAGATACGACTATGAAGATAACATTTAGTCTGTTGCTATTCCAACTCCAATTGTTGGCCTCTTCTTTCATCCAAGCTACAATATTTGTTTTGGGTTTAGTCTATCATTGTTCAACAGAGTATCATACTCGTTCATCCAATGATTTGAGAAAGGCTCTTATGCATACTTTCCAATAAGCATAATTTTCATCATTGAAGTGCGGCAGGGCAACCAACAATGACATATTCAATAGGGGCTCGGATCACACTCGTGTGAGTGAACCACGCTCTAATGCTAATTGAAATTCCCAATGTACCCCTGTATAGTCACAAGATTGTGTAGCAATGCACTTGAACAACTTGGTTAGTTCTCAATCTTGTAATTATTTAAACAATCAAAATACTTGAGGTAAATAAATACTTTTACATAAGACAACGATTGGTAACAAAGGGAATTAAACCCTTTAAAGAACTTTCCAAAGGTAAAAGTCCAATAGGGGAGCCAAACTCAGAAAAAGACAATTTTATTATTTGAAAATCAATTTACAA
The DNA here is from genome assembly GCF_004785595.1 of Juglans microcarpa x Juglans regia. NCBI lineage: Eukaryota > Viridiplantae > Streptophyta > Magnoliopsida > Fagales > Juglandaceae > Juglans > Juglans microcarpa x Juglans regia. The sequence goes on from NC_054605.1 coordinate 2,053,568, forward strand.
ATAAGTTCTCAATTACAAAACATTTGTATTGACTCTCTTACTTTTACAGACAAACGATTTGTTTGTCTTCTACCACAATAGCAGCCAGAAACTTTGGTGATCTTCAAATATTATCTTTTCTTCTGAAACTCTAGTAGCTGAAAACCAATCAATGATCCTCCAAACTTTGAAGCAGAATCACACTCAAGGAGAGATGAAAATAAGATGAAAATTCTCAAGTGAATTTTCACTCTCAAGCAGTCAGAATATGCTCTCAATAATACTTGGCTAAAACTCATTAACCAATTATTAAACCGAATCCCTTTAATTATAGAATCTTGAAAAGAGTCCCAGTTGAGGTAGAACTCTGCTAACGGATCAAGTCTCCTAACGGGTTGCTGATATTTCACGATAACTCTTCACTACAACTTCTGATTTCAGCTTTATCTTTTGTTCTGGATAAGTGCAGATCCTTATGGACTCGATTTACTTATAACTAACCTATCTAAACAAACTCTAAGACTTTTAGATAAATTCAATGTTTTTTGTAGATAAAGTCAATAATTATTTTACATTCATTCACAAATACAAAATTAATGATAGGATAAACTCTATCATTTAGTCACCTAGTCCTAACCAACTTTTTGCATTTACACCACTACAAATTTACTCTTTGAAATCGTAAACTTTGACACAGATCTAGACAACGAGGGTTGGTATGAGTATGTAGACCCAACACAGCTAGAAGAGTGAAATGGAGGCCTATCCCCATCAGGATTTCATTTATTGTTATTTTAGTATTTTGATTTGAATGACTTTGGTGGACAAACTGTATGGTTGTAATAAGTTGTGTTGTGGGGTTAGTGTGACTTATGGATGTTTTAAGATTTCGGATTTGATGTTTTTATTTTCTCTGATTTATGTATTTTTTTTTTTATATTCCTGCTGTGAATTTCTTTATACACTTGTATGCTGAGCATATAAGCACATAAGTTACACAAATGCGTGGCTCTTTTGATTAAGTGGTGGTGGTGGTGAGTCTTGATTAGGTGATATTGGATGAAACTAATGAAAAATCTTCATTAATTTTCAAATGGGCTTTTGAGTGTTTGCTGACCAGTGGTGGACTCTTTCTTATCTCTACTGTCGTTGTGAGTAAGTTTTGCTTTGAATAATGTAAGGTTTATTTTCAGTTTCAGCTGTCTAGTTTAGCTTACACTTTGGCTTCAATGAAGGCTTCAGTTTAGAACATCCTCTGGCCTATTCCATTAGGAATTTGGCCACCTAGATTGTTGTAGCTCAAGTCAAAGACATTGGGTTGATTGAAGAATGAGAAGAGTTCCTCTAGAGAAGACTTGTAAGTGAGTTGTGGGAGAGATTAAGGTGAGAATTAAGACATGTGAGGTTAGCAAGAGAGGGAGATATACTCCCTTTGAAGCCTTTACATATATGGTAATTACCATATATGGGTGATTACTCTATCTTTATCATCACAAGAAATACCTTCCCATGGTGACAACAATTAATGGAAGACGGATTTAAAGGAGTGGAAGATAGATTAAGGAGTAAGAAACCATTATTATGAAATTCTTATTTATATTTTTATGGATTTGATCTTTTCCACTCCTTTGTATTTTTTAATTTTATTCATTGTTATGTACCCAAAAAGATTAATTGCTTTGTTACAATTATGCTACAAAGATGCTGAAACTATTAGAATAAAATTAAAGCAAAAATCATACCAATAAAAGCAAAAAATAAAAAATATTTTTAGTAAAAAATGGAGGGATACATCGATCTTCGCTCTATTTCTCTTCTAAAATGGTCAGAAATCTGAATTGGCTATGCCAAGTGGAGTGGCCCCCACCTCTCGATCGATCCACCCCTTTCCAAATGGATCCAATAATTACCTACAAAGATTTGGTGAATCCAGCCGACGTGGCCACTCCCTGATACAGTGCATTTTTGGCAAGATTTCCCAATACCAAGTTTGATGTGTTGTGGAGGCTCATGAAGTGGAGTTCCTTCCCTTATTTATTATTTATTATTTTATTTTTATTTTTAAATTATTTTTAGATTTCAAAACAAATAGCTTTTGTATGATCATAAATCATTAATATGTTATTCCCAACAGGAATGCTGTAATAGATGTTAAATGCATTCAACAAACCTCGCATATTGCAAGAACCATCATATCTTTGCTCTTGTGGTTGGGAGGCGGATGACTTGAATCTGCCACGTCTCGTCCATCTAATCTGCAACCTAGATAGGGAACATGTAGATGTTATTAAATATTTGACCAAAGTGACCTTATGGTTGGTCGGTAGGTTTTACCATTCGCTTTTTTAGGTGTGGTTTCATAGATGAATTGATATGGTTTATAAATAATAGAATAAAAGTTAAATTATTTATTATATTTTATGTAAAAATTTAAAAAAATTATTTTAAAATTTGAAAAAATTGAATTATTTATTATATTTTATGTGATAATTTAATAAAATTATAATGATGAGTTGATGTGGATTTTGAATTCAAATGAAGCCTTAATCACATTTTATTTATTTACTCAATGTTATATACTCGAAAAGATAACTTCTTTGTTCTAATTATGCCCCCACAAGGCACAAGAATTCCCAATTTAAACCATTAAATCCCATGTTAGATATAGAAAACAAATCAAACAAATCTAAAAAAAAAAAAAAAAAAAAAAAGAGTTGAAATTAGAAGAAAACTAAAACCGAAATAATATTTGAGGTGGTGGTGTCATTTAGATAGTGGATTCCAATTTATCCAACTAAGGAGTGGCCTTTTTAATTTGATAATGGTGTCATTTAGATAGTGGATCCCAATTTTTATTTAATTTTTGCACTTAATTAGTGGAATCAACCCATAACATAGATAGAGTGCCTTTTTACTATATAAGATTTCTTTATGTAATGGAGTTGGATGTTTTGCAAAAAGCACTAAAGAGATTAAGAACATATTCTACTATCATTGAAATGCCCAAAATTAGGTCTTGTCGGGCTTTTTTAAGTTTTGAATGGATTGAGAATGATCAGGCCACATTCACCATTTAAATTGTCCGTTCGTTGACCTATATATTATATATATATTGGTATTTGCTAGTGGAATCGATTAGGTCAAATAAGCGATTGAACATGAGTAATCTGGGTTTTTAATTAATGTGATTAATATCTCAAGATCGATCCAGTTGCTTTTTATTGTTTCCCTCTGTTAATGCGTTCTTATCCGCTAAGTGCAAACTCATCAAGATATAAATAATATTCTTTTCAACAGTCCTATATCATACATATGCTGAGTGAAGAAAAAAAGAAAAAAAACTTCTACTCAACAGGTATATGGTATAGGGCTACTGAGTAAAATAACTTTATGAAATAATCGAATTATTTAATGAGACTGTCAGTTGTCCTTTTTCTTAACATTTGTGTTTGGTTTTGTTAGTTTCAGCACAAAAATATTTTCTTTTATAAGCCTGTTCACCCAAGTTTCAGTCTGGATATACTAGAATCGGAACCCACGTTTCAAACTTAGGAGGGTATCTTGCTCGGGTCAGGACTCGGGCTGATTTCTGGGTGAAACTATTTTTTGAAACATGGAAATCCAGATATCGGGTTGTATCCCTTTTTTTAAAATTTATAAAAGCCTATATTTTATTACTTTTTTGTTAAAAAAAATAATGTTGAATTTTTTTTTTTAAATTTTTTTTTATTAATTTTTTTCAAGACAAAAATAATGTTGAAAATCATTTTTTTTTCCCATAAAACCTGTCTTTTATTAACTTTTTTAAGAACAAAACAATGTTGAAAGCATAATACTAATGCATCTAACATTTTCAATAATAATAATAAAATATATCAAAATGAAAAACTAAATTTTATGTAAAAAATAATGAAAGTTAGAAACAATTAATTACATTTTTAACTAAATGCATGTAAAAAAAGGAGAAGAACGAAATCCAATATTCATCATGTTAGATGTATGCAACACAATGCAATTTACTATATATTACATTATTTAATATTTATAAGTTACAAAATACAAAATTACAAAATTAGAATATATGAATTACAAAATCAGTAGTATGGTCTTCCATCACAACTTTCATTCTAGTATTCTAACTGATCAGTGGCTCTTTGTCAGGTCCAGATCTGAATATAGGAAAAAAAATAGCCCCTATTAGCAGGATGGCCGATAAAAAGCTTATTTCCATGAAAAGGAAATTTTGATTTAAATAACATACTTTCCATATGTTCTGAGATCAACAACCCAACAATTAATAAAAATACTCACAGAAAAGAATAGAAACAAAACAAGATTCAGAAGCAGAGCTAGCATATCTCACCTCCATTTTTACACATTCATGCATGATCGCCATGTTAAAGAAGATGTTAATGTTATCCCAGACGTTAATCTCAATAAATAAGGCCCTCCTTATACAGCCTAACAACAGCCTCCCTCGGGAAGGTAAAAAAAGAAAAAAGAAAAAAGGTACTTCATCAAGAATGCTATGTTTTATCCAGAACAAGTAAATCGCATACCTCACGAGACCAATCTAAAGAGGCACCCAAACGACGCAACTGTTGCAAAATGGTTCCACCATACTTCTTTCCAATTCCAGACCTTTTCTCTCATTTTCCATCTGATTTTATTTGTTCCATCTGATTTTCTTGGTTAAATGCGTGAGAGTGTATCACAAACTAGACACAAAACCGACAAAACCCCAACCAAACCATACATATAAGAAGAAAAGCACAGTGACTTCATTTTGCATTCAGAAAATCCAAGGTTTGAATTCATAAATCATTTTATCAGAACCCTAATAGAACCACAACGAAAAAAAAAAAAGATTCTACTCATGATCCTTACACCACACACCACACATGATTTTTTTATTTTTTATTTTTTCCTTAGCAAGTATCTGGTAAGGGCGGCTTGTTCAGGGCTATGCCTCACATGTTGGCATTGGTTCCAATAATAAGGCGGAACTCATGGCGCTTCTTCAAAGTTTGAAAGTAGTAATGGATTCGAAGGTGGTTATCTCTTGGTGGCTTAGAGGGAGATGTGGTGTATGGTATCTAGAAGATTTTTGGGAGGAAATTGTTGGATTGTCTCGTACAATTCACTGCCATTTTCACCATGTTTTTCGTGAAGGTAATAGGGTGGCGGATTGGTTAGCCAAGGTTGGGGCTTCTGGCGCAGAATTGGCTTATTCTAATAACTATAATATGCCTTGGATTCTTAGAGAATTGTTCCATTTGGATTTTTTAGGCCTTCCCTCTTTACGATGTTAGGTCGAGTTTTTCTATAGTTTTATTTTCATTCATGCTCCATAGGCTTGTCATAGAAAAGTTTTTTTGGCTGCGGCTTCCTTGGGTTTCTCCTTGGGGTTTGTTTCTTGTTACCACGGTTTCCAGCCCAAAACTTGAGTTTTTCGGACCAGATGAACAGTCTTACATGTGACATGGTTCTCTTGTGTATTTTCTAGTGGGAGTAAGGATTTGAGTGGTATGGTTTTTCACTTGTTGTGTCTTTGAAACATTTTAAAATATTTATATTTTGTATTTATTATAAATAATATTTTTGGATTTATTTTGGAAGTTGTGAGTTATTTTGGAAGAGAGAATTTATGGATAAGGTTATGCTTATAGTTATATCATTTTGGGTCCATATATATGTCACAAGTTATTCACTGGCTTAGTTGTATTGATGCCCTTGGTTTACGCAAAGGGTTGTGGTTTGAACCACCCTTTGTCTAAGATGGGGTTTTAATCCTTTATTGAGTGGATGGCCCCATACGGGATGTGACACCCCAACCTCCATTTGTATTTTGATAGAGATTTGGAGCATCAGGACATACAACACATGGTTACATATCCCCGTTCATTACATATATATAGTATGCAATGAGTCGAGTAATCTAGTAGTATGCAATAATCGTAGTGGAATTGAGACTTGTAAAAATTTTGCACCAGAATAACTAAAAACATTACTTCATTAACTTTCATTTACGCCTCATTTAAAAGGTTCATAAAATGAGGCGAGTACATAATACTTGTAAACAAATGGAGAATATATCTCCTTGTTCAAGTCATGGTTGATGGGGGTTTTAAGACAGAGCATTTTTAGATCATCTCTGCGATGTGCGAAATGACTTTCAGACCATCTCTAGGAACATCATGATCAATTCAAGTTGGCAGTCAGGGTCTATCTCTTCCTCAATCATCATTAATCAGGATTTCACATTCATCACCATGGTTAGGTCCTGCTACAACTTCTACCATCCCAAAATAAATGGGTAGTTTGGTTATAATAGAGTGAGATTCCTAGAAATCTCAGTAAGTTAGCAACCAACATACAAAAAGATAACATAGACATGACAGATAATAAACATGAGATGCTTGCATGGTATGGAGAGAAAATATTTGCTTTCCATCGAGATTCCTTAACATCTTTCAGTGAATATACTTGATTTCCATCCAGATTTCTCAAGATCTTTCAGAGAACTTAGATACACATTTTCTTACAAAGAACATTTTTATTTTCTATTTTTTTTCCTTTTTTTTTTATTTCTTTTCTTTCTTAACATATGGTAACATCATGGATCCCCTTTATGCACTATGAGTACCTACTAGTTATCTTAGCCCAACTTTTTGGGACAACGTCATTAGAGCTACGCAGATAAATTCAATGCATTGATCATACATAGATTCTCAGGCTGTCCGAATTAACCATCGCAAAAGTATTCACTCATAATGATACCCACCAACATTAGGCATCATATTCTTACGGCAACGCCCTCAAATCCTCATTGTCAACTCAGGGGCTACCACTCTATTTTTAATCACTTCAAAGTGGATTGAGGAGTTCCACTAGGATATTCTCTCTTCATAGCATTGGGTCGTGACAAAAGTAATTTCACACTATGCTTATGACAAAATATATTGGATGACATGTGCTTTTTCTTTGAACAAGACATCAAACTTTATGTAAAACATCCTATCTTTTATGCATCATGTTCAAAGAGTACTTGTTATGCAAAAGTTCATAAAATATTACATGCCATATAGAAACCTATTGCTCATGAGGTAGTGCAAGGTAGTTCATGATAACAAATAACATTTACACATGAATGAAACGTTTATAAAAAGTCATATAAATATTATCCAAGAGTAGGTTAGAGGCCAACTTACCAACTTACTAGATATGTGAAAGTGATGGCTGAAACAAAAGATGTGTTAGGAGTTAAAATCTTGATAATTATTAAGAACTAGCCATGCTTTCAATCAAGTGGTTTTACTAAACTTAGTTACCTTTCTTAGCTAAGGCAGTGGCCTATTCCAAGGCAAAACACCTTATATGATGGTATTTCTTAGGCATAGTCGTGGCATGTGCTTCATATCAACCTTAAAGAAATCAATGTTATTGCTTATGCTCAGTGCTCATGCTTACTTCTTAGGTTAAGATCTAAGTGTGCACCAACTCTTTGCATGAAATTCATAGACTCATAAGTGATTAAATCAAAACCTAATTGATACTAACCTCTTTATGGCATTTAACTCAATACATTAAAACCACTAGTAACCTCAAGATAGGAATGATGACCAACCCAAGATAGTGCATGTTGTAACTAGATTTTTAACTTTATAACCATGGCATACGAAACACTTATGATACTATAATCAAGACCTATTTTGAACAAGCACCTTCATACTCAACTCAACATGCTTTACTCATGAATCCATCAAGACACAAGGACAGATTACTTACAATCTTGGAGGTTCTCCTACAAGCACTCAGCTAGGGCTCTTTCTTCACTCTTTTTAAAGTTCTTTCTTTCCAAATCACTCAATAGCTCTTGTAAGTGGTGTGAGGTGAAGTGAGGTATGAAGGGTTGTATTTATAGGCCTCTTAAAGGGTGTTTGATAACTCAAAGAATGTGTCCTACCAAGGTTTACCCAATTGCTCTTTAGTGCTTCTACCATGGTGATTTCAGCTAGGTTAACTAGAAGCTTCCTCATGGGTTTTCTTGAGTTCAACTAAGGGAATCTTAGGAGCTACAATTCTGATCTAGTGGAGCATGGGATGCAAGAAAAATTTTCAAAAAATAGTATATGGTTTGGTTGGGTGGTAATTGGTTACCACCATGTTTCTTCAAAATTGTGACTCTTCATGGTGGATTTCTCCAACCAGTTTTTGCTTCTTAGATTAGCTGAATGAAGAACCAATCTTTTCCATATGATGAAGGGAGAGAAGAGGTATGGAACACTTGTCTTAGGAGATGGAAGAAGAAGAGATGAGGTGGTGGTTGCCGAGATGCACCACTTGGCTTCATCAATGTATTTCTTACTTCCTCTTTCATTCCATGGTTTCAAATTGAGGTGTAAGTGGCATGGGATCAGATAATACCATGGATTCTTCAGCCATGCTTGGAGGCAACGAAGGTGGTAGTGGAATAGTGGAAGGTTTGGAAGAAAGTTCATTAATGAGATTCGGCTAGGGGCTAGGCTATAGTTCTCTCTTTGGTTGGATCTGAGGGATACTTTCTTTACTTCCTTTTTGCAAATTTGGTCTCTCCCTCAAGGTTCTCTACTAGGGTTGTATTTTTCAGCAAATATTTTCCCAATTTGACTCAAGTAGTTGGTTTCATGCTAGAGGTATCTGATTGCCTTATTGTAGGCTTGGAGTGGTTTTCAAGTTGTTTGACATGTAGTTAAAGGGTTTGACATGAATTAGCTTCTCTCATACATTTAGGGTAACGTGTCTAGAGTTTATTTTGAGGAGGTGAGGCATTGGCAACATATAGGAGGTAGACAAATTCAGATTTGATTCCAATAGGTACAAATCTGGCCGAGCGAAGTAGTTCGGTGGATTTTGGTCTTTGCTTCTTGACTCTTTGACTTCGTGGGGCCGAATGACATCTCAGCATTAGGAAGTTTCCTATGACTTTCTTGGGGACAAATTGTATAGCTTGGGAAAGAGTTTTCATCAACCATTGGTTATGTGTGTTGGTCCGAGTAAGGCTTATAGTGTGTATGTCATATGGGTTTGTCCTTCATGTGCATCACCCTATTGTATTTTATATATTTCAAGTTCATAAACAATTCAGATGGTAGGGCTAATTTTGTGGCACATATTTCTATTAGATTTGAACAAAGAACATAGAGGTATAAATTTGGAATCATTAGGATGTGTGAGTCCTAATGTTTTCGGCATGGCTTGCTTCATGTAACTAAGATTTATTCTCATTAATATCATCTTAACTTAACTAATTATTAAATCTAATTGTAATAAGTCTAAATTAGGTTTTTGAAGAATTTCCTTACAAGGTCTTAATGACCGATTACCTCTTAGCATAATTGACCTTTGGTCTTGTCTTACAAATTTTCAAATTTTTGTTTCTTAAAATCTTGAGAAAATAATACTTGGTGGCAAAGTAGTCTCTTGGGTGACTTCTAGGAAATTTCCTAAGGTAAGAATTGTGGAACAAGTTTCCTAAACTTGGCCTCCAAGTTGGGCAACTTGGGCCTTAAGTTTAGTGTATTGGACTTAAGTTTGGTTTTGGGCTTTGTCTTATTAGGCTTCGGCCCACTTGGTTGGGCCTAGCTTTAGGCCTCAATTGGGTCTAGGTCCTTTGGGTTTGGGCCTAGTTTGTGGGCTTCTATTTGGGACTTGGGCACATTAAGGTCTAGGCTCCTTATTTGGGCTTTGGGCCCATTCGGCTTTGGGCATAACCCTAGGCCTTTTGGTAGACTTTAGTGGGGTGTTACATGGGATGGGCTACATGCCCAACCAACAAGAAGGCAAACAGGCCTCTAGTCATCTAACCCAGACCTCACAAGGCACCTGGTGCATAGGAAGCAGTTTGCAAATAAAATGCGAAAGTTGCACCAGTTGGGTTTCAAACCCATGCGACTTGGTTGGCAAGGAAGCAACATGACTGTTGGACCAAGTCCAACCTTTTGGCCACTTGGAAATAGATGCAATCTATACACTTATTCGGAACCGATTTTAGAAAAATGAAAACTAATAAATTCTCGCTCTCATCGTTTGGTCATCTATAAATAGACCTATTAGCTTGCCAATTGAGTATCTCATAAGCCAATTTCGAAATTCTCAAATCTCTAATCTCTTCGTAGAATAGTAAATCTGAGGGTATTCTGACTTGTTATTGGCTTCATTGTATCTTGTACGTAAATTTGCTTGTAAACCATATGCATATTGTTACTGGTTGGGGCAAATGTTGTCTTAAGGAAATCAACATTCTAATGCTCCTTGAAGAAGACTCTTTTCTCTTACTATTTTCTTCTTTTGCAGCCCATTTTCTTCCAACTCTAAGTAAGATTGAACAACTTATATTGAAATGCTATTTTCCTTGACCATTGATGGTTTGGGGAGGGTTTTTAGATTACCTTATGTCAAGGAAAAGGAGGGTGGTCTCCTTTCCTTTGTTTGTCTGTGTGCATCATAAAACTAGGTGAAGAATAAAGGGACATAAATTCAATGCAAGGTTGAATTAAGGTTGAATTTTGTAACGATTATTGTAGAGAACATATTATTACCAAATACTCATAAAAGTTGGGAAGGAAGGGGGAGGGGTAGGTTGAATGCTTAGGATCCTCTGCTTTATGTTCTTGGTATATTGTTTTCATTTTGACTTATCAGTGCTCTGAGATAGAATTCATTTTCTAATATGTAGCCCAAGCCACTTGAACAACCATACCACGACACACCCATCACATCAACATTATTACTCACATAACCTCAAGCGTTTGGTGAGTTTGTGCTTTACCTCAATGTGTAGTTCACATCTAGGGATGTAAGAAGCATCTCTTTGAATGTGGATTATGGTTAATTTTTCCTGGTTTTGAAAAGTGGCTTGCAAAATTTTAGAAATGTCCTTACTTTTGATGCATTTTAGTGTTCTTTTTTAAGTTGCAACTGTAATATATAACTTCAATGGATTTGTTCCCTTCAGTTGGGACATTTGGTCTACTATTTTTTCTTCTCAAAGTTTTTGGAAAAAAAAAAAAAAAAAAAGTGGAAAGGCCAAACTCTCCCCTAGTCTCCAAGACCCATCTACACGACTTAAGGGCCTCCCATCCTAGATCTGTCCCGTAATCACGGGAGGGGAATTTGAGGAGTCTCGTACCATTAAGACATTCAAATACACCCCTATGGTCAAATAAGATTAGATAAGGAGGGAAGTTCAGATTGTTAGCCCAAGCATAATTCAAACAAGAGATAAGGTTGTTATAGGAGCAAGAGCAAACCCACCCCATCCTCTATATAAACGAGAGGAGAAACCCTGATCAAGGAAATGAAGAGAACTTCCGTTCTTTAGTTATCTCGCACAAGTCATCTGACTTAGGCATCAAAGGCATTTCTATACCCTTTATGTCTTTCTCATTCTACATGTTACATGTTCGTGGCAAGCATGTCCGAAACAATTGGCACTATCTGTGGGATCCTTCTTTCCACATTACAACGTGCCTTTCGCATGCCTACTGCCATGCACTCTCAAGCAACCAAGGACCAGGAAGCGACATCCATGAACATGGAGAACATATTAGCAAAACTGGACGATAAATTGAAGAAGGTAGCGAAGGAATTGGAGCCACTACAACGCAAAAACGAGGCCCTAAAGCACAGGAATACGGTGTCGGGCAAAGATGTTGTGCTGAGTCAGGTGATAGAGCAGAAGGGGAGTCACAAAGCACAGGCAGGCATTTCAACAACGATGAAGAAAAAAGGAAAATGCCCCATGATCTACGGAGCCTCATGGATAAGTAGGAAGAAATGGCGCAAAAGATAGGTTCATCCTCCTCAGTAGATCATGCTAGTAGCCTTGTTAGGAGGAATATGGCCTAGAAGCCCATTTATGACCGAACTGGCGCGAAAACCCCAACTATGCTGCATGAATTCATGGACAAGGCAGATGATTTTGTCAATGCATAAGACACATTACGGGCTCTAACCGCACCAAGAAAAGCAGAGATAGAACAAGTGGAAGATCAGACTACAAAAGGAGGACAAAGGAAAGATCGAGAAAATGACTCAAGGGCAAAAACAAACTGGCGTGTTGATACGTTATACAAGCGAGATTTTGTCAATGTAGAAGACACACTACGGGCTCTAACCACACTAAGAAAATTAGAGATATAACAAGTGGAAGATCAGACTACAAAAGGAGGGTTTAGGAAAGATTAAGAAAATGACTCATGGGTAAAAAAAAAAAAAAACAAAAAAGACTCAAGCTTGGTTCACCATGATTAGCAGGACATTATATAAGTGAGATTTCTCGAGCCCCCTCTTGAGATGTGTGTCAAGAGAAGAGGCCCAATACGCTATGGAGGAAGGCACAAAGGGATATGCATAAATCATTTAGGTGGAGAGCCCTGGCGGCTAAGATCGTGAGGGCAAGGTACTATTGGCAACACCCCCCAAAGACACGAGAGTTCACCAGAAAATACACCCAATGTCAATTACAGGCACCAACCCCAAGTAGCCCACCCCAGGAAATGTGCCCAATGTTAATTACAATCACCTCTTCATGGCCATTCGCCCAGTGGGGGGTAGACCTAGTGGGCCTCATGCCACCAAGAAAATGAGGAGCAAAATATGTCATCGTTGTCGTTGACTACTTCACAAAGTGGGCAGGCAGAGATCGAAGCCATGGCGACAATCACCTCCTAGAACATCATCAAATTCATGTGGAAGACAATCATATGCCAATTTGGGATACCACAGAGTATTATCTCAGACAATGGTAGGCAATTCGATTCAGTGTACTATTGAAATTGGTGCTCCGAGCTCGGAATCAAAGCCAAATACTCTTCACCAGGGCACCCTTAGTCTAACGAACAAGTTGATGCAACGAATAAAACCATCATGGGTATATTGAAGAAAAGGTTAGAAGAGAAGAAGGACGCTGGACTGAGGAACTGCTAGAGTGCTTTGGGCTTGCAGAACAATAGTCAAAATCCCGACTAGAGTAACACCCTTCGTCTTGGCGTACGCAAATGATGCAGTAATACTAGTCAAGGTGGGAATACCCAACATAACCCATCAATAAGGAACAAAACATGAGGGCACTGGAGGAGAGCTTGTATCTGCTTGAGGAAAGAATAGATGATGCGAAGATCAAGACAACAATTAATAAAAGGAAGATGGAATAGTATTTTAATAACAGTTAGGCCAAGGTCCTTCAAGATAGGAGACCTAGATCTGAAGGAAACAAGAGTCACAACCGCAGAAGAGAGAAAACTCGGTCCGTGATGGGAGGGCCCCTACATTGTAATAGCCAGCCACAAACCAGGATCGTACTGCCTGAAAGATGCCCTAGGAAAGGAGTTGCCCCACCCATGGAATTCTAAGCATCTAAGGAAGTACTTTGTATGATTTCCCATGTAATGATTTTGATGCAATAAAAAGACAGTTGAATTCAATGAGTTGCCTTTATGCCTGGCGATCATAGGAGGAAAACAACTCAACATAGTGTTTTCCCTCCTCTCCCTTTTAAGGGCGATCAAGGCAACCTCCCGCCAAATATAAGTCAAGTGTCACCACTTGCCAACTTTAGTGTGCTCAAGGCAACCTCTCACCAAATATAAGCTAAGTGTCTCCACTGGCCACCTTTAGTGCGGTCGAGGCAAACTTCTGCCAAACATAAGCCAAATGTCTCCACTCACTACCTTAAGCACGGTCGAGGCAACCTCCCACCAAATCCAAGCCGAGTGTATCCATTCACACCTGGCGACTATAGAAGGAAAGCCACCCAATAGAGTGTTTCCCTCCTCATCCCTTTTGCACGGTTGAGGTAACCTCTCGCCGAATCTCAAGGGAGTGTCTCCACTCACACTGAACGACCATAGGGGGGAAAACCATTTAAAAAAGTGTTTCCCTCCTCGCCCCTTCAATGCGGTCGAGGCAACCTCCCGCCAAACATAAGCTGAGGGTCTCCACTCGCCACCTTCAACGAGGTCGAGGCAACCTCCCACCAAATCCAAGCTGAGCGTCTCCACTCGCACCTGACAACTATAGAAGGAAAACCACCCAATAGAGTGTTTCCCTCCTCGTCCCTTCAGCACGGTTGAGGTAACCCCTCACCGAATCCCAGCTGAGTGTCTTTACTCACACCGAACGATCGTAGGGGAAAACCATTTAAAAAAGTGTTTCCTTCCTCATCCCTTCAGTGAGGTTGAGGCAACCTCCCGCCAAACATAAGCCGAGGGTTTCCACTTGACACCTTTAGCGTGGTTGAGGCAACATCCTGCCAAACCCAAGTTGAATATCTCCACTTGCACCTGGCAACTATAGGAGGAAAACCACCCCATCGAAGTGTTTCACTCCTCGTCCCTTCAGTACGATTGAGGCAACCTCTGATGAAACATAAGCCAAATGTCTTCACTTGCCACCTCTAACGCGGTCGAGGCAACTTCCCTCCAAATCTAAGCTGAGTGTCACCACATGCACCTGACGACTATAGGAGGAAAACCAACCATCAAAGTGCTTCCCTCCTCTCCTTTTCAATGTGATCGAGACAACCTTCTGCTAATCATAAGTCGAGTGTCCCCACTCGCCACCTTTAGTGTGGTCGAGGGAACCTCCCGCCAAATCCAAGCTAAGTGTCTCCACTTGCACCTAGAGACTGTAGGAGGAAAATCACCCATTAGAGTGTTTTCCTCCTTGCCCCTTCAGCACAGTCAAGGCAACCTCCCCCCGAATCTGAGCCGAGTGTCTCAATTCACACCTAGAGATCGTAGGAGGAAAACCACTTAAGGAAGTGTTTCCCTCCTAGCGATCGGGGCAACCTCCCACCAAACATGGGTGAATGTCAACACCCACACATTAACAAACTCCTCACCCCACTGCGTGAAGGGACTCAATGCCCTTTACGAAATAAACTTCCAAAGATAAACAAAGTTAATCAAAAAATAATCAGACACTAATCAAGGGAAAGCTCAAGCACATTGACAATCGAAAGGGACCAAGAAAACACATTAACAAATTCAATGTTTAGCATGCCATCAAAATAATAGAAATAAACATAGAAAAATTCTACTTATCATCCCCTACACCACACACCAATATATGATTTTTTATTTTTGCTCTTCTATTTAAACACATACATTTTGATGTGTATATATGTGTGTTTAAATAGAATGATAAAAACGACAAATCACATATTGGTGTGTGGTGTGAAGATGATAAGTAGCATTTCTAATTAACAAAATATCTAGTCAAGGGCCAGCTCCATCATCAAGGGGTGGAAAAGTGTCCGACATCCTGTCAAGGCCAAGAGAGTCAAAAACTTGGTAGCCAGCTCGACTAGCTTTTAGGGACTTCAAATCTAACCCACGCAAGTCTTACCCAGGATGAGCGAGCAGGTACTCCCTCAACTATTTGATGCCAAGTTTATAGCCCAGGCCCCAAGCTCGGTTCCAAATGGAATGGGCAACTACTAGTTGAAGGGAAAGGCGAACAACTTCTTCCCGAGAAACCTCTAGCTCAGCTGTCAGCTCGGTCACCTTCAGCTCTGAGTTCAATAGTCTCTTTTGGTTATTCTTGAAGATCTCATGCAAATTTGCATAATGCTGGTCGGGGTTCCCGAGCTCCTGCTTCACCTCCTTCAGTTTTGCCTCAACACTAACCTTCTCACCATGAGAAATGCTGAGCTAAATGGCTAGTTCCCATCGGTCTTCCTCCTACCTAGCAAGGCAAGTAGCGTAATCAGAGCCATGTCACCAAGCCTCCTCCAGCTCTTTTCCCACTTGCTCAAGGTGATTAAGCAGGACTTCACACTCCTCGCCACGAGTCTTCACCTCAGTATGAAATCGAGCCACCTCTTCCCAAGATTCCTCAAAATCATGGCAAAGGCAACGAATCTCCTCACAAAGAGAAACTATCTGATCCTCCAAGGTATGGGAATATGACTCCACTTGGGACAGCTCAAGCGGCCACGATAGCACCATGCGCCCTACCAATGAAGGACTGCATTGAATGGTTATCTTCCTCTGAGTCAATCTAACTATCCACTAGCATGGCGGCCAAGTGTCCACGCCTTGGGCAAACAAGCGAACAAAAAAAAAAAAGGACGAAAGGAAAACTCACCGGGGACAAAAAGCCCTAGAGCTTATGCACCATGGCTTGGATAGCCTCCTCCCTGAAGCTATTCATTGGTAGAAAGGACCCACAAGAATGGGAACTTGAAGGGCCAGGCAGTTCCGATGTGTCAGAAGTTCTCCCAACGAAAGGAACTAAGGCACCCATCTTGCCTATAAGACTGATTGGCAGGGAACTCGGGCGAGGACATGGAGGAGATGGAGAGGTGGCGAAGGTGCTGCCCCACTTGATTGCTCTATCCCAAAGGAGGGTTTGTGAAGGGCGATTTGTCAGGAAACACAGGAGATGGAACATCTCTCCCCACAGGCAAGATAATGAAAATCGATGAAGGAATAGATACCCTACCACTGTTGAGGTCTGTTTGTGGGTTCCTCATGAAGGAACTCAGGAAAGACAAAGGATCGGTGACTCCTCCTGAAGCCATCAAGGCAGCGACATAAGTCATCGGTACCAGTGTCGAATCCTTAGGCAGCGCGTCGTCACCAACATCTTAGGAGACCTCACCCAATTCTGCAAAAGGAACCAAGGAAGGCCCTATTGAAACATTAGAAGGGGTGTTGAAACAACAAGAGGGGTCTCCAAAAAAGTGGGGTCGAGAGTCACCTCTATCTCGCCTTATCAAAACCAAAGGCCATGTGTTGACCCCCCAGAATAGGTGGAATCGGCAAGGCGGCCTCAAACGAGGTGACATGGCGAATTCAGCTTCCAACACCAATTCTAAATCCACCTCAACTTGCGCCATTATATCTTCAAGGGAACCAACCAATGAAGGCTAGGATGAGCCGAGTTGTCGTCCCCAGCCACCGAGGAAGGAGGGAAAGGGGCCCGGTACAAACATGCAATACATATTACTACAAACCTATTAATATTGGCACGGGTGAAAAGAACGTCTGACCAAGTGGAACTATTGTTTTGCTCCACCAAAGCTACTATCATCCAAACAGATGAGGATACTTGGCTTTCATGCCAGCTTCTTTCACCCAAGTTGCTTCTTGAACATTATAATTTTGTCATAGTACTTTGACCAGTGGAATCTTGCGGTTGCGCAATTCATTCTCTCTCCAATCAATGATCTGCACTAGTTTTCTGTGACATTTCGATCATAAATTGCCGAATCCTCCCTACTTGGTTAAAACGTGCCCTTGTCAGTTTCAGCCAAACCAAAATTTACTACAAATAAACTGCTTAAGTCACACTCTTTAGTTCATGCCACCTTCCTTCGTTATCCCTCTATTTTCGATCATCATACCGAGTCTTTCTCCTACAACAATTCATTGAAAACACTTCAAATTAAACACGTCCAAGACATTTCCCCATCTATATGTATCTCTCCTTGGCAAACTACTTAACACCCATCAAACACCACCACCGACAAGTTAGAAAATCATAACACAATTTTCTCACCTCAGTTCTCCTCCACCGTGTCACAGAGGAGATCGATTGATCCCAACAGTAGCTCAGCCACCCGAATTCAAAGTACATGATGCCCTCCTTCTCAGTAAGACCCCACTGGTTCCTCTCCCTCTTTTCTTCACTATTTTTTCTTAGTTGAACGGGGTTTTAAAAAAAATAATAATCTTTTTGTTACCTTAGAAGCCTCCATTGCCGACATTTTCACTTTGGCCATCGTCTCCGATGTACTCTGCCCATTCTCGGTAAGCCACTGTCGCATATCTTCCTTTTCCCTCCACCACTTTTCCTCAACCAAACAATGACTGAAATTGGGCTCTATTCCATCAGAAGTTGCTGCCGCCATTGATCTTAGTCCGGCCAATCAGAACCATCATTGCACGACGTCCCTCTCTTCCAAGTAAGCCATGTCGATCCCTCTCGTCTCTTCTCTCCACCGTTTCTCAATCTCGCGAAATCTCATAGTCTCTCCATTACGTAGAGCTTGGCCCTCGTTGATCTCAGCCAAGTTTGGCCGCCCACATAGCCTCTACCTTTTCTCTCACGGTGAGCTTGAGAACTTTTGTCGCAGCTAGGGGTGTAAATTTAAACCGAAAAATCGGACCGGACCGGACAGGACCGGACCGGTTTTTTCGGTTTTGAACTGGTCCGGTTCGTGACTAGTTCGTGTATAAGGGAAGCCGGCCGAAACCGGTCCGGTTCAAGTTTTAAGCTTTCCCGGACCGGACAGGTTGGAGAAATATATATATATATATAAATCAATATTTTATATATAAATTTTATACAAAATTAATATTATACAAAATCTTTTTTATATATAAGTTTTATATATAATATATAATTATATGTGAAAGTTGTATATGTAATATATATAATTATATATCATATATGAAATAATTTCATATTATAATTTATAAATTATAAGTTATAACATAAAATGTTAATCTTAAATATGAACATTTGTAATTTGTTTGATCATATGTTATTAATATAATTATATATAAAATAATGTTATATAATTTATAAAATAAAATTTTAATCTTAAAGATGAAAATTTAATTGATCATATGCTTTAAACATAAAAATATATATTAAATTATATTATATATAGTCTAATATATTATATAGCTATACTAATATATAAGTTTATAACTAATATTAATATATAGTTATACTAATATATAACTAATACTAATAGTCTAATAACTATAGTTATACTAATATTGTTATACTAAATCACTACAACTAATACTAATATCATTATAATATATTAGAGTTATAGCATAATATATGTATAATAGACTAATAGTATTAAGTTCACTATAAGTCTACTATATATGATATGGATGTCAGTATTAATATTGGTATAGTCTATAGTTATTTAGTATAAAGCAATTACAAATATTAATGTAATTAACTAAATGTAATCATATACAAAATGTGAAAACTAAAAAGCTTAATATATTGACAATTAACATAGATTCATAATATTAATACATTGACATACTCTAACTCTAAGTTAGTAACAAATTAGCAATTAATATCATAAATATAATTATAATTAATTACTTTTTTAATCACTTAATTAAATAATCCACATTGAATAGTTTACTTCATTTTAATTTTAGTAATTTAAATAATTTTTTTAATTAAATTATGTGCCAAAAAGATAAAAGAATAACACTATACCTCATCTGTCAAACACAAAATGGTGTCGTTTAGTATAAAACAGGACCTAAACGGCGCCATTTAAGTCTGGGAGGGGGGGAGGGAGAATTTTGAAACTAAGTTGAGTGAAACGGCGTCGTTTCAATCCAAACGCAGCTCAATGTTTTTTTTTTTAAATAAACCATTTGTTGAAACGGCGTCGTTTGGGGTCCAATTTCAATCCAAACGGCGTCGTTTCAACGTTTAGTTTTCGTCACTTCACCCCCTCCCCCTTAGTTTTCACTTTTCACTTTTCACTTTCACTTTCCCCCACTCTTCCGAAAGGCGAAAACCCTAGCCCTCCCTCTGTCGCATCCCCCTTCCCCTCCAACCCCTTTGACGCCTCCGTGACTCCTTCGAAGTTCTCTCTGCAGATGGCGCCCATCTCTCAGACTCTCTGCCTCGCTCTCTCATCTCTCTGCCTCACTCTCTCATCTCTATCTCTCTGTCCCCTCACCAATCGTTGCACATAACTTAGTCGGAGAACCGCAGCCTACCACACACAGACCCTCGGCCTCACCTCACTCTCTCTGTCTTCGATTCTTCACGGACCCACAGTAATTTGTTTTTGTATTTTTTAAATTACTTTGAAATCTGGTAGAACCATAGATGATATTTGTTTTATTAGGATTTTTTAATCTAAAATTTAGAATTTTTTTATTGTGTTTGTAATTGTGTCTATGTTATTAGGGTTTTATGATTGGATTTATAATTTTAAGAAAATGAGATAATTGCATCTGGAATATTGCATCTGATTTATATATATATATATATATATATATTGTCAATATGTAGTAAATTACAATTAAATGGCATCTAATTGACAAATATTTCAAACATGGTACATGGTTACTTCCTGATTATTTAGTAGTGCCCAAGAATTTATTGTATTGATTGAACTACATTGTAACATTTTTCATCATAATCACTATATGTATAAACAGAATCATCTCTAAGTTTGAATAGGTAACGAGAACTGAAACATCTTTAAATGTGGCTCAAAACTACCAAAATCAATTAAGAATCATATAGTAATTTTCATGCACTGACATATGACAAACTGTCAAACTTACATTTTAAAAAAATCGAAAATGGGACCGGACAGGACCGAAAACCGGTAAAACCGGAAGTACTGGTTTAGGAAGGTAACCGATACGTAATCGGTTTTGAAAAATGTAAAACCGGTACATACCGGTTCGGTCTTAAGTTTTGTCCAAAATCGGACCGGTTACACCCCTAGTCGCAACCTCTATGGTTTTGAAAGAAATGTGTTGCTACTAGGGGTGTAACCGGTCTACTTCTGTCCAATTTTGGACATATTTTAAGACCCAACCGGTATATACCGGTTTTGAGACTTGAATAACCAATATCGCACCGGTTAAACCCCTAAATTGGTACTACTAATTTTATCGGTTCTGGTCTGGTTTAGTCCATTTTTCAGTATATTATATATATAGTACATATATTATAGTATATAATAATATAGTGATAATATATTTTAGTATATTATAATATATAATGATATAGTATTAGTATAACTACTAATACGACTATAGTGATAATATATAATTATTTATATAGTGATAATACTTAGACCATGTTCCAATCCTGCTGAATATGGTTTCGACCGATTTTGAGAAAAATGAAATCAATACCAGACCGAACAGAGTTCAGTACAGGATGAAACCTACCGGTACGGTCCGGTTTACCGGTTCACCAGTTTGTTTTCACCTCTAGTTGCTGCTATAAGATTTAATTCCTCTTGCTTTCCTTTTTGTACATGTTATTCACAGAAATTTCATTCATGTTAATTACAAAATTTCCATTGCGCCTTTTGTCGTGTAGTCATTTGTGGTTGGTTTCAGCTTTCCAGAAAGCCACTGCATGCCTTTAGTTATTTCAAAAATGCCCTCCAATCTTTTTGTTTCAGCTTCCATAAAAGTCTCTTGAAAATCCTTTTTGAGTAGTTGCGTTTTTGGCCTTTTGTGCATACATAACAAAATGTGTTTAATGCTAGTCTCATTAACGTTGGCCTATTTTTACGTACAACTTGTAATACGTTGCTTTTTTTTTTCTAAGCAAAAAGGGAAGGTGGGGGCGACTAGCGTAGCTATCCTCTCTGGGCGTGACCATAGGAGCCCCTCTCCGTTGTGGAATGTTTGGTTTGAGCCATAGCTACTATCCATTGGGCGAGCCCATCACCACAACACAACCAAGCTGTCAACCGGTCCAAAGCCCATCCCATATTGTAATACATTGGTTTGGTTTTAATTTGGTCTTTGTTTTATGTGGTTGACACTAATATTTTTTATACATTTTAAATTATATTAAGTATTTATTTTTTTATTTTTTATTTTTTTTAAGAAAGAGTTGGGGCCACATGTCCAAAAGTGATTCCTCCCCAATTTTATTCATAAATCCTCACTTATGGCTGAGGAATACTGTGGTTATAACAAGCACTTTGGGGGTCACAAGATAGGAATAAACAAACACCCAAAACCCTAGTATCAAAAATTGCCTTATACTCTATAACCAAAACCAAAACCAATAATAATAGGAAAACATATAAAACCAACATCAAACAAAAATTAAGCAAACCTAACATGAGGAAGCCCCATTTTATCCGTCTTCACTATTCCTTTTAGTAAGTGAGGATGTAAAGAGAAATCCTCCCATATCATACTATTACCGTCAGAACCCATTTGAGTCAAAAACTCCACAGGAGCATTGCCTTGTCTATACACATGAGAGATAGAATAGTTCAAAGTACCAAGAATCTCAAGAATTGCTTCCCAAAAATCTTCAAAATACCAGAGACCACAACGAGATTTCATCACCCACTGGAAAACAATCATAAAATCAACCTCAATATCAACATTAACTAGATTCAGGCTTTTTACAATCCGTAAACCAAAAAGGAGCTCCATCCCTTCGGCATAGTTACTAGATCCTAGGCCAATATGTTCCGCAAAATATCTAATCAACTTCCCACTATGATCTCTAATGACCCCTCTAGCACCCGAATGACCCGAATTGCCTAACAAGCTGCCATCCACATTAAGCTTCACACGATCTCGAATAGGTTTAAGCCACTTGATAATGCGCATAGGTTTAGTTTTCGGAAGTTTAATAGGAATCTTTAGGCTTTGTAGAGTAATCTCATCATCATGAGAAAATGGGGACGTACCTGATCCATATAAAATCTCCCGCCAAACTGTACTAATAGAGTTGTAGAGACCTGCCATACGGCATTTACATCTTCTAAGCCAGAGTCTCCAAGTGATAATCATAGGAATAAAACCCAAAAGTTGGCCAGATTGAGAACGCTTAGAAGCCTTACCAAACCACATGGAAATAGTGTTATGCCAATCTTGCCTAGGACCATAACTCAAACCAACAAGCAGAACAGCTTTCTTCCATATCTATCGAGCAAAATCCTCGCCAACCAACACATGGTTTTGATCTTCATAGCCACCATTTACACAACACTCACACTTGGAGACAATGGAAATGCCCACCTTTCTCAACCAATCATCAACACTTAACGAAGAATTAAAAGCCTTCCAAACAATAACATAAATATTCTGAGGCAAAATAGAGTTCCAAACCCAGCGCGAGCACTGTACCTTGGGAGATTGAACTCTCAGAATGTCCCAAGAATTGTGAGAAGAAAAATTACCATCAAAATTACCTGTCCACACTAAAATGTCTTACCTTGCTTTAGCCTTCCAAAGCGTACGGAGAATAGCAACCGAATGTCTCTCCCCAATCAATCTTTGAATCAAAGAGACATCCCACCCAGACTTCACTCTACAGTCTTTCACTCTAAGCTTAGAGCAATCTGAGATGGAAACAATATCACAAAGCGGGCCCTCCTCAAACCAATTGTACCTCCAAAAGGAAATATTGCCATCTTTAAGTTTCCATTTGGAGTTATTAAGGACCTCTGGCATACAAGACATAATACTCTCCAAAATCTAATACCTTTCGCCTGGTTGACAAGAGAAATATGATTATCTTTTATGTATTTGCCCCAAAAGAAATTTTCCCTCGAGGAGTTCTCCTTAATGACTTTCCAAGCAAACTTCATATGAAGAGATTTTTGAACCTCTTTGAGGTCCTTTATACCTACCCCTCCCTCTTGACAAGGCTTGCTAATATTCTGCCAAGAACACCAATGCTTCTTTGGTTTGCCCTCCCTAGCACCCCAAAAGAAATTCGACATACATTTTTGAATCATGGTTAGCACAGACAAAGGAGCATGAATAATAGAGAAAGTATGAATGGGAATACTTGCAAGAATATGCTTAATAAGTAAAAGCCAATCCCCATTAGACAAAAACTTATTTTTCCAACCTCCTATACGGTGTCAAATCCTGCTCACCAGATCATCAAGATGAACAACCTTAAGTCTTCCAGATATAATAGGAATACCAAGGTACTTGAATGGTAAAGTACCCTCAACAAAACCAATAAAAATAAAACCATTTTTGTTTGCATTGTTGAGTTAACCGAATGGATTCCCTTTGTTGCCATAAATTTAACTCCAACCGAGAAATCAATAAATCACTTTCATCACCTTCTGAGTACCCATGTTGTAAAGCTTCCTCTATATTTTCAATATGAGTCTCTAGTAAATTGATGTTAAGATCCGTTCGCCCAAAAGATGTTTTTTTTCCATGCACTCAAACAACCCTTAGTCTAACCAGTCTAAACAACCATGTATCGTTAATATCATTATCTTCCCAAGCTTTTTTAACACACTCAAAAAAAGTAACATGAGAAATCCACATTTGTTGGAATTTAAAAGAAGGAAACCCATATCGAGCCATCACCCTATCCATCCAGATTATCATAGGAGCATGATCCGAGTTGGTCCGAGGTAAATATTGCATGTGTGCCCTAGGACAATTCACCATAGCTTCCGAGTCCAAAAGTGATTTGTCTAATCGCGCCTAGCTACGTGACAAGCCAGAATGACCATTATACCACGAAACAGAATTGCCAAAGGACCCCAATTCAAATAAACCCACCGAATCAATGAAAGAATTGAACTCTTTCATAGCTAAAGGCAATCTATTATGACCCCCTTGACGTTCAGAATCAGCTCAAATAATGTTGAAATTCCCTAAAATAACCCAAGAAGACCCGCTCGGAATATTAGTAGCTAAAGTAGCCCAAAGTTCTCTACAGTCTATATGCGTACATCGAGCATAAACAAAAGAAATACAAATCAACTTCCCAGCTTCCAAATACTCCACTGAAATGTGTTGAGGGCCCTGATGAAGAACTTTGACATTTGAGGCCTCCTTCGATAGAACCCATAATTCACCATTCTCAGTTTCATTAGAAATACCATTCAACAAATAGAGAGACCGTTGAATCCTCCACATTCTGCTATCTAGCAAGAAAGGCTGAGTAATAGCAATAATACCAGGTTTAAATTTACGGACCAACTTACGAAGCCTTATATTAGAGGTGCCAAGACCTCTTAAATTCCAATACAATATGGAGCTTAATATTGATTAAATTTGGGAGGCCTGCTACGGGACCTAGTAGAACTCCTCAATTGAGTAACTTTCCCTCCCTTAATTTGCTTCTCAGTATTAGAGACATAATCTTTTTCTTTTGCTATGTGTTCTATTTTATCTTTTGGATCATTTTCAGAGCCATTATCTAGCTGTATATCATTCTCTAGCCCATCTCCAGAACAAGACCCCTCTACAATAATGTTTGCAACTAATTGCACAGAGTCGCCCTCAGCCTCAGGTAAAACTTCCACAACCCCCCTTGACTTATTACTATCAATCTCTATAAAAGAAACAGGACCCGACTTCAAGACATGATCAAGCGGGATAGCAACATTTACCTCATCCTTCGTAGACGCTGTCAAACCTATAAAGACCTCCTGCACATCAAGCTTGTGTTTCTCATTCATCATCTCATTAACTTCCTTATTGATAAATAGAGTCCCCACGTCATGGGTACCATTGTTAGCGAACAGAGGGTGCAAATCATCACTACACCTCACAGTATTTCCATGACACTTCATTCCAACATCGTTATTAGCCTTAGACAAAGCTGCATTAATATTAACTTTTAAGGTTGCATTCATTTGACCATTTGTACTCGGATCACCACTCAGAATAGTCATATCAGCCTTAGCCAATTCAGAATCTTCCTCTAACTCCTATATAGTAATGATCTGGACCTGCTTGTTCTCACCATTAACAACATCTTGTAGCATCAAAAGGGACTCTGTTTCAATACCAGCTGGGGATGGCTCCACATGCTTATTTTCTCTCTCTTCAAATCTATCGTTTACCATCTTTGTTGGTGTCCGACACATGTTTTACACCCTTTTGTTTCACCCATTTACACTTCTGAATATTGTGACCTTGCACTTGGCAGTGACAGCAATAAGCCAGAAGATTTTCATAGATCACTTGTTGAAGCCTACTACCAGGTTGATGAGGGACTCCAATCCAGAATGACTCAATCGGTTTTTTTGCAGCATCCATTTCAATACATACTCGCGCTCCATCAGTGCAAGTAACACATCGAGTGTAGTTATCACATCGGACAAACTTTCCAATTGGCATGGTAATATTCTGAAGAAATGATTCATGGTAAAAATTAGGGGGAAGGTCAGGTAGTAAAATCCACACCGGCACCATTGAAGACTCTTTATCGTCATTGTAATCCAAGGACCAGTGGAACATACGGAACGGGACTCCATTAACATCAAGAGTTTCCTTGGAAAATGCTTTCTTAAAATCCACTTCATTAGAGAATCGCAGGAAAACTAATCTGGGCTTAGCCATAGCCGAAACCACTGGTTGTGATTCTAATCCCCATCTGTTGTGTATCACTGAACAAATGATGTCCAAGGAAGGGCGCTGGCGTAAGAACTTCAGGTCTAATGAGAAAACAAATGGAGAAGCCAATCTTACAAGCTCCTCCTTCGTGAAACTGATGAACACTTCACCATCCAAATTTTGGGGTGGCCAAAGAGGAATCACAACCTCAGGTAAAGGTTATGGAGTTTAGGCCACCATGTTGGCAAAGAACCGACGGAAGGATGACGTCGAAGAGCCTGGAGGGCCCCCGGTGGCAAGCATAACGCAGAGGAGAAACCGAACCCTAGCAGAGCAGTTTTTAGAACAGGGGCAAAAGCGTCACAATCATATAAAGATTCATGTGTAGATATGATCAATACTTAAGTATTTATTTATGATTTGATTACGATAATAAATTTAAGTATTTATTTATGATTTGATTATGATAATAAATTACAAGGATTTGAATTTTGAGTATAATCAAGTTTAATTAGTAGAACAAATTCCCATTGTTTATTTTGTCAGATTTTGATAAAATTATTATGTTATATTGTTAATTGGAAAAGAAAGGAATATGTTATGACTTTTTAAATAATATTAATAGTATTTATCTGAATACTTATTAAATTATTCCTACTATATTATTATCTATGATATCAATTTAATTAAGTAGAATGCTATGACACGCTTTTATAGAAAATTAGTGACATATGGTATTTTGTATAGATAATGATCTACGAAGAGAGATTTTGGAATTAGCGATATGAGGTACGTAGTTTGATTATAAATTCAGATTAGCACATGGTTAGATTATTATTACTACAGTCAATTCTTCATAGCCTCTTTTTATGTACCAAATATGTCATGATTTATGCAAGCATCTCATTCATCATAGTCCATGATCATTTTATTTCCGTATCAAGTTAATTCAACATTTATAATTATGTACGTATTATGTACATCATGTATATTATGTTGCATAAGACATGTAAGCTTTTTTATATTCAAGTGTAAGACAAAATCAGATGAGTTAATAAGATGATCATTCAGATGCAAGATACCAATGTGATTCATGGGTGGATGTGCAAGCCACAGACTTAAGCGTGGTCCACCATAGTATGCCAAAATACTATCAACGACTCCCCTTGCAGCTGCGAGATGTGAGGTCAGTGCACAACCTTGCAGACATGATTAAGTGTATTGGCCAGTCAGATAATTCAGATAAGATAGATAATTCATGACAATTCATGCATAAAATAAGCATACGTATTAATGATCATGAATTTTAGTTCTTAGGATAAAATTTTTTATAAAAACCTTATGTTTATTATGTTTACATGTGATGGGATTCTTATTGAGTTTTCATCTCATTTTAGTTTTATTTCATGTTTTAACCACCCAAGTGAGGATAATGAGTATAAGCAAGCAGCCCAGGATTAGATGGACCAGTTGATTAAATTCCAAACTTCTTAGAATAAATTATTATTATGACAAAAAATTTATTCAGTTCGCAATTGTCTTTATTTAATATTATTGGAAATATATTTTATTAAATAATTCTTTTCATGAAATAAATAGTTATTTTATTAAAATATGAGATCTCTTACCGGGCTATTTTTATGAAAACACATGACATCTCATAACCTATCGGAAGGAGATGTTACATTTTCCCTTATTGGACAGGTGTGATGACCCCAGACCCTGCTTGAGATTTGACGTAGACTTAAGCGTCGGGACATATAACATAAGACCACATACCCCTCGTTCATGATAGTTAACATACAATGCACCTAAGATGTTTCTAATAGTATGCAATCATCGCAGCAGAAACATTTTATACTAACAAAGGTTGAGCAATTTAATATGGTACCAAATAAAATACTATTAATCCCAAAAGTACTTGTTGAACCATTCATACAAAAAAAGAGGGTCTCAAACCTTGCCCCTACAAAATATCCATCAAAATGTTGTTCTTAACATAATAACCACAAGATCTTCTAATAGTCCCTATTCTTCTCCAGGATCTTCTGGAGGTCCTCAAAAAGCTTTAACACTTTTCAAATAAACTTCTTTGTAGACTCTAGCTGCTCTACTAGTGATGGATCAGTAGATCGCTCGAGACTCTCCGGGGCTTCCTTATCTATCAGGGGATCCTTAAGCTTGCATTTCCCACCGTTATCTTCTATCTCTGTCACAACTTACCATTCTAGGGGGAATGATACTGGAAACTACCATAATGAGATTTCATGAAATCCCAACAAGTTAAACAAAAAAACACAGAGATAACATAAACATGTATAAGGTAAGCCATGAGTATGAATGCATGAGCATGAACATGCACTTTGACAAAACACACTTTTATCCCATATAGATTCCTTTTCCAAAAAAAAAAACATTGATTTTGTAACCATGTAACAAAGTAATAGTATAACAAAGTTTCATTTCTTATTAATCTCTTGTAATCTCAATCCACATAACAATGTGGGTGGACACCTTGCGGCTACCCCTAGGAACCATGGGCTTCCTGCAAGTTACTGCATCATATTGACGACCCTTTGACCGGCTGTGAGTACGTCTTATACTATATGATACGGTAGACCATCTCGCCCTTATTGTATTTTCTATGTGTTGAATGTAGTAGTGTTAGGTGCAGCTACTCCCCTTCGGAATCCTTTAAAAAGAACCAATTCAAAGTCTGTTCACTATACTTCATCAACCTAAGGATTACTACTCCAATTTAGGCACTCCAGAATGGACATGGGAGTTTCACTAGGATATTCCCACATCCTAGCGTTGGGGTCGTGACAAATTTTTTTTTTCTTTCAATGCACAACCTGAAAATTTGTGACATGTACTTGTGATGAAACAAG
The DNA here is from genome assembly GCF_004785595.1 of Juglans microcarpa x Juglans regia. Classification (NCBI taxonomy): domain Eukaryota; kingdom Viridiplantae; phylum Streptophyta; class Magnoliopsida; order Fagales; family Juglandaceae; genus Juglans; species Juglans microcarpa x Juglans regia. The sequence goes on from NC_054605.1 coordinate 2,082,516, forward strand.
TAACTTTTCATGTAACTATGTCGTGTACTTATACTCAATATGCAAAGAATGCACCGTGTGACTGGGTTGAAATAATTAGAACATTCAGATACATATACATGGATATAATAACACATAAAGACTCAACATGGCATATATAATTTTTGAAAGCTTCAAACATGTCATTTAAACCAAAAATTCTAGCAAGTATCATTTTAGCATAACATGATTATACGAGTGTGTAAACCAATCATAGCATGTAACATTTTAGCATAATCTTTCATTATTCAATACAAACAACAAGATGCAAATTTCACATAGAGACATAAGTATATTATCCAAGGGTAAGTTAGAGGCTAACTTACAATGCTTCAATAAAGATTTCCAATGATCAAGATCAAGCAAGCTGAAAGTGTATGTTAAAAACTATTAGGTCCGTGAAATAAAAATCCTAATAACTAAGCATGTGTCTCGTGTACTAGGATTTTAATCCTTCAAACCCTATTCAGTTCTAAGGTCCTTCCATCCATTCCATGACTTTTCTCTTGGTTTATGCCTCATTCACATAAACAGACGATATGAGAAAACCCTAGGGCTAAGTAACAAGACATTCTTGTAAGACATACTTTTTGTGTGTGTAAGAACCTCATGGCCAAAAGTTCTTTAAGAAGTCCAAGGCACCATAACTTGTGATTTCCTCATGAGACAACTAGAAAGGAAAACTCTCATGGAAATCCTAGTGATGGCCAAATATGATTTAGCTCTACAAAGGGTCCCTTCTCTTCTATTTTGCCATCAACAATTTGGGCTCTTATAAAAGAAAACCCTAGGAAAAACCATACTCAATTAGATTTAAGCATGGGTGCCCCTCATGGTCGAACACAACCTCACTTCTTCCCATACCCAAAACTTCAAGACTTCATTCCTATTGTGTTTTTTCGTGATGTGCACTTGGTGAAGACTAGGGTTGACCTTTCTTACTGTGCTAATCTCCACTTGGGACATCTTTAATCTTTTCTTCCTTTTGCTGCACAAGATTGGTGTTTGGGTGGAAAGAAAATGGTGTTTGGTCCTCTTAGGGTGGGCGAGAAAGGGAGGAGAGGAGAGGAGAGAAATTTGAAAATACAAAAATGACCACTAATCTACCCTATCTCATGTGTATGGGCACTGGCCATTAATGGCCTTATTTGTACTCTCTTGCTCCCACTTATTCTCTCTCCTATTATCACTTATTTTTGGAAAATGAAGAGCCTCAAGAAGCCTACCTGCATGGGGGCCAAGTGGCCTTTTGTGCTTTGGCCAAAAATCTCTCCAACTACACTTCAATCATTACCTCTGTTAGAACTCACAAGTTGCATTACATGGAGGACAAGTGGCTCCTTATTGCTTGTTGGCCGAAACCCTAGCTCTCCTTCTCTTTTTTAGATTCTTTTAGAACCCTTACTCTAGCTTGCATGAAGTCCATGTGGCGTTTTCTTTTTAGAAAATTGAAAACCCCCTCTTTTGTCCCTCATGATTGCATGTTTGAAACCCTAAATCCTCATGCATGGTTGACAAGTGGAGTGTTCCTTGCCCAAATTGAGAATGACTCTTCCTTTCCCTTGTCATTTTTCTTCTAGAAACTTCAAAACCCACCTTGCATGCTTGCCAAGTGGCGTGTACCCTTAGGAAAGCGAAACTCCCATCATGATTGCACCTTCTAGAAGTTCTAAGGTTCCTATGCATGAATGCCCAGTGGCAAGAGTGGAGGAGGTGGCGTGTGCCTCCTTAAATCTGAGCCCTAATACCTTTCGCATGCTTGCCAAGTGGTGTGTCCCTTGGCAAAACCAAAACCCTCATTTTCTCATGTGTTTAATTATTTCCTCTTGGAAACCCAAAGGTTTCCCTCATGCTTGGCACCAAGTGGCACCTCCATCATCTTCTAGAAACCCTAATGGGCTTTCTCAAGTCTTTTTCTCCATGGTGGCCGAATCATTGGGCCTAGGGCCTTCCCTTGGTACTTGGGTGCCTATTCACTAACCATCAAAAGACAAGATCCATCTCACCTCACAAGGTTCTAATTTTTATGGCCCATGGCCCTATATTCACTTAGGTCCAAATAGAACTAATTATAAACCATAAGGACCTAGCTTGGGCAGGGGTGTCACATCAGGTTGGGTTGTAAAGGTACTTTCTCTAGGTCTACGACTGCTGGTGTCTAATCCCCAAATCTCTTCTTCAGCGAGGATGCATGGAATACAATATGGATTCCATGGAACTTAGTTGAAACTCTAGATGGTACGCAACTGCTCCCACTTTTTTCATTATTTCATAAGGTCCCATGTATCTTGAACTTCACTTTCCTTTCATGCCGAATCGGGTCACTTCTCTCATAAGAGACACTTTCACAAACCTAATCTTTGACTTCAAAATCTAGATTTCTTCTTCTGTTGTCAGCATAGCTCTTATGCCTACTCTGCACCTTCTTCATCCTTTCTCTTATTATTAACACTTGGTCATTTATCTCCTGCAGAACTTCCAGTCTAATCACCTTATTTTTCCCAAGTTCGTCCTAATATAACGGGAATTTGCACTTTCTGCCAAATAAAGCTTCATAGGGCGCCATCTGAATGGTGACCTAGAAGGTGTTGTTGTAAGCGAACTCTACCAAAGGTAGCTGCTTCTTCTAATTTCCTTCGTGCTCCTGGACACAGGCATTAAGCATGTCTTCCAAAGTCTGTATCATCTTTTCTGTCCGTCCATCTGTCTAAGGATGATAGGCACTGTTCAACTTCAAATTGGTGCCCATCAAACTTTGCCAAAATCGAGATGTGAGACAACGGTCTATGTTTGACATGATCTTCCTTGGTACTCCGTGCAATCTGACGATCTCTGTCACATAAATCCTTGCCAATCTTTCTAAGGAACCCGAACTTGATGGGTATAAAGTGGACACTCCTAGTTAAAGGGTCAAGTATCACCCAGATAGTGTTATTCCCAACTGTAGTTCTTGAAAAACCCACCACAAAATCCATCGTGACATCTTCCCACTTCCATTCTAAGATTGACAGTGGCTGCAAACACCTTGCTGGCTTCTAATGTTCTGCTTTAACAAGCCTGCAGGCTAAACACTTGTTCACAAACTTTGCCACTTCTTTTTTCATTCCTTTCCACCATAAATGATGTTTCACATCCTAGTACATCTTCATATTGCCAGGATGGGATGTATAGGGAATGTTATGAGCTTATCTTAAAGTCTTATCTCTTAATTCCTAGTTGGTGGAAATCACCCTTCGATCCTTGAAGTACAAAGTCCGTCTTCTCTGACATATAAGTCTTTTGGCCCTTCAGGCGTCTCAATTTTTCTGATGATTTCCAATAGCTTGTTATCTTCCCTTCAATGATTCTTCAGTTCTTCCCAATCTAACAAACAAGATCATTTACTAAGGTCAAAAAGACTTCTTAACTGCAGTCTCCAATCAACAATTTCCTCATACTGCTTAAAAAAGATCTCACTTCTGCTGATGAAGTAAACGAATCTCCAACTCTGCTCTTGCAACTTAGTGCATCTGCTACCATATTGGCCTTCCCAAGTTGGTACTTTATGTGACATAGTCACTGATCGACTCCTACCATCTCTTCTACCTCATATTCATGTTCTTATGCTTAAACAGATACTTGAGGCTTTTGTGGTCCATAAAGACCTCACACTTTTCGCCATACAAGTAATGTCTCCAAATCTTCAGAGTAAAAACTACCACAGCTAGCTCCAAATCATGAGTAGGGCAATTCTACTCATGGTTCTTCAATTAACATGAAGCATAAGTGATTGCCCTTCCTTCCTGCATCAGCACATATTTGAGTCCTACTTTGGTTGCATCACTATACACCACAAAAGACTTATGAGGCTCTAGCAATATAAGTACCGGTGCTATTTTAAGTCTTTTCTTCAGCTTAAGGAAACTCGCCTTGCGCTTATCGCTCCAAACGAAGTTCACATTTTTCTTCGTTATGGCAGTAAGTGGACTAGACAAACTAGAAAATCCTTCCATGAACCTTTTGTAATAACCAGCCAGTCCCAAGAAACTGTGAATCTTGTGTACACATGTCGACGACCTTTACCAATTCATCACTACTTTAATCTTACTGGAGTCTACTACTACTCCACCACTGGAAAACAAATGAGCCGAAAACTTCACTTCATGAAGCTATAACTCGCACTTACTGAGTTTGGCATACAACTCTTAATCTCTGAGTATGGTCGGCGCCATACAGAGGTAATTTCTATGCTCCTCTTCTCTTTTGGAGTAAATTAGAATGTCATCAATGAACAGAAGAACAAAATTATCCATATAAGGTCTAAATATCTTGTTCATCATGTCCATGAATGCAGTTGGAGCATTAGTTAACCCGAAATGCATCACCAAAAGCTTGTAATGGTCATACCTTTTCCTAAAGGCAGTCTTCGGCATATCCTGCTCTTTGACCTTCAACTGATGATATTTAGGTCGCAAATTGATTTTCGAAAATACTAATACCCCTTACAGTTGATCTAATAGGTCATCGATCTAAGGTAACGGATACTTGTTCTTTATCACCACCTTGTTCAACTCCCTGTAATCAATGCACATCCCCATGGTCTTTCTTCTTCATGAACAGCACAGTTGCACCCCATGCCGAAGAACTATGAAGAATAGATCTCTTTTCTAACAGCTCCTCCAACTGCACCTTGAGCTCTTTCAACTCTGCGGGAGCACCTATGCATCAAAGCTGTTGTAGGTTCCAGCTCTATTACGAACTCTGTTTCTCTATCCGGTGGTAATCCAGGTAACTCATCAGCAAAAACTTTAGGAGAGTCTTCAACCACGGGTATCCCATGGACTTCTTCAGAAACGTTGAGGCACTCGATGCACTTCCTGGCTTGTAAACCTGAAATCATTGTAGGGGTGGCCTTAACCAATATTCCTGCATAACTAACCCTATCTTCATTTAGGGGTTCAAATACAACTTCTCTCTTTTGATAGTCTATCTTGGCATAGTGCTTAAATAGTCAATCCATTCACAAAATTGAGTCAAACTCTATTAGGCCAAAAACCATTAAGTCAATCTTCAAAGTCATATCCTTTAGTTCTACAGGACACTCCTTAACTACTCGGGCACAAGCTACTATATTCTCGTCATAAATCGTCACTCCAACCTTATGAGGTAATAGCTCGATTTGCAAGCTACAAATACATCCAAACGTTACACACAAAAGACTACAACGTGCCGAATCGAATATCGCACAAGCTGTGAACCTTAACAAATTGATGTTTCCTAATCATCAAAGTAAGGTAGTAATACTATTAATAGCAATTCTACCAATCTTTTCTAAATTTAAGGCACAACAGTCTTAGAAGATACTAGTGATGATGCCAGCCTCCTCTGTCTCTGGAGCATCAGCATCAACATCACATGGCGTTACAACGTATAATCATGCTGGGATGTGGCACCTTGGTTTTGGCTTGTTGTCAACATTATAACCGACTCCATTGCTTTTGCTGCATAGCGACACTATTTGATCATGTGCCCCAGTTGTCCGTGCTTGAAGTAGACTCCATATCTGTAATTGCATTCTCCGGCATAAAGTTTGCCGCATGACGCACACTAAGGGTTGGAGGACAGCATCTGTCTTCCAATCACTACACCCTTGCCTTTCACTGGACTAGTAAAATGCCTCTTCTTTTCTGCACTTCCACTTGTAGCAAAGGCATGGCCCTCTTCTATTCAAAATTAATCTAAATGGCCAAGCCTATCTATTCAGCCTTTGAAATGACAGTGACATTTTCCAACTCTTGGTAATTATCGATCCTGAATCACGACATTTGGCTGCAAATTCTCGGTTTTAGTCCTCCTTAGAACTTCTGCTCATGCACCCTTTCTGTTGAAATTAGGTGTGGTGCAAACGTCCCTAATTCCATGAATTTGGTAGAATATTGCTCTACAGTCATGTTGCCTTGTACCAGCGACACGAACTCATGCACCTTCTGTTGCTTTATAGAAGCAACTAGGGTTTCATGTTGTAGTTATTGTAACTAACCAAGTTTTTTTCTTCGTGTTGCAGTCCTTTCTAAACTAAAGAGAAAATAAAAACTATTTTGTGAGGATCCTCAAACTAATTTTGACAAAAAATTCTAAACTAACCCTCCAAAGATAACGATTAATCTAGAAAACATACAACAAATCATTTTATCCAATAAACTATTAGTATCACCTTATAAGAGTACTTTTGATATTCATTAAGAAAATTTGAGGCAATAAAAGTCCAATAAGCTCCAAATTTATGCTGAATCGACAAAGGAAAGAAAAGATATAAACATTAGTATAAAAGTGTAGAGTAAAACCTTACAACAAAGAATTGAAGTCATAGGTCAATTATAATAAGTTAGGTTTAGAGAAATCAGATTGTAGCTAAGAAATTCAATAACCTGTAACAATTTCTACTAAATGTATGGAAGACTCAAGCAATCAAAGTCCCATATTCCTTCTCATCCAAGGTCTTCCTATAGAAGAACACTAATTATGCATAGAAACACTTAAAAAACAATAGAAACCAACTACTTCTCTTTGCAGCTACCACGTCTACTTTCTACCCTCATTGATCCTAACAATAAACTAGCTCCCTGATTGGAAAACTATAACTTTACCTGACTCAAAGGGATAGAAGGTCGAAACTTTCCAACTAGACATGTCATGGCATGTTTTGGAAGCTCCCAGATTCAAGAGAAACCCAATATGTGATCAATACAATAAGTTGTAAAGTATTTTGCCATCTGCATAGGAAAAAAGACAAAGAAACTTTGGCTTATACATGAAAGCTAGTGAAGGAACACAATACTAAAACCAAGGCACAAAAAATCGCAATTCTAACTAAAACGATGGTGCTAATCTTTTTTGTCAAATTCCGCCTCTAAGTCCCTTAGAAAAATTCGAGAAGCTAGACTAACTATAAGATCATTATGAATTCTTGAGCCTAGGATCTACCCGACTTTTGACCTCCATAGTCCAAAATCCATCTTCATCACACCTCGCCTTGGAGTGTTACAACAAGCCTTACATATCTCTCTTATTTTAACCTAATAAGTTGTATCGAGTCTCCTACAAATTCTTTTAAAAATCATTTCTTGAAGATTATCAATGTTGTTGCCAAAACTTATATCCAGATTTCTACAGGGATGAAATCTTCTTTAATCTCTCCTCAACCCTATTTTCTCTATTGTATTGAGAACTATGTGAGTGACGCGGGGACAAAATAATGGTGATTATTCTAACGGCTAGTTAACCAACGGAAGCTAGAAATTGAGATTTAAAAAATGCAAATATGGAGAAAACTCTGAGATAAACTCTGAAATTAGGATTTGTTTATAAAAATCAAATAATAATAATTTGTTGAAGCCCACAAGCCAGGCTTAAATAGCTAATGGAAAGGCAACATTGTAATTAAGGCCAAATAGTAAAATACAAAATAAGATAAGTATGACTAAAATCTAGCCTAAGAATCCAAAATAATATCATGCCTAAAAACAAACATTACCATAAAAGAAAAATGACCAAAAATGAAAAAAATTAACTTAAAGTGACGATTCGGAAGGGAAGCCGGCTTATTTTGGATTCAAAACGGGGACCACCAAGTAGAGCTAGTGACCACGATGTGCACACCAAATAAAGCTTTCCAGACTTGGGTCATATGCGTGAATCTGACACCTGTAGCCAAAGTTATGGGAAAAATACTAATGTCGCCACCTTTCCTTGACCAACTGAGGAATAAGTCGTTCCTCACCCAAATATGAGGAATGCTCATCTCTTTCTACTGATTTTGTGCTGATCTACCTTCTTGAGGTAGTCCAGTGCCTTAACGTCACACCTGTCAGGCGAACGCCATTGGTCTCAAATTCTCCTGCATCAATGAGGCCATGAGAAACTGTACAATCACCAAACATAGTGAATTTTGCCCCAAAAGACCCGTTGACCTAGGCTTTATCACATAAATCTATGTGTCTCTCTCTTTATTTATATTTTATATGCTTTATTTTTTATTTATTTCATGTATGACCATCCACGCATTGTATGAAAGCCCAAGCCATCATTGTGGGCCGTTCGACCATATTGCATGAACGGATCCTCAACTTGTTCTATACAAAATCTTGGCCTATAATTCATATTGAATTGCTTGAAGCAGTTACTGCCTTACATATTTCTCGTCTTTCAAACTAATAAGTTTGTGTGAAGTCTTCTTTCAAAAATCATTACTCGAAGATTATCAATGTTGCTACCAAAACTCATCTCTATAAAGTCGGTGCATTTTGTGAGTGGGAAGTAAATCATAGAGAAAATTGCATCAGTGTAGAAGCTGGTTTTAGCCTTGCTAAGAGGATTGTGGGAAGCAATCTGATACTCAAAATTTACATGGCGAAATCATTCGACAATGTCAATTGGTTGTATCTTTTGTGGGTGCTTGATGCTTTTGGCTTTACAGCCACCTAGATTGCCTTAGCAAAATAGTGTTTTATGGAGCCTAAATTTTATGTTTCTTTAGATGGAACTTTGAGTTAAAGATGTTGCTATGCTGGTATTCTCTTGTGAGATATTTGGTATAGTTTTCCCATTTTTCATTACAATGTGTGCTCAATGGTTGCACAACCTATTTGCTACTATAAACAAAATTGAAAACACCCAGAAAGATAAGACCTAGGGTCATAACCAACAAAACTAAAAACACTTTGAAAGATAAGACCAAGGGTCAACCCTCTATGTACGAGCTGGAAATCTAACAAAGAATGGGGTCTTTCCCTTCAAGTCAAAGGCATGTACTATGTAGAAAAGTAGATGTTATGCGTAGTAATTGAAGGGACCAAATGGCTGCTTCAATTTCTCTTTATGGCTGGGCCTAATTGCCTAGCAATGAGTAATAGAGTTGAAAAGCTATACAAAGCCCCTATTCACTTGGTGAAAGTGAAACTAAAAATTTTTCATCTCTTTGTCAAATGTGAGCCTCTTAAAATGGCATTAGGCTAAGGAGATTAAGGGAATACCCATAGTTGAATAATATCCTGAGGTTTTCACTGACGATCTACTCGGATGACCCCCCCCCCCCCCCCGACAAAGAAACAGAATCTGTTATAGTGTTGGAACCTGCTACAACCCTTATCCATAGAGCACCCTATCTTATGGCCACATTAGAGTTGACGGAATTAAAGGAGTAGATAGAGGAACTTCTAGAGAAGGGATTCATTCAACCTAGTTCGTCACCTTGATGCTTGTCAGGAAGCATAAATTTCAATGTTTTGTCATGAACCTGATGCTTGGATGGGAATTATCTTAGTGGAACTCCTTTATCCACTCTAGAGGGATCTATTTGGTAACACAACTATTCTCAAATAGTTAGATATCTCATTCCCAAACATTACTCAAATACAAAACACTTTTAATTTCAATTATTTAATTTTTTCACTAATTATAACCTAATCATTACAATTTTCTCAAACTCCCAAATAAAACACAAAAATAATACTACTTTTTAAAAATTCAAAACAAAAATGATATTAAAAAAAAATATTCAAATGATTTTTTAATATTTTTATTCAACTTTTTCTCTCTCATTTCCTAAACCTAATAAAATATCTTAACTCAGACCATTTCACTATTATTTATAGATATAATGAGAAATTAAGTATCCAAACTGGCCCTAAATATGGAGTGGAGTCCGCTAAATTGACGAAGAACAGTCAATAACCTCGAATGGGATAGTGACAATCCCAGAGCGATGGTATGTAAGTGTATTCTCATTGGTGGATGCGCTATAGTACTTATAGTGAAGGTCGTTACGCGTTGCATAAGTATTCTTGAGACAAATCCACAGGCAGCGTTACTTGTCGTGTAGTGAAGATAACCAATAGGTGCATGCAATCTAATGGGGAACTATGAGGTACCACTCCCTGTAAGATCAAGAAAGAATGATGATGTTTTATGAAAGCAAGCATGTCATGAAAACATAATGTTTTGATGATGATGATAATGTTATGACGTTACTCCATTTTTGTGAATGAATTTGGGTGGGAGAAAATGCAGTTTTTGTAAAGCAAGTTTATTGTCATTTATGCATAAATGTAATGTTTATTGTTAAACATGCTTTTATAAACTGTTTGTATGTTATTAGTTTAACTTACTGAGATTTGTAAAAATCTCATCATGATAATCCCAATTATCATTCTCACCCAAAATGGTAAAAGTTGTAATAGGTTAAAATGAGAAGGAACAAACTTGCTTGGATGAGGTTGATTAACGATGAGCTTAACTTGGACAGGAGGATGGAGTTGATACTTCCATTTTTTGGATATTATCTTCTTATTAATGGTAGAAATGCGTGAACAACTTGGTTGACAAGTTTACTATGTGGAAACTATGTAAAGTTTTTGTTGAAGTTTGTAAGTAAGGAATTTATTACTTTATGACAATATATGATGCTTTTTGGAGTCTATTACACTAGGGAAATATGTGATGCTTTTTAATCTGTCTATATATATATATAAGCATTGTATCGACTATTCCGTACTGGAAGGGAATTCCCTCCTAGCCCATGGGTTGGGCCTGTGCAAGACATTAAGGCTCGTCTCGGTTCAAGCCTCGTCCTTCTGCGGCCCTAAGATAGTCAAAAGAGCTCGACCTATGAATTGTGCCAGCTAAAGGAGGGTGCATCGCGTGGGAAACCAAATTGAGGGGGACAAGCAGGACACACCGACCCTAACATTCAGCTGTGACACCTAGCATTAAAGATCTACGCCAGCAAGTGAACGGGAAGCATGGACAGCCCTTCATTCTCTATGATGGGCAAGAAAAATGGCAGCACCAATCATCTACCGTTGAGGCATCTCTCGGGGAGCCATGCCTCATTAATGGCACCACCCTAGACTCAACGCCGCATTAATGGTACCACTCCAGGCTCCAAGCCGCATTAAAGGTCCTTACTGGGAGCACTATGGGGGTGACATGAACCCTGTGACAAAGGTTAGGAAATGTCCCCAGAAACCTCGTATAAAAACCATGCCCCAAGTAAGAAGAACTCGCTCTAAACTCGGTTATTCTCCCATAATTCCCTAAAACAATATACTGACTTGGGGATTAGAGGTTCCCCGGACCACCACCGAGCCACTTTCTTTTCTGTGTCTACAGGGAGGAAGACCTTGACTCGGATTGCCAAAACCTTTCCCAGGCGTACAAAACATGACATTAATAGTGGCGTCGTTTATGGAATTCCTATAGACGTAATGTGTCCTTCGTATGCCAGCGATAACCCATTCTCAAACAACCCAAGGACCAAAAGCCTTATCAACAGATATGGAAGCGCGTTTCGCAGAGATAGAACAATTAGTGAAGACATTAACCGCACAAGTAGAAAAACTTCAAAAGGAGAATGAAGCTCTATGGGTAGACGCTAAAAAACTACCTGAAGACACTAAACCTAGCCACAACAAACAAGGAGAGTCACGAGGCATAAGAGAGATGGATGTCAATAACGAGGAGAAGAAGAAGATGCAGCATGAATTAAGCGACCTCATGGGCAAATACAAGGAGATGGCTAAAAAGGTGGGAGCCTCGTCCTTGGTAGACCAGATGCTCATCGGCACAAACCTGCCTTATAGTTGGGAACTGATGGCCATGCCACTACTACCAAAATTCAGAGTTCCCCAGATAGACCTATATGATGGATCCAAAGATCCCTTTGAGCATTTGGACACTTTTAAGACCTATATAACCTTACATGGATTCCCACAGAGATCACTTGCAGGTCCTTCCCTTTGACCCTAAAGGGTGCAACACGAGCATGGTTCACATTGCTAGCACCAAACTCAATCTACAGCTTTGAGGACCTGGCTCTCCTCTTCATCATGCAGTTCATGGCCAACAAGAAGAGAAGACACCCAGAGGATTACCTCCTGACCATCAAGCAGCAAGAGGACGAAAGCCTCAAAGCATACTTGGCCAGATTCAACAAAGAGCACATATCCACTGATGAGCCAGAAGAGAAAATTATTCTCGCTGCCTTCCTAGGCGACATATGGCCTCAACACCCTGGGCGAAGTTGGCTCCCACCACACTACAAGAATTTATGGATTAGGTGGACGAATTCATAAATGCTAAAGACATGATTTGAGCATTGACAACACCGAGAAAGACGGAGTTGGAGCATACTGACAGGAAGGCCAAAACATCAGCCCAGTCCAAACAATGACAGAAGGAGACACTATGATAATACAAGAAGATGACAGACCAGTTGTTCGGGAAGCTAACTGCCGGGACATTAATCTTCGATATTGCACCTACCACAAATCCACCACCCACAACACTGCTAAGTGCAAATCCCTCAATGGAGAAAGAGAGAAAGTGGCATACCCAACCCCACAACACCGTACTGACCGATGGAAGGAGCTGGAGCAGAGCCAAAGAAGGTTTGACAGGCCACGAAGAAGCGAGAACCCAAGGAGGCAGGCGGAGCGAGAGCCCCCACGTAACCGCCCTTGGATGCCACCTAGTGAAAGCGCCCTTTTGGGTGAGTTCGAACCATCGCCAGGGGGTTCATCGATGGTGGCCCAACCTCCTCTAGCAGAAAAGCGCATGCCAGAAAGGCACTGTTCAAGGAAGTATATTCGGTCGAATACTACCCAACTAAGCAGAGAAGAAGCGAGATTATGCTAGTCATCACTTTCAGGGAAGCTGATGAGGAAGGAATCCTCTAACCCCACGATGACGCCTAAGTGGTGACTATATTGGTAGCTAACTTCACCACCAGGAGAACCCTTATCGACAATGAAAAATCCGCTGACATCCTTTTGGGATGCCTTCACTTAGATGGGGATTGATCTCGCCCGCCTGCGACATGCACCCATGTCGTTGAAGGGGTTTATAATGGATATGGTTCAGCTAGAGGGAACCATCACTCTCTCAATCCTGGCTGGGAAAGCCCCCCACACCACCTACGCAATGACTTACTTTATAGTGGTGAAGGCCCCCTCATCGTAATGCCATACTGGGGTGACCCACTCTTAACAACCTGAAGGCAGTAACGTCAACTTAATAACAAGAGATGAAGTTCCTGGCTGCAACAAGAGTGGGCGAGATCCGTAGCGAGTAAGTCTTGGCACGCGAATATTATGTGCAAGAACGGAAGATGACAAAGGGCGAGATCCACATGATAGAACCCCCGAGTTCGTCACAGTGGAGGAAGAAATCAAGGACGAGCAAGCTCTCAAACAAGTAGAGCCAAACAAACCACTCGAGCTGGCTCCCCTAGACCCAAGTTGTCCCAAGGCCACGACCAAGACTGGCAGCAGAATGGTGCCTGACATGTGATGAACAATGAAGCAACTCCTCATGAAACACTTGGATGTGTTTTGCTGTGGCCACGAGGACATGCTCGGGATTGATCCCAACATCATCCCACACCAACTATGTGTGGATCAGGAAGCTAAGAAGATCAGGTAGAGTTTTAGTGCCGAGAAGTGCACCACCATCACGGAAGAAGTCAACCGCCTCTTAGCAGTAGGATTCAATGTTGTGCTAGTGAAGAAAGCCGACAACAAGTGGAGAATGTGTGTTGATTCCACTAATTTGAATAAAGCCTGCCCCAAGGATAGCTTCCTTCTCCACCGAATCGACCTGATAGTAGACTCTACCGCGGGCCATCGCATGCTTAGTTTTATGGATGCCTACTCAGGGTACAACCAAATCTGCATTAGCCCCAATGACGAGGAGAAAACATCGTTCATCACAGATAGGAGATTGTACTACTACATGGCCATGCCTTCAGCTTGAGAAATGTGGGGGCCACCTACCAGTGGTTAGTCAACTGCATGTTCAAGGAACAGATAAGGTGGAACATGGAGGTTTATGTGGACGACCTACTTGTAAAGAGCAGGACCCCTAAATAACATTTAGCCAACCTACACGTGGCCTTCGCAGCACTAAGGCACTATCAAATGAAGCTTAACCTGGCAAAGTACCTTGATAGTCCTCCTCTGCTCAGTCAAGCTGAACCAAGAGAAGTCTTAAGCCTATATTTGTCTATTTCCCCGTACGCAATTTCCACGGCTTTAGTGCGAGACTTGAAGGGCTCCCAGAAACAAGTATGCTAATCTAGCCATGCTTTTTGGGGAGCAGAAGTGAGATACCCTTGCATGGAACAGCTTGCCTTCGCCTTTATAATGACCGCCCGCCGGCTTAGACTGTACTTCCTAGCGCACCCAATACAGGTCGAGACTAAAGCCCCATTGAAGAAGATTCTGCAATGACTAGACGTCTCAGGTCGGTTAATGAGTTAGGCAATAGAGCTGAGTGAGGTTGACATTGAGTGCGTCCCTAGAAACAATGTTAAAGGGCAAGTATTGGCAAACTTCGTAGCAAAGTTCACTGGCTTCCCATAAGAGATCCGAGATTCACCCCCCGTGAAGTCCTAGTAAGTCTTCGTCGATGGCTAATCCTGCCAGGCTAGAGAGGGAATGGGAGGCCATATCGTTACCAATGTTGGAGAAAAGCACGACTATGCCATCAAATTGGCTAGAGAAGAGCATATCGTTACCGACATTGGAGAAGAGCACGCTAACAACGAAGCAGAATACAAAGCATTGTTGGTTGGCTTAACAATCACCGAGGTGCTAGGTGCTGATGAAATAGCAGTAAAAGCCGACTCTCAGGTGGTCATCAACTAGGTCTAGGGGGAGTTTACCATGAAGAGCGAAAAGTTGAAGAAGTACTTGACGTTGGTGGGGTATAAGAATGGCCGCTTCCGATACTTCCAGATCCAACAAATACCAAGAGCCGAGAACAAGAAGGATGAAAAGTTGCGCAAGTTGCATCTAGACGATAGGACTCCCCTACCTAAGCAAATAATGGCAAGGACGGTGGTAAGGTCGGGAGCTCCAGAATGGGCTACGGACATAATCAAGTACCTAGATGCCAATGAATTATCCAACAACAGGTGGGAAGCGAAGAAGATCAAGAACAAAGCAATGCGCTTCACCCTGATCGATATAGTCTTGTACAAGCAGGGTTACTCCATACCCCTCCTAAGATGCATCTCGATCGAGGAAGCACAGTACATACTGGCAGAGATACACGAGGGAGTGTGCGGTAATCACTCTGGAGGGAAAGCGTTGCCAGGCAAGGTAATGAGGGCAAGATACTACTGGCCACATGTGCTCAAAGACGCAAATGATTTTGTCCAAAAATGTCAAAAGTCCTCCCCAATTCCGCACTATCCACCAGAGGAACTGACATCAATCACGTCGCCATGGCCCTTTGCACAATGGGGCATTGACCTAATCAACCCCCTGCCCATAGGCAAAGGAGGAGTAAAGTTCGTCGTGGTGGCTGTAGACTACTTCACTAAGTGGGTTGAAGTTTAAGCCCTAGTGATGATAACGGCGAGTTACATCAGCCAATTCCTGTGGAAGGCGGTCGTGTGCAAATTCGGCACCCCGCGTTTTATTATATTGGACAACGGAAGACAGTTTGACTATGACCATTACCATGGCTGGTGCATGGACTTGGAGATCAAATTCAAGTACTCATCCCCAGGACACCCACTGTCTAACTAGCAAGTCGAGGTAACCAACAAGACATTACTCGGGATCCTTAAGAAGAGCTCAACGACAAGAAATAGGCCTGGGCAGAAGAGCTTCCAGGGGTATTGTTGGCCTACTAGGCCACAACCAGGACTCCGACTGGTGAAACTCCCTTCACCCTCACCTACAGACATGAGGCAGTAGTGCCCGTTGAAGTAGGAATGCCCACGTACAGGATTCAGCACTTTAATCAAGATTCCAATAACGCAATGCTAGAAGAAGAGTTTGACCTATTGGAAGAAAGAAGATTAGAGGCAAAGATAAGGACCACGGTCAACAAAAGGAAGGCCAAACGCTGCTTCAACCAGTGAGTCCAACCAAGATCCTTCAAAGTAGGAAATCTGGTGCTGAGACAAACAAAGATGACTACCCGAGACGAAGGGAAGCTAGGGCCACGATGGGAAGGTCCCTACGTGGTCACTACTAACAACCACTTGGGCTCTTATCGGCTCAAAGATTCACAGGGAAATGACTAACACACCCATGGAATGCCACACACTTGTAGAAATTCTTTTGTTAAAAGTGTAAGCAATGTTTTATCTCAATAATATAAATGATGAATGAAAGTGTAAGTCTCCAAGGAATGTGTTCTTTCTCATCCAACAACCAACCTCCCTCACGACTATGAGGCTCAACGAGTCGAGTCCAGTCTTTTGAACTGCTCGACCTCTTCTACGTCAACAAGGCGAGTCTAGTCTTATGAACTGCTCGACCTCCCTCACGTCTGCGAGGGTCAACAAGGCTAGTCCAGTCTTACGAACTGCTCTACCTCCACTATGTCAACAAGGCAAGTCAAGTCTTACGAGCTGCTTAACCTCCCTCACGTCTACGAGGGTCAATGAGGCGAGTCTAGTCTTACGAGCGGCTCAACCTCCAATACGTCAACAAGGAGAGTCCAGTCTCATGAACCGCTCGACCTCCCTCATGTCTACGAGGGTCAACGAGGCGAGTCTAGTCTTATGAGCTACTAGGTCTAGTCCTACGAGCTGCTCTACCTCTGCTATTACAACAAGGCAAGTCCACTCTTACGAACTGCTTGACCTCCTCACGTTTACGAGGGTCAACAAGGCAAGTCCAGTCTTACAAACTGCTCGACCTCCCTTACGTCGGCAAGGTGATTCAGGTTTGCAAATTTCACACTTGTGAATGGGGATTATTTATGCTAACCAATTTTGCTTCTGTCGCATGGTCGAGCATCTACTACTTACCTCCCCTTGAGAGTCAAATAGGCAGGGTGGGTCTCCAGACAGCCCTAGCTTTAACACTTAATCTATTGGGCGCTCCAATAAACAAAGCAAAGAAAAGGGAATAGAAGGAAAAAGAAGGCCAAAGACATACAAAGAAAAAGATGTACAAAAAAAAAAGAAAGTGCAAGATCAGCCAGCGCGTTCATCAAGGAAGGCATCCAGCATTAGATCCTTGCCCACAGTAGAATCATGCTTCAACGCGGTCACGTCCGAAGGAAGAGACTTCATGTCCAAGGTTAGCGATGGAAAGGGGACTCAGGGATGGAATATCTTCGCCAAGGTCGAAGATGTCTTTGCCCTCGCCTGCCTATATGTGCCCCCAGGCGAATGGGGACCCTTTGCTTCCAACCACACACTCATCTCCCTCGGGGGAGGGAATCATCTCGATGTTGAGCTCGGGCAGAGGGACAACAATCTTGGACTCTCTTAAGGGGCCTTCCAAGAGGGCCTCATAGAAATGCAGCGCCAACATCTCTTCAGCCAAAGTAAGGACCTCGACCTTCCCCTCATTGCCCGGCGGGGTAGGGGAAGAAACCGCCTGACAAACCAGAGGGGGGACCACGGGCCTAAGGGCTTTGGCCACCTCAGAAATAACCCGGACCCTAGGGGGCTCACTAGCGACTGCAGAACCACTCAGCTGGGTGGCAGGCAGCGTGGTCTTAGAAGCAAGAGGTGGCGGGGTAGTCGTAGCAGCCCCAACGGCAGCCAAATATGATCTCAGCCAATAAACAACCACAGGGATGGATGGTTGCCCAGATGGGGGTGGCGGGGCAGAAATAGAACTACTATCCCCTCCGATGGGGGCTCAAAGGCCTCATGAGCCCTTGAGGAGCAATGGGGTGCACGGGGATACAACACTCTTCAAAACAAGCATGCGTCGGGAGGGGCCAAGTATCGCCTTACACTAGCCTCCTCCAACAAGGCCTCAGAGTAAACATCCTCTGAGTGCGAGTCGACCCAGGCTCGGGCAATATCTAGCCAACTCTCCTCTTCTTTGGTGGACATCAGACGAATCTTCTTATCCTCTAGCACGACCCCCCACATGGAGCGAATGGGGAATTCCTATCGAGTAGCCTATCCGGCTAGGAACTTAACCCCTTACCAGAAAAAAAGAAGAACCATTGGGTCCAGTCTTTGACTCGGTTGTATCGCTGCTCCAAATGAACCACCATCTGCTTTTGATGCAACGAAAATTACAAGTGTTCCCTTTTAGCTTTAAGATGTTGTTGGTCAGAAGGAACTCTTGGGCAGTGAGATTTGGGGACTCCGGGCTAACCTCCTCCAATGCCTGACGCCAGACGACGCAAAAACTGGTCGAAATCCTCCAGGCATTGGGGTGAAGCTGCCTGTGAGCAAGACGAAGGAAGTCCTACACGTTGCAGACCAACCAAAAAAATAAAGTTGCAGTCCCCAAGTAAACATGATGGGATACAATGCCACCCTTGAGGCATAACCCTTGGAGTCGACGGCCTCTTCACAGGGAGCAAGAACCTCGAAGACTAAGGAGTTCGAGACCTCGAAAGAAGCATTCAGCGACCTCAAAATTGTCAAAATGGTCTCCGACCTCAAGCTATACCCGTCAAAATGTTGGGAGTTAGTGCACACCTTTTGAGGGTCCAACCCCCCAAGGGTTCTAAAGGATTTAGGGGGGGTTGGCAGAGCTTACACATTGGGGAGCAACACTAGAAGTATTCTTAGGTGCCATAAGGACAAAGGAAATGGATGGGATACGAAGCAAGAAGAAGAGAGAGAATGAAGCAAGGAGGCAAGAGAGCTAGGGGACAAGTTTAAAGGCTCGAAAAAAGAATGAAGGCAAATAGGCTCAAAATGGAAGGAGGGCTGGGTTTAAATAGGCACCCACGACAATTGAAGTTCTCCAAACGAGAAGAGAGCACGCGCTGTGGGAAGGAGAGTAGACGGACACAAATCTTACTTATTTCCTAAAACCCAATCAAACATTTTCACTTAAACTATTTCACTACTATTCACAAAGTTATTATATACAATTATCCAAAACGTTAAACATGATGCATGGTTTCTAGAATGTGCATTCCACACCAACATGATTCAAAACGTTAAAAGTACTTACCAAATGGAGGACTTTACTTTTCAAAATCATTCATGTCGATTTTCTTCTCTTTTTTTGAGTAAAGAACTGCTAATTGTACCGATGAACACAAGGAATTTAAGTGTAATATTAGAGATTAAGAATTATTAATTATATGAAATTACCTAAAATATTATCTCTGCCAAATACCGGAAATATTTTTTTTTTCCTGAAAACGTTAGTGTGACAGCCAAATCGCATAAACAAATTGTTCAATGTTTTCTTGAAAACTTTTTAACAAACAAAGCCTGATTGATTCATGGATTCTGTGTTTAGAATCCGATTGAAGGATTTGGCATCTTCGGTTGTAAACATCGTTTTTCAAAACTGTTTGCATTAATTCCTGGTTATGTTAGCCCCATAGAGATTATGATACTAGGAAGGGTTGACTCAGTAACGTGTGGTTCGAAAGTGTGGTAAAAAAACACTATCACATTGGTCTAAAATATGCAGTGAAATACCAAAAATGCATTGAAGAAGACTAATAAAACTGAAATAGTACTATACACTGCTACAATAGACGAGTCTCCCTTCTCTAAATCTTCAATGGTTTCCTTTCCACATTCGAGTCAAAATTCCATCAATTCTTGATGAAACCCAAACGATTCTAGTTTGTCTAGGATCTTAGAAAACAGAAAGTCAGAAAGAGGAGAAGAAGAAAGAAAAATAATATGATAACTAGTCTCCCTATTATGAAGAGTATATATAAAAGTTATCAAAATGATGGAAGACGTTATAGCTGTTCATCTTACAACCTTGTGTGGAAAAAAAAAATACAAGGAATCCGAAGTTCAAGCACACTGTTTCAAGATCACCAATAAAGACAACCCTGTGACTATCTCGATCAAATATATTCTTAATCCCCCATTCATCTGAAATGCCCATGACTTGTTTCCCTCATAAAATTAGTTTTATGGCTCAGATAAAAAATACAATGACAAGAAGGTTCCTTTTCAAAAGAAATAATTACAAGAAGAACAAAAAAGTAGATATGTTTTGTAAACCTAATGATCGTATTTTCTCTTTTTTATTAATTTCTGACTGATCCTATCCTTTTCAATCAAGCATTTGGATATTTGAGATTAGATGTCGCATCAAACCTGCAGTCTGTCAAGGAAAGGGAGCAATATGTTGGGAACTCTCTCCGAGAACTCAATCCAGATGATCTAGTGCTACTTCATAACAATACCAAGCTCTCCTTAAAATTGCAGATTTGCAGATTACTATCGCAGGTTCATGGATGACACCTTTATGCTTTCACTGTCTTGGTGAAGCTTGAATTGGGAAGCAGCAATACAGAACCTAGAGAACAAAAAGGTAGAGGATAAAGCCGAACAGTCAAAAACTAGTTCAAGGAGCACAGAACAGAACGGAGAAACTGGAGAGTTCCTCCAAACCATGTAACGACAAGCTGATTGAGGGTGGCCACATATCTGAAACTACGGAGATTGATTTCTGCAAGCATAAGAATTAATACAGAGTTTTAAGTTATTACAATGAATCAAGGAACCAAGATCAATACAATATAATACTAAAATAAAGAAAGTTGAAATAAAACAGAAATTTAATAAAAGATAACAGCTATGTCCATGCTTGCAAGATATGAAGCTAGTGGCACTTACAAAACTGTAATGAAAACTTGGATAAAGCTATAATATTAGATGTGGATGAAAGAGCCTTTCAGTTTTTGAGTACGCTATTATAGGCACCAATGCCCAGGTCATGACAGAGTAATAAAACTAAAGATAATGGTATTAACAGGATCAAGAATTTATGCTATTCTCCCAAGTTTAAACCCAACACCAAGAGATCACTTCAACTGTTCAATTGCAAATCATCTTCAACAAGATAAGGTGTAATGGTAAATCTAGCCATGTCATACTCCAGAAAAGAAATAAAGTTAACACTTCATGCAAACCCAAAGGTGATATATATAACTGTTAATGTATTAATAAATGATTAAATTAATTTCTCCCAACCCATTTAGGCATTCAGGACAAATGGTGATTTAACATTGTATTTTAGTGATCCTAAGCTAGAATACTGACACCACTCTTTACTTTCATTTCAACCATGTGTTGGATTCGCTTTTAAGAAGGTCTATAGCACATATATGCAAGTGTGTTAAAAAATATCAATTTGATAATTATCTTCATCACTTGTGGTCAAACTTGAGCTTTTAGGATAGATGGCGATTTAAAGTATGCATTACATAAAGATATGCAAATGTCAATCAACAGATTCAATAAGCTATTAGCCACTCAAAAAGAAGTCCACTATCATAAAAATACCATACAAATAAAACTGATATGTCAAATGCTTTAGTTGCTTGTTTTTAAGATCATCTTATAGGCTAAAATTGGCAAGAGAAACTCAAAGACACCAATTAAATCCATATGACTAGTTTAGCTATTTGTTAAAAAATTTACCTGAAATGATCTATAAAAGAAGTGCAGATTTACTGATCCAAAAATAAAATGTAAATCATATATTCATCATACAAAGTCCTTTATACTTCAGGTATTTTCCGTCAACCAGTCATGGTTCCTGTCCCACATTTTAAAATCTTTTTGCAGATATCATAAGTTTAAATAAATTTCAAACTAGAAGTAAGGGGCATTTTTTGAGCAAAAGGGACATTGCAACAGCTGTATTGGCTACTTTACGTGCATTTTAACAGGCTGGACAGACATTTTTCACCCTAAGACACTGTAAGCAACCAAGTACCATTGTAATTAGTACTAGCAAAGAGCAAAAAACAGAACCAGAAAAACAAAAGGACAGAGATGGGAGCAAAACCTATAATCATTTGTACAATCTGTTCAACGCATAAATGATATAATGCTCACTCTTACCTTCCTAACCTGAGAAGATATCTAATACTAATGGCCAATACAACTTTAGCATTGTCAAACAAAATGTACTATTATGATAAGAAGTCTCTTTCTTCTACACTCCACCCCCCGTCTCAAAAAAGGAATATGCATATCCATATTTATTATTGATATACAAGACACACACAAAATATGCATGTGTTTGTGTGCCCAAGGAGAATTAACAACACTATCTTCAGGCAAATATTAGAGAAAAAGTTAATCATATTAGTGAAATCACAAATTCGCAATGAAACTTGAATAGGAGAGTTACAGTTACAATTAACCGGGTGTTGACTGGCCTGCCCAGGTTCAGTTAGACTTAACTCCATATCATGAGTTGCTGCCCAACCAGGTTCATATGCTTCGAGGAAACCAATCTTTGCCTTATTAGGTAGATCATGGGGATGAACAAATGGTACTCCAGGTGGCCACCCAATTTCCATTCTTATGTTGGCACATGGGCTATCTAATATGTGAACATGATTCTCACATTCCTTCAGGTTACAAAACCTCAGCTTGATTCCCTTCTTATCTGCAATGTCCTGAACCCTCTCCTTCAGAACCCTTTGAGCCTCGAGCCGTAATCTTTTGGACGGTGGCAACGGTTTGCTTCTTGGATCATTTTTCCTTCTCCTCATCAAGGGCTTCATAGACCCTGTACCACCATTTCATCGACCCAAGGACCTGCTGTTAAAAACTTTTTACTAAGGACTACTTGACAGAATATAACATAATTTAATACTATGATCGTGAGATTGAAGACAGCAAAAGTTTGCTAGAAGTGATATCCTCTCTGCTAGCGAAAGAAAATAACTTTTGGTGTTCAACAAACAATCCTACATATGATCAAATCCCTCTCTCTTTTCACGAAAAAACGACATGGCATTTAACACAAGTTAATTCCAGACTGCCGCAATTAATTTATTTTTTTGAAGTATGACACAGTAATCTATTTGTCACTCACAAGCCCATCCGCATTGCATCCATTTTTTTTATATAAGTAAACGATTGTATTAATAAAATTAGGCATAGCCCAAGTACACAAAATGTTATACAAGAGGTAACACCTATTTAGGAAGAAGAAATGGAAACAAGAAATTCATGAAAATCAAGGCCACTAAAATCTACAGCTGTGGCCCACAGAAATATAGTGTTAACAAAAAGTAATCCAAGTTCTTCTAATGAGTGCTCCTTGTCTTCGAACATCCGGTCATTTCACTAGCATAACCCAAGCTAGACCAGCTGAACACTTCATCCCATAACGCTCTAGTAACCTCACAGTGCAGTAGAAGATGATCCACAATCTCACCACTTTTCTTGCACATACAGCCAAATCCACTATGATCACCTTGCGTTTCCGTAAGTTATCCATCGTAAAAATCTTACCCAAAAAATGCCGCTTTGGGAGGCGCCTTATTTCACCAAATCCTTCTCCATGGTAGATTGTTCTACTGTTGTGTGAGAGACTTATAAAGAACAAACCGAAAATGGACATTTACCTGAGGGTACCCAACACATGTTAGCTCCTTGAGTTCTCGATTTCATGGAGTACAGAAGACTAAAGAAATCCTCAAAGCTGCCAACTTCTCAATCTTGGACCGCCCTAGTAAAATCTGCATTCCATTCGACTAGGTCACCAAATATCTCCATAAATCAGCCACTGAAACTTCTTTCTCACATGCAATCCTGAAAACTGAAGGGAACGAGTCATTAAGGGCATTATCTCCACACCACAGGTCGCTCCAAAATTTTATTCTAGAACCATCTCCCAACACCAATCTAGTGTGACAAGCAAAAACCCGCCACCCTCATCTATCTAATGTGCTTCCATATTCCCACTCCATATGCCCCACGTACCTCCCTAGTGCTCCACCCCCCCCCCCCCCACCTCCCCATGCCCCACAACAAACCTCCATATTTTAAGTCAATCACCAACTTCCCTAAGGCTTCCAATTCCGTATTATATCACCACAACCATTTCCCAAGTTAGCCCCGATTGAAGATCCTCAGGCTATTCAATATTTTATCATTATTGTTTCACTATTTTTTACTATTATTCAATATTTTATCATTACTTTTTCACTATCTTTTTACTACTATTCACAGATCATCTGAAATCACCTCAATACCCAAACGTACCCTCAGATTTCTAATTCTCAACCCACCATAAGAGATTGGGGAGCATACCTTATCCCACTTGACCAAATGAAATTTGAAGTCATCTCTCAAACCACTCCTAAGGAAATCACGATGAAGTTTCTCAATACGGGTCACCACACTTGCTGGAATTGGGAATACAAATAAGAAATACGTTAGTAAATTAGACAAAGTGCTTTTTGATTAAGGTGACCCTACTACCTTTCGACATTACAATCTCTTCCAACCTGCCAATCTGCATTCAATCTTCTCAATCACTGTATCCCAAATCAATTTTGCTAACTGTTGGATGTTGCGAACATTACCCACTGGCACCAATTTTTATTTTTTGAAATTCACTTTCAAACTTTATGCCACTTCAAAACAGAGTAGAAGTGTCCTCAATGCCTGAATCTAGTTTTGTTCTGCCTCACAAAATATCTGTGTATCATCTGCAAACAACAAGTAAAAAATATTAAGAGAGCCCCTATTGAAAATTTCAACATTTAAATGCACCATCTGATACACAAGCACGATCTCTCCCCAAATCTACACCTCCCAATCAAGTAAAGTAGGAACTCTCAATTGACATGATCATAAACCTTCTCCATATCCAACTTGCATAGGGTCCCCAGATTGCCAAATTTTAGCTTACTATCTAGACATTCATTGGCAATGAAAACTGAGTCTAAAATTTGTCTACCCCTTACAAATGCATTTTGGCGTTTTGTAATGATCCTCCCCAAAACCTCCCCTAGGCAATTTGCAAGCACCGTGGAGAGGATCTTATGCACCCTTATTCACAAGACTAATGGGCCAATAATCCTTCACCTCCAATGCCCCATTCTTCTTGGGAATAAGTGCGACAAAAGTGGCATTAAAGTTTTTCTCAAATTTCCCAACCAAAAAGAATTCCTGGAACACCTTCATTAAATCCTCATTCACCACATCTCAACATGATTGAAAGAATCCCATAGAAAAACCATTGGACCAGGTGCTTTGTCTTTGACCATTCTCCTTATCAAACCATGAACTTCCATCTCCTCAAAGGGCCTCTCCAACCAAGAAACATTCTGCAAGTCAATGGACTCAAAGGCTAGTCCATCTTTGGCCATCACCCCACCTATTCGGTAAGTAAGTGTTCAAAAAGTTCAGCAACATGCTCTCGAATCATAGGAGCCTCCGTACAATCCACACCATCTATATTTTCAATGATATTGGTTCTCCTATGAAAGTTGGACACTCTATGAAAGAACTTTGTACTTCAGTCTCCTTTTAACCACAATGCTCTTGATTTTTGACGACAAAAGATCTGCTCCAATAAAATAATCCTCTCTAATTCGGAAGCTAACTTAGACTACCGAGATAATTCTTTCAAGGAAAGAACCCGACCCTCTTGTATCCTCTCTACCTCCTGTAGCTTCTCCAATATGGACTTCTTGTGGTCACCAATATCACCAAAGGATTGAGCATTCCACAACTTTAAATCTCTTTTTAAAACTTCCAATTTACCTGCAAAAATAAAGCTAGGGGTGCCATGAATCTGATATGAAGACCACCATTGCCTAACCCTTTCCACAAAACTATCAGTTTTCAGCCACATATATTCTAATTTAAAGTACCGATGCCCTCCTTGAATACCACCACGATCTAGCAAAAGAGGAAAATGATCCAAACAAAGGCAAGGCAGCCTCTTTTGACAAAGGTCTGGATAATGAATTTTTCACTCAAATGAGACTTAAAATCTGTCCAATCTAGACCACGTATGATTATTGGACCACGTATATGCTCCTCCCATGCAAGGGATATCCACCAAACCCAAGTCGAAGATACACTTCGAGAATTCTATAATTGCTGGCTGCAGCCTTCTTTCTCCTATACGTTCTCTTGAGAACCTTATAACATTAAA
Source organism: Juglans microcarpa x Juglans regia (assembly GCF_004785595.1). Taxonomy (NCBI): domain Eukaryota; kingdom Viridiplantae; phylum Streptophyta; class Magnoliopsida; order Fagales; family Juglandaceae; genus Juglans; species Juglans microcarpa x Juglans regia. The sequence goes on from NC_054605.1 coordinate 2,108,405, forward strand.
CTCATCACCTATTCACCATGGTAAATCCCACCTGCTACGTACTCCAGCAATTTCTTCCCATAAAAGTCTTATACCATGTCCAAATTCGGCCCTTAAATACCAACAAAAGTCCACAAAAAATTGTCTTCACACTGTTAAAGGAACATGACATTGTATACTCCCCAATGAAATCTTTCATTTTCTCCACCATCCTTCTATCCCACATCACTAAGACACCAACGGAAGCCCTATTGCAAGATAAGCCCAATCCACATATGTGCAACTCCATAAACTTCGAACGATTCTCCTTGGAATAAATTTCAGTTTAGTTTCCTGTAAGCAAACAATGTCCGCATTCCATTCACGAAGCAAATTTTTATCAAAAGGTGTTTATTGGCCTCATTAAGCCCATGGACATTCCAAGAAACGATTTTAGGCTTCATAAAGATGGTGCTAGCCCCATCCCTTTGGATCTTTGTTTGCTTGAGTTGCCCTCATAGTTGAGAGACTATGTTAACCTCTTTAGCTCCTTCTATTTTTTAGAACCTGATTTCTTTAATTGAACATGTCCAACTCAATGGCTATAGGCAAAGCCATGAATTGTTCCTCAAAACCCTCACATTCAATTCCCACACATTGTTGGATTTCCTTTACCTTATGTAACACCCAATCAGAGATGCTAGACTGACCTAGCAATAGATAGTTTAGGGGTATGGGCTCTCCAACCATGTATATCTCATCCCTGGGTATCCACTGTGACTTCATCGGCATCCCCATCTCTTCCTCAGCACAGGAAAGCCTAACATCCCACTCGGAGGAGTCAAGTGTAGGGACTAACATCTGTGATAGCCCTAGATCCCCTCCCTCGTCACTCCCAGCCCTTGAAAATAACACACGGACTACATCCAGAGGCAAGAAACCCATTGCTAGAGAATATGCCACCAGAAGCTCAAGAGAGGGCTCTCCCCCGCTGTCCGTCAACCTTGTATGTCCTTGTTGGGCCTGAGATCCGACACTCAGCGGTGCAGCATCAACAGGAAACATTTATGGTTCTGTTGGCGTCAACACTACAAGTCGTCTCCACTAGCTAGGCCACTGTCAAAGGTTTCTTGACCGGGAGCAAGGCTACCAAGATCTTTTCCGGAAAGATTGCCTATCTCCTGCCGGTGGAAGGCCCAGCCTTGCACCCTCTCTGATTCTCCAAACGGGTTAGGCTCCTACCTTTGCTTTGCCTTTATTTTGCCCCATGGCTGAGGCCCAGAGGAGTAGTTGATGTCCTTTTCGCGTACTGTGGCTGCCCATCCACATGATTAAAGCCCACAATTTCCTCAATATGTCCCACGTGTTGGAGCCCGAACTACCAGCCCATGTCCTTTCCACTTGCCTTTGGCCTATTAATTTTATCAGGCCCGATACTTTTATGGACTGCATAGCCCAAGCCCACATCATCTTCTTCCTCAATGCACTATATCAATGTGTCAGCTTTCTCCTGCAATGCCGCTAGTTGTGATTTCATTTCTTTCAGAGTACTATGCACACCACCTCCTGCCAGACCGACAAGGCACCTGCCATCGCCACCTTTCCACTACGCACGTACTATACCAGTGGTTTGAGAAGCCATTCCAGTCTCTTGGCCATTATTGTATCTCGTGGTGGATCTACGCTGAGTTGTCCCACCGCCGATAGCTCCACCCTTCCACTGCTCTCTGAACTACACCGGCGACATCATTTGCACCAATGCCTCCCTGTAAGACTGATTTCGCATTCAAATCCCCACCATTGGTAGCGCTTGCGATACTCCACCTCTATTGCGGTTCACGACTTCCTCCTTCGATATAGCCTCCCTTAGCGCAACTTCCATCCTCCTCCATCCCTTCCCCTCCATTTCTTCCGATGTAAAGATAAAGTTTTGTCTTCCACCCCCACCATATTCCACTAGCGCCATGAATCGGCCACGGGCATTTAAGCACCTCTACGCTATGAAACTTCTAGCACCCTCCCTTGACGTAGTGTAGAAGTCCTTCGTCCCACCACTTAGACAATCCTCCAGTGTTCTAACAAACCAATGCACTGATACCATCCCAAGTCTCATCTCCTTCACTACCTTCCAGCTTCTCTATCTTATGAGCAAGGAGCCACCACCTTCATCAAAACAAAAAGTTTCAATTCTATAACTAGTTGTTTCAGGAACACCATATCACTCTAACTCACATAAAACTCTCTGCTCAGCCATAAAACTCACCGTTAAACCCCATAGACCTCATCGGACTTTTGGTTGTACGGAGAGAGAGTTTTGGTTGTAACCCATCACAGTTTTGGTTGCATCCATTATAACCCATAAAGCTCATAATCTACCCATCAATAAATTTAAGAAGGTCAAACTCATAGTAATATAATCTTAAGTCATTCAGACATCAATATCTCAATCACACCTCTAGATATGGTGCAAGTTCTTGCTTCTAGATAATTTCAAAACAAAACCTACATTAGCATAAAAAAATTGAAACAAAAATTCACCTAACAAAAATTTTCTGTCAACTATCATGGTGCATCAACACTGCTCTAGAAAAAGTATGCAAATTAACTCCAGTGGTTAAACAACGGAAAACTAGATATCCTTAGAATGCTGCCTACCATCTTGGGCTGGAGGGAAATTAAAACAGTGGATATTCTGCCTGTGAAAAAGCTGATCAGTTGGATAGGATCTCTGCATGAAGTCATCTACAGGTACTGGAAGCTGGAACTGAGCTTCAACCCCGTGACCAGCTGCTCTCATCTCTGAACAGCTGAGACTGGTCATTGATTTAGGCATTAGTTTAAAAGATATAGAACATCTTCCATGCATGCTACCCTGCATACTATTGACTTCTGCTCTATGTAACGCAGGGTTGATATAGCCTGCCGTTGCCTGATAAAGTGCTAGTCCAGGATAAACAATGGCTTCTTGGGGACCAAGATCTCCATCAACTAGAATCCACCTGCCTTGGAAATCTCTTATGTGTAATCCTGCCCGATCTGACTTAACAAGAGATATCATGCTTTTATCAGCTTGGTGTTCATGGTCCGGATACATAACTAACTGTCCACCCTCTGGGGTTGCTAAATCATGTTGTGCTCCCTGGAATGACGGCCTCGCATGACAGCAAACAGATAATACTGAAGATGAAATTTCCCGATGTCTCAATGGAACATTATCTAGAATCTCAATAAATGGAGAGCTGCGCAAGTTCAAATAGAAGCTGATAGCATCCAGTATAACCCGAGCTGCCTTACCAAGCAGGGCAAATATATCTGGTAAACCAGCTGGAGGGAATTCCATTGCATTGTTTGGCTCATTAGGAGTCAGGCCTGGCCTGTAATCATAAGATTCTTGCCACATTTGAGGATCGGCATAGTATCCAGATGTCTTGCACCACTCGCGAGAATCATTGGTATGTATCATGTCTGCAGCTGGGTATGAGGCTCTTTGGTGAAAGTATAGGCGGGCAGAATCCAATCCAGATCTTAAAAGAGCCCCATCACTGGCTGGGAATTGAATGATGGCAGCAGAGTATTGAGCAAGTGACTGAGACAAAGTCGAGACTGATAATTTGTAAGAATCAGAAGGAAGGCCTTCAGAGGGAACTAGATCAGTGAGCTTCACACGACCCAAAGAAGGCAGGCCACTGCCTGCCATGAAATCTTTTCAATATGCCAGCTGCCTGAGTCTGAATGGTTCCTGTGCACACTTCAGAACAGATGAAAATTAACATCGGTCACAGCAAAAGGTGCAATCATGATCTATCATGTTGAAAATTATAAATCATTCACTTAGCCTGATACAGAATATTATAGTAAAAAGTTGATGGTCCACTCACCAAAAAGAATAAATAGTAGTATACAAGCAACTTAAGGATAAAATTTGGAAATATGCTGGGTTGATGACTGTATACATAATCGAACGAGTCAAACCACCTGGAAATTGAAAATAGTACTGAACAGCATAGCATCAAAATTTCATCTGTGGTTCTCAATTTTACCACTCTATGCCATTGGATGTATGTTGGCGCAGGAAGGTTTGTGGTGGCCGGACAATGACTTGTACAATAATCTTGTATTTATCTCCTAATTTTCCAAAATCTTAGAGATAACATTCATGTCTTCCTGTCATTCATTACCAGGTAAATCAAATGATGTCTTCTTTCTAGCCGAATTTTGGATTTTCTTTTCAGAGGTGTGATATAAAAACCAACTGTGCAGAAACGTAACTTTTCTGGAACTGTTTTTGCAACCAATGAATCCAAACAGGATGCCCAGATTTTTGTTTTCTTTCTCAAAATTTTAAGAACAAGTGGGAAAAAACAAAACAAAAGCGAAAAACAAGATACATTCCCAAACAAGCCCATTAATTTCAGTACTAAAACGAACAATGTATACCCTTGGTCCACCAAATTCCAAAGTTCCAGATATTGAATCCAAGCGATGGTATGAACAACATCTATGAACAGATATTTATTTCCCTGCACGTGTGATCAAAGTTCCCAAGGCTAAAAAATCCACCAAAGCTCCATTGAGAAACACATTGACAATGCATGCCAAGAACTTTAACCCTTCATCCCCAACAGAATGGATAACTCAACTTACTTCCCAACAAATATAAATCCAATGGTTCAAATCTTTATAGTAACTATCGATAGCTTGATATCAGTTCCCAAATTTCATATTTTCACTTTTAAAACCCATGTTAATTACCAAACCAAGGACAATATGCTTTCTCCCTTGCATAACTAAAATAAACAACTTAAAAATGCTTCCATTTTTCACGCGCCATTCTTGAAAAGTACTATAGAAAAATGTATAAATAATCAACTAAAAACGCATAGATAAGCAATTTAGATTAGAAACTAGCTCTAAACGGAAAAAGACTTGCCCCTTCATTAAACCTCTCCAAATCTCGAAGCCAAAAAGTAAGATGAAATGATAAAAAAAAAATAAAAGAAACAATTACCCAGGAACATAATTCGAAAATCACAACCCTGTACTTCCCATGTATGACAAATTACATTCACAAATCGACCATTGTCAGGCGCAGCAAAACACGTAATACATATATCTATATAAATGGATGAATATATCGGAGAGAAAAACTGAGAAACTGACCAGAATTAGGGTTTAGTATTGAGTTGGAAGTGAACCAGCTTATCTGCTGGACGGCAAAAACATGGATGCGACAGAATTTCGAATCCTCATCCTGTCCCCTCGGTTTCCTCTCCGTTACTGTCGCTTGCCACGTCGGCCTAATGTTAGAAAAAGTTACACGAAGCAGCTTTTCCTCCGCAGCGGAAGATGAATACTGATTTCCATGCATCAACCTTTATGAAACTACCATCAACACTGATTCAACAGGAATAATCTTCCTCTTATAATTTGCGCATCAGTTACTGATTGCTATTTACCTTCTTGCTCCAAACTTACAACTTTTTTACATTTTTTCCCAAGGTATAAGGTGTGCAGTAAATACGAATTATTGGCAATGGTTTAGTTATTATCAAGTTTAAAATTTAATTAAAAGTTGAGGTTTGAAATTATTAGAGAGATCAATTCATATTAGACTATTTAAAGTTAAAATAATAATATAATATTAGATATTTTAATAATATTTTTTTAATATTTTGTAAATATGTTTTATATATTAATTAATAATTTAATTTTTATTTGAAATTATTATTTCTCAACTATTTAGTAAAATATTGTTTTGAAAATGAATAATAGCTGGTCAAATTTAGAAAAAGTGATGGATTTATTGGAGCTCAAAAGAGGAGTCTGGAAGTTTTAACTACTTCAATACAAATCGCTTTTGAATTACTAAGCCAAAATTTGGCTAGGCAATGCCAGTGGGTTTTTTTTTTTTTTTTTGTATGAATAGATAACTATTTTTATAACTGATTTTGTAATCTTAAAAAAAAAAACAAAAATGAAAAATATTTTAAAAGGAAAAATCATTCTACCTTTTAACTTATTATTTCACATTTTACAAAATTTAGAAGCTCAAAAGTTTAAAATAACTTATGAGCACTTCAATCATCAAATTTAGATATAAATTTTTGAAGACTAAAAAGAATATTTATGCGAGAAGGGAATAGAAAGAAATGAAAAAATATTAAATTTTGTAAAACCTTCATTCCATTATCTTATTTAGGAATTTAATTACAAGAAAATGAAAAGACAATTATCTTAATTAAAAATTTTATAAAATTCTTTAGCAAAATCAATCACTATAGTTTTATGAATTTACAAAAGGTAAAGGATTTTAATTTTAGCATTCAACTCCCGGAGTGTTTACAAGTGTTTTAAATTAACTCACTTCATCAATATTCCATCAAATTCACCAGCGGCAAGTTTTTTTTTTTCTTTTTTTGAAAGAATGATCCTTTATTACTCAACCAAACATTACAAAACTTCTTCCCTCATTGCAGATTACAGCATGGAAATCGGTTATCAAATGTAGCTGCACATCGACTTGTAAGACATTTCATGCTCGATTCAAGATATGCAACTTCGGTGGTATGGTTCTCCTGTTTTCATTGAGAATGTTGTGTATGTTGACAAACAATTTTGTAAACAGGTCTGAGGTGTTATGCCTCCTTTGAAATGAAGTTATTTCCTATAAAAAAAATTTAAAAAAATTACAAAACTTCCTCTAAAACAATAGACTTAATACAGTCAATAAAAACTTCAACATCTAATACAGCTTCTCTATGATTAAGATCATCTTTAGCAAGATGGTGTGCTGCTTCATTTGATACCCTTCTCGTGTGATGGATAGACCATTGAGCAAATGAGTTGAGCAGAAATTTGGTATCTTCCAGAATCAAACTAGCTGAGCTCATATCCTGCATCTAATTATGTAAACACTTGACCACTTGCAAAGAGTCTACATCTAACATAACCCTGTTGATCCCCATATCCCTACAGAAATTCTTTGCCACTTGCAATGCCATTGATTCAACCATAAAGGACTCAACAAATAGAGTTCTAAGTCAGGACAGCAGCCTATGACTTGGCCCATGATATCCCTTATTATCACTTCAATACCAACCTTGCCTCTGATCTGATCACATGATGCATCCCAATTCACTTTAAACAATTCTGCAATGGGCTTCAACCACACAGAGGTCTGAGTAATGGAATTACCTGATGAGGGCTTCCTCTCTTGATCCACTTATATTACAGTCCTCTTTTACTTTATTGAACAAATAACCAGGAGGATAAAACTCCTTGCAATGAAGAAATGACTTCCTCAACCAAATGAGTCTTGTGATCATATATTCCATATCTAATTCCTCCTTGTTCAGCTTTTAAACTAGCTCACTCCAGATTTTTGTAAAACTATAGAGCTTTGAAAAGACATTTTTCTGGACTTTTTTACACCCTATACTCCATACATCTTGTGAAGCCACACAATTCCATAAGGCATGCCCCACTGTTTCTATAAAAAGAATTGCAAAAAGGGCATCTGTCATATTTCATAATCTTCCTTTTGCAGAGATTAGAATAGCTGGGAATGGCATCTCTACATGCTTTCCAGATAAACATTTTGACAGTATTGGGGATATTTAGTTTCCAAATGGATTTCCAAAAACCAGAATTATTTCTCCCTGATAAAGTACTTGCATTAAACTTGGTGACTAGCTCCCTATTAAGATGGTATGCACTCTTAACAGTAAATTGTCTATTGTTAGAATAGAATCCAACCAGTTTATCATCTCTGCCTCCTGAACTGATGGAGATTTTAAGGATCCGATGAACTTCCTGATGTGTGAAAACCTGGTTCAATAGCTGTTCATTCCACCATTTTAAATTAGAATCAATCAGTACTGCAACTTTTGCCTCCTCTCTAAAAACTAAATTGGAAGATTTAATGTTATGACTATAAGGGGTTGGCAGCCACCTGTCTTTCTAGATCCTCACCTTCTTTCCATTTCCAATTATTCAGTATAAGCCATCTTCCAATAACTTTTTCACTGCCATAATACTTCTCCACACGTAAGATGGTCTTGATCCTAACCTTGCCTTCAAGAAATCATCCTGAGGAAAATATTTTGCTTTAAAAAATCTTGCAGGTAAGGAGTCAGGATGATTGAGAATTTTCCAGCTTTGTTTTGAAAGCATAGCTAAATTAAAACTCTTAAAGTCCCTAAAGCCTAAGCCACCATACTCTTTTGAACCACCCAACTATTTCCAGTTCACCCATTGAATCTTTAAGTGGTCATCATTATAGCTCCACCAAAGTTTCTTCAGCATTCTATTCAACTTCTACGCAATGGAGTCAGGAAGCAAGAAAATTCCCATAGTGTAAGTAGGAATGGTTTGGAGGACAGCTTTCATGAGAATCTCTTTACCTACTACTAACAATACTTTAGTTTCCCATTTCTAATTCTGTTCCAAATCTTGTCCAAAAGAGAGTGAAATGCAGCAGCTTTATCTACCAATGACAGTTGGAAGTCCCAAATATTTTTCAGACCCCGAGGACTTGCACCAGCAATCTACAACATATTACTTTTGACATCAGCTGGAGTGTTTCTACTAAAAAATAAAGAAGTTTTCTCTTTGTTAAGCATTTGTCCCGATGCTTTTTTATAAATTTCCAGCAAATGAAGAACATGACTCCATTCAAGAGAATTTGCCTTACAAAATAGTAGACTATCAAATAATAAGTGATTGATGAAAAGGTTGTTTTTTCCAATTGGTACACCTGAAATGCTTCCCACATCTTCTGCATGATTCAATAGAGAGGTCAAGGCTTCTAAGCATAGAATAAATAAGGAGAAAAGGGGGTCTCCTCGTCTAAGTCCTCTGGAGGGGATGAAAGAAGCATATGATTATCCATTGATCAGTATGGAATAAGAGACTGATTTAATGCAGCTCATCATAAATGAGATCCATCTTTTATTAAATCTCAGCCTAGGCATGACTTCTTCAAGAAAAATTCATTTCACACGATCATAGGCCTTGCTCATGTCAAGTTTAAGATCATCTTTAGCAAGATGGTGTGCTGCTTCATTTGATACCCTTCTCGTGTGATGGATAGACCATTGAGCAAATGAGTTGAGCAGAAATTTGGTATCTTCCAGAATCAAACTAGCTGAGCTCATATCCTACATGTAATTATGTAAACACTTGACCACTTGCAAAGAGTCTACATCTAACATAACCCTGTCGATCCCCATATCCCTACAGAAATTCATTGCCACTTGCAATGCCATTGATTCAACCATAAAGGACTCAACAAATAGAGTTCTAAAGTCAGGACAGCAGCCTATGACTTGGCCCTTGATATTCCTTATTATCACTTCAATACCAACCTTGCCTCTGATCTGATCACATGATGCATCCCAATTCACTTTAAACAATTCTGCAATGGGCTTCAACCACACAGAGGTCTGAGTAATGGAATTACCTGATGAGGGCTTCCTCTCTTGATCCACTTATATTACAGTCTTCTTTTACTTTATTGAACAAATAACCAGGAGGATAAATGTAATACCCCGTATTTTAGTGTATTTTTTTAATTGAAAGATTATTTTTTATTAATTTAAAATTTATTCGCTTGTTTTAAAATTGTTGGATTTTTAGTTGTGTTATTTTTATGATTTTTAGTTTACGAAAATTATTTTTGAAGTGCTTTCTCTAAATTAATTATTTTTTAAGCGTTTAAATTTCTTCTCAAATTAAATTAACTTGTTGTGGGGTTTAATTATTTATTTTCATTTTAATCACTGCGTTTGCATTATTTTATTTTACTTGCTGTGTTAAAATCGTTTCCGTTGGATCGTTTTTGTGACCCAAGATATGAGGATTGGACCTCATTTCTTTCCCTACATTTTCTCTTTCCTCTTTTCTTTTTCTTCTTTTTTTTTTCTTCTCCTTCTTTTTCTTTTCTTTTTCTCCTCTCCTCTCTCGCGCGCCGCACGACTCTCCCCCTCTCTCTCTCCGTCCGTTTCTTCTTCCACCCAGCCCCGCCGCCTCGCGCTGTCGTGCGCGACACCGCCCGACCCACTGTCCTTCCCAGCCACCAGCGACCACCCCCTGTAATCTCAGCCCTAACCGCGCCGCCGTTAGCTCCCACGTGCATCACCAAGCTGCGGCACTCCTTACGCCGTTGCGCCGCCGTCGCGCCACCCCCGGCCACCATCTTCTCACCACATCACCCTCGACCTTCTAACAATCCAATGGACCCAACCCCACCTCCGATCTGTCACCGGTGAAGCCTCACCATCAACATTTTTGTTTTGGGTATTTTTGCACTTCAACCGCCTTTTGCGCCGCCACCCACGGCCAACCACCACCACCACTAGCTTCACCGACATCCCTAAGCCCTACTCTATCAATCTCGGGTTTTCGTTTACACCCGTTCAAAAGTGGGTTCTTGAAACCCACGGCCACAGTGCTTTTGGCACTGTTTTGTTGCTGCGTTACCGCTTCTAGCACCTCCGTGATCTCTCAAAAATTATATTATAGCATTGTAAGTATTTGTCCTAAAGAACTTTTGAGATTTAAATGTATTTATGCTCTAATTCATATTTACTATTAATTTATTGGTGGTGCCGGACTGAGTTCGAGGAGTAAAGGGATCGGTTAGATTGGATGATGGAGTTGTTTGTGTGAGATTGGTTTATGCTATGAAATTTGTTAGCTGTTTCAGGTTTAAATATTGGTGTTTTGAGTTTGACGTTAGTCATGGTGAATATTGATGATTTTTAAGAAGTGATGATATATTTTTTGGATTATTGGTTTGATGTATTGGAAATGTTTAGAAGGGTTTGTTGGGGCCTTTTAACATCTAGAAGTGTTGAGATATTTTTTTCCTGTTGTGGAGTTGTGAACGGAGAGAGAGTAGTGTGTAGTGTCGTCCTGATTAAATTGTTAGTAATTGTTTGGGACTGCAAACTGTAAGAATAAGTGTGAGTTATTGGAATTTGAGTTGACATTGGTTTTGATGCTTGTATTGGACAATATTGAGATTGGTATAGAATATTTTGGGTCGAAGTGTGGGCTGTCCGGATTATTATTTGGCTGATTGAGTTTGATTAAACTTACTGAATTATGGTCTAGAAATTGGGTATTAAGTTGTCTAAGACCAATTTTGTGTTGTTGGACTTTAATTTTTAGTTTATATTATTTTTATGAATAGGTGACGAGATGGATAGAAACCGTATTCAAGTCATAGATAATGCGCTGCAGGAGTCAGGTAAGCGGGGTTCCTACGCTAGGCCTTACACGAATTATTTGGGACTGAGGTTGATTTTCTAAAAATTTTGCATATTTTTTGTGGTGAAATGAGAACTTGGGAAAAAATAAAAACCAACCTCGGTCGTTTATTTGCATACTCATTAAATCTGTACGAAAAAGAGAAAAAAAATATGTTTTGACATACATTGTGTAGACATGAGCTAAATTCTGTCATGTGATTTCTGAAATCTGAAAAATGAGCGATATTGAGAATATGAAAAGTTGTGCATTTATTTGAAAATATATTCTGGCTTTTGTGTTCAGTGTGTGTAAACTGTCTGATTCTATTTTGATACTCTGTATTATTTTGATATAACATTTGAAAACCTTTGGCATGGTGTACTGATTTTCGTATCTGACCCTGTCTCTGCTTTGCTCTGCTCTGCTCTGTTATGCTCTGCTCTGTTTGGGTTAGTACCAACTTCTCTGTCTCTGAATGCACCCACTTTGGAAACAAAGTGGTTTTATTGTGGTCTTTTCTGTGTGCACACTCGGGGCTCCGAGAAGAATAAAGAAAAGATTTCACCTCTGTCTCTGCCTGGTTTAGCCACCGGGATTAGCACAACCCTATCACGGGGGTGAAACATGGTCTCTACTCTGTTTGATGCTCTGTTTTGATCTGATGATGATACTCAGTTTATGTTATGCCAAAGCACTATGAGTTTCACTTGTCTTAAAACCATCGCTCTCTTACTTTTGAAAATATATTATGTTCTGCATGATAACTCTAGAAAATATTTTGTTCTGCATGCTCTACTTTGTAAATGCTCATGTTTACACGCTAGCATATGATTTCTGCTTACTGAGTTGTTGATAACTCACCCCTTATCTTCATAATATTTTTCAGATGATGTGGAGAGTCCAACTGAGGACTTGGTTTAGATTGGTGAGCATGATTAGGCTGAGAGAGGATGTTAGAAGAAGGAATTCTGATGTCTTATGTCTTTTAGATTTATTTATATCTTGGGCTTGGGTTTAGTAAGACTTTTGAAGTTATTGTTTAGTTTGTTATGACTACTAGGAGATTTTGGACTCCTTAGCTTATTTTGCTGCAGTAATAACTTTGTAGAGTTTCAATGTGGTTATTTAGAATACTTGAGATTGAGTTTTGCTAATAAAGTTTTGGAGTTTTATTCTAGTTGTGTTGGAAAACATGTTCTTAAGTGACAGGTAGTAATTCTCCAGGCCAACTGGTATCAGAGCCAGGTTTGAATTCTGCGTACTATAAACCTTGGAGGTTTAGATTTCTGTGGGTTCATAGGATGTCAAGATTTTAGTGTAGGAACTTGAGGAATTTAAGGATTATTTTGTGGATAATTAAGTTTGGGATTCTAAAAACCTATGATTGATTTTGATGGGATTTGAGGATTTAGATTTTGTAAATTCTAAGAAATGATTTTTATAACATATCAAGTTTTAGATCCGGTAAGCTTATTCTTTAGGATGCAGGAGATGACTTGGAAATAATCTAAGGTTTAACTTTTGAAGTTGACCTAAGTTTGACCAAAAGATAGGTTTGAGGTTCTGCTGACTAAAAATATTTGAGTTTTGGATATCTGTCGGTTTAGAGAGAAACTTCAGATTTGAGGTGTAGATTTGTATACAATAAGAGCTGATTTTGCGAATATTTAAGGTTTTAAATTTTGCAGACTTTATGATTGAGTTTTGAGATTTTGAGATTTAGGGATTTTAGATCCGACAAAATTAGTTTGTGGACTATAGGAGATAAATTTTTTTTAAGATTTAAGGTTTAGATTTTAAAGATGTACTGGAGTTTAGAGCGATGTTGGGTTTACAATATGAGATGATAGGAATGACTATACGAGTTGGTTAAAGATATGGCTAAGAATGGGTAAAATCATGTGTGCAGTACCAGAAGAGTTTAAAGGTTTAATTGGAAATTATTGTTTTTATTTAAATTGAATTTATTTGGTTTTGTTTGATTTTATTTTATTTGAATTGAAATTATGTTATTTTATTTATTAAGTTTATTTTATTTTGTTCGTTTCGTTCAAACCTGAAAAGCGGGTTAAGGATTAAGTTATGGCAGGAAGATGGTACGACTGAGAACGCTATTGTTATATTTAGCAAAGTAAACTTGAACTTTTTGGTGTGCTTTTATAATATCAAGGTTTGAAAGGAACGGCATGGTCTGGGTGATCTTTTTGGGGAGTATAATATTTGAGATTTTCGATTTCATGGATATATGACACGAGGCTTTAGAATAGAAGATTGTAAGTTCAACAAACTTTAAGGATAGATTTACCGAAATTTCACCAAAAGTTTAAGGTTTTACAGACTTTAGGAAATGATTGTTATTATTTAATGTTTTAGATTTTGAAAGCTTCGGGAGTCGATTGTTTTATTATTGGATATAAGTTCATCGATCTTACAGATTTCGGAAATTGATTCTTGTATAATTTAAGGTTCTAGAATTGCAATTTGAAGGACTGATTTATAATGAGATTGAAATTTTTTTATTCTGCAGGCTTGGTGTGTTAGCTGATTTATTTTGGAGACTGATTAATCTGTGACCATTAATGGGGTTGATCGAAGTTGAGTTATTGATATTGGGATTTTCAAGGGGATTATTTCTTTGAGAATTGAAGGTGTTGGTCTAGTTTAGATAATGATTATTATTAGTTCAAGGTTTTAGTGGCAGGTTTTAGGATCCATGTCAGATTTAAGGGTAATAGTTGGTGTAGATTCAGAAAGGAATTCTTGGTGATTTTGAGGAAAGTGTGTAATATTTCATGGTTTTGAGAGATCAAGAATTTTCTTCTACCAAAATGTTTATTGATGGTTAACTTTGGAAGTGGCTATTAGGTTACCAACTTGTAGAATACAATGAAGGTTTGTGAGTTTTAACATAGGAGTCGATTGAGGTTAGCGCAGATCATGTTGCGAAAATAATAATAATCATTGGGATTCCTTGGATGTTGCATTAAGGCTCTTGTGAAAAGATGAGATTTTGGATAGAATAGTCACCCTAGGAATACTGGACGTGTTGTGCCACTGGGGGACTAATACGAGTATGATGGAATTGCCTATGGAGACAGACTTGAGAGAACATTACTCATGCTTGTTGGGAGTTACTGATGGTATGATCCTTTCGAGCGTGTTTTGGGTTGTATCTTCTATTCCTGCTTTAGGGTCATGTTTGACCTTACAAATTTTGAGGACGAAATTTTTTTTAAGGGGGGAAGGATGTAACACCCCGTATTTTAGTGTATTTTTTTTTAATTGAAAGATTATTTGTTATTAATTTAAAATTTATTCTCTTGTTTTAAAATTCTTGGATTTTTAGTTGTGTTATTTTTATGATTTTTAGTTTACGAAAATTATTTTTGAAGTGCTTTCTCTAAATTAATTATTTTTTATGCGTTTAAATTTCTTCTCAAATTAAATTAACTTGTTGTGGGGTTTAATTATTTATTTTCATTTTAATCACTGCGTTTGAATTATTTTATTTTACTTGCTGTGTTAAAATCGTTTCCATTAGTTCGTTTTTGTGACCCAAGATATGAGGATTGGACTTCATTTCTTTCCCTATATTTTCTCTTTCCTCTTTTCTTTTTCTTCTTTTTTTTTCTTCTCCTTCTTTTTCTTTTCTTTTTCTCCTCTCCTCTCCTGCGCGCCGCACGACTCTCCCCCTCTCTCTCTCCGTCCGTTTCTTCTTCCACCCAGCCCCGCCACCTCGCGCTGCCGTGCGCGACACCCCCCTGTAATCTCAGCCCTAACCACGCCGCCGTTAGCTCCCACGCACATCACCAAGCCGCGGCACTCCTTGCGCCGCTGCGCCGTCGTCACGCCACCCCCGGCCACCATCTTCTCACCACATCATCCTCGACCTTCTAGCAACCCAATGGACCCAACCCCACCTCCAATCTGTCACCGATGAAGCCCCACCATCAACATTTCCATTTTGGGTATTTTTGCACTTCAACCGCCTTTTGCGCCGCCACCCACGGCCAACCACCACCACCACCACTAGCTTCACCGACATCCCTAAGCCCTACTCTATCAATCTCGGGTCTTCGATTACACCCGTTCAAAAGTGGGTTCTTGAGACCCACGGCTACAGTGCTTTTGGCACTATTTTGTTGCTGCGTTGCCGCTTTTAGCACCTCCGTGATCTCTCAAAAATTATATTATAGCATTGTAAGTATTTTTTCCAAAGAAATTTTGAGATTTAAATGTATTTATGCTCTAATTCATATTTACTGTTAATTTATTGGTGGTGCCGGACTGAGTCCGAGGAGTAAGGGGATCAGTTAGATTGAATGATGGAGTTGTTTGTGTGAGATTGGTTTATGCTATGAAATTTGTTAGCTGTTTCAGGTTTAAATATTGGTATTTTGAGTTTGACGTTGGTCATGGTGAATATTGATGATTTTTAGGAAGTGATGATATATTTTTTGGATTATTGGTTTGATGTATTGAAAATGTTTAGAAGGGTTTGTTGGGGCCTTTTAACATCTAGAAGTGTTGAGATATTTTTTTCCTGTTGTGGAGTTGTGAACGGAGAGAGAGTAGTGTGTAGTGTCGTCCTGATTAAATTGTTAGTAATTGTTTGGGACTGCGAACTGTAGGAATAAGTGTGAGTTATTGGAATTTGAGTTGACATTGGTTTTGATGCTTGTATTGGACAATATTGAGATTGGTATAGAATATTTTGGGTCGAAGTGTGGGCTGTCCGGATTATTATTTGGCTGATTGAGTTTGATTAAACTTACTGAATTATGGTCTAGAAATTGGGTATTAAGTTGTCTAAGACCAATTTTGTGTTGTTGGACTTTAATATTTAGTTTAGATTATTTTTATGAATAGGTGACGAGACGGATAGAGACCGTATTCAAGTCATAGATAATGCGCTGCAGGAGTCAGGTAAGTGGGGTTTCTATGCTAGGCCTTACACGAATTATTTGAGACTGAGGTTGATTTTCTGAAAATTTTGCATATTTTTTGTGGTGAAATGAGAACTTGGGAAAAAACAAAAACCAACCTCGGTCGTTTATTTGCATACTCATGAAATCTGTACGAAAAAGAGAAAAAAAATATGTTCTGACATGCATTGTGTAGACATGAGCTAAATTCTGTCATGTGATTTCTGAAATCTGAAAAATGAGCGATATTGAGAATATGAAAAGTTGTGCATTTATTTGAAAAGATATTCTGGCTTTTGTGTTCAGTGTGTGTAAACTGTCTGATTCTGTTTTGGTACTCTGTATTATTTTGATATAACATCTGAAAACCTTTGGCATGGTGTACTGATTTTCGTATCTGAACCTGTCTCTGCTTTGCTCTGCTCTGCTCTGTTATGCTCTACTCTGTTTGGGTTGGTACCAACTTCTCTGTCTCTGAGTGCACCCACTTTGGAAACAAAGTGGCTTTATTGTGGTCTTTCCTGTGTGCACACTCGGGGCTCCGAGAAGAATAAAGGAAAGATTTCACCTCTGTCTCTGCCTGGTTTGGCCACCGGGGTTAGCACAACCCTACCACGGGGGTGAAACATGGTCTCTACTCTGTTTGATGCTCTGTTTTGATCTGATGATGATACTCAGTTTATGTTATGCCAAAGCACTATGAGTTTTACTTGTCTTAAAACCATCGCTCTGTTATTTTTGAAAATATGTTCTGTTCTGCATGATAACTCTGGAAAATATTTTGTTCTGCATGCTCTACTTTGTAAATGCTCATGTTTACACGCTAGCATATGATTTCTGCTTACTGAGTTATTGATAACTCACCCCCTATCTTCATAATATTTTTCAGATGATGTGGAGAGTCCAACTGAGGGCCTGGTTTAGATTGGTGAGCATGATTAAGCTGAGAGAGGATGTTAGAAGAAGGAATTCTGATGTCTTATGTCTTTTAGATTTATTTATATCTTGGGCTTGGGTTTAGTAAGACTTTTGAAGTTATTAGTTTGGTTTGTTATGTTATGACTACCGGGAGATTTTGGACTCCTTAGCTTATTTTGCTGCAGTAATAACTTTGTAGAGTTTCAATGTGGTTATTTAGAGTACTTGAGATTGAGTTTTGCTAATAAAGTTTTGGAGTTTTATTTTAGTTGTGTTGGAAAACATGTTCTTAAGTGACATGTAGTAATTCTCCAGGCCAACTGGGTTTGGGGCGTTACAATAAAACTCCTTGCAATGAAGAAATGACTTCCTCAACCAAATGAGTCTTGTGATCATATATTCCATATCTAATTCCTCCTTGTTCAGCTTTTAAACTAGCTCACTCCAGATTTTTGCAAAACTATAGAGGTTTGAAAAGACATTTTTCTGGACTTTTTTACACCCTATACTCCATACATCTTGTGAAGCCACACAATTCCATAAGACATGCTCCACTGTTTCTATAAAAGAATTGCAAAAAGGGCATTTGTCATATTTCATAATCTTCCTTTTGCAGAGATTAGAATAGGTGGGAATGGCATCTCTACCTGCTTTCCAAATAAACATTTTGACAGTATTGGGGATGATAAAGTACTTGCATTAAACTTGGTGACTAGCTCCCTATTAAAACGGTATGCACTCTTAACAGTAAATTGTCTATTGTTAGAATAGAATCCAACCAGTTTATCATCTCTGCCTCCTGAACTGATGGAGATTTTAAGGATCTGATGAACTTCTTGAGGTGTGAAAACCTGGTTCAATAGCTGTTCATTCCACCATTTTAAATTAGAATCAATTAGTACTGCAACTTTTGCCTCCTTTCTAAAAGCTAAATTGGAAGATTTAATGTTATGACTATAAGGGGTTGGCAGCCACCTGTCTTTCTAGATCCTCACCTTCTTTCCATTTCCAATTATTCAGTATAAGCCATCTTCCAATAACTTTTTCCCTGCCATAATACTTCTCCACACGTAAGATGGTCTTGATCCTAACCTTGCCTTCAAGAAATCATCCTGAGGAAAATATTTAACTTTAAAAAATCTTGCAGGTAAGGAGTCAGGATGATTGAGAATTTTCCAGCTTTGTTTTGAAAGCATAGCTAAATTAGAACTCTTAAAGTCCCTAAAGCCTAAGCCACCATACTCTTTTGAACCACCCAACTATTTCCAGTTCACCCATTGAATCTTTAAGTGGTCATCATTATAGCTCCACCAAAATTTCTTCAGCATTCTATTCAACTTCTACGCAATGGAGTCAGGAAGCAAGAAAATTCCCATAGTGTAAGTAGGAATGATTTGGAGGACAGCTTTCATGAGAATCTCTTTACCTACTACTAACAATACTTTAGTGTTCCCATTTCTAATTCTGTTCCAAATCTTGTCCAAAAGAGAGTGAAATGCAGCAGCTTTATCTACCAATGACAGTTGGAAGTCCCAAATATTTTTCAGACCCCGAGGACTTGCACCAGCAATCTACAACATATTACTTTTGACATCAACTGGATTGTTTCTACTAAAAAATAAAGAAGTTTTCTCTTTGTTAAGCATTTGTCCGGATGCTTTTTTATAAATTTCCAGCAAATGAAGAACATGACTCCATTCAAGAGAATTTGCCTTACAAAATAGTAGACTATCAAATATAAAGTGATTGATGAAAAGGTTGTTTTTTCCAATTGGTACACCTGAAATGCTTCCCATGTCTTCTGCATGATTCAATAGAGAGGTCAAGGCTTCTAAGCATAGAATAAATAAGGAAAAAAGGGGGTCTCCTTGTCTAAGTCCTCTGGAGGGGATGAAAGAAGCATATGATTATCCATTGATCAGTATGGAATAAGAGACTAATTTAATGCAGCTCATCATAAATGAGATCCATCTTTTATTAAATCTCAGCCTAGGCACGACTTCTTCAAGAAAATTTCATTTCACACGATCATAGGCCTTGCTCATGTCAAGTTTGAGTGCCATGAAGCTTAACTTTCCATGGATTCTGGTGTTCATAGAGTGAAGAGCTTTATAAGCTGCTAGGATGTTATCAGTGATTAGTTGCCCAGGCAAAAATGCACTTTGGTTTGGTGATATGATCTCAGGCAGGATTCTTTTAAGCCTATTAGCAAGAACTTTGGACACAATCTTGTATAGCATATTACACAAACTAATAGGTCTGACATCAATTACCTTCTTAGGCTGCTTAACCTTTGGTATCAGAGTGATGAAAGTGTCATTTATGTCTTGCAAAGACCAACCATGTTGCAGAACTTTCTATACAAACAGACACACCTCATCACCAATAATAGACCAATTTTCTTGATAGCAATGAGCAAGAAATCCATCTGGGTCAAGTGAGCTAGGGGGTCATTTGAAACACTGCATCCTTAACTTTCATTCCTGTAAATTCACTCAACAACTTTGAATTCGTTTCTACTGTCACATGAGTTGTTAGACCAGAAGCACAACTAGAGAAATCAGATAGATTAGTAGAGGAGAATAGGTCAGAGAAGTAACCTGTAAAAGTCTCTCCTATCAAGATTGGATCAGTTACATGATGGTCATGACTATCCTCCACTGCCTTTGTGGAGTTACTAGACTTTCTTTGGTTAGCATACTTGTGGTAATACTAAGTATTCATGTCCCCTTGATGCAACCAAGTCTGTTTGGCCCTCTGTTTCCACTTTAGTTCTTCCTCTTCAAGGTAAAGCTCCACTTCCTTTTATAAATCTTGAATAGGCCAGTAATTCTCTCCTGTTCCAGATTCTTGCAAGTTAGCAATAGCCTTTATTTTCCTCTTAACAGAATTTTGTTTATTTCTCAAGAAGAAGGATTTCCACTTCATAATAGTTTGCTTGCATCTTCGCAACCTTCCTCTGAAAGATGAGCAACTGAATCTTGTCACACATATCAGCACTACCATTAATGGCCTCAACATAGACATCCTCTACATCATGACCATTCGGGGAGGCATTGACTAAGGGAAAAGATTCCCCTTGAGACTGCATAGAACTAAAAAGATTCTTGCCAAGATTAACCTCCTGAAATTGCTCCATATTTTTAACAACGGTTTCCTTATAAAAAATTTGACTAGCCACAAATTCTTCATTAGGAAAGAACATAGTTTCCTTATTTGCTTCCTTTTCCAAGGAAGGTTCCAAAAATTCAGCCCCTTTATCAGCACTAGATGAAGACTTTCCAACTCTAAATTGATCAGCTTCCAAGTCATCATCTTCTTTATTCGACTCTGCAGAGTTTGAGGCCCTATGCATCTTCTTCACTTTCATGTCCTCCCTTACACCAACACTAGAATTCTTTGTTATTGGTGCTCGAAGCCAGGCACCATATTGGAAGCAGCCTTTAAACACCTTGCCTCACCATGCTTAATGACTCCACAACGAAAATAAAAGTTTGGTAAACCTTTCATACTTAAAGGAGATCCAATATTGGCTTCCTTGGAAAATCAGTAAGGTACCCCTCATAAAAGGAAGAGTAATGCCGATATCTACTTTGATTCTAAGATAGGGACCCCAACCAACCTCATCCTCATCTACATCAACATCAAGTACTACTCTTATCTTGTTACCCACCTGAATACCAATAATTCTCATCATCCCACAGAATGGTAGGTTATGGAGTTGAATCCAAAAAGTCTCTCTAGTGAAGGATAGATCTTTCGGGGATAAAAGACGATTAAACTTATTCAGGCAAAAGAGATTCCTATCAAAAGACCATGGCCTTCCTCTTTGAACTCTCAACAAATCAATTTTATTCTAGAATTCAAGTAAAAATAAATTGATACCAACCTCAAGAAATTGCACCCATCCTTTTGGCTTCCAGATACTCGGCATTGTTGATTTAAAGGCTTCCTTGTTCACTGCCTTGTATGATATTAACAAGCCAACCATGCATAGTTCTCCACGCTTCATGGCCTTTTCTTCACCATGATTGACTGCCAGTACCTCATGTTGTTCCTCCTCTGTGAGTTTAAGGTTGCCCCACTTTGCTATTATCTCTCCCGACATGTTTGCATGCAAGACAAATCATGATGGGCTCAAACCAAAGACCTTCTTGACAGACGTTAGAAGACCACCTTGCCAGAGCAAGAAAAAAAACTCCTCAGCGAAAGCTAGGAGACCTCGACAAATCTAAAATTTTAATTTATAATTCAAATATGAGAGTTGAATTTTCACTAGCCGCAAGTTTGCCATGTGGTAACCAATCAAAATCTAAGCATAACATTTAAATGTCATATTGTGAGTCACATTATTAAAAAACATTAAAAATATAAGATAATTTTCAAATCTAAAAATTATTTTCCAAATAATAACAAATTTAAAATCAAGAGAAATATTTAAAGAAAATATCAATTTTATAAAAAAGCTAAACTATTTTTAAAAAACTTAACTAATTCGAAAAACATTATTTGAATATTAAAATTCCAAATATAATTAAAAAATATTATTAAAAAACATTTTATTAATTAATTCAACACAATAATTTACGAATTTCATAAAAAAGGTTACAAATATTTAGAAATGAAACTTAAAATTTGAAATTTACCCAAATAAAAAATAGAAAGGAAAAAAAGTAAAAGGTTAAACAAGTGATATCATTAAATAATTTTTTTTTTTTTGTATTTATTCGCTTTTTATTTTTAATTTTAATTATTTTTTCTCATATTTCTTTTTATTTTTTTTTCGTTTTTTTTTTTATGGGTTAGTTGCAAAGTTTAAGTTTCATTTTTTTTTAAATATTTGTATCGTTAATAAAACGTGTAACTAATTTTGTAGAATTAATTAATATTTGTTTTTAATATTGTTTTTATTTTGGTTTTAATTTTGTTTCTTTTTAAATAGTTAAATAATTTTTTTTGAATTAGTTGACAAAAAGAAATATTTTTCAATTTAGTAATATTTTATGTTTAATGCATTTTTCTTAATTTTTTTTATTTTTATCATTTTTTAAAAATTAACATTTCTCAAATTATGTCATACTTTTATTTATTTGTTTCTTTTTTTATGAAATGGCGGGCGTGACATTTATGTGTCATGTGTCTCATTTTGATCTATTGCCACGTCGCACTAATGATTATTAGGAACTTTGTCACATGTCCAATCCTAATTCCAATAATCTTATCTTTATCTCATTTTGATTTGTTTTTTTTATAAGTTTTTAACCATTTTACATCTCTACAAAATGTTTATATTTCTGATTTTTTTCTTTATTTTTTCAGCTTTTATCCTCTCATTTGCCTAATCCTAATCCCAAGTTTTCAATAATCTAATCTTGATAGAAATGCATATAACCACAAGCTTATGATCTCATTTTGGTTTGTATTTATAGTTTTAATCTTTAAATTTTTTACATATCTATATATTGTTTGTAATTCTAATTTTTTTTTCTTATTTTTTCTTCAGTTTTGATAATCTCACAGTTCCACTTGTCCACAGCCGCCAAATTCCAATTTCAAAGTCAATGTCAAATAATCTCATGTTACTACATTCTGTTATTTTTTTAAAATATTGTTATTCATTCAAATTATTTGACAATTTGTAATATTTTAAATTAATTTGTAACAATTTTATATTAATTTATAATAGCTTAGAATTATTAGTTACAACTTAGAAGTTACTAACTTACTAGTTAGAATTTAAAATTTTATGTTTTTTACTTGAACAAGTTTTGGTCCCTTTCTTGTAATATGTATAATATTATTTTCCAATTTGGTTATTAACTTAGGCAATTTAGAATGGTATTTGGGCTCAAAAATAGTCTAGAATCTATTTGTAGGCCATATATGGGCCTAAAAACAGGTAATGGGCCTGGAACCTAGATGGGAGATCCCATTCACGTGTTGCGGGATCATATTCTAAGGGGCGAATCCGATACAGGAAAGGACCACCCGTCGTCTGGAGTGCAGGTAGTACCCTTATTTGTCGTTAATGGATTTGATAAAAAATGGACGAAGAGTTTATTTAAAAAAAAAAAATCAATTAATAAAAACGTTAATACAAATCAAGCATCAAGCAATCTTACTTGCTTAATAACTTCTGGCACATAATGCCACCATATTACAATATCATCAACTCCTTTGCATTGTGACTTATTTATGTTTTCTTTAAATTCAAATTACGGAATTATAACTTCCACTAAATTTTGCAAATTATAATAAATTGAAAATTGAGAAAAATATCTGAAGAAAACATAAATAAGTCACAACCAAACAACTCCAACAGAAGTGGCCAATCAGATCAGTTCTACTCCAGAGGCAAAGGGTTTCCTCAATCTAATCGATCTTCACGTAACCCTCCTTCCAACCATCAGTCTACTGAAACTAATAACTCCAAGGATTGAAATAAGAATGCCTCTTTTCAAATCTGTAACAAGCATGAACATGATGCCCTTCACTGCTGGAATCTGTTTAACCACTCTTATCAAGTTGATGATATTCTTTAAGCCTTCACTGCACTTTCCTTGAACAATGGCACTTTTGATACAGATTGGACAACAGACACTGGAGCCACTACACACATCACAACCAATATAGGTATTTTAAATAATTTGAGATCATATGCAGTTTGAATACTAAAACCATCTCAACTCATCTCATCTTATCATTATAATTTTCACAAATTCTCACATAAAATACAATAAACAATTCAACTTTTTCAAATCTCAAAACAATAATAATATTAAAAAAATATTATAATAATATTTTATTTAATTTTCAACTTTCATCTAAAACCATCTCATCTCATCTCATCTCATCTCACTATCCAAAACTCACCTAAGAAAAAAATATGTCGAGAGACAGTTTGAGAGCATTAGGTTGGCTCAAAGTGCTTCCCTTACATTCGTACATTAAGAAAAACATGTTTGATATGAAGTCCTTGCCATGTCCTCATGGGTAAAAATTCAAAAAATGATTTGTATTTCTCAACGCACAATTACATGTATATGGATTGTCTTATATACACGTGTAAGCCTAAAGTATGACAATTGCAATAACTATGATAGTGCCAGCTTGCTGCATGTAAGGCAAATATCCTTGACTTGCGGGAGAGTGTTTGATTGCAGATCAACTTGATTGTCGGTCATCAATGGATGGCTTGATTTGCTCAGTTTGATTGTCAAGCTTGATTCGGTCATCAGATTTCTCGCTAACACGCCCCCTCAAGCGTAATGGGGAGGTATGAACCATAAGCTTGATATAAAGCAGATTGAATTTGGATGCCACCAAAGGTTTAGTGGGAATATCTGCAGGCTGGTCCTAACCAGAAACAAATTGAACTTGAAGCCGACCATGTGTAACACGTTCTGGAACAAAATAAAAATCAATTGCAACATGTTTGGTTCGAGAGTGAAAAATTGGATTAACGAAAATGTATGTAGCTCCAATGTTGTCACACCACACAGTCGGAGGTTAGTGAAGAAAAGTACCAATTTCTTTGAGAAGATCCTGGAACATAATAAGTTCAGCAGTGGTGTTGGCGAGAGCACAATATTTTGCTTTGGTACTTGAACGAGCTACAATGTGTTGCTTGTGAGAGTTATAGCGAGCGTGTTGACTTGCGGGAGAGTGTTTGATTGCAAATCAGCTTGATTGTCGGTCATCAATGGATGGCTTGATTTGCTCAGTTTGATTGTGAAGCTTGATTCGATCATCAAATTCCTCGCTAACAATGGGTTATAGTGACAACTACAAAGGCTACAAATGTTTACATCCTCCGACTGGTCGAATATTTCTCTCCCAACATGTGGTCTTCAATGAGCAAGAGTTTTCCTTTCAAAATCATTCTCTATTGTACAAATCACCCACAAGTGTTGGCATTCCTTCAATCTTCACTGATTGATCTTCATTGTTACCTTCCAATGCTTCTACCACACGTGCTTCTCCTATTATTCCGGACAATGATTTATATCCACCTTGTGCTTCAGTTTTGCAAGTTGACTTTAATACCATGGGAGACCCATCCCTCATCACTCCACCTTTTGAATTTACAGTCATGTCCACAACAAAACCTGCCACTTCCTTGTCCTTGGATGTTTCTAACAACCCAATCACACCGATTGATCTCCCTATGGAAGAGTCCATCTTTGCTTCACCTTCTTCACCTTCAAGTCCCATTGAACCTCTTCTTGTCGCTTCCTTGCACCCCATGCTTACTTGAGCTCATGCTGGGAACCACAAACTGAATCCAAAGTATGCCAATCTTCACCAATGCATTTCACTTCGTCAAGAACCACGGTCTGTTTGTTCTACCTTTAAGCATCCAGGGTGGCACCAAGCTATGCTTGATGAACTTGCAGCTCTCCATGGTAATCATACATGGCGATTGGTCCCTCACACTCCCGATATACATGTTATAGGTTGTCAATGGGTCTACAAGACCCAATTGAAGATTGATGGTACTGTTGAATGCCTCAAGGCGAGGCTTGATGCTAAAGGATTTCATCAGGTTGATGGAGTATATTTCTCTGAGACATTCTCTCTTGTTGTTAAACCCAGATCTATTCATCTTGTCCTATCCTTGGCACTCACTCGACGATGGCAAATCTATCAACTCGATGTTAAGAATGCATTCTTACATGGCCACTTAACAAATACTGCGTTCATGGATCAACGGTCAACCTCCTAGATTCTTGGATTCCTCTTTTTCTCTATCATGTTTGCATGTTAAATAAGGTCTTGTATGGTCTTAAACAAGCTCCTCAAACTTGGTTTGATTGATTCAGCTCACTTTTCCTTGATTATGGCTTTTCTTGCAGTATAGTTGATCCTTCCTTGTTTGTGTGTCACCAAGCTAGCGGTTCTGTTGTGCTTCTCCTCTACATGGATGACATAATTCTCACTAGGTCTAATGAGGAGCTCCTTTCTCAATTCCTCAGCCTTCTCCACTCTGAATTCTCCATGAAGAGACTTAGACTCTGTACACTTTTTTTTGGGAATTGAAGCCACCTCTGTTTTGGATGGGTTGTTTCTGTCTCAATTTAAGTCTACTCTTGAAATACCTGACTGAGCACAAATGAAGGATTGCAAACTGTGCTCTACTCCTCTCTCTCCAAAGAGCGAGTTCACTGCTTCCAATACTCCCTACTCTGATCCTTGTCACTTTTGGAGCCTCATTGATGCACTACAGTACCTTACTCATACCCGTCCAAATATAACCTTTAGTGTTAATTATGTCTCCCAATTTATGCAAAATCCCAGTGGAGCTCATTACAAGTTGGTTAAACGGCTTCTTCGTTACGTGCATGAGACTCTTGATATGAGACTTCATTTATCCTTTAACATTAGCCTTGACCTCTATGCGTTTTCCAATGCGAATTGAGTTGGATTCCCCAAAACCTGCCACTCCATGACTGGCTATTGTACCTTTCTTAACAGTAATCTTATTTCTTGGAGTGCGAAGAAGCAACCCATTATTTCTTGGTCAAGTATTGAAGTCGAGTACCATGCCATGGCATACATTGCTACTGAGCTTACTTGGCTTTCTTTTGTCATTTGAAATTTGGGAGTGCGCCTTACCTCTCCTCCCACTCTGTTTTGTGACAACTTGAGTGCCCTCCATATGACTATTAATCATGTCCTCTATGCTTGGAGTAAACACATTGAGTTGGACTATCATTGTGTCCATGAATGTGTTGCTCTTAGTCTCTTGCACACCAAGCATGTCTCTTCTTCCTTCAAATTGGTTAATATCTTCAAATTGAAGTCTAAGAAAGCATTTATTTTAAAAAAAAAATTACTAAAATCTCATGTGCTTATCAAACTAATTTATTTAAACCTTAAATCATAAACTAAACATGATGTAAACTATCTAGGCCTCTGTCTTGTCTCTTTGGGTCAAGTCCTGTCTTGTAACCTCATCCTCATAAATGTCATCACCTGGGATGGTTTAAAAATATAAAAATATATAAAAACTAGTCGAATACTCAATAAGCAACATATCATACAGTAAACATAATAAATATAAGGTTTCTTGAAAAACGTGCATACTCATAAATACATACGTAAATAACATGAACTTATCTTTCACTTATCATAGGCCGTTACCCACTGACCCCATGAGTTAGGGCTAGCGAATTTAAGTAGATTCTGATTCCGTCTGTGGCCGCGGGTTGTGGAATCCATACATAAGAAAGGCATACTGAGTGCAGTACCAGCATATACGACCTGACAATGCAATATACTCATAACATAGGTACCTTCTTCATATAATAACATAGGCCATTACATATCTTATCATTTATATTTCATCATAATCATACTTGTATACTTGTCATATTATAGATTTCAAAAGAAATCACATGCATACTTATCATATCATATCATAGATTTCAAATGAAATCGCATTCTTTCTTAATTTTCGTGATACATATCTCCTCACATAAAATCATGATTTTTCATAAATATTTTAATGCATAAATTTTCACATAAAATCATGCATGACTTTCCGTAAATATTTTAATTCATAAGACTCGCATAAAATCATGATTTTTCATAAATAATTTTATGCATAACTCTCACATATAATCATGTCTTTTCATAGATATTTTGATGCATAACTCATTTCATAAAATCATGAATTTTCATAAATAATTTAATGCATAAATCTTCACATAAAATCATGAATTTTTATAATTTTATCATGATTTGAGTACTTAAAAAAAGGCTTCCAATGGAGGGCGTACATACATAATATTTTTTTATGAAAGACATGTCATTTACCATACATACGTGTAAAGATATGATTATGCTACTTGTCTCATAGTACTAATCCAATATTTCTAGAGCGCGAATGATTACCTATAAACATGTTGGTAATTTTTCTAAATTCCTAATTAATCACGTGCTTGGTTATTAAAGCCTTTCGAATCCTAAAATTTTGTCCCTCCTTAAATATTTTAATGTTTATAAAATTCCTCCAAAAATCTTACATCATTAAATCCTAGAAGTATGACCTACTCTTTCGCGGACCAATTTCTCATAAATCTATAATCCCTTTAGTCCATATCTTTAAGTCCAGTGTCAAATTTAAGTGGAACTCATAACAATGTTCATTCTTGTCCGTATGTAACCAATACCGACAGATAGAGAATTAAAGAGAGAGAGAGAGAGTGTGGGAGAAAAAGATTACGGGGAAGACTTGAAGGCAATTGGGCTTAAATGATATTTTATTTAAAAATTTTAAAAGTTTGAACATATTTTTTAAAAAGTTATAATAATATTCCATTAGAATGACATTCTTTTTCACTTGACATAGAGGACTACACGAAAAGTTACTAAAAGTCAGCCATCACCACTTGCTTAAGCTAGCCTACCTACCTGCTAGTGTAATAGCGTCTAGTGTATATGATTTGAACCAATTAAATGAAGAAAAATTATAAAAGCAATTGAGAAAGGCTGAAAGATAGAGAGCCCACGATCAATTAAACATTGGCTGGCACCTGTTTATTGTCTGCTACTGCTAGTATACGATTGATATTGAATAAACTAATAAACTATTAAGAGAAGAATAGAGAGAAAAATTATAATCTTAGAGCTTTTATATTATACAAAAAAAAAAAATTTAAAGAATTATTTTAAAAAAAAGCTCCATTCGATTATGTATAATGAATTGTAAAATATATTTAGCTACAGTATCCCACTACATGTAGTAGATACTGTTCATCCTGTAAAAATTTTTTATTGTTGATATTTTATTTACTCCCTCATTTTTATTTACTTTAATTTTTATTATATAAGCAAATTCTTTTTATTGTTTATCATTTAAAACACATATATTTCATTTTCTTCAAAACAATATCGTGGAATTGTTTTTAAACCAATTTTTTCATATTTGATTATATTTTTAATTTTTATTTGGCTTATATATTTTTGTTTTACGTGTATAGTACTGAATTATTTTACATTGTATATAAAAATAAATTGTAAATATAAAAAAAATATATAGATATTGTAAATTTATTGGTAGAAATAAAATATTTAAAAAGAATAAAAAAAAGAATATTTAAATGATATAGAGAAAAAATAGATAAACTGATGGATAACATATTGTAAAAGTCAGTATGTAAAATAGAAAAATTGAATTTTAGTGATATATTTTAAAGGATAAGATAAAGAATCTATTGTGAGTGCTCTTAGAGAGGCCAAGAGAAAGAGAAAAAGAATTGTTGTGCGATAGAGAAGTGCAGGGACGTGTGTCGGCGTTGGAGATTTGCTTGATGCTAGACGTGGGCATGCATGACACTAAGGAATAAGGGCAAGATATATATAGAGAAATTTGGGGGGATGGACGAGGAAGAGTTCAAGTCAGAATCTGAGATTGATCGATGGATGAGATTAGAGTTTGAATTAAAGATATGTTTTACAATTAAGTAGTTGATTAAGAATGACTGAAACTGTATAAGTAACTATAATCAATAACGATTTTAAATTAAAATAAAATTATAATAGCCGCTCTATAAATTCTAAAATGAGTCTAACTCGTTTAATAAATAATAAATAAGATTTAATTTAATTTTTATGTAGAATTAAAATTCCTAATCAACTTCAATAATTTATCACTAATGGTCTTATCAAATATGACTCGTTAAGTATAATTTAGACTCAATAAAATTTTTCAATTCCAAACTTAGAATTCGGGGTGGGCAGTGGGGCCCCGCACCCCGCACTTCGTTGACCCACCCCGTTCGCCCCGCCCCCATCCATGAGGGGCAGGGGTTTCGGCCCGC
The DNA here is from genome assembly GCF_004785595.1 of Juglans microcarpa x Juglans regia. Classification (NCBI taxonomy): domain Eukaryota; kingdom Viridiplantae; phylum Streptophyta; class Magnoliopsida; order Fagales; family Juglandaceae; genus Juglans; species Juglans microcarpa x Juglans regia. The sequence goes on from NC_054605.1 coordinate 2,138,283, forward strand.
TCAAGCGGGGTGCGGGGGGCCCTGCCCGCACCCCAGGACAGATGCGGAGGCGGGGGACGGAGGGGGCGAAGCCCCGCTCCGCTTTTCCCCCGCCCCGCTTTTCATACATATATATATATATATATATAAATATATATAAACCCATAAGTAAAGTGAAGCGGCGCCTTTTTGACAAAACGGTGCCGTTTCACTTTTAGACTTTAGGCAAGCCTCAACTAAAAGTGGAACGACGTTGTTTCACTTTTAGTTAAGTTTCCCCCCCTTCCCACGTCTTTCTCCTTCAGACCTTCTCGAACTCTCCTCTCTCACTCTCCAGTCTCCTCTCTCACTCTCTCTCTGTCTCGATCTCTCTGAGTCTCTCACGCTCTCTCATTCGAACTATTCTCTCTCTCTGTCTCGCACGATTGCACGAGCAGCACCACCGGGTTTCCACTTTCCAGTCACTCCACCATCGGTCTGTCGTTTACTCATGCGAACTTAAAATTATTTTTCACTTCGAATTCACCTCCACTCAAAGGTAAAATCCGAAACCCTAGATTTTTTTTTTTTGAATTGGAGATTGGAGAAAGGTTAGGTTGAATTAGAGATGGAGGATTGGAATAATTGTGAATTTGTCTGCTGTGGAGAAATTTGTGCATGTGTTTAATTCGTGTGTTTGTTTGTTTGTTTTTGTTTTTATTTTTTTTTTGTAGATTCGTGCCTTTGGCCCAGTAGGGTGCGAGGGGCGGGCGGAGGACCCCCTCCACTCACACCCCGTTATCCGGGACGGGGTCCCCCTCCCCCACACTCCGAGGGAGGGGAGCTGATTAAAAAATGGCCCCCTGCCCATGCGGGGGCGGGGTGGGGGCTACCCCACCCCATAGGGGGCGGGTAGCACCCCTACTTAGAATTATTGGACCAGGTCATTACAGGCATATTGAAAGAAATAATCACATTGACACTCCTTTATTTGGAAGGCCAGAAATGATCCTGCTGCACCACCTAGTGAAGAGATGCCATCTGAGCAACAATCCGAATCTTGCCTTACATGACCAGATTCTTGTTTATTGTAAATCTGTTATAATCTTCTTATTTTCTAAACAATCCCTGTGATTACGTCCCATATACATGTACAGACACATGATGCATTTATAAATAAGATCACTATCTCACTCTCACGTTAAGCTGAGTTTCCACAACTTGTCTTCATTTTCTTCTGTTTGTCCAATTGTAAGATTCAACTTAATATATTATACATTCATGAAAATCGTGTAGTATTTTTCAATACCAATGGTAAGAAATCCCAGATTTACAAATCAAATATGAAGTGAAATTAACAAACTCTAAACATAAAAGTTTAAATGAATCAAGAACAAAATTCAAATTGCAGGGAAAATCATATCCTAAGTTTGGAAAAAAAAATTTAAATCCATTGTTCTTATTATCACAATGATTTCATTCTCAATTCTTTTACAATAAGACAGCAGTAGTCTCGCTTATCGAAAAAGAATCCTCATTTATTTTTAGTAGGGGTGGCAATATGTGACACGACTCGTTAACTCAATACGAATACGACACGATAAAAGCGGGTTAGGATTTAGCCTTAATGGGTTCGGGTCATAACGGGTTGACCCGTTATTAACCCGTTAAGCTATCGTGTGTTAACAGGTCAACCCGTTTTGACCCGAACCCGTTAAGGCTAAATCCTAACCCGCTTTTATCGTGTCGTGTTCGTGTTGGGTTAACGGGTCGTGTCACATATTGCCACCCCTACTAAAAATAAATGAGGATTCTTTTTCGATAAGCGAGACTACTGCTGTCTTATTGTAAAAGAATTGAGAATGAAATCATTGTGATAATAAGAACAATGGATTTAAATTTTTTTTTCCAAACTTAGGATATGATTTTCTTAGAGTTGACCCGTTAAGACACGATAGCTTAACGGGTTAATAACGGGTCAACCCGTTATGACCCGTTAAGAAAGTTAAAGTTACAATTATACCCTTATACCTAAAAAATAAAATTTTTGAGATTTTAATTTCGATATTTTTATTGTTTGAATTATAATTTTAAACTTGTAGTTAGTTTTATATTTTTTATAGATATTGTGATTTTAACATTTATATAAAATTATACTAAACTTAACTAGATCAATGGGTTAATTTTGGATTTGTTCAATCCATTTATATAAATGGGTCAAAACGAGTTGACACGACACGACCCGTTATGTTAATGGGTCGTGTTAGGGTTTGAGATCTTGATACGATAAGCTTAACGGGTTGGGTTAGGGTTGACCTATATAGTATAATATACATGTCTTGACATGATACGAACACGATCCGTTAACACAATTTGACACTCCTAATTTTTAGAGATGAGATGAGATGAGTTGAGATTAAAATTGAAAAGTTAAATAAAATATTATTAGAATATATTTTTTAATATTATTTTTATTTTGAGATTTGAAAAAGTAGAATTGTTTATTTTATTTTGTGTGAGAATTTAGAAAAGTTGTAATAATGAGATGAGAGATTTTCAAAGTTTTGGATTTTAATCTTGAAAGCAAACCATGAGTTAAATAGCCTAACATTTTCTAAATTCACTGAATGTGAGAAAAAATTTACATCACAACATTTTCTAAAATAATTTCTCATTTTAGTCTAATTCAGTAAATTAAGATGAGTAATGCTAGTGCAAGTTGTAGGTGTACGAGTTTCGTGCAAATCTTTTGTAAAAATATGGATTATGCTATAATTAAAATGTTTTTTATATAATAAATAATTCATAGAGTGTACAAGTATCATGCACTACTTTTTTAAAAAAAAGTAAGACCTACCATTAAAAAACAAATCCATGCGTCATACTTATAAACAATCAACTTATATTAATTGAAAAAATGCAAGGTCATCATGCCACCTTAGCATAAATATTAAAAAAAATAAAAACAATAAATTAGAAAAAATTTAAAAATAAAATAAAGCTACAAAATTTTAAAAAATAACTTAATTAAATAAAAAAAAGCATGAAATCTAAAAGGGAAAAAAGTAATTAAAAAACTAAAATTCATAAAATTAAGAACCAGTAAGTAATTTTTGCCAAAAAAACAACGCCTATGTAGCTCATTCAAAATTTGGTGCTTTTTGGATGGCCCGGTTATGAAATTTCAAAATTCAAACAGCCAACGGTCATCTATGTCCCAAGTAACGCAGATGCACTTGAATCAAATTCTGCGTAAGCTCTAATCGACGACGAAATCTACGGAAACCCAAAGGATTGATTATTGTAAACAAAACTTTCTTTACCCCCGCTTAATTTGATATCTCTCTCTCTCTCTCCCTCCTCAGAGATTCGAAAGCTTACTGTTTTCTCTTTTTCTCTTTCCCAGCTCCTTTTTAGCACTCGTTCAAAAACAGTCTTACCTTATTTGAATTTGTCAATGGAAGATAATCAATGGCAAGACCCACTTCTCCTCACAGACGTTTCTTGCCAACAACACAGCTCTAACTCTCACTCCTACTCTCAATGTAAGTTCTCCATCCGCGAACCCTACTCCTACCTCCAAACCTTTCCCGCACCTCCTCTTATTTCTTGATCCATATCTCTTTTGTTTCTTGACAGACAACTGGCCACCATTTCCCAGCGCACACACTTCGAAAATGTCAGATCCCGACATATGTCACGGTAATGTGGCCAAGATCATTTTACCTATTTATTTGCTTTCTTTACAGACCCTTCTTGAGAATTGTTTTAATGGTGTTCGTAATAACGATTATTTGTTCTACTCGGTAAAAGATAAAGCTTGTATGCCATTTGTTGGGGGACATCCAATTAACCAAGAGACAAGAATGCCGTTGATGGTGGATAATTTACAAGAAAAGCTGTATGGTTTTCATTAATGGTTTCGTGTTTAATTCTGCATTTATTTTCAGGTCGTTCCTTGTTGGGATTTTCCCTTACATCTCCTGATTTGGTTATCTGCGCTGGATCCCCCGATATTCCCAACATAAGCTATGAAGATTCTCCTCAGCTCTTGGAAAATAAATGTCATCCTATCATAGGGTCTTCTGTAGAGCTATCTCTAGAGAATGGCATCGATGGGTCTGAAATTGAAGATACCCAAAGGACCCCAGCTGTAAATTCCTCTTCGACATTGTGCCAAACAGTTAAAGACATCTCTCCTCAGACCTCCTTCGAGCTTCATCCCCTGCCCACGACTGAAGACATGTCAGCTAAAGACAGTCTTCCGGTTCTAAGCGTTAAAGCTGGTAAGTTTTAATTGTTCTTCCAGGGCTATGTTACAAATTTTGTTTTACAAGCTTTTCCCTTGTTGAATCCTGATGAATTGAAGTTGTCAGATTCCGGAGAAGTTGATTTGCTGAAAGGCATGGCAATGTCTCAAGTGGCAGAACATGAAGCACCAAAAGTACATTTCTTTTGAAAAACAAAACTGAGCAGGTTTAGTTTTTAAGAACTAAAGTTAGGATAATTCAACTCTAATTGAAGATTTCCATTGTAGGATAATGGTAGCTTCAATGTGGAAGGTGATTATCAAACTCTCCGAAGAGAATTTGAGTCTCAGAAAATTGAACTAGCAGAGACGAGGAGAATGTTGGAGCAACTTGAGAGGGAGAACCAACTTAAGACTAGAGAATGCCAAGAAGCTTGGAATTCTTTAAAGGAGCTCCAAAATGAGCTCATGCGCAAGTCAATGCATGTTGGATCTTTGGGTGTGGAAATCTATTTTTGTTGTTGCTGTTGTTGTTCTTTACTGTTCAAACATGTGCAACTGTATTAGTGATTGCCTGTTTGCAGCTTTTGCCATCGAGGGACAAGTGAAAGAGAAGAGCAATTGGTTTTCTTCATTGAGAGACTTGACAAGAAAACTTAAGGTACCAAAACCATAACCGATGCTTCCGATAAGAGAGAAAATGTTAATAGAACTATGTCGCTTTGAGCATCTGGCAGTATTATTTCACTTTCTTAATAAGTTTCATGTAACAGATCATGAAAATGGAACACATAAAGCTAGCAGAGGAGGCAAGGACCTATAAGAATTGCCTTACAGATATGGATGAAATGAGGACTGCCATTCACTCTGCAAGTAAGTTCGCATGCTCATACATTCCTAATTTCCAATTATATTACCTTTTTACTTTCACTATATTAACTTTTTTCTCTCGCATTAGTCAACCAGCAAGTTGATTTACACAAGGGCCTTAAGATTAAATTTGTTGAAGGGGCCAAGGAACGAAAAGAACTTTACAACAAGGTGTTAGAGTTGAAAGGTACATTTAATTTCGAAGTATTATGCTAGGAAACAGAAGAGGGCTTATTGACATCAAGTATGCTTACTTTTTTTTGATAAGTAACATCAAGTATGCTAGTAACATCAAGTATGCTTACTTGCAGGAAACATAAGGGTCTTCTGCAGGTGTAGGCCTCTGAACAAGGAAGAAATTGCAGCAGGAACTTCAATGGCCATTGATTTTGAATATGCTAAAGATGGTGAACTCACTGTAAGATCAAATGGCGCCCCTAGAAAGACCTTCAAGTTTGATGCTGTATTTGGCCCCCAAGCAACCCAAAGTAACTACAAGTCAATAGTTTAAGCAAAATGTTGTTTCTATGGATTGATTAATGGCACACAAATGCTTTATATTTGACAACGCATTTCTTGCATTTTTATTTGTATGTCTAGCCGACATTTTTCAAGACACGGCTGCATTTGCAACCTCAGTTCTAGATGGCTACAATGTCTGCATATTCGCTTTTGGGCAGACTGGAACAGGAAAAACTTTTACAATGGAGGGTACAGAAGAAGCTCGAGGCGTAAATTTTAGGACTCTCGAGGAACTTTTTCACATAATTACAGAGAGACAGAAACTATTTCGTTATGATGTATCTGTAAGTGTCTTGGAAGTCTATAATGAGCAAATACGAGATTTGCTAGTCTCAGGAGCTCAGCCTGGAGCAGCTTCAAAAAGGCAAGTGGAAAGATGCTTGGTTGTTTGCCATTTAGTGTTTACTTTTCCATACAAAGCTGGTGTAGAAATTGTTGAATTTCCCTTTAAAAAATTATTGAAAAAGTTCTGCTTGAAGTTTTGGTAATCAGAAGATTAAAGAAAACTCTCTTTCCCTTGAAATGACAATTAATTTTCCATTCATTTCCATCTTAAACCACTGCTTGACTGATTCACCAATGTTTTGGCATGTTAGCCATGCCATTGCCATTGCCATTTTCAGTACAACAAAGGGAGGAAAGGCTTGAGATTTCAAACCAGCGGTATAAATGTTTTGGTTGTTTTTGTAGGCTTGAGATAAGGCAAGTGGGAGAGGGAATAAATCATGTCCCGGGACTGGTTGAAGCACATGTTAACAACATGACTGAGGTCTGGGAAGTTTTACAGACTGGCAGTAATGCAAGGGCAGTTGGCTCAACTAATGCCAATGAGCACAGCAGCCGATCCCACTGGTCTGTTTATCTCATCTTTAATAAACTCATCTTAATAAATATCTGAAAAGGATGTTGTAAGGATTTTGCTGAGGGGATAGACTTCGGTTGTTTCATAATACAGCATACACTGTGTGATGGTGAAGGGGGAGAATTTGTTGAATGGGGAATGTACAAAAAGCAAGTTATGGTTGGTGGACCTGGCAGGAAGTGAGAGAGTTGCCAAGACAGAAGTGCAAGGTGAACGACTCAAGGAAACCCAAAATATTAATAGATCCCTTTCTGCACTTGGTGATGTTATATCCGCTCTTGCGACAAAAAGTCCACACATTCCTTTCAGGTTATAAACATAAGGATTAGCCTTTGCGTTTGTTAACTTCCAAATGTCTACATAGAGAAGCCTAGATGTGTACTTTTGGTGCTAATTTTTTTTTCTGTCAATCCGTAGGAACTCCAAGCTCACACACTTGCTTCAAGACTCTCTAGGTACTTCTTTTCTCCATGTTCCCTTGGAAGTAATATTAGATTTGCTCCTTCTATTGTGCTCTATATTATTGGCAATAATGTATGCATGGGTTTATATAGATGCAGAATAGAAAATGAAGCACCTGATCAATGAATTTATATTTGTCAGGAGGAGATTCAAAGACCCTAATGTTTGTACAGATCAGTCCTAACGAAAATGATTTGGGTGAGACCCTTTGCTCACTGAACTTTGCGAGTAGAGTGAGAGGAATAGAACTTGGTCCAGCAAAGAGGCAACTAGACACCAGCGAACTTCTGAAATACAAATACATGGTATATAAGTCCTCAAATTAGCAACTTCTTTATTTCATCTTATCTATATCTAGTTACAGTGTTTGAATGTTGATTCTGTTTGCCTACTGCATGTCAAATGTATGTGTAACTTCTTAGGTAGAGAGAACCAAGCAAGATGCGAAGAGTAAAGATGTGCACATCAAGAAGATGGAGGAAACAATTCATGTATTGGACTTGAAGATAAAAGAAAGAGATCTTAAATCCAAAAACCTACAAGACAAGGTATTGTGTTAAGACCCATTTTGTCCCTTGCTTTCACATGTTCTAGTAATAAATGGTTGTTCTATATCGAAGGTTAAAGAATTGGAATCGCAACTGCTGATTGAAAGGAAGCTGGCACGCCAACATGTAGACACAAAAATAGCTGAGCAGCAACAACAAATGAAACATCAGGAAGAAGAGCAAAATACAGCGCCAATGAGGCTGCCACTTGCGAATCGACCATTAGGAAGTCACAAGAACCTAAATGAAACAATTAGTAGTACAATGAGCAAAGACCAAGTAAATCTCACACGACCACTTTCGGAGAACAACGTCTCGAAATCCCATATGCCTCTTCATCCGACAGATGGCTTTATCAAATACATGGATCCTGCAGAGAAGGAAAACAACCCTGAGAAGTCTGAACAGCCCCTACTACCAAAAAGGACCGGAAGAGTCTCTATTTGCACAATGGAAAGAAGGATTCCAGCACCTCCTGCTCCAAGACGCAGCTCATTAATCCCACTCCCAGCTGCACCAAGCTTAGCCACACTTCCATTATCATTGCTGCCATTCCCACCATATCAAGCTGATAAGAAAGAAGACACAAACGCGTGTGAAGCTAACTGCTTGCCTGAGCAGACACCTTGTGACAGTCCCAAAAGAACGAAGATTGGAGGTAATAAGAAGCTAAGCAGCATATTGAGACGAAGCGTCCAAAGGAAAATTCACATCAGAAAAGGTGGTGTAAATGTTGGGACGGAGAAGGTTAGGATCTCCATAGGAAGTCGGGGAAGGATGATGGCACATAGAGCGTTGCTGGGCAATAATAATACGAGAGCTGGAACTAATAAGGAGTCGCAGCAGAAGCAGATTCGAAAGGAAAAGGAGAGGGGATGGAATATTGGAACTGTTGGGAGAACTGTTGTTTAAAAGCCCATGATGTCTTTTGATTCCTAACTGTAAATTTTTCTTGAAGAGAGACAGAATTGTGTGGATTTTATTTTTTTTAGGATGAAGCGAATCATCTCTCTGGATTCTCTGTATTCTTTTACTCTTAAATGGCTTTGTTAACGTACATATTGAAGAAGTTCAGATGGTACATATGCAAGAAAGAAAAAATTAAAGAAGATATATAACTATAATTTTTTATGAATACCATTTCATTTAAACTAAAAATAGATATAGAAAAGAGTAAAGCTAAGTATAAGTTTCAAATATACAAATCTTGTATAAGTCTTTTGTAAAAATGTGGACCCCAATTTAAAAAAATGAAATTTTCAAACTTTTTCATAGTGGAGTACACTTTTTTATAAAAGGCTTATACAGAATTTGTGCATTTGAGACTTGTATATATCATTTCTTTATAGAAAAGGGGTGGAGAGTCTCAATAAAACACTATATTACACAAAATATTGGACCGGATGCATGTTCCTCAATTGGTTGAGGAAATAACAAACAAAAGGTGGTTTTGGATACAATTAGAACACTAAGAGCATTAGCAATGGTGTAGGGAAAGACAAAGGCAAAATTTGACTAAAATTATTTGTTTTGCCTTTTACCTTTGCCATTCAAGATAGATTCCTACATTGGATTAGTCAAAATAATAATAAAATATTATTATTTTAATAATAATAATAATAATAATAATTTTTTCAAATTTGTTTTTCATGTTTTGCAATTAAAACCTACTACTAGGGCTGTGCAGAATAGGCCTTGGGCCCAATCCGTCTGTCAAAACCGACTTGGTCCACCTGAATAAGAACGGGTTCATCGGGTCAAGGTTTAGTAACGGGTTTTAAACAATCAACCCGTCGAACCCGTCAAAACCGAAGCTGTAACACCCCGTATTTTAGTGTATTTTTTTTAATTGAAAGATTATTTGTTATTAATTTAAAATTTATTCTCTTGTTTTAAAATTGTTGGATTTTTAGTTTTGTTATTTTTATGATTTTTAGTTTACGAAAATTATTTTTGAAGTGCTTTCTCTAAATTAATTATTTTTATGCGTTTAAATTTCTTCTCAAATTAAATTAACTTGTTGTGGGGTTTAATTATTTATTTTCATTTTAATCACTGCGTTCGAATTATTTTATTTTACTTGCTGTGTTAAAATCGTTTCCGTTGGATCATTTTTGTAACCCAAGATATGAGGATGGACCTCATTTCTTTCCCTACATTTTCTCTTTCCTCTTTTCTTTTTCTTTTTTTTTTTCTTTTTCTTTTTCTCCTCTCCTCTCCCGCGCGCCGCACTCCCTCCCTCTCTCTTCCCGTGCATCGCCCCTCTCCCCCAGCCCGCCGCCGTGAGCCGGCCTCACGGCGGCGGTGGCCGTCACCTCCCAGTCCGTTCGCCTCCCCTACCACCGGCGACCTCACCCCACCAACCTCACCTCCATTCGCGCCGCCGTTAACCACCAGCAGCCTTCAAAGCCGCGGCGTCACCTTCGCTCCAGCGCCGCCGTCGCGCCACCTCCGGCCACCATCTTCTCACCACTTCATCCTCGACCTCTTGCCAACCCATTGGACCCAACCCCACCTCCGATCTGTCACCGGTGAAGCCCCACCATCAACATTTTCGTTTTGGGTGTTTTTGCACTTCAACCGCCTCTTGCGCCGCCACCCACGGCCAACCACCACCACCACTAGCCTCACCGACATCCCTAAGCCCTACCCTATCAATCTCGGGTCTTCGTTTGCACCCGTTCAAAAATGGGTTTTTGAGACCCACGGCCACAGTGCTTTTGGCATTGTTTTGTTGCTGAGTTGCCACTTCTAGCACCTCCGTGATCTCTCAAAAATTATATTATAGCATTATGACGAGACAGATAGAGACCGTATCCAAGTCATAGATAATGCGCTGCAGGAGTCAGATAAGCGGGGTTCCTATGCTAGGCCTTACACGAATTATTTGAGACTGAGGTTGATTTTTTGAAAACTTTGCATATTTTTGTGGTGAAATGAGAACTTTGAAAAAAAAAAACCAATCTCGGTCATTTATTTGCATACTCATGAAATTTGTACGAACAAGAGAAAAATATGTTCTGACATGCATTGTGTAGACATGAGCTAAATTCTGTCATGTGGTTTCTGAAATCTGAAAAATGAGCGATATTGAGAATATGAAAAGTTGTGCATTTATTTAGAAAGATGTTTTGACTTTTGTGTTCAGTGTGGGTAAACTGTCTGATTCTATTTTGGTACTCTGTATTATTTTGATATAACATTTGAAAACCTTTGGCATGGTGTACTGGTTTTCGTATCTGACTCTGTCTCTGCTTTGCTCTGCTCTGCTCTGTTATGCTCTGCTTTGTTTGGGTTGGTACCAATTTCTCTGTCTCTGAGTGCACCCACTTTGAAAACAAAGTGGTTTTATTGTGGTCTTTCCTGTGTGCACACTCGGGGCTCCGAGAAGAATAAAGGAAAGATTTCACCTCTGTCTCTGCCTGGTTTGGCTACCGGGGTTAGCACAACCCTACCACGGGGGTGAAACATGGTCTCTGCTCTGTTTGATGCTCTGTTTTGATCTGATGATGATACTCAGTTTATGTTATGCCAAAGCACTATGAGTTTTTCTTGTCTTAAAACCATCGCTCTATTACTTTTGAAAATATGTTCTGTTCTGCATGATAACTCTGGAAAATATTTTGTTTTGCATGCGCTACGTTGTAAATGCTCATGTTTACACGCTAGCATATGATTTCTGCTTACTGAGTTGTTGATAACTCACCCCTTATCTTCATAATATTTTTCAGATGATGTGGAGAGTCCAACTGAGGACCTGGATTAGATTGGGGAGCATGTTTAAGCTGAGAGAGGATGTTAGAAGAAGGAATTCTGATGTTTTATGTCTTTTAGATTTAATTATACCTTGGGCTTGGGTTTAGTAAGACTTTTGAAGTTATTAGTTTGGTTTGTTATGACTACCGGGAGATTTTGGACTCCTTAGCTTATTTTGCTGCAGTAATAACTTTGTAGAGTTTCAATGTGGTTATTTAGAGTACTTGTGATTGAGTTTTGCTAATAAAGTTTTGGAGTTTTATTTTAGTTGTGTTAGAAAACATGTTCTTAAGTGACAGGTAGTAATTCTCCAGGCCAACTGGGTTTGGGGTGTTACAGAAGCCCTCTCTTTATCACTAATTCATCCCTCTCTTCTGAATCCCATCGAAACCATTGCGAAAACCCTAGTCTCCGTCGCCCTTTTCCGTCGTCGCCGTCGCCATTACTGTTCTCCGACTTCGAGCTTCCAGGCCTCCGTTCCGATTAATCGGGTCAAGGTTATCTCTCGGCTCTCTCTGTTTAGATTCTCTCTTTTTTTTTTCTCACTCAAGTAGAACAAAAAAGTAGAAGATATTCTTTGAGGTTAGATGAACAGATGATTATCATCAATTATTGAGGGAAAAACTGATGTTTGGGAATGTGAAGATTCTTTTGTTTTGTTGGGTTTTATGCAATCCTTGTTAATTTTCTGGTTCTGGTCTTGTTGGGTTTTATGCAATCTTTTGGCACGCACACAAGAATCAATATCACACTCATTCTAAATTGGGTACTGAATTAATTACATGAATGTAAAGACAAATGTTTGGATGATATATCAAAAATATTATCATACCTTATTTTCAATAGAAAACAATGTTTATAATGCGTGTAATGCTTGAGATGGTGGTGTATTAATGGAATTATGAAATCTCGTTGATTTAGGCATAGTTTCTGAAGTTTCAGGTGTAATGTTTGATATGGAGGTGTATTAATGGTTGACATGTAACGCTGAATCTGTATGGATTAATAGCTTGATGTAAAAATTTTATAGAACAGAAGGATTGGTTAATAGCGTGATATGACTAAGAATATAATATTAAAGTTTGATTAATTTTCGAAATGACGTGGTTCATCTCGAATTTGGCCAAAATTTTCACCCTTGAATATGACTATATGGAATCCATCAACTGCCCTTGTTTGTGTTGTTTCCTTATCCCAAAATGAACAACCAAGTTGTTTTCATGCGATTGGTTGGAATCTTATTTTGAAAGAAAAGTTTGAAACATGGAAGATCGAGGGAGTACTAGTTTGTATTTGTTGTTCTCTGTTTTTGGTAGCAGTATCAGAAACCAATCCATATCTCTCTTCAAACTAGTTTGTATTTGGCTGCTTTGCTAGCTACAGCCTGCAGATATATAGAGACCTGTCCTTTCGCTTAGTGACAAAGTATCATGCACCCAGCCTACATGTCAATTTCCAACAGCACCAGTAATATTGGAATGTAGTTAGGGTTCTGACATAAGTTGAATATTTTGATCAATGGTTTCTCCTTCTTTTGAGTTTCTTTAAATCATAAAAATAGAGTAATTTTTAGTTCATATTCTAATATCTTGATTTTTATATGTTATATTATATGTCAGCTTATATATGGATTGCTTCGAAAGTGACACTCATACAAATTTAAGAGATAATGAGACTGCTACTCCTTTAGAAAACCGATCACAAATGGCTTCAAATATTAACTTGTCTAGTGACACAGGTCTCCTAGTCCCCCCTCGTAAAAGGAGGGCAAATAAAGACCCCTCAGCAGTGTGGGACCATTTCACTAAAATAGATGGATGCCCTTTAAATGACCCAAAAGCGAAGTGTAATTATTGTCACAAAATTTACTCTTGTCATCCCAAAAGACATGGTACATCAAGTATGCTACAGCAGCTTGGTACTTGTAACCAATATCCTCATAGAATCAGACTTACGAATCAACAGACTATGAGTCGTGAGGGGGCTCTTCAGGGAATTGGAGATAGTGATGTCAACAACTCGGCAAATGCACATAAGATAGTGATGCCTCCTGACAATTGCTGAAATGATAATTTGTGATGAGCTTCCATTTAGGATAGTAGAAGCCCAGGGATTTAGAAAAGTATGTAGATCACTTGAACCAAGGTTCCAAGTGCCATCTCGAACTACTGCAGCAAGAGACTGTATTAAACTATTTAAAATGGAGAAGGAGAAGTTAAGGAAAATATTTAAGATGGTTGGGCGAGTTAGTTTAACCACTGACACATGGACGTCGATTCAAAACTTAAATTATATGTGTCTTACTGCACATTTTATCGACTGTGAATGGAAACTACACAAAAGAATTCTAAACTTTTGCATGATCCCTAATCACAAAGGAGAAACTATTGGAAAGTATGTAGGTTCATGTTTACAAGATTGAGGTATTGACAAGATCTTTACTGTTACAGTTGACAATGCTTCCTCAAACGATGTTGCCATTGAGTATTTGAGAAAGTTTGTAGGAGGTCATTTGTTGGAAGGGAAGTATATTCACATTAGGTGTTGTGCCCATATTATGAACCTTATTGTGAATGATGGGCTCAAAGATTGTGATGATTCAATCACAAGGGTGTGCAATGCGGTTAGGTATGTTAGATCATCTCCCGCAAGAATGGATAAATTCAAAAAGTGTATAGAGAAGGAGAAAATTGGTTGTACGAAATTGGTATGCCTTGATATTTCCAACAAATGAAATTCGACTTATCTAATGCTAGAAGTTGCAGAAGTATTTAAAAAACCATTTATGCGATTGGAGAAGGATGATGATTCTTTTTTTCATTATTGTCATAGTGTGAACTTGAGCCCTCCAAACTCTAGTGATTGGGAGAGAGTTAGAGTATTGATAAAGTTTTTGAAGATTTTTTATGATGCTACTGTGAGACTTTCTAGCTCTTTGTATGTCACATCTAATGCATATTTCCAAGAGCTTTGTGGCATCCAATCACATTTGTCAAAAATATGTCAAAGTAATGATGCAGTGTTGAAATGTATGGCGGTGAATATGAAGATTAAGTATGATAAATATTGGGGATCAATCAAGAAGACTAATTTGATGATATTTATTGCTGTTGTTCTTGATCCAAGATGTAAATTTAATCTTTTGTATTTTTGGTTCAAAAAAATATATGGTGGTAATTTAGTCGAAGAAATGATGGCAAAAATGAAACAATTAATGATTGACATTTATGGAGAATATAGTGTTGTGTATGGAAGTTCAAGTGGAGTTTTCTATTCTGAGCTTCCTTCCTCAGTTGATCCTAGTATGATTGATTTTGATTCTCAACAGAGTTTTTGGGTTGAGTATGAGCAAGAAATAATTGAATCTAATTTGATGAACAAATCAGAGATCGATCAGTACTTGGAACATGGTTGTGAGACACGAGCTCCAAATTTTGATATTTTAGATTGGTGGAAGATCAACGAAGTAAAGTATCCCATTTTGGCAAGAGTTGCACGGGATGTGATTGTAACACCCCGTATTTTTTTTAGTATATTTTTTTTAATTGAATGATTATTTGTTATTAATTTAAAATTTGATTATCTTGTTTTAAATTTTCAGATTTTAGTGGGTTAATTTTTTTTTATGATTTTTTTAATTTGTGAAAATTAAATTTGACATGTTTCCTTAATATTAATAATTGTTATGCATTTAAATTCTCTTATTTTAATTAGTTTGTAGGTTTTAAAAATTATTGTGTTGTTGGATTTAATTATTTTATTTTACTTAGGCACTGTATTTAAATTTATTTTATTTAAAACTGTGGTGTTGAAATAATTTTTTTTGTTGGAATTTTGTGACCCAAGTTGTGAATTTTGGACCTCATTTCTTTTCCCTCTATTTTTTCTTTTTCTTTTCTTTTTCTTTTCTTTTTTTTTTCTCTTTCTCCCCTGGGTTCCCTTCCCGCGCAGACGTCTCTCTCTCTCTCTCTCTCTCTCTCTCTCTCGCCGTGCAACCGTCCCTCACCCAGCCCGCCGCCGTCGCGCCGCCGTGCGCGACACCGCCCACCCCATCGTGCTCCCCACCGGCAGGCGACCTCACCCCTCCAATTTCAGCCCTCCTCGTGCCGCCGTTAGCCCCCATGCACCACACCAAGCCGCGGCACTCCTTGCGCCGCTGCGCCGCCGTCGTACCACCTCCGGCCACCATCTTCTCACCACATCATCATCGACCTTCTAGCAACCTAATGCACCCATCCTTGGCTCCGATCTGTCACTGGTGAAGCCCATCTATCTCCATCTTCCATTTGAGCTTTTTGGCATTAAACCGCTGCCCACGCCGCCACCCACGGCCAACCACCACCACCACTACCTTCACCGACATCCCTAAGCCCTACCCTATCAATCTCGGGTCTTCGTTTACACCTGTTCAAAAGTGAGTTTTTGAGACCCACGGCCACAGTGCATTTGGCACTGTTTTGTTGCTGCGTAGCCGCTTTTAGCACCTCTGTGATCTTTCAAAAATTATATTATAGCATTGTAAGTATTTTTTCTCGAAGAACTTTTGAGATTTAAATGTATTTTTGCGCTAATTTATATTTACTGTGAATTTGTTGCTTGTGCCGGACTGAGTCCGAGGAGTAAGCGGGTTGGTTGGATTGGATGATGGAGTTGTTTGTGTGATTGGTTTATGCTATGAAATTTGTTGGCTGTTTCGGATTTAAATATTGGTGTTTTGAGTTTGACGTTGGTCATGGTGGATATTGGTGATTTTTTTTAGGAAGTGGTGATATATTTTGGGATTATGAAGGTTTTAAGTTTTGAGAAATTAAGATAGATTATTTTAGAAGCTTAGGCTTAAATATGGAAATCCGTGATTGGTTGAAAACTTACGGAAATTGTGTGATTATTTTTTTGATAGGTGACGATTGTTAATTATCGACATTTTGAGAAAATTTCTAAAAAGCTAAGAAGTCCAGGTAAGCGGGGTTCATATACTAGTTTTGCATAAAACAAATAAAATGAGGTTGACTTTGAGAATAAATGTGTTTATTTTTTTGAAAAGAGATGATCTGAAAACAACCTCAGATGTTTATTCTACATATGCATAAATTCTACATAAGAGAAAGTGTTTTTCTGTCATGACTGGTGTAGACATGAGTTAGTTTTGTGCACTTTGTTTCTGAACTATGTAAAAGAGCGAATAAAGAATTCTAAAAGTTTTGTTATGAACAAATGAGAATATTTTGTTTATGTTTATCTCGAACATGTGAAATGATCTGAAACTTTTCAGTGTTTTGTTTTGATGTGATGTGTCATATGAAATCCTTGGCATGAAGTTCTGATTTTGTATATGATTGTAATTGGATTTTCGATGAAATCCGTTCTGTTTCTGTTAAGGCCCAGCCACGGGTATAATGGTGGTTTATAACCCTACCACGGGGGTGAAACATGGTATACGGCCCAGCCACGGGTATAATGGTGGTTTATAACCCTACCACGGGAGTGAAACATGGAAAATGGCACAGTCACGGGTACAATGGTGGTTTATAACCCTACCACGGGGGTGAAACATGGAAATGGCCCAACCACGGGTATAATGGTGGTTTATAACCCTACCACGGGGGTTAAACATGGTATTGTCCCGATGTGATATTAAACGATGATAAGATTATAATGCTTCAGTTTAGAAATACCAACAGATTCTCTTTTTTTGGAATAAGTATATTTTTCTGAAAATTTCGCTCTAATGTTTTTGTACAAGTTTTGTTTCTGCATTCTGAAAGTAAATGTTTTGTTCGGCTTATCTAATGTTATAAATGCTCATGTTTACATGCTAGTATATGCTCTCTGCTTACTGAGTTGTTGATAACTCACCCCCTTATCTCCATAGTTTCAGATGACATTGATGGTTCAGCTGAGGATCAGTATTAGAGTTTATGGGGAAGATTAATAGTGAATGGTTGTTGGGTATCTCGTGGTATTAGTGTTGATGTTGGAAGTTATTTATATTTCTTAAGTTTGCTTCAATGGTTTTAGACGGTTTCTGGAGACTTATGTTAATGTTTTATTATTTCTAGTTTGTTATTTGAGACATGAAGATGAGTTGTTTTTATTTGAGTTGCTGGATTGAAAATTGGATAGATGAGTTTATATGATTTATTTAATTGGAGTATTTACGTTTGATTTGAGGTTTAGGAAAATATATATTCTTGAATTTGGAAGTACTCTAGCCTTGTAGAGTTGATTATCAGGGTATATGAGTTAACTCTCCGGACCCTCGGGGACGGGGCGTTTCCGCCGGTATCAGAGACAGGTTTGAATTCTGCAAACTATAAACCCTGGAGATTTAGATTTCTATGGGATCATAGGGTGTAAAGATTTCAGTGTAGGAACTTGAGGAATTTAAGAATGATCATGTCGATATTTAAGTTCGAGATTCTAAAAACCTTATGATTGATTTTGATGGGATTTGAAGATTTAGATCTGGTAAGTTTATTCTGTAGGATGTAGGACATGACTTGGAAATAATCTTTATAAGATTTAAGGTTTAGATTTTTGTGGTTTGGATTCTAAAGATGTACTAGAGTTTAGAGCGATGTTGGGTTTACAATATAAGATGATAGGAATGACTATATGTGCTGGTTAAAGATATGGCTAAGAATGGGTAAAACCATGTGTGCAATACTAGAAAAGTTTAAAGGTTTAATTGTAAATTATCGTTTTTATTTAAATTGAATTTATTGGTTTTGTTTGATTTTATTTTATTCGAATTGGAATTATATTATTTTTATTTATTAAGTTTATTTTATTTTGTTCGTTTCGTTCGAAGCTGAAAAACAGGTTAAGGATTACGTTGTGGCAGGAAGATGGTACGACTGAGAACGCTATTGTTATATTTAGCAGAGTAGGCTTGAACTTTTATCGACTTGGTGTGCTTTTATAATATCAAGGTTTGAAAGGAACGGCATGGTCTGGGTGATCTGTTTGGGGAGTAAGATATTTGAGGTTTTCGATTTTATGGAAGTATGACACGAGGCTTTAGAATAGAAGATTGTAACTTCAACAAACTTTAAGGATAGATTTATGGAAATTTCACCAAAAGTTTAAGGTTTTGCAGATTTTAAGAAATGATTTGTTATCATTTAATGTTTTAGATTTTGAAAGCTTCAGGAGTCGATTGTTTTATTGCTGGATATAAGTTTATCGATGTTACAAATTTCGGAGAATGATTCTGGTATAATTTAAGGTTTTAGAATTACAGATTTGAAGGATTGAATTGAAATAAGATTTAAGTTTTTAATTCTGCAGGCTTGGTGTACTAGTTTGATTTATTTTGGAGACTGGTTAGTATATGACCATTATTATGGGATTGATTGAAGTTGAGTTATTGATATAGGAAATTTCAAGGGGATTATTTCTTTGAGGATTGAAGGTATTGGTCCAGTTTGGATAATAATTGTTATTAATTCGAGGTTTTAGTGGCAGGTTTTGGGATTAGATCCATATCAGATTTAAGGATAATAGTTGGTGTAGATCCAGGAATGAATTCTTGGTGAGTTTGAGGAAAGTGTGTAATAGTTCATGGTTTTGGAGATAAAGAATTTTTTATCAAAATGTGATAAGAGTTTTCTGGTCATTAGGTATGGAGCTACCTTGTACTCGATGGTGTTGTTTTTTTTATGAGGACATAAATTTTATGCATGTGGCGAATTATCGGAATGCGCAGCAGAAGCGTGATATTTTGGTTATAATTAGGAGTTCAAATTTTGTGTTGTTTTTGAGAAATTAGTCGTGACTTAAATTTTGAGACGATAATTGTAGTTGGAGACTAATCGCTCAGTTGTACCAATTATGTTATTGATGATTAACTTTGCAAGTGACCATTAGGTTACCAAAGGTAGAATACAATGAAAATTTGGAAGTTATACCGTAGGAGTCAATTGGGGTTAATACAGATTTTCGAATAGAGCTATTAATCTTTGGGATTCATTGGATGTTGTATTAAGGCTCTTGTGGAAAATGAGATTTTGGATATCATAGCCATCCTAGGAATATTGGACGTGTTGTGCCACAGGGGGACTTGTACGAGAATGATGGAATTGCCTATGGAAGGTTTAGCGTGTTTTGGATTGTATCTTCTATCCTGCTTTAACGTCATGTTTGACCTTTCAAATTTCGAGGACGAAATTTTTTTAAGGGGGGAGAATGTAACACCCCGTATTTTTTTTAGTATATTTTTTTTAATTGAATGATTATTTGTTATTAATTTAAAATTTGATTATCTTGTTTTAAATTTTCAGATTTTAGTGGGTTAATTTTTTTTTTATGATTTTTTTAATTTGTGAAAATTAAATTTGACACGTTTCCTTAATATAAATAATTGTTATGCATTTAAATTCTCTTATTTTAATTAGTTTGTAGGTTTTAAAAATTATTGTGTTGTTGGATTTAATTATTTTATTTTACTTAGGCACTGTATTTAAATTTATTTTATTTAAAACTGTGGTGTTGAAATAATTTTTTTTGTTGGAATTTTGTGACCAAAGTTGTGAATTTTAGACCTCATTTCTTTTCCCTCTATTTTTTCTTTTCCTTTTCTTTTTCTTTTCTTTTTTTTTTCTTTCTCCCCTGGGTTCCCTTCCCGCGCAGACGTCTCTCTCTGTCTCTCTCTCTCTTTCTCTCTCTCTCTCTCTCTCTCGCCGTGCAACCGTCCCTCACCCAGCCCACTGCTGTCGCCCCGCCGTGCGCGACACCGCCCACCCCATCGTGCTCCCCACCGGCTGGCGACCTCACCCCTCCAATTTTAGCCCTCCTCGCGCCGCCGTTAGCCCCCACACACCACACCAAGCCGAGACACTCCTTGCGCCGCTGCGCCACCGTCGCACCACCTCCGGCCACCATCTTCTCACCACATCATCATCGACCTTGTAGCAACCTAATGCACCCATCCTTGGCTCCGATCTGTCACCGGTGAAGCCCATCTATCTCCATATTCGATTTGAGCTTTTTGGCATTAAACCGCCGCCCACGCCGCCGCCCACGGCCAACCACCGCCACCACTACCTTTACCGACATCCCTAAGCCTTACCCTATCAATCTCGGGTCTTCGTTTACACCCGTTCAAAAGTGGGTTTTTGAGACCCACGGCGACAGTGCATTTGGCAATGATTTGTTGCTGCGTTGCCGCTTCTAGCACCTCCATGATCTTTCAAAAATTATATTATAGCATTGTAAGTATTTTTTCTCGAAAAACTTTTGAGATTTAAATGTATTTTTGCGCTAATTTATATTTACTGTGAATTTGTTGCTTGTGCCGGACTGAGTCCGAGGAGTAAGGGCGTCGGTTGGATTGGATGATGGAGTTGTTTGTGTGATTGGTTTATGCTATGAAATTTGTTGGCTGTTTCGGATTTAAATATTGGTGTTTTGAGTTTGACGTTGGTCATGGTGGATATTGCTGATTTTTTTTAGGAAGTGGTGATATATTTTGAGATTGTGAGGCTTTTAAGTTTTGAGAAATTAAGATAGATTATTTTAGAAGCTTAGGCTTAAATATGGAAATTCGGGATTGGTTGAAAACTTACGGAAATTGTGTGATTATTTTTTTGATAGGTGACGATTGTTAATTATCGACATTTTGAGGAAATTTCTGAAAGGCTAAGAAGTCTAGGTAAGCGGGGTTCATATACTAGTTTTGAATAAAACAAATAAAATGAGGTTGACTTTGAGAATAAATGTGTTTATTTTTTTGAAAAGAGATGATCTGAAAACAACCTCAGATGTTTATTCTACATATGCATAAATTCTACATAAGAGAAAGTGTTTTTCTGTCATGACTGGTGTAGACATGAGCTAGTTTTGTGCACTTTGTTTCTGAACTATGTAAAAGAGCGAATAAGGAATTCTAAAAGTTTTGTTATGAACAAATGAGAATATTTTGTTTATGTTTATCTCGAACATGTGAAATGATCTGAAGCTTTTCAGTGTTTTGTTTTGATGTGATGTGTCATCTGAAATCCTTGGCATGAAGTTCTGATTCTGTATATGATTGTAATCGGATTTTCGATGAAATCCGTTCTGTTTCTGTTAAGGCCCAGCCACGGGTATAATGGTGGTTTATAACCCTACCACGGGGGTGAAACATGGAAAATGACCCAGCCACGGGTATAATGGTGGTTTATAACCCTACCACGGGGGTGAAACATGGAAAATGGCCCAGCCACGGGTATGATGGTGGTTTATATTCCTACCACGGGGGTTAAACATGGTATTGTCCCGATGTGATATTAAACGATGTTAAGATTATAATGTTTCAGTTTAGAAATACCAACGGATTCTCTTTTTTTGGAATAAGTATATTTTTAGAAAATTTCGCTCTAATGTTTTTGAACAAGTTTTGTTTCTGCATTCTGAAAGTAAATGTTTTGTTCGGCTCATCTAATGTTTTTGTACATGTTTTGTTTCTGCATTCTGAAAGTAAATGTTTTGTTCGGCTTATCAAATGTTATAAATGCTCATGTTTACATGCTAGTATATGCTCTCTGCTTACTGAGTTGTTGATAACTCACCCCCTTATCTCCATAATATTTCAGATGACATTGATGGTTCAGCTGAGGATCAGTATTAGAGTTTATGGAGAAGATTAACAGTGAATGGTTGTTGGGTATCTCGTGGTATTAGTGTTGATGTTGGAAGTTATTTATATTTCTTAAGTTTGCTTCAATGGTTTTAGACGGTTTTTGGAGACTTATGTTAATGTTTCATTATTTCTAGTTTGTTATTTGAGACATGAAGATGAGTTGTTTTTATTTGAGTTGCTGGATTGAAAATTGGACAGATGAGTTTATATGATTTATTTAATTGGAGTATTTACGTTTGATTTGAGGTTTAGGGAAATATATATTCTTGAATTTGGAAGTACTCTAGCCTTGTAGAGTTGATTATCAGGGTATATGAGTTAACTCTCCGGACCCTCGGGGACGGGGCGTTACAGTTGGTTTCAGAGACAGGTTTGAATTCTGCATACTATAAACATTGGAGCTTTAGATTTCTATGGGATCATAAGGTGTAAAGATTTCAGTGTAGGAACTTGAGGAATTTAAGAATGATCATGTGGATATTTAAGTTCGAGATTCTAAAAACCTTATGATTGATTTTGATGGGATTTGAAGATTTAGATCTGGTAAGTTTATTCTGTAGGATGTAGGACATGACTTGGAAATAATCTTTATAAGATTTAAGGTTTAGATTTTTGTGGTTTGGATTCTAAAGATGTACTAGAGTTTAGAGCGATGTTGGGTTTACAATATAAGATGATAGGAATGACTATATGTGCTGGTTAAAGATATGGCTAAGAATGGGTAAAAGCATGTGTGCAGTACTAGAAAAGTTTAAAGGTTTAATTGTAAATTATCGTTTTTATTTAAATTGAATTTATTGGTTTTGTTTGATTTTATTTTATTCGAATTGGAATTATGTTCTTTTTATTTATTAAGTTTAATTTATTTTGTTCGTTTAGTTCGAAGCTGAAAAACGAGTTAAGGATTAAGTTATGGCAGGAAGATGGTACGACTGAGAACGCTATTGTTATATTTAGCAGAGTAGGCTTGAACTTTTATCGACTTGGTGTGCTTTTATAATATCATGGTTTGAAAGGAACGGCATGGTTTGGGTGATCTATTCGGGGAGTAAGATATTTGAGGTTTTCGATTTTATGGAAGTATGATACGAGGCTTTAGAATAGAAGATTGTAAGTTCAACAAACTTTAAGGATAGATTTATGGAAATTTCACCAAAAGTTTAAGCTTTTGCAGATTTTAAGAAATGATTTGTTATCATTTAATGTTTTAGATTTTGAAAGATTCGGGAGTTGATTGTTTTATTGTTGGATATAAGTTTATCGATCTTACAAATTTCGGAGAATGATTCTGGTATAATTTAAGGTTTTAGAATTACAGATTTGAAGGATTGAATTGAAATAAGATTTAAGTTTTTAATTCTGCAGGCTTGGTGTACTAGTTTGATTTATTTTGGAGACTGGTTAGTATATGACCATTATTATGGGATTGATTGAAGTTGAGTTATTGATATAGGAAATTTCAAGGGGATTATTTTTTTGAGGATTGAAGGTATTGGTCCAGTTTGGATAATAATTGTTTTTAATTCCAGGTTTTAGTGACAGGTTTTGGGATTAGATCCATATCAGATTTAAGGATAATAGTTGGTGTAGATCCAGGAATGAATTCTTGGTGAGTTTGAGGAAAGTGTGTAATAGTTCATGGTTTTGGAGATAAAGAATTTTCTATCAAAATGTGGTAAGAGTTTTCTGGTCATTAGGTATGGAGCTACCTTGTACTCGATGGTGTTGTTTTTTTTATGAGGACATAAATTTTATGCATGTGGCGAATTATCAGAATGCGCAGCAGAAACGTGATATTTTGGTTATAATTAGGAGTTCAAATTTTGTGTTGTTTTTGAGAAATTAGTCGTGACTTAAATTTTGAGACGATAATTGTAGTTGGAGACTAATCACTCAGTTGTACCAATTATGTTATTGATGATTAACTTTGGAAGTGACCATTAGGTTACCAAAGGTAGAATACAATGAAAATTTGGAAGTTATACCGTAGGAGTCAATTGGGGTTAATACAGATTTTCGAATAGAGCTATTAATCTTTGGGATTCATTGGATGTTGTGTTAAGGCTCTTGTGGAAGATGAGAGTTTGGATATCATAGCCATCCTTGGAATACTGGACGTGTTGTGCCACTGGGGGACTTGTACGAGTATGATGGAATTGCCTATGGAAGGTTTAGCGTGTTTTGGATTGTATCTTCTATCCTGCTTTAACGTCATGTTTGACCTTTCAAATTTCGTGAACGAAATTTTTTTAAGGGGGGAGAATGTAACACCCCGTATTTTTTTTAGTATATTTTTTTTAATTGAATGATTATTTGTTATTAATTTAAAATTTGATTATCTTGTTTTAAATTTTCAGATTTTAGTGGGTTAATTTTTTTTATGATTTTTTTTAATTTGTGAAAATTAAATTTGACATGTTTCCTTAATATTAATAATTGTTATGCATTTAAATTCTCTTATTTTAATTAGTTTGTAGGTTTTAAAAATTATTATGTTGTTGGATTTAATTATTTTATTTTACTTAGGCACTGTATTTAAATTTATTTTGTTTAAAACTGTGGTGTTGAAATAATTTTTTTTGTTGGAATTTTGTGACCTAAGTTGTGAATTTTGGACCTCATTTCTTTTCTCTCTATTTTTCTTTTCCTTTTTTTTTTCTTTTCCCTTTTTTTTTTTCTTTCTCTCTCCCCTGGGTTCCCTTCCCGCGCAGACGTCTC
This sequence comes from Juglans microcarpa x Juglans regia, assembly GCF_004785595.1. NCBI lineage: Eukaryota > Viridiplantae > Streptophyta > Magnoliopsida > Fagales > Juglandaceae > Juglans > Juglans microcarpa x Juglans regia. The sequence continues at coordinate 2,162,849 of NC_054605.1, forward strand.
TCTCTCTCTCTCTCTCTCTCTCTCGCCGTGCAACCGTCCCTCACCCAGCCCGCCGCCGTCGCGCCGCCGTGCGCGACACCGCCCACCCCATCGTGCTCCCCACCGGCCGGCGACCTCACCCCTCCAATTTCAACCCTCCTCGCGCCGCCGTTAGCCCCCACGCACCACACCAAGCCGCGGCACTCCTTGCGCCGCTGCTCCACCATCGCACCACCTCCGGCCACCATCTTCCCACCACATCATCATCGACCTTTTAGCAACCTAATGCACCCATCCTTCGCTCCGATCTGTCACCGGTGAAGCCCATCTATCTCCATCTTCCATTTGAGCTTTTTGGCATTAAACCGCCGCCCACGCCGCCACCCACGGCCAACCACCACCACCACTACCTTCACCGACATCCCTAAGCCCTACCCTATCAATCTCGGGTCTTCGTTTACACCCGTTCAAAAGTGGATTTTTGAGACCCACGGCCACAGTGCATTTGGCACTGTTTTGTTGCTGCGTTGCCGCTTCTAGCACCTCCGTGATCTTTCAAAAATTATATCATAGCATTGTAAGTATTTTTACTCGAAGAACTTTTGAGATTTAAATGTATTTTTGCGCTAATTTATATTTACTGTGAATTTGTTGCTTGTGCCGGACTGAGTCCGAGAAGTAAGGGGGTTGGTTGGATTGGATGATGGAGTTGTTTGTGTGATTGGTTTATGCTATGAAATTTGTTGGCTGTTTCGGATTTAAATATTGGTGTTTTGAGTTTAACGTTGGTCATGGTGGATATTGGTGATTTTTTTTAGGAAGTGGTGATATATTTTGGGATTATGAGGCTTTTAAGTTTTGAGAAATTAAGATAGATTATTTTAGAAGCTTAGGCTTAAATATGGAAATCCGTGATTGGTTGAAAACTTACGGAAATTGTGTGATTATTTTTTTGATAGGTGACGATTGTTAATTATCGACATTTTGAGAAAATTTCTGAAAAGCTAAGAAGTCCAGGTAAGCGGGGTTCATATACTAGTTTTGCATAAAACAAATAAAATGAGGTTGACTTTGAGAATAAATGTGTTTATTTTTTTGAAAAGAAATGATCTGAAAACAACCTCAGATGTTTATTCTACATATGCATAAATTCTACATAAGAGAAAGTGTTTTTCTGTCAGGACTGGTGTAGACATGAGCTAATTTTGTGCACTTTGTTTCTGAACTATGTAAAAGAGCGAATAAAGAATTCTAAAAGTTTTGTTATGAACAAATGAGAATATTTTGTTTATGTTTATCTCGAACATGTGAAATGATCCGAAGCTTTTCAGTATTTTGTTTTGATGTGATGTGTCATCTGAAATCCTTGGCATGAAGTTCTGATTCTGTATATGATTGTAATCGGATTTTCGATGAAATCCGTTCTGTTTCTGTTAAGGCCCAACCACGGGTATAATGGTGGTTTATAACCCTACCACGGGAATGAAACATGGTATACGGCCCAGCCACGGGTATAATAGTGGTTTATAACCCTACCACGGGGGTGAAACATGAAAAATGGCCCAGCCATGGGTATAATGGTGGTTTATAACCCTACTACGGGGGTGAAATATGGAAAATGGCTCAGCCACGGGTATAATGGTGGTTTATAACCCTACTACGGGGGTTAAACATGGTATTGTCCAGATGTGATATTAAACGATGATAAGATTATAATGTTTCAGTTTAGAAATACCAACGGATTCTCTTTTTTTGGAATAAGTATATTTGTCTGAAAATTTCGCTCTAATGTTTTTGTACAAGTTTTGTTTCCGCATTCTGAAAGTAAATATTTTGTTCGGCTTATCTAATGTTATAAATGCTCATGTTTACATGCTAGTATATGCTCTCTGCTTACTGAGTTGTTGATAACTCACCCCCTTATCTCCATAATATTTCAGATGACATTGATGGTTCAGCTGAGGATCAGTATTAGAGTTTATGGAGAAGATTAATAGTGAATGGTTGTTGGGTATCTCGTGGTATTAGTGTTGATGTTGGATGTTATTTATATTTCTTAAGTTTGCTTCAATGGTTTTAGACGGTTTTTGGAGACTTATGTTAATGTTTCATTATTTCTAGTTTGTTATTTGAGACATGAAGATGAGTTGTTTTTATTTGAGTTGCTGGATTGAAAATTGGATAGATGAGTTTATATGATTTATTTAATTGGAGTATTTACGTTTGATTTGAGGTTTTGAAAAATATATATTCTTGAATTTGGAAGTACTCTAGCCTTGTAGAGTTGATTATCAAGGTATATGAGTTAACCCTCCGGACCCTCAGGGACGGGGCGTTATAGTGATGGCCATTCCCATTTCTACTGTTTCTTTTGAGTCAGCATTCAGTACAGGGGGTCGGGTGCTTGACCCATTTCGTAGTTCACTATCTCCAAGAACAGTCGAGGCACTCGTTTGTACATAAAATTGGTTGAGGGATCCAATACCCATTGATCTTCGTGCCTCCTTGGATAATATTGAAAGCTTTGAGGCGGAATTGGGTAATAAAATTATTTTTTATTTACATATTTATTAAACTTTTTCATAATGTTTATTTTTATATCATTTAATAATTATCGTGTGTTTTTTTAGAGTTTGATCCAAAATCAAGTTTTACTTATGTTGATGAGAAGTAACTCAAGGCTTATGGTTTGCATGATGGTATGTTTTTCATTCACTCTTCCTTTAGAGAAACTAAACCACTTTGTGTTGACTTGGATTATTTGATGTGCTATTTATTGATTTGGTGTTAGACTTTTTCATAATGGCAGATATAGAGGAAGAGATGGGAAGCTGCTGTTATTTGATTGTTGGATGCTCCTCAATCCTTTATCAGTTAATGTTCATATTTTTGTAATTTAGATAGTTTTTGTAATAGATGGCTTATGTACATTTTTTTTATTATTTTTTGTAATAGATGGCTTGGAAGAATAAATATTCTAGTTCTTTTGGTTTATTTTTTGGAAGAATTAATATTCTAGTTCTTTTGTTTTTTTTTTTTTTTTGTTCATCTGGTTTATGTCAATATTTTTTTGATGTCTTTTGAGATCTTAGTGAACCTGTTTTGCATGCTATATTCTGTCCATTAAGCTGTGTAACTTAACACAGGTCACCAACATTGATATTAGTTGAGAGAGAGAGAGAGAAAAAAAACCCGAAGATCCAACCCGACCCGCACAGTACCAGGTTGGGTCGGACCGGGTTGGAGCGCGAACAGTGTCAGGTCGGGTTGGACCGGGCCCAAACCCGGTTGGATGGCATCGGGTTGCAGCTCTACCTACTACATAAGATCTACAACAAGATCTACATGAAGAAACCCAATACATAATGATAACTTGTGTACATGAACATCATAACCATTATAACCATCCAAATCCATTACAAATGATAACTATTATCATCAAAATCCATTACAAAATCCATGTATCAAAATCCATCAAAATCCAATACATAATGATAACCATCATAATCCATTACAAATGTCATATATCAACCATTACAAAACAGTCCACTAGCAATTAACATGCAACTAGCAAGCAACTCCAACAAGTAGCAAGCTCAAGTCCAGTAACAACTGGCAAGCAGGAAGCTCAACAAGTAGCTCCACTAGCAACCAACAAATCCACCAGTAGCTCCACCAAGAACCAACCAGCAACCAGCAACTGCACCAACAATTCAAACAACAATTAGAAAATAGTCCGCCAGTAATTAACAGACAAGAGAAAACAGTCCACCAGCAGGTCAAAAAAGGGATCACCGGTAGGTCCACCAACCACTCAAAACTAGAAAGTCCATTAGAATAAAACACCAATTAAAATTAGAGGACCAAGCAAAATAGCAAGCAAAACACCAATAAAAAACAGCAAGAGAATATAAACCTCTTGCTCCTACATGTTTGTAAAAATCCGAGGACCAATTAAAAATAATAAATTAAAAGAGCAAATGCCGGCAAATAAAAATAGCAAACTCCAAGCAAAACACCAATTAAAAACAACAACCAAAACATAGGTAAAACTGAGAGAGCAAAAGTTCTAAAAAAGTAAATAAAATTGTAATGCCCCAATGGAAGGCACAAACCACATGGCTTATTGTAACGCTCGGTTCCATCGTGAAATCCAAGCCCAAACCAGATGGAAGCCTAACCTTCGGGAAAAAAAAAAAATCAACACCGTTTTGGGTAGGCTTTTTCCCTTTCAAATTTTTATTTTTCTTGATCCGATGGTTTCTCCTTTTTTTCTCTTTCTGTTCAGTTTTTGTTTTCACACCCCTGAATCCCTCTCCACCTCGTGTACCACCTCCCCCCTCTGTAACTATTTTTTTCTCCCTTTTAAGCCCTCTCCCAACAAACTCTATCTATCTGTATCTCACATATTCTCAGTTCTCTCTCTCAGAGTCTCTCCCGTTCACTACAAATCTCCATGCAGGCACCGTAGCCCGGGCCATCACTCACTATTGCGGCATCACCAACCATCCCGCACGGCCACCATCACGCCAACCTGTGGCTCCCAACCAGCGAGCCACTACCTCGTACACACCACCACCACCACCACCATGCAAGCCTCCCACGTTCACCACCATAGTCACGCCCAACCTTTGCATGCACGCACGCACCAATAGCCGCTGCCATTCCACCCAACCAACAGCAACCCGATCACACCTCTCCCTTGACTTCACACCATCCAAAGCCTAGCCCTCCGTTGTTCTTACTGCCGCTATACCAGTGCACCTCCTCGTAAACGTCTGCTCAACCAACCCACAACCTAGTATGCCACCCCTATCTCACGGAAACTCAACACATTACACCCCTATATTTGCTCTCCAAAAACAGAGCAGGTTTCACTTAACCAACTCACCATCGTAAGCCACCGCCCCAGCCACCCCGTGATCTGTCGCTGCCCAACCACCTTGGCGTTGTCGTATTGCTGTTCTCTCGGTGAGTATCCTGAGCAGTCTCTCTCTCCTTCTCACGGCTTACGCTCGCTCTCCCTCCCGCTCATCTCTCTCCGCCTCTCTAGCTCTCACCTCCTAGCGTGGCAGCCTCGCCGCAGCACGCCCTCCTCCTCTACACTCCAGCCGTGCCACCATAGTTCCTCCAGCCTAGCCCATCGCACCTTGCCCCTCCACTCATATCTCGGTTTTAGTTGTAAGTCCACGCCGCCGCACTTCAATTCATCTGTTTCTCATCTTTGCTGACTTAAAGAGTTATATATATATATATTGGGTAATTCTGTAACCTATTAGAATAGAAATTATTACTGTTATGCCCTTTATCATGTTTTCAAATGATAAGGTATTACCGAAGCAATTGCATAGTTGGTCTTCTAAATAGATAAAATTACGGTATTATCTTTAAGTTACAAGTTGCATTATTGTTTTAAAACTTTAATATGTATTTGTAAACTCTAAGTTTTCCATTTTTATAGAAATTATTTTGGTTGGTTAAATTTATTTTAAGTAAAGTTTTCTTTCAAAGGTAAGTGATAATGTTGTAATTTTATTATGTTCAAGTTTATTAAATAATTATTGTTGTATAACTTAAAAAAAGAATTTTGGTATAATTATGTTATTTAGTATTAAATTTGATAATTTGATTTTTTAATAATAGGTCAGTTAGAATTTAATATTTTAGTCAAATATTAAATTTAAGATACTTTTAGGGTTTCGCAGAATTTAAATTTTTAGGAAGATAGGTTACTTAGCATTTCAGTTGTAAGTATTGAAAAATTGTGTTAATCTCAGATATTTATGGGATTACGTGACTATTTTATAGGTGACGATTGATTTTCGTTCAGTACTGCTGTCGAGAAATTTTGAAAAGTTAAGAAGTTCAGGTAAGCGGGATTCCTACGTTAGGCTTTACACGAATTATTGAGATTGAGGTTGATTTTCTGAAAACTTTGCATATTTTGTGATGAAATGAGAACTTGAGAAAAACCAAGCTCGGTCGCTTATTTGCACTACTAATGAAATTTGTACGAAAAAGGAAAAATATTTTTGACATGCATTGTGTAGATATGAGCTAAATTTTGTAATGTTGTCTCTGAAATTTGAGAAGAAGCGATATTGAGAATCTGAAAAATTGTGCATTGATTTAGAAAGATACTATGAATTTTGTTTTCAGTATGTGAGAATGATATGATTATGTTTTGCTAGTCTGTTTTATTTTAATATGGCATCTGAAAACCTTTGGCATGGTGTACTGATTTTGTATCTGACTCTGTCTCTGCTCTGCTCTGCTCTGTTATGCTCTGCTTTGTTTGGGTTGGTACCAACTTCTTTATCTCTGAGTGCACCCACTTTGGAAGCAAAATGGTTTTATTGTGGTCTTTTCTGTGTGCACACTCGGGGCTCCGAGAAGAATAAGGGAAAGATTTCACCTTTGTCTCTGCCTGGTTTGGCCACCGGGGTTAGCACAACCCTACCACGGGGGTGAAACATGGTTTCTGCTCTGTGAGATGCTCTGTTTTGATGTGATGATGATGCTCGGATTATGTTCTGCCAAAGTATTTTGGGTTTTACTTGTCTTAAAACCATCGCTCTGTTACTTTTGAAAACATGTTTTGTTCTACATGATAACTCTGGAAGATATTTTGTTCTGCATACTGTACTTTGTAAATGCTCATGTTTGCACGCTAGCATATGTCTTCTGCTTACTGAGTTATTGATAACTCACCCCTTATCTCCACAATTTTTTTTTCCAGATATTCTGGATACTTCAGCGGAGATTCAAGAATAGGAAGCATGGGTAAGGCTTTGTGAGCATGGTCTATTATATACAAAAAGGGTACTTGTTATTGGAGAATTTTATGAAATAATTTCGTTTTGCTCTGTTGACTTAGTAATTTGGGGAGGTTGACTTTTGAGAATTTTTCATAATCTCTCTTATTTATTTTGGAGTAGCAATGAGGTATATGAGTAAATGAAGAATTGGAGTTTACATTTGTACAATGAGATATGATTTTAAGTGTTAAGAGGTAACTCTCCGACCCATCCGGGACCGAGGCGTTACACTTATACTCCAAAAGAACTAGTCAATGATATAATTGGAGCCTCATTGGAACCTTATAAAGAGCAAGAACTTCTCATTTCCAAGCAATGTGTGATCTCATACACCACCTACCCTTATCCATATCATATGGACTATCACAATCTACCCCTCTTAAATTCCCGACGTCCTCGTCGGATCTGTCCATTGTAGGTGGCATGGCTCAAGTCCCACATTTCTGGTTGAGATAGTCTCTGATGCCATTTGTAACGCCCTAATAGAAGGCCCAAACCATTGGTTTATACTCCAAAAGGACTAGTCAATGATACAATTTGAGCTCCATTGGAACCTTATAAAAAGCAATAACTTTTCTGCCTTCAATTGGGGCATTACAAAGAGCAATAACTTCTCATTCTCAAACAATATGGGATCTCATACACCACCTACTCTTATCTATATCATATGGGGTATCACAAAAATGAACAAAATCATCCCTCAAACATCAACCCTAGATTAAGCAAAAAAGCCAATTATAACAGAGGACCAATTAGTTCACAAAGTTATAGCAAATGATATCATAACAAATTATAATTATAGCAAATTATAACAAAGTTGAAGCAAATGCATAACTGATTTAAAAAAAAAAAGTTAATAAAAATGATAGCAAAATAGAGAGAGAGAGAGAGAGAGAGAGAGAGAGAGGTGATAAAATAATGTATTGATGGTGAATAGTATTTATCCAAACATGCATATTTATTTAGCTCGCAAGGAAAAAATATACCTTTGCCTAATCCAATGTAGTAGATTTAATCGACTTATTAGCTAAATCTGGGTTTGCATTACCTACACCAATGCGAGTGCTCGCATTTGCAGCACTACAACTGGAAGCAGTGGAGTACAATTGTGCACTGTAATTGATTGCTCCAAAGCATTCAATACAGATTTTCATATCCTTTATCTTCTAAATCCTCATAATAAGAAATAAATACTAATGTCTATTTCTCATATAGAGAAGGAGAGAGAGGAGAAAATAGAAGGCTATCTCTTAGAGAGAAGAAACTTGACAAGTCCCTATGTTTAGGGTAGCACGTGGGTGCCACTTTTTGGGTGTATTCCTGATCAGGTGGTGGAGGACGGTAAAAGGGGGTGCAAGCCATATATGTTGGAGCCGTGGGCTGCGACAGATCTATGGTTCTTTTCATCAAAACAAAAAGGGGAAAGTTGAGGAGAAAAAGTGTTGAGAAAGTAGAAAAGTAAAATAGAGGCATTGATTGCATGGCAATGGGACAACGTGTGGCCTCACGTGATCGTTGATTATGCACACGCTAAGGATATGAATGCCACAAAAGCTGAACGTGCTGAGAAAATGAAAGCCATGAAAGCCGATGTTAGAAACGTGGTGTAGCTGGTGGAGGATAGTACTCCATCTTGGAGCACGTGTTTAATGCAAAGGAGTGATGTGTGGTATAAACACTTTTAAATAAAATTATTTAAAAAAAAACTAAAAACGATGGGAACATAAAGGAGAGGAGAGGTGAATATTAGATGTAGCTAGAGAAGACCACATGTGTAATGTCTGGTGGCTAGTTGGCCATCGTAGCCACCATCTTTTTCCTCTTTACCATGAGATAACAAAGCAAGAATCCGTAGCTGTGAGTAATGTGAGTGGCCTGGAGCTGCAGTCTAGCTGGAGCCTCAAAACTCCAAATTAAAGCTTTCTTGATTCCAATGAGAGGTTGTGTAGTAGAAAGAGGTTGATTTTTACAACTCGTATCTCATCTACCCATCCTCTTATTATTGTTGTTAAGGATGTGTTCCACGGTCCCCCATAGCTCTCTACCTCATGCAACAAATAAAGATGGCGGTCTAGGGTGCTTAATGCACATTTGATGCCTAAGTCATTATCACCCAAAAACCTTTAGAATGTGTCCTTTTGTCCCGTTCTTATAATGTATATATAGGCATGGTAGATTACCGCTAAGTACTGGCAATAGTTTTGATCCTCTAGTTGTTCTTATCAACTTATATATTTGATATGATAGTCATCCTGGAGATATTGGGTTTATCCCCACTGTTTGGTTTGATCATCCTACCCATCATACTTGGTGGTTACGTATCTTCATACATTAAAGCATTCTTTCGTTCAGTCCTTTCTTATAGTTCAGTCCTTTCAGTCCTTTTCATTTAACAGTTCGTTCATGGAAAAAAGTCTTTAAAAAGCATGGGCTTAAACGTCGTCTTTTATGACATCCACAAGCATCACCTCATGGCATTCATAAAAGCATTGGTTCGTAGCATCCATAAAAGCATCAATTTAAAGCATCCGTTTAAGTTTGAGGCACCAACCTCATCATTGATTTTCTTTAGAAAACACAAACAATAGATACAGTGTATAGTCATCCATTCACATGCGTACAAGTGTCACTATGATGGACTTATGACTGGGAGTATGTGTGAAGTAGCAGAACAAGTATCAGAGTAGTGCAGCGGAAGCATAACTGGGCAACGTCTCGAAGTGACGTGGTTACTGACAGTTGTGCTTGTGATGAGTGGGAAGTTAGTGTAGAAATGGTGTAGTAGGAACATGACAAGATGTCACGATGTGACAGGAGTACGTGAGGGACTGTACTCGTGATGAGTTAGGAGTTGGCGTAGAAGTGACATAGCATGATGTCAGGTGACGTGACAAGGTCATGGTGTAGCTTGGGTGTAGTCTCAAGCTATATGACGTGACATAAGGCGTAGTGGTGAATGGAGTCTTGTCATGTTAAGTGTTGGGATGAACTGTCAAAAGGGACGGGTAGAATAAAGAGTCATGCTAGCCTGGTTAAGAGAAGGTTGGTATCGGAGTATGCCCTTGTCCCTACCAGCAGGTGATCAACATGTTATATGTTGGTCTCAGGTAATAAAGGGGTAAGGTACACGTGTAATCTAGTTAGACACATGTGCCAGATGGATTCACCATATATAATGGGTAATCTGTCCTTAGCACAGTTACACAGTGCTTAAGCCTCAGAGTTGGCTTAGCGCCGTGTGGCTTGTATGGATGGGAATGAGGATTTAGTGTGAGCTAAGGTGCATGGAGGTAGTGATGGGTGTATTATCTAGGATTGGGATGCGTGATTTCATCGGTCGGGATCATGTGTCGAATGTGATTAGTAAGAAGAACAAGACGAAGGTCTTGGTGTCTTAATCCTAAGGTGAATCATGGATTCACTTTAGTGGATGAGCACTCGAGGCAAGACCTTGAGTTGGAAGATATGGTGACCGTAAGTGGTTCTCAAATGTTAGCATATTAAAGGGCACGTAAGAGCACGAGATAGAAAGAGAGTGTTCCAAGTGATGTGTAGCTCTATTTCTAGTTTAAGTTGCTTATGCATTAGATAGAGAATGACGTTAAGGTTATGTGTATGCAAGTAGGTTGTCATCTGACATGCACATAAATGGACTGCATGATATGCAAGTAGAATGGAGTCCAGGTAAGTATTGCGTTCATATTCTTCTAGGGTTTTCTAAAATATAAAGAAACGAAAATGAAACGTTTTTCCTTTACGATGCATTACGAAAAGACACGAAAAATGATTTACAAAAGAAGATGCTAAGAGTTCAAAGGTATACGTATGTATGACCCCTCCTTGGCAGCCTACTTTTACGCACCCAAAGTATTAATTGTACGCATGTGAATGGATGACTATACGCTGTATCTATTGTTTGTATTTTCTAAAGAAAAGCAATGATGAGGCTGATACCTCAAGCTTAAACTGATGCTTTAAACTGGTGCATTTATGGATGCTACGAATCGATGCTTTTATGAATGCCATGAGGTGATGCTTATGGATGCGATGAAAGACGACGATTACACTTGCTAATTGAGGAACAGACTAGAAACGTTAGAGAGACTGTAATAGTTAAGAAATGCATGAACGACTATAGCTAAGCTAGGACTGAAATGGAAAACGAAATGGCAACTTTGAGCCTTGCTGGCAAGAATCATATTACGGAAGGTACGAGCGCTACGTGATGGATGGACTCAACTACTTCAGACTAACTTTAAGCATGCTGATGGAGGAATGACAAGAAGTGAGGACAAGTCCTATACAAGACGTGACTGAGATGCTGAACGTGCACGAAGATGCGTGAAGAAAACGCGAGGACTAGTATGAACAGACCCATAGTAAGGATAAGCAAATTCCTAGAGTACTAAGCAAAATTCCTAGAACCTTAAGCAAATTTCGAGGACGAAATTTATTTAAGGTGGGGAGAGTGTAACACCCCGCTCATTCCTTCTGACGTACGTTCTTTCTTTTTGACGTAAGGCTTCTTCTTTCTGATGTTAGCAAATTCCAGGGATGGGATTATGCGACAGTCTGTCCTTCCTCCTAACGACTATGAGTCTCGTCATGCGTGCCGAACCTCGATAGCGTGTTTCAAAAGATATTAGGTGACTTCTAAGGCATGCCCAGTATTTTAAATGTACTGGAAATATTTATAAGGAGTATTCCAGTGTTATTGACCTAAGTTTAATTTTAAATATGACAATTATAATATTCATGAAGAGCTCCAAAAATATTATAATTGTCGGAAATTATTTTAATATTATTATTAAAATGATTTCAGTTATTTAAAATATTATGAGATTTAAATTATGTTGAAAGCTTTAATTAATTAAATGGTTTTATTCTTTTAAATATATTAAATAAGACTTCATCATTTATTAATGATGAAGGAATATTATTTTATAAACTAAAGTTTAGTTTAAATAATATTCTACCTTAATTCCTCTAAGTGCTTTTAATTAAGTTAATGTTTATGCATTTTCAAATAAGTATTTTAATCCTCCACTGTTAGATCGTTTTGAAGATCCCAAGACGAAGGGACTGGGTTAAATACCCAGACCCTTCTTCCTTCTCCCTCACTTTTCCCTCCCCCATCACTCTCCTCCCTCAGCTCACGCGTACGCGGTGCGCTGCCCCTCTCCAAGCCAATTCTTTCTCGATCCAGCCCGGCGCCGCCTTGCGCTAGTGAGCCTCACCGCCCCTTCTATCGGCACCACATCACTTCGGCGAGTCCCCCCACACCGGTCTCCCTCTCTCACGCTCTCTCTTCCTCTCCCTCGGCAGCTCACAACCCGAATGGGCTTCACGTTGCTGCGCTGCCGTGCGCCATCCTCCGGCGCCACCACCTCCACGGTAGCTCCTCCTCCCACCGGCCATCACCCTCTAGTGAGCTCGGCCTCCTCCATGCAGCCACCTTCTCCACGTGCACGTACACAGCCTTACCCATGCACGGGTTCACTGTGCACGTCCCTAGCGCCGCCGTGCGCGGCCACCTTGGCCACCTGACACCACCACAAGCTCCTTCTGGTCTCCCTCTTCCTCCTTCACTTGACCTGAGGCCTATAGCCTCCCTCCACCGCACGGGTTCTCTCCCTCCCTCACGCACATGTTTCTCCCCGTCCACAGCCGTTGCTGTCACCCATGGTGCCCAGCCACCGTCATGAGCCTCCTCAGACCACCATCGACCTACCCCAACCACCCATGGCCCCGATCTACCCATCATGCATGCCCATTCTCTCTCACTCTCTCACGGAATCTCCCTCCTTCCCAAGCTCAACCCGCCGCCGTAGGCCACAGTGGCGCCACCCTGACGCCACCACGGCTCCACCAGCAGCCTCCCTTGACCTCCCTTAGCCGAACCCTAGGTCTAAATCACCACTTTATGTGGTGGGTAGCCACTGCACGTGATGGACAATCACTGCACGTAATGGACAACCACTACACTGCCAATGTACATGGCTTGATCCGCCGTGTTACACTCCTTGCCACCATCACAAGGCCACCATGAGCCCTTCCAAGACTACACTTAGCTTTCCAAACGCCCAAACAGCCATCGTACGTGGGTTTGCCGCCACGTGCAACTCTTTTGGCATCATTGACAGTGACGATCAGCGAGCAACGCACGAGTTATCTCGTCGATGGTATAACCCTCTTTTCCTCGTTATTTATGTTAGATGTTGATTAGTTGATTAGGTTATGGACTGTGCTGTTAATATTGTGGAGTTGGTTGTATTGTGATGTGCTGTGTATGTAAAGTGTTGGGTAGTGTGCTGTGAAGTGTGGTTGTGGAGTATGTGCTATAATGGTGTCGTGGCGTTGTGTGAATGAAGGGAGTACACGCGGAGTGTACTCCATGTGATGGAGTGATGCACCATATGGCATGTACGCCATAGTGGTGATGTGGCGTAGTGTGTGAAAAATGGAGTATACGTGGAGTGTACTCCACAAGGCAGATACACTCCGTGTGGCGTGTCGGAGAGATAAGGATGGTTGTGTGATTTATGAGCGTGGAACGTGATGAGTAGTGTCAGGAACTGTGGAACAGTGTCCCGAAATAGCTGTGATGTGGCCTATAGTCTGAGGTGACAGGTGTCACCGTAATTGACTTATGGCTAGGAGTATGCATGAAGTAGCAGAACAAGTGTAAGATTACGCAGCGGAAGCATGACTGGGGAATGTCACCCACTGGTAGTCGTGCTTATGATGGGTGAGGAGTTAGTGTAGAAGTAGCGTAGCAAGAACGTGATGAGATGTCACGATGTGACAGGAGTACATGAGGGACCATACTCATGATGAGTTAGGAGTTGGCGTAAAAAAGATGTAGCGAGATGTTAGGTGACGTGACAAGGTCATGGTGTAGCTTGGGTGTAGTCTCGAGCTATATGACGTGACATAAGGCTTAGTGGTGAATGGATGAATGCATTCATGTGTTCATACGTTCATACATTCTTTCTTATCACTTTCATAGGCCAGTACACACTGTTACGCCCCGTGTGTTGGGGTTAGCGGTCTTCCTTTAGACCCGGACTCCGCCCGTGGCCACGGGTTGGGAATTCCTTTCATGGGGGGCAACGCTGGGTGCACTTCCAGTATTACTTACTCGGCATTACAATCTGCCCATTCATTGGTACCCTTTCCATTCATTCATGTGGTTGTTACGTATCTTCATACATTTCATGCTTTCATGTCTTTCTTTTCTTTTTATTCATTCATTCATGTTAGCTCTAAAGCTGGAGTTTTCATTCTTTTCTTTTCTTTCATTTAACAGTCATTTCATGAGAAAACATTCATTTTCATGAGAAAACATCATTTCATGAGAAAAACATAGTTTGGGGCGCAAGCCCGAAAATCGTCTTTCATGCATTTTCATCAGTTCATGGATTTTCTTAGAAAATACATACAATAGATATAACGTATAGTCATCCATTCACATGCGTGCAACTAATACTTTTGGTGCGTAAAAGGGGTTGCCAAGGAGGGGTTGTACATGCTTATACTTTTGAACACTTAGCATGCTTTCTTCCGTAAAACGTCTTTCGTGTCGTTTCGTAAAGCATCGTAAAGAAAAAGCGTTTCGTTTTATTTCTTTATATTTTAGAAAACTCTAGAAGAGAATGGACGCAATACTTACCTGGACTCCATGCTACTTGCATATCATGCAGTCCATTCATGTGCGTGTCAGATGACAACCTACATGCGTACACATAACCTTAACGTTATTCTCTATCTAATGCATAAGCAACTTAAACTAGAAATAGAGCTACACATCACTTCGAACACTCTCCTTTTATCCCTTGCTCTTACGTGTACTTTACTATGCTAACCTTCGAGAACCACTTACGGTCACCACATCTTCCAACTCAAGGTCTTGCCTCGAGTGCTTATCCACTAAAGTGAATCCATGATTCACCTTAGGCTTAAGATACTAAGACCTTCATCCTACTCTTCCAGTTGACCACATTCCGACGCATGATTCCGACCGACGGAATCATGCATCCCAATCCTAGATAATACACCCATCACTACCTCTATGCACCTTAGCTCACACTAAATCCTCATTCCCATCCATACAAGCCACACGGCTTTAAGCCAACTCTGAGGCTTAAGCACCATGTAACTATGCTTAGGACAGATTACCCATTACATATGGTGAATTTGTCCGGCACATGTGTCTAACCAGATTACATATGTAGCTTACCTCTTTATCACCTGAGACCAACATATAACATGTTGATTACCTACTCGTAGGGACAAGGGCCATACTCCGATATCAACTTTCTCTTAACCCGGCTAGCATGACTCTTCATGCTACCTGTCCCTTTTGACAGTTCATCCCAACACTTAACCCGACAGACTCCATTCACAACTACGCTTTATATCACGTCATATAGCTCGAGACTACACCCAAGCTACACCGTGACCTTGTCACGTCATCTGACATCCCTTTACGTCATTTCTATGCCAACTTCTAACTCATCACGAGTACGGTCCCTCACGTACTCCTGTCACATCGTGACATCTCGTCATGTTCCTGCTACACCATTTCTACATTACATTAACTCCTCACCCATCACAGGCACGACTGTCAGTAACGACGTCACTTCGTGACTTTGCCCAGTCATGCTTCCGCTGCACTACTCTGATACTTCACCCATACTCCCAGCCATAAGTCCATCACGGTAACACTTGTCACCTCAGACTACAGGCTACGCCATAACTACTTCGGGACACTGTTCCACAGTTCCCGACACTATTTACCACGCTTTACACCCATCAATCACACAACCATCCTTATCTTTGTGACACGCCACACGGAGTGTCGCTGCCTCATGGAGTACACTCCATGTATACTCCATTTTCACATGCTACTCCACATTACCACTATGGCATACATGCCATATAATGCATCACTCCATCACATGGAGTACACTTCGCGTGTACTGCCTTCATACGCACTATGCCACACATCACCATTATGGTATACCCGCCATATGGTGCATCACTCCTCCACATGGAGTACACTCCACATGTACTCTTCCCATTCTGCAATACGCCAGGAGGGTATATTTTACATATACTCTCCTTATCCCACACTACGCCACGAGAGTACTCACTCTCTTTCCAATCCACACAACGCCACATCACCATTACAACACATACTCCACAACCACACGTCACAGCATACTACACAGATATGCCTAACACTTCACATATACAACACATCCCAATACAACGAACTCCATAATACTAACAACATAGTCCACAACCTAATCAACATCTAACATAAATAACGAAGGATAGAGGGTAATACCATCGACGGGATAACCCATGCGTTGCTCATTGATCATCATTGTTGATGACGCCGGAAAGGCCGTATATGGCGGTAACCCACGTACAGTGGCTGTTTGGGCGTTTGGATAGCTAGGTGTGATCTTGGAAGGGCTCATGGTGGCCTTGTGATGGTGGCAAGGAGCGTAACACTGCCGATCTAGGTGTGTACAATGGCGATCAGCCATGCGCAGTGGCTGTCCAACACGTGTAGTGGCTACCCACCACATAAAGTGGTGGTTTGGACCTAGGGTTTGGCTAAGGGAGGTCAAGGGAGGCTGCTGGTGGAGTCGTGGTGGGGTCGGGGTGGCGCCACGGTGGCCTACGGCGGCGGGTTGAGCTTGGGAAGGAGGGAGAGTCCGTGAGAGAGTGAGAGTGAGTGGGCATGCATGATGGGCAGATTGGGGCCATGGGTGGTTAAGGTAGGTCGATGGTGGCCTGAGGAGACTCATGGCGGTGGCTAGGCACCATGGGTGGTGGCGTACGACGGTGGACAGGGAGAAACCCGTGCGTGAGGGAGGGAGAGAACCCGTGCAGTGGAGGGAGGCTATGGGCCTCGGGCCAGGTAGAGGAGGAAGGGGAGACTAGGAGGAGCTCGTGGTGGTGTCCGGTGGCCAAGGTGGCCGCGTACGGCGGCTCTAAGGATGTGCACAGTGAACCCATGCATGGGTAAGGCTGTGTATGTGTAGGTAGAGAAGGTGGCTGCATGGAGGGGGCCGAGCTCGCTAGAGGGTGATGGCCGGTGGGAGGAGGAGCTACCATGGAGGTGGTGGCGCTTGAGGACGGCACACGACGACGCAGCAATATCAAGCTCATTCGAGCTGTGCACTGCCGAGAGAGAGGAAGAGAGAGCGTGAGAGAGGGAGATTGGTGTGGGGAGGCTCGCTGGAGTGAGTTGGTGCCAGTGGAAGGGGCGGTGAGACTCACCGGCGCATGACGGCGCCTAGCTAGGCAGTGGAGGAATCTGGCATGGGGAGGCAACGTGCGATGTACGCTGGGGAGAGGGAGGACAGAGAGAGGGGAGGGAAAAGTGAGGGAGAAGGAAGTGGGGTCTGGGTATTTAACCCAGTCCATTCGTCTTGGGATCTACACAACGATCTAACGATTGATCTCAAACACTGATTTTAAAATGCGTAAACATTAACTTAATTAAAAGCACTTAGAAGAATTAAGATAGAATATTATTTAAACTAAACTTTAGTTTATATAATAATATTCCTTCATCATTAATAAAATGATGAAGTCTTATTTAATATCTTTAAAGAATAAAACATTTAATTTAATTAGAATTTTAAACATAATTTAAATCTCATAATATTTTAAATAACTGAAATCATTTTAATAATAATATTAAAATGATTTCCAACAATTATAATATTCTTGGAGCTCACTGCTCATCACGTTCCATGCCCATCAATCACACAACCATCCTTATCTTTGTGACACGCCACACAGAGTGTTGTTGCCTCATGGAGTACATTCCACGTATACTCCTTCTCACACATTGCGACCCATCACCACCATGGCGTACATGCCATATTGTGCATCACTCCATTACATGGAGTATATTCCGTGTGTACTCCCTTCATACACTACGCCACACATCACCATTACGGCATACGTGCCACCTGGTGCATTGCCCAGCTACATGGATTACACTTCTCGTGTACTCCCTTCACACACGTTACGTCACATCACCACTACAACATTCCTGCCGTATGGTGCGTCACTCCACTACATGAAGTACACTCTGCGTGCACTCCCTTCATACATGCTACACCACACAAAGTACAGTACACTCAGCGTGTACTCTTCCCATTCCACACAACGTCACGCCACCATTACAGCACATACTCCACAACACCACACAGCACAGCCCACAACATTGCACCACACTTCACTACACCGAATGCCCAATATTTCACTACATAGCACATCACAACACAGCGAACTCCATAATTATCAATAGCACAGTCCACAACCTAATCAACTAATCAACATCTAACATAAATAACGAGGGATAGAGGGTTATACCATCGACATGATAACTCGTGCGTTGCTCACCAATCATCACAGTCGATGATGCCGGAAGAGTCATACGTGGCGGCTAACCTACATACGATGGCCGTTTGGGCATTTGGATAGCTAAGTGTGGTCTTAGAAGGGCTCTTGGTGGCCTTGTGATGGTGGCAAGGAGGGTAACACAGTGGATCTAGCCGTGTATAGTGGCAGTGTAGTGGCTGTCCATCACGCGCAGTGGCTGTCCATCACGCGTAGTGGCTACCCACCACATAAAGTGGTGGTTTAGACCTAGGGTTCGGCTAAAGGAGGTCAAGCGAGGCTGCTGGTGGAGCCGTGGTGGGGTCGGGGTGGCGCCACAGTGGCCTACGGCGGCGGGTTAAGCTTGGGAAGGAAGGAGAGTCCATGAGAGAGTGAGAGAGAGTGGGCATGCATGATAGGTAGATCGGGGACATGGGTGGTTGGGTAGGTCAATGGTGGCCTGAGGAGGCTCATGATGGTGGCTGGGCATCGTGGGTGGCGGCGTACGGCGATGGATGGGGAGAAACCCGTGAGGTGGAGGGAGGCTATAGGCCTCGGGTTAGGTGGAGGAGGAAGGGGGAGACCAGGAGGAGCTTGTGGTGGTGTCCGGTGGCCAAGGTGGCCCGCACAGTGGCGCTAGGGACGTGCATAGTGAACCCGTGCATGGTAAGGCTATGTACGTGCAGGTGGAGAAGGTGGCTGCATGGAGGAGGTCGAGCTCACTGGAGGGTGATGGCCGGTGGGAGGAGGAGCTACCATGGAGGTGGTGGCGCTAGAGGACGGTGCGCTGCGGCACAACAACGTGAAGCCCATTCGGGCTGTGCACTACCGAGGGAGAGGAAGAGAGAGCATGAGAGAGGGAGACCGGTGTGGGGGGGACTTGCCGGAGTGAGGTGGTGCGGGTGGAAGGGGTGGTGAGGCTCACCGGCGCAAGGTGGCGTCGGGCTGGATAGAGGAAGAATTGGTTTGGAGAGGGGTAGCGTACCGCGTATGCGTGAGCTGAGGGAGGAAGGAGAGAGGGGAGGGAAAAGTGAGGGAGAAGGAAGAGGGGTTTGGATATTTAACCCAGTCCCTTCGTCTTGGGATCTTCAAAACGATATAATGGCGGATGATTAAAATATTGATTTGAAAATGTGTAAACATTAACTTAATTAAAAGCACTTAGAGGAATTAAGATAGAATATTATTTAAACTAAACTTTAGTTTATATAATAATATTTCATCATCATTAATAAAATGATGAAGTCTTATTTATTATCTTTATAAAATAAAACATTTAATTTAATTAGAGTTTTAAACATAATTTAAATTCCATAATATTTTAAATAACTAAAATCATTTTTGGAGCTCTTCAAGAATATTATAATTGTCGTATTTAAAATCAAACTTAGTTTAATAACATTGGAAATAATCTTTATAAATATTTTCAGTACATTTAAAATACTGTGCGTGCCTTAGAAGTCACCTAATATCTTTTGAAACATGCCATCGGGGTTCGGCTCGCATGACGAGGCTCACAGTCGTTAGAGAGAAGGGCAGAATGTTACATAATTTCCGTTCTCGAAATTTGCTTACGTCAGAAGAAAGGAGCGGAGTATTACACGGCACCCCCTCATTAGCCCTAGAATCATCCATTTAGAGAGATTTTCCTTATTTTGAGGGCGTTGACTGGAGCTCGATTCTCACCACTAAGTATCTCACTAGGTTGAGTAATTCTTATGGGAGTCCAAACTCTGTGATTCTTGAACTCCCTCGTTGAGGTGTCATTGATGAGGAAGGCTTCACTAAGACGGTTGCTCTGCCAACTTGCGCTTTTGTGCATGGCTTACGACTTCCCTTTTGTCGCTTGGTGTGTGACGTTCTTGATTTCTTGAAATTGGCTCCTGTTCAACTTCACTCTCATGCTTGGAAGGTCCTCCTATGTAGCTGTATTGTGTGGCAGATGGTTTTGGAGCCCGCTCGAGAGGAATACCCAGATTTGGCCGCCCAAGAATTCTTTGCTGTTTACTTGATTAAGGTCTCTGTGGGCAACATTTGCAGCTTTCGTAAGCATTTGGAGCGTCTCTCCATTCCAATGCTAAACAACGGCAAAGGAAGTTCTTTTTTTTTTTTTTGTTTCCGATCAAGGTTGGTAGTCCCCAAAGGGTGAATTCCCTGTTAACGCCAATTAGCATAGAGTTCCTAAAGACAAAATAATGACAGTTGCTTTGTCGGAGACGGAGCAAGCTCGCGTTGATATGGTCCTTGCTTGGGTTCAGGAGGATGAGGATGCCAATTGGATCGAGGTCCTCTTAACTCTAGCCAGAATCAAATGTCTTTTGGTTATGCCCGACCGTTCCCTTGTGAGTGGTCGTCTGTTCTTGACGAAGGCAATGGCTTCTCCCAAGAAGAGGCCCGCCCTGTCTTCGCCTAAGAAATTAAGTAAACTTCCCCGCTTGGCACGTGTCTTCGACCAAGAAGAAGGGTATCCCCTTTGTCATGGAGGCATTGAGGCACTGAGTTGCCTTTGGCTCATAGCCAGAGTGGTACTAGGGTGGACATGGAAGCTTTTGTTCGTGCCGACAACCATCCTTCGTTGACCCCGCCTTCTACCATTGCACAATTGTCGACAAGCGAGACTTCCCCTAGCCTTGGCAATCTTGATGATTTGATGGGCCAGGCACTTACTGATTTGGCCGCCGACTTCAATTTAAACCTCCCTTCTCGAGAGCTTGGCTCGGCCCACTTGCCTTCTTTTGAGCTTTCCACAATCTCTCCAGCCAACTCAGTGGAAGGCAGAGGAAAGGGGGTCGCTAAGGTAGTTTTTTAGTCTTGGTCGTCGGGGGTCAACCTCTCCTTGTTGAATTGGGTGAGGTATGCTTTTAGGCTTTCCTCCTCTCTTTGCTTGATGGTCAAGAGGTATGTTGGGGGTTGTCGAAGTCTTCTGCTCTCCATAAACTACGTTAGGAACTGCTTGGCTAATTCTTCAAACCTGTCAATTGACCCAGGTCTCAGTGCTCCAAACCAGCTTCTCGCCACGCCTTTTAATGTTAATAGGAAAGCCCGTCAGACTATCTCTCTGGGAAAATCATGGAGAGTCATGTGTGCTTTAAAGTTCTCTAGATGATTGACTGGATCCCAAGATCCATCGTACATCTCAATTTGCGGTACTTTGAATTTTAGTGGGAGCGACAAGACCATCACTTCCGCACTATAGGGTAGGTCCGTGCAGTTCAGCAGCTGTTCGACTAAGGACGATCCCCCATGTCTGTGGGCGTTGTGTCTAGACCAAGAGTTGCTTGAGAGCGCATGGTGGTTGGCATGTGGAAATCACTCTGGAGTTTAATGAGAAAATAAAATGATACCTATAGAATCCCACAGATAGTGCCACTGTTAAGGACGTGTTCCACGATCCACCAAATCTCTCTACCTACAACAAAAAATATTGCCTTGATGGACCTTCGATGCCTAAGTCAATGATATGTAGAAAGAGTTATCACCCAAAAGCCTTTAGAATGTGTCCTTTTGTCCCCTTCTTATCATGTATATATAGGCATGGTAGATTATCGATAAGTACCAGCATAGGTTCGACCCTCTAGTTGTTCTTATCAAATTGTTTCTTTGGTATGATAGTCATCTTGGAGATATTGGGTTTATCCCCACTGTTTGGTTTGATCATCCTACCCATCATACTTGGTGGTTACAGAATGGAGTCTTAGTGGTATCTAAAACCTAGACGACTACTTCATTATGACCATAGTCTCATATCATTTGGGCCTCTATACTGACCACCAATTGGGTTCTAGACTAGGCTCATTTCCTGCTAAGGACTCTCCAATTGTATTTAAAAAAAAAAAATTCTATTCATTTAAGGTGATGGATGGAAAAATTATGGTGGTTGGTTATCCATACAGGTTGAGCGGGTTTGACAAATGGGCCAACTTGCGAGCCTTCATTGCCCAGCCCATTGTTAGAGAGATTGAAGTTCCACATTTCAATTGTTTTGCTTCTAACACGCACGAGAGGAGAACAAAGTAACAAACAAGAATACACCAAAACTTTATGTGGAAAACCCTTCAGTGCAGTGGGAAAAACCACAGGGCAAATTCCGACCAAATCCACTATGATAAAAATGTTGCATTGACTCAAGTCTTTGGCCAAAACTTGAGCACTCGATACAAATTGAGATAATAATACTAACACTAATAATAATCCACTCTCTGAGGAGCCCGACCTCGTCATCACCAAGATCACCATGACAATCAATCATCCTACCACCTGCTCCGATATTGCGACCTAACACACATGATGAACATGCACAATCAATCATGCATCTTATAATGTAAATGTAACGCCCCGATCCCGGAGGTCTGGAGAGTTAGCTCTTAATACCTAATATCAACTTAAATAATACAACTATAAAATCCAAAAAATTTCATAAAATACTAATCCATTTAATCAATCGAAATATCTAAGTTCCTTCATGGGGACAACAAAGAAATTCTCAATAACATAATTTAGAAATTCTCCAAAAACTCGAAAATATTCTTAACTCATCAAATCAAAATACCTAAAAAATAAATCAGTTTACTAACTACGACTCTCAAATAAGCACTTGTACCCTCAGACACTTATTCCATTACGATCATCACACATTCCTAAAATTTCCTACTCTTGTCCTCCAGTTGAACTATCAAAATTATCTGAAAAATATATAGAGATAAGGGGTGAGTTATCAACAACTCAGTAAGTAGAGGATATAAACTAGTGTGTGAACATGATCATTTATAGAGTTCAGAATGCAGAACAAAATATTTTCATTCAGAATGCAAAATCAGAATATTGTTTTCAAAATGCAGCGTCAGAACATGTTATCAAAAATATCAGCGCGAAAGTTCAAAAATATACGTAATCAAAATCCCTTTGGCATAGCATAAACTGAAACATCACATCTTATCTTATCATATCAGAACAAATACTATGTTTAACCCCTGTGGTAGGGTTGTGCAAACCCTGGTAGCTAACCAAGCAGAAAAAAAATGTGAATCTTTCCCTTATTCATTCTCGGAGCCCCGAGTATGCACATAGGAAAGACCATGCAGAAAATCACTTTGTTTCCAAAGTGGGTGCACCAAAAACAGAAAAGTTGGTACCAACCTAAACAGAGGCCACAATTTTACACCCGTGGTAAGGTCAGAAAGGAACAGAAACAGAAACAGAATGTTATGCCAGATGTTTTTAGAAATCACATTAGATCATATCAGAGTACAGAAAATCTTTAGAACAAAACAAAATCATATCACAACATAATTTATGCTCAAAATTTCATATTCGCACTCTTTTACAACATTCAGAACAGAATGTCAAAAATAAGCTCATGTCTACACCAGTCATGATAAAATATTTTCTTCTTAAACAGAATCCCATGAGTAATGCAGAACAAATAATTGAGGTATTTCAAATTTATTTTCATAACCAAATATGTATATTTTTTCAGAAATCAAACTCAGCTCATTTTATTTTACTACAAAGTCTAGCATAGGAACCCCGCTTACCTAGACTTCTTAGCTTTTTCAGAATTTTCCTAAAAAATGTCGAACAATAATTAATTGTCACCTATAAAATAATCACGTAATTCTCGTAAATTTCCAATTAATCACATATTTTGATATTTAATCCTAAGCTTCTAAAATAACCTATTTTAATCCTTCAATACCTAAAAATCCTCATAACCTTAAAATATCCTCATTCTCTAAATTTCTTTGATAATACTCAACATTTAAGATAAGTACTAGTAAAAATTTCGTTAAATAATAATAAAAAAATTAGCTTTAATCATAATTTAAATGTTTAAAATAAAATTACACAATTAGTAAAATAATTTGCTACCAATAGTACAATTTGAAAATCCTATTTATTTTCCATAAAATTTCTTATACTTCCTACATAAACGATGGAAAAACAGATTTAATATAAACAAAAATTTCAAATTGAAACCATCCAATAATAAGGGTAAAACTGTAATTTTATACCAAAATATTATGCAAAACTAAGTTTACGTAGACTTAAAACGTTTCATGTGATTCGGTGCAATAGTTTGTGAGGACAGGGGCGCGAGGTACTCACTGAGAAGGGAGGAGCTGCGTGCGGTGCAGAAAGGAAGGTGGTTGTCCTGGTGGCACAGCTGGGGGCGGTGGCAGATAACTAGTTAGAGAAAGAGTCCAACTAATGAGAGAGAGAGACAGAAAGAGATGGAGAGGAGAGTGGGTGAGATCGACGGAAGCTTACTGAGAAAAGAGCGACGGACCTGGATGGAGTGCAGCGCCCAACGAAGCTCCCTGTGCTGCGGCGATGTCAAGGAGGAGGTTGGCGGCGTAGGGTGGTAGGTTGGTTGCACACGATGAGGAAAGCAACTTCCTCTATTTTGGAGGTCAAAAACAGAGTATGCCGTGGGTGTTCTTCCTTCAATGGCTGGGTGACAGTGGTTGGCTTTTCGTGGTGGCGAGGAGTAGGACGGCCTGGAGGGTGGTGCGCTGTTTGCAAGGAGGAGTTGCATTACGGCGTCACGGAAAATAAAACCGTGTTGCGTTAAGGCTTGGCCAGCGGTTGGGGGTGCTGCACAACTTGGGGTGTGTTTATGTGACCAAGGCGGAGGAGTGTTCTATAGTGGCTATCTTTCGGTGTTGGTGGTTTGTGGTGGAGGTTTACGGTGGCGTCCGTTGGAGGCTGCTGATTCGTGCGACAGGAGGCTGAGGGAAAAAAAAAATGGTTGGCGGCAGTGAACGTAACAAAGGCAGTTTCTCTATGCATGGGCTAATATGTGTGTATATATATGTGATGTGAAAACCCTAGAGAGATGAGGGAGATGTGCATGCGGATGGAAATAGAGTCGTGCGTGTGCATGGAGTGGATAAAAATACACTAGAGACGTGTAAAGGTGGGGAGAGTTTTCTTTCTTTTTTCTTTTTTTAAAAGAAAACCAAATTGCGATTGTGTCTCTGGTTTAATAAAAATGGGCGCGGGCCATACGATGATCGGGTAGAGTTCATTTCAATAAAAAATTTAATTATAGAACAAGTCCACTGGAAAAAAAATTGATAACCGATAAGACCAAAATGGGCCGATAAAATAGTATTTGAAAAAAAAATTCAACTGGACTTTTCATATAATTAACTCAAAAATATAAAAAAAAAAGCTTAGCGCTAGGCCTGGGTGTTACAGTAAATCGTTGTATATATTAATTGTACCTATTAAGAACTAAAAAATCAATTACTTTCGAGGGTTAAACTCCATCACTCCAGATTTTTCGATTAGAATTTTACGCATCAATAAAAGTTTATCTCAAAAGACTTACAGTAGTAATTAAATTTTTAATTACTTTTAAGTGATATTCAAGCTTAAACAGTACCTTTCTGCAAGCCCCATGATGCTCCACATGAACGTGGTTTCTTGGCCATCCTTCTAGAAGATAATTCACTCCGATTAGGTTTCTCTCGACACTCCTCTGGCTTTGGTGCAGTTTGGAAGTCAATCACCTGAATTTTCCTTTTCTTATTTCCAGTGTCTTTGTGAGCTTGACAGAGCTTTCTTGTCGATGACTTATTGGCGGACTTCGATAGTACTACTTATGAATAATATTCTCCCCTTTTGGAGCATTTTCATTCAAGAGTCAAGACTACTTTGAGCAGTCGAGGTTTCTCATGGCCTGGATATTTCTCAGGCTTAGGTGCAGTTTGGAGGCCGGTGCTCTGTATGGTCTGCTCTTTCTTCGCATTTTCAATGTTTTCATGTTCATAAGCTTAATGCAGTGTTCCTTTTGATTACTCGAGTTTCAACTTTGGTTGATACGAATCAGTAACGGAAGTGTTCTTTGGCTTATCGTTGACCTTAACTTCTGAAAATATCTCCCGGTTTGGCTTCGTAACTACTTTTTTGTGCCATTTTTGCATTTCGTTCCCGTGACGCTCAGGTTTGTCCTTCTAATCAGGAAGTACTGAAGGATGTCTTGAAAGTGCACAAAACTCCCAGTTGGGCTTCAACACTTGTATGACCCTCCGCATTTGCTTCAACACTTCTACCGTTAAAAATAAAACACAAATAATTAAATCTACATCTTCCTATCAGGTTAAATTATTTAGACAAGTGGTGATTTCACATGGTACCAGAGCAGAGGTCCTAAGTTCAAATCCTGACTTTAAACTTTATCACATTTAATTAAATATTCTAGGTATTGAGTTACCCATTGAATGAGAGTTAGGCCCACACGTGAGGGAGAATGTTAAGAATATCATACAAATAATTAAAATTTACTTCTTCCGATTAGCTTAAGCTTTAGGACTGTTATGGATCTAATAGAATAGTAGTGTAATTGATAAAGGATGTAAAGATGAATGTAAATGAATAGAGAATTAGTGAAGAAGAGGAAGGATGAGAATCACGGCAACTTCATAAACTTGGATTTTCGAGGAATCCAAAACCTCCCAAGAATAGAGATCACAAATATTCAAGATTCCAAAATGATCCTCTTCTTTTCCCTTCTTG
The DNA here is from genome assembly GCF_004785595.1 of Juglans microcarpa x Juglans regia. Classification (NCBI taxonomy): domain Eukaryota; kingdom Viridiplantae; phylum Streptophyta; class Magnoliopsida; order Fagales; family Juglandaceae; genus Juglans; species Juglans microcarpa x Juglans regia. The sequence continues at coordinate 2,189,575 of NC_054605.1, forward strand.
CCCACATAATCTGCATGACCCTAACAAACTTAACATAAAAATTACTAAAAACACCCTTACAACAGACTGCTGTTAAACATAACATTGTAATTGAAATTAGTAACAAAACTACGCTGTTTAAACCTGTAACACCCCGCTCATTCTTTCTGGTGTAAGCAAATTTTACTGCGAGTCTCATTATGCGTGCCGAATCTCGATGGCGTGTTTCTAAAGATATGATGTGATTTCTAAAGTACGCCCAGTGTTTGAAATGCCCTAGAAATATTTATATGAGATATTTCCAGTGTTATTTAACTAAGTTTGATTTTAAATAAGACAATTATAATATTTTTGAAGAGCTCCAAAAATATTATAATTGTAGGAAATCATTTTAATATCAATTATTAAAAATAATTTTCAGTTATTTAAAATATTATGAGATTTAAATTATGTTGAAAACTCTAATTAATCAAATGGTCTCATTCTTTTAAATATATTAAATAAGACTTCATTATTTTATTAATGATGAAGGAATATTATTTTATAAACTAAAGTTTAGTTTAAATAATATTCTATCTTAATTCCTCTCAGTATTTTTAAGTTAAATCGGTGTTTAATCTCTTATCGTTAGATCGTTTTGAGGATCCCAAGATGAAGGGCCTGGATTAAATACCCAAGCCCCCTCTCTTTCTCCCTCACTTTTCCCTTCCCTCTCTCTCTCTTCCCTCTCCCTTCAGCTTGCTCTGCACGCCCCTCTCCCTCAGCCTAGCCCGGCGAGGACGTGCGCCGCAAGGCCTCACCGCCACCACCAACGACCTCCTCTCACTCCGGCCAGCTCCTACCACCGAACCCAGCCTCCATCTCGTAGCCACCCTCTCCCATGCATGGCCACATCTTCTCATGCACGGGTTCACCATGCGCAGCTTCTAGCATCGCCGTACATGGCCACCGAGCACCACCACGAGCTCCCCCTTCCTCCTCCCTTTGAACCGAAGCCGATAGCCTCTCCCTAGACTGCATGCATGCAGCTTTTCCACGCACGGGTTCTCCATACCCACAGTCAAGCTCTGCCTCCCACGACCACTGCACCACCACCACATGCTCCTCCTCTCACCGGCGACCTCCCCTAGCCACCCCCATGCCCAGCCGAGCCACCTAGCTCCCCCGCTCTCTCTTACTCTCTCACAAACTCTCCCTCACAAACGTTGTAGATCCGCCGCAGTAGGCTACCTCCACCTCGCCACCACAGCTCCACCAGCAACCCCCTAAGCCTTCCATGGCTAGCCCATGACTAGCCAAGCCCTCTCTCCGATTTCCCCTATTTGATACCCAAGACCTAAACTCCTCCATGAGCTGCCGTGTCTCCAACATGTGCCACCTTGGCACCACCACTAGACCACCACCCCAGGACCATTACCCAACCCTCCTACGCATAGTTCTGCACTCGTAGCCATCTTTAAGGACCCAAACAGCCACTGTACGTGGGTTAGCTGCCACATACGACCCTTTCGACGTCATCGACTGTGATGGTCAGCGATCAACGCACGGGTCTACCCCGACGATGTATAACCTCTTTATCCCTTGTTATTTATGTTAGTTGGTTGGTTAGGTTGTGGACTGTGCTGTTAGTATTGAGGAGTTCGTTGTGTAGTGTAGTGATGTGATGTGCTGTCTATGTGAAGTGTTGGGCGTATCTGTGTAGTGTGCTTTATAGTGTTGTGGATTGTGCTGTATGGGTGACGTGGTGTTGTGTGGAATGGGAAGAGTACACGTGGAGTGTACTCCATGTGGTGGAGTGATATACCATATGGGTGACGTAGTGGTGATGTGGCGTAGCGTTTGTAAAGGGAGTATAGATGGAGTGTACTCCAAGAGATGCAGCGATACACCGTGTGGCGTGTCCTAGAGATAAGGATGATTGTGTAGTTGATGGGCGTAGAGCGTGATGAGTAGTGTTGAGAACTGTGGAACAGTGTCTCAAGGTAGTTAAGATGTGACCTGTAGTCTAAGGTGACAAGTGTCACCGTATTTCACTTATGGCTGGGAGTATGTGTGAAGTGATAGAACAAGTGTAAATGTGCGCAGCGGAATCATGACTGAGGAACGTCACAAAGTGACATGGTTAAACCAGAAGTCATGCTTGTGATGGGTGAGGAGTTAAAAATGACGTAGCAGGAATGTGACGAGAAGTCACGATGTGATAGGAGTATATGAGGGACCGTACTCACGATGAGTTAGGAGTTGGCGTAGAAATGACATAGCAGGATGTCAGGTGACATGACAAGGTCACGGTGTAGCTTGGGAGTAGTCTCGAGCTATATGACGTGACGTAAGGCATAGTTGTAAATGGAGTCTTGTCGTGTTAAGTGTTGGAATGAACTGTCAAGAGGGACGGGTAGCATGAAGAGTCATGATAGCTAGGTTAAAAGAAAGTTGGTATCGGAGTATGGGCTTGTCTACACAAGCATGTGATCAACATGTTATATGTTGGTCTTAGGTAATAAGGGGTAAGGTACATGTGTAATCTGGTTAGACACATGTGTCGGATGGATTCACCATATGTAATGGCAATCTGTCCTAAGCATGGTTACATGGTGTTTAACCCTCAGAGTTGGCTTAGACCCGTGTGACGTGTATGGATGGGAATGAGGATTTAGTGTGAGCTAAGGTGCATGAAGATATTGACGGGTGTATTGTCTAGAATTGAGATGCATGATTCCGTCGGTCGGAATCATGCGTCGGAATGTGGTCAATAAGAAGAATAAGAGGAAGGTCTTAGTGTCTTAATCCTAAGGTGAATCATGGGTTCACTTTAGTGGATGAGCACTAGATGTAAGACCTTGAGTTTGGAAGAGGCAGTGGCTGTAAGTAGATTCTGAAGGGTTTAGCATAGTAAAGGGAACGTAAGAGCACGAGATAGAAGGAGAGTGTTTCAAGTGAAGTGTAGTTCTATTCTAAGTTTAGTTGCTTATGCACTAGTTAGAGAATGACGCTAAGGTTATGTGTATGCATGCATGGACTGCAAAGCCCATGCTCTTAAATGACATTTTTCCATGAATGAACTGTTAAATTGAAAAGGACTAAAAAGGAAAGGACTAAATTGAAAGTAAAGGACTGAACGTTTAATGTATGAAAATACATAACGACTATATGAATGAATGAAAAGGGTACCAAAGGAATGGGCAGATTGCAATGCTGGGTAAGTAATACTAGTGGTGCACCCAGTGCTGCCCCTGACTGCATAGGGATTCCCAACCCATGGCTAGGGGCGGAGTTTAGGTCCAAAAGACCGCTAACCCTAACACTGGCCATTGAAAGTGATAAGAAAGAATGTATAAACGTATGAATGCATCGCATTCTTTAAGAAATGAAGGCACTGATGGGAGAAACGTCTTATGAAAAGAAAACCCATTTTTAAAGAAAAACCTCGTTCAGTGACGTTTTCAAACGAATGCACGAATGCATGTACGTATAGTATGTATAAAATGATGAATGCATGAATGAAAACCTATGTTATTATATTTTAACGATATGAAATAATGCTTACTGAGTATTCGACTCGTTTTAGTTTTTATGTGTGCCCCTCCCCCATAGGAACTGAATGAGCAGTATGCGCTAGGTTGGACATGGCCCATGAGGAAGAGCACAAAAGTCTAGGCATGAGAGTTTTAACTGTATGAGAGGCCTTTTGATCTTAAGATTAATGTTTTTCGCTGTAAACCTCTTTTATTCTCAAAACATATTTTATTTTATAATGTAGAGTCTTGCACCCTAAGTATGAAAGTAAAAAGTTTTAAATCGAACAGTAATTCTCGTCGTTTTTCCTAAAATCATTTTATGAAAAGTCCCACCACAAGGATGGGGGTTACAAAACCATCACTTTGCCTACTAAATCAAACGATGTCGTAGGCTCCCCTTACAAACCACACCGTTTCATGACTCTAAAATTCCTCTTTAAACCTTTGCAAACTTCATTTTGCCCTAACCTTCTCTCTCTTTGTCTTCAACCTCTGAGCCAAGGTCCTTCCTTTCTCTTCTGCCATGCCTCAATCTCCTTCTTTGAGCACCCTAACAATCTCCCCCTCTTATAAGACCTTGCCCACAAGGTGTGGGTACATGGTCCTAAGCCTCCACGGTCCTAAGCCTCCACAAGCTCTCCCAAGTGTTGTCCTCCGTAGGAGCCCCAACCCATTTGACCAAAACTTCAGTCATGACACGGTGGCCTTGCTGCTTCATGCAGTGCTCCAAGATCATCTCTGGCTCAGGTATGACTTCTCTTGACTCATTTGTGGGAGGTAAAATAGGAATGGGTTGAATACTCTCACCAATCTTCGTCTTTAAGTAGGAGACATGAAAAAGGGGATGGATCTTGGACGTGGGTGAAAGATCTAGTCGGTAGGCCATAGATCCTAGCCGTTGGACCACCTGAATGGCCCATAGAAACGAGGAGCCAGCTTCAAGTTGTGGCGCAGGGCCACTGACTTCTGCCAGTATGGCTAAAGTCGTAGGTAAACCCAGTCTCCCTCTTTAAAATTTCTTTCGGTTCTCTTTCTATTTGCATACATTTTCATTTGGTTTTGAGCTACCTTGAGATTGTTCTTCAATAGCTCCAAAATTTGGCTTCTATTTCTCACTATTTGATCAACTGTGTCATTGTTTAAAGTGCGGGGTATGTAAGTAATTAGCCTTGGGGGTGGGTACCCATATAGAGCCTTGAATGGCAACAACTTTGTAAAGTTGTGATAGTTGCTGTTATACCACCACTCTGCGAGTGGTAACCACTGTCCCGCTGTCTTAGGCTTCTGACCTACATAGCTTCTCAAGTAACCCTCCAGACTTTTATTCAGGGCCTCGGTCTGACCATCACTCTGGGGTTGGTAGGCCGAGCTAAAATTTAGTGTAGTTCCCTGGAGGGTGAACGGACTCTTCCGAAATGAGTTGAGGAACACAGGGTCACGGTCCGACACAAGAGCTCTTGGGAACCGATGTAATTTAAACATTGAGAATAGAGACATTTGAGCCACATCTTGGGCTGTGTAGGGGTGGGCCAGAGCAAATAAAATGGCCATATTTCGTGAACCTATCCACTACCACAAAGATCACAGTAGCTCCCTAGGAATGTGAAAGGCCATCTATGAAATCCATAGAGATGTCAGTCCATGCTTGTTGGGGTATGGTTAGTGGTTAGAGTAGACCAGTTGGAGGGATAGCTTCGTATTTAACAGCTTGACACACTTCACATTCTTGCACCCACCTTTTAATCTCCCTTTTCATTACGGACCAGTAAAAGTCCATTTTGGCTGTCAGATAAGTCTTAAGGTAACTTGAATGAACAACCATTAGATTAGTGTGTATGTAATGGAGCACCTTTTTAATAAATGGAGACCCCGGTACTAACATTAACCTTCCCTTCTTCAGAAGCAACCCTTGCACAATAGAAATTCCCTTAGGAACTTCCTGCAGTTCCCTTGCCTTAGCCAACCAATATGAAAACTCCTTGGATAGCTGGTATCATTAATTCCTCCACCCAATAAGGTTTTGTAAAGGTCATCTGTGCTAAGACCCCTTCCTTGAAATAATCTTCTTCCCCTTTTTGAGAAAGAGCATCAACAACTCTATTCTCCTGCCCTTTCTTATATTTTATCTTAAACTCATACCCCATCAATTTAATGAGCCATTTTTGCTGTGCTTCCGTGTCTACCCTCTACTCTAGCAGAAACTTCAAGGCTTGTTGATCTATTTTCACTATGAATGATTGCCCCAGTCTTCAGTTCTGTACAGTTGTCACCAAGACTAGTAATTCCCTCTCATAAGTGGAGAGGAGAAGCGCCTTACCCTTCAACATCTTGCTTAGAAAAGCTATAGGTTGCTCGGACTGCATCAACACAGCCCCAATGCCCTTCCCACTAGCGTTGCACTCAATGGTGAATCGACATGTAAAATCTAGGAGTTTCAGTACGGGGGGCTGGGTAACCACTTTCTTCAGCTTCACAAAAGCTTGCTTAGCTTCTTTGCTCCATAAGAATCCATTTTTCTTCAAAAGACTTGTTAGTGGGGTTGCCAACATACCATACCCCTTAATGAACTTCCTATGATAACAAGTTAAGCATAGGAACCCTCTCAAGGCCTTGGTGTTTTTAGGAGTGGGCCATTCCAGCATCAAAGCAATCTTGTTAGGATCTGTCTTTACTCCCTTGGCAGAAATAATGTGACTGAGATAATCCACTTCCTCCACCTTGAACTTACACTTGGACAACTTTGCGTAAAGCTTGTGATCTTGTAGCAAGTCCAGCACCTGTTTGAGATGAACCAAGTGTTCTTTCCAGCTACCACAGTATACTAAAATATCATTGAAAAACACCAATACAAATTTAAGCAAATATGACTTAAAAACATCGTTCATCAGCCCCTGAAAAGTGGAAGAGGCATTAGTGAGCCCAAACGACATCACTAAGAACGCATAATACCCTTCATGAGTTCTAAACGCAGTCTTCACTACATCCTTGGGTACCACTCTTATCTGATGATACCCCAACCTCAGATCTAGTTTTGAAAATATTGTTGCACCACACAACTCACCCAATAACTCATCTATTACTGGAATGAGAAATTTATCTTTCATTGTTTGCTGGTTTAGCATGCGATAGTCAACACACATTCGCCAACTCTTATCTGCCCTGCGCACTAACAATACCGTTGAAGAGAAAGGGCTAGAGCGGGGTCTAATTACACCAGATTTTAGTAAGTTAACGACTATCCTCTTAATTTCAGAGTTCTGATAATAGGGATAACGATAGGGTAGCTTAGAAATGGTGCCCTCCTTTAGGATTATTTTATTGACATGGCTTCTTGGAGGAGGTAATCCCTGAAGTTCCTCAAAAACTTCTTTAAACTGGCCCAACAACTCTTTAATTTCTGCGTTGCCCACAACTCTGTTTCCTCCTTTTCCACCAATTGAATTTGTAACAAAAAGCCATTTCCTTTGGTCATCGAGGCCAACATGGCTTTACTACTCCCCTCAAGGGACAAGGGCTGAGGTTCTAGCCCCTTAAGTTCCACACTTCTACCTTCATTCATAAATTGCATAGATAGTTTGGAGAAATCCCAAACAATGGGCCTAAGGGTCTCTAACCTGTTCACCCCTAACACAACATCACATCCACCCAACTCAAGAACATAAAGAGAGAGAAAAAACTTAGTACCTTGCATTTTAAGGAGAACTGAATCACAATGTCCTTCACTCTGAATTACTGCTCCATTTGCCACCCTTATGGCCAATTTTGTGGACTGGTTTACCTTTAATCTGGCCCTTTTTGCTACTATCAGGTCCAATAAGCTATGGGAGCTCCCTGAGTCCACCAGAATGACCACTCATTTCCCACTGATTTTACCCAAAAGTCTCATCATACTCGCGTAGGGGTTTCCAGCTATTGCATTCAAAGAAATTCCAGTTGCCACCTCCACCTTAGGTTCCACTACTACTTATTCCAGCACTTGATTTTCTTCCTTTTTGTTGTCCATTTGTTCAGCTTTAGCCTCCTCATAACCATGCAACAAATAGAACTTTGGAGACTTACACACATGCGCCAAGTGCCACTTTTTGTCATAATGGAAGCATAGTCCTTTTCTGAGCTTTTCATTCATTTGAGTTGAAAATATTTTCCTTGCAGGTACTATGGGCTTGGACTACTTATTGCTCTCTTCAGTGGACTACCCCCATATGAAGTGTTACAGGAAGCGAGTAAGACCCCCTTTTCACTCCCTATTTTTTTGGCTTTTTCTTGTGCTTATAAGATACTCCTCTTATATTTTTGCCAATCTGAAGGCTGCATTTACACTGACTGGATGTGACGCTCCCAATCCCCACTTGGGATGGAACGGAGACTTAGAGTGTCGGGACATGCAACACAAATTTACATACCCCCGTTCATGACAGTTAATATACAATACATCCTAGTATGCAACTAGCAGTATGCAATAATCGCAACAGAAATAAAAGGTTAAGTTGAAAAATATGCCAGAATAACTAAAATATCCCAACTTCATTAGATAATCATCATGTTCAAAATACTAAAGTAGCATAGACTTATATACAAAGTCATATCATTCTCTTCACGATCTAAAGCATAAAGGACTTGGGTTATGAACATTAAAATTAAGTCCAGCTTCCTCTCCAGATCCGACTCCTCCTTAATCATGCGAATTCAGTGCTCCATCAATCTCGTCCTGTTGATTCCTGACACAACTTCTATCATTCCGAGGGAATGATAGTGGTCCCACAAAAGGGTGAGATTTACTCGAAATCTCAATAAGTTAAACAACTAACTGACACAAAGATAAATCAATCATGAAAAATGATCAATATGCAATGCATGAGATGCAGAAAATCAGTATGCATGTCTCCTATCCAGATTCCTCAACAACTTAAAAAAAATATGGAGACACGGGTTTTTACTTAGTAAGTAATTTCGTCGTCATTTTTGAAAAGACATAACTTATTCATCATTATAGACTTACATCATTATCTTAATTAATAACATAATGTGTGGTAATGTCACAATTCCCCATATGCACTGTGAGTACCTGCCGGTGACTGTAATATAACTTACGTTGAAACTACGTTGTCTATAGACTCGTTCTCAATGCATTGGTAAATAACATAACATCATAAAAATTATAACGTGTACACCCACCAACATTAGGTGTTATAACATGTTGACTTCGCTCTGGCATTCTTTAAAAGGAACCCATTCGAAGGCTGTTGACTGTTTTTCGTCAACCCGGGAGTTACCACTTCATTATTATACACTCCAGAGTGAACATAGGAGTTCCACCAGGATAATTCTCCATCCTGGCTTTTGGGGTCATGAAAAAATGATTTTCATCCTATGATTTAAAAAAAATATTTTTCATGACATGTGCAAATGTAGTAAATTTCATACAAAAAATGACTTTTATAAATGTAATATGTAAAAATGGTGAAAATGTCATATGTTTTGTATGTATGCACTCAATGTGTCATATACATGATAATTTATGCTCAAAATGATAATTGAAGAATAAATGAAACATTTATCAATAATCCATAAGAAATTTATCAAGGTATAAGTTAGAGGCCAACTTACAAACATCTGGAAAAATTTGAAATTAGCACCGTAGCTGTGTAAATCATGTGTATACTAAGTTAGGGTTAATACTATTATGGATAGGTTCAAAATCAAATGCTTCAAAAATTGGGTGTATTTATAAAAATACCTTTAGACTTTCAAAAATTACCATTTAGGCCCTAAATTTTAACTAATTGCAAACGAACTTCAAATTTAATCAAATTTCATGGAATTCATATTTTTGAAATTCTAAAACCATCAATGCCTTGGATATTAAAAGAATTCAAAGTAAAAATTGTCCAATTAATCCCAACCCATGGCATGCATCCTAGTTGATGCCTATGTGTATTTTCAACTATTCATCCCTATGAATGCATGCATATGAGATTTTCATTAATCACTAAGGATCCATAACATTTTTAGGCATATTATGAAATTTAATTCTTGAGTAATCAAGTTCATCCAAACACTTAATCAAAGCTAAAAAATCCTTAATCACCAATACGTTTAAAACTGATTCATGCTTGATAATCAAAACAAGATAGATTTAAAACCTATCATGACATGCTTCTAATCACAAATTTAATCTACCATAATCATGTTAGGACAATTTTAGATCATATCAAATCATGCTTAGGATATGCCATAGCTAAATTCCCAATTAAAAACATTCAATTATTCAAACATTCCTTTAATTGAACCGATTTTGGATTAAGCATCATAACCTTCTTAAAACTCAACCAAATTTAGTACCAACACTTGGAAACAAAACTTGACATGCTAGGTAAGATAAAAAGAAAGAAAATTTACAAATTTTGTGGTCTTTCAAGCTCTCTAGACTTCCTTACACAAGAACACTCAAGAACTCACCAAAACTCACTCAGTTTTGCACTCTTATGAAATGCTCTCAAGAGTCAAGAGGATGCTTGGAGCTGTGGTGTGGGTGAAATGAGAAGGGGCAGGAAGTATTTATAGGTGGCCAAGGGGTGAGGGATGTTGGCTTGGGTGCTTGGTGATTGAGTGAAGTGGGAGGTGCTCAAATCTGGAAAATTTCCAGATTTGTTTGCATGAGCTTAGCTCACTTGTGCAGAATGAAATAGTGCCCCAAACTACCGTCATTTCCTCTCCATAGTAGCTACAAGGGTCCTATAGATGACTCCAGGTCATGGGCATCATTTGTATGGCAAAAGATCCCTCAAACCACCCTTGAAAACAGGAGGATGGAGGTGGTGGCAAAACATCAGTTTGATTTTGGATGTTTTTGGGCAGCCAAAATGAGTCAAAATCCTTCATGATGGTCATGGGACTTCTTGGTGATTGGGTGTAGAAGGATGTGACATGAGGTGGTGGTGAAAACCATGGTAGGAGGCTGGTTCAAATTCAATCCAATTGGTTCCTACACAAACTAGACCAAGGTGCACCCGGTTTGGTTCTTTGAGTTGGTTGATGCAACCAATTTCATCCAAGGATCAAACTGAGTTTGTGAGGATCTCATGAGGTGTTTAAGGACCATATTAAGCTTGAGTACAAATCACAAAAATGTTGGGCCCAAGGGCAAAACAGTCCAAGCACTACAAAGGGTAATGTAGAAAACCGATTGAAGCATGGTTTAGGCTTGTTGTGTCATTTTTCTTAATGACATGTGGGATGACTTAGCTAGGGTATTAACATGGTCTAATCATGTTTTAAGGGATTATTAAGTCAAGAAAATTTGAATTAAAAATTTTAAGAAAAGATTAAGCATGATTAAGTTTCAAAGCATGGCTTAAAGTGCACTAATCTCAAGTATGATGGTTAATGACCTTAGTCAATTTTCAAAACTTAATTTGGATACTTTGAGTGTGATTTGGTCTTAAGGAAACCAATGGTATGGTGTATTGGGCCTTTGGTCTTTGAATGGTAAAATGAGTCCAAACATGACTTCGGGCCATAGGTGCTTGAAAATGGCCAAGGGTCCAATCTGCACCAAAGGCCTTATACCTTCTTATACTTAGGCCAAAACTAGCCTTGATTCCCTAAGGGCTTGGTACAAGGTTTTCTTGGACTAGGCCCATGAATGTATTTGGATCCTAAAAAGCCTGACCAAAATTATTAATGGGCTTGCCTCTCTAATCCTTAGCTCATTAACACTAAGTATCAACATTAATGCTAATCCCACTATCAACCTTAATGAAAGTGATTAACATATAATTGAAATCCAAATCTAGAGTACTTAAGGGTTAATTAAGCGGGGTGTTACATCCTCCCCCTTTAAAACAACAATTAGTCCTCAAAATCGGGGTAAAAAAAAACATGCAATGGGTAAGAGTTTGAATGTTGACTCACCAATCGCGCTATAGCTTGGGGCTATGAATGCGAATACCATGATGCGATCCAAACAAGTCACATGCCAAACAAATAAGGGTATTTGCTTCTCATATCAGCTTCTTTTTCCCATATGGCCTCTTCAACATCATGATTTCACCACAAAACCTTAACCAAGGGGATTTTATGATTCTGTAGTTCCTTATCCTTCCAATCAATTATCTGAATTGGAATTTCCTCATAGGTTAGGTTGGACTGAAGTGAAATATCCCTCGTGTCAACAACGATTGAAATTTGCCTTTCGAAACTCTTCTTTAGAGAAGATACATGGAAAACATTGTGGATTCCTTGGAATTCTGTGGGAAGATCCAGCCTGTAAGCGACTACCCCTACTTTCTCCAGAATCTCATATGGTCCTACGTATCTTGAACTTAACTTCCCTTTCTTTCCAAACCGAAAGACTCCTTTCATGGGCAATACTTTAAGATAGACCCAGTCGCCAACTTCAAACTCGAGGGTCCTTCTTCGACGATCAGCATAGCTCTTTTGCCTATTCTGGACAGCCTTCATCCTTTCCCTTATTTGGCGGATCTGATCCTTCATCACTTGAAGAATCTCCATACCATAGATCGTTCCTTCTCCTACTTCGTCCCAATATAAGGGAGATCTACACTTCCTTCCGTATAACGCTTCGTATGGTGCCATTTGGATGGTGGCTTGGAAGCTATTATTGTAGGCAAATTTTATTAGTGGCAAGAGCTTCTCCCATTCGTCCTTCTCTTGCAAAACACAAGCTCTTAGCATGTCCTCTAGGGTTGGAATCGCCCTTTCAGTCTGCCCATCAGTTTGAGGGTGATAGGCACTACTAAACTTCAACTTTGTGCCTAGAGTGTCTTGAAGGCTTTGCCAAAAATGAGAAGTGAAACGTGTATCCCTATCAGATACAATCATCATTGGGACTCCATGTAACAGCACTATTTCAGCAACAAACAGCTGATTCAACTTCTCCATGGGGTCGGTATTCTTAACTGCCAGAAAGTGGGCACTTTTCGTCAAACGATTGACCACGACCCAAATAGAGTTGTTTCCTATCGAGGTCCTTGGTAATCCAATTACAAAATCTATGGATATGTTCTCCCATTTCCATCCTGGGATTGGGAGTGGCTATAAATCTCCAACGACTCTCAGATGCTCTGCCTTAACCGTTCTACAAATTGAGCATCTATTAACATAATCCACTATGTCCTTTTTTAATCCTTCCCACCAAAAGTGTTGCTTCAAATCTTGATACATTTTGGTGCTCCCTGGGTGGGCTGTGTATGGAGTCTGATGTGTTTCCCTTAGTATCTTATCCTTGATCTCTTGATCAGTTGGGATAACTTTGTAGTATAGCAACCCATCATTTTTTAGGGCGAAACCTTCGGGTCCTCCCTTCTTCTCTATCTTCTATCGAATTTCTACCCATTTGGGATCCTCCATCTGACGCTTCTTCACTTCTTCCCATTCCATTGGTACAATTTCTTATACTGCGGTTAAGGATACTGCGGCAAGAAGATCCTTAATCAACAACCTTCTCATACTATGCAAAAAGGACTCTGCTTCCGAGGCAAGACCTGTGGAATTATCCCTTCATGTCTATCGACTTAGCGCATCCGCCACTATATTAGCCTTGCCAGGGTGATTCTTAATCACACACTGGTAGTCGCTAAATAGTTTCTAACCACCTTCTCTGCCTCATATTCAAATTCTGCTGGTTAAACAAGTACTTGAGGCTCTGCTGATCGGTGTAGATTTCACACTTTGCGCCATATAAATAATGCCTCCATATCTTTAAGGTGAAAACTACGACGCCTAACTCCAGGTCATGGGTGGGGTAGTTCTGCTCATGGTTCTTTAGTTATCGTGAAGCTTAGGCGACAACTCGTTCCTCTTGCATGAGCACACATCCAAGTCCTGATTTAGATGCGTCACTAAATACTACATAGGGTTTATGAGGTTTAGTTAGTACTAGTACCGGTGTAGTTATGAGCCTTTCCTTGAGTTCCACAAAACTCTGCTCACACTTCTCTGTCCGAACATACCTACCATTCTTCTAGTTAGGGCAGTGAGGGGTCCTAACAACTTAAAGAATCCCTCCACGAATCACCGATAGTAACCAGCTAATCCAAGAAAACTCTGAATTTCGTGCACATGCGTCGGTCGCTTCCAGCTTACTACAACTTCGTTTTTGCTGGGATCAACTGATACTCCTTGACTTGAAATCACATGCCCTAAAAATTTTACCTCCTTAAGCCAAAACTTGAACTTATTGAATTTGGCATACAGATGGTTTTCCTTCAGCTTTTCCAATGCTAAACAAAGATGCTGCTTGTGATCTTCTTCGCTGCTCAAATAAATCAATATATCATCGATGAATACAACAACAAAGCTATCCAGATATGGTTTGAATACTCTGTTCATGATATCCATGAAGGCACGGCCGGGGCATTGGTTAAACCAAAGGACATTACTAAGAATTCATAATGTCCGTATCTGGTTCGAAACACCGTCATGGGGACATCCTTCTCCCTAATCTTGAGCTGATTATAACTAGACCTTAAGTCTATCTTAGGCAACACCGATGCTCCTTGCAATTGATCTAGTAGGTCATCGATACGTGGTAATAGGTACTTGTTCTTTACTGTTACTTTGTTCAATTCCCTATAGTCAATGCACATCCTCAATGATCCATCATTCTTCTTAACAAATAGAACTAGAGCTCCCCAAGGTGATGAACTAGGTCAAATGAAGCCCTTCTCCAGTAGCTCTTCTATTTGCGCTTTTTGCTCCTTCAGTTCTAGGGGCCATACGGTAAGGGTTTTATGGACAGGGTCGTTGTGGGTTCTAGTTCTATGGTGAACTCGATTTCTCTATAGGGGTAGTTCGGGTAGGTCGTCAGTGAAAACCTCAGGGTATTCCTCAACTACAGCTATCCCTTATATCTCCTTATCATCACCATAACTCTCCATTATGAGGGCTAAGTAGGCCGCGGCACCATTAGCGATGCATTTCCTTACCTGCAAAGCTGAAATCAGAGAGGGGGGTAGGCTTCACCATCCTTCCTACATGATGAATATGTCTACCCTCGGGTGAATAGAAGATTTTCTCCTTATTTCGACAATCTATCCTAGCGGGGTGTTTGGACAGCCAGTCCATCCTTAGTATAACGTCGAACGCTAGTTGATCGAAGACGATTAGGTCAGCGTCCATCAGTCTTCCCTTTAGGGTCAGAGGACATTTCTTCAACACATGGGTGTAGGTGATCATGCTTCCGTCGGGAATCGACACTACTATAGCTTGAGGTAGTGTCTAAGTTGGCAGGTTACACATATGCGCAAACGTCACGGATACAAACGATTTCATGGCGTTGGAGTCAAATAAAGCGCAAGCTGTATATTTGTATAACACGATTTTTCCTAAGGTGTAATCAACTATTGAGTACTAAGCAACTATTTAAAAAGCTAATTTCTAAAGATGGATAATGAAGTAAAATACCAGTGATAACGTCTGTTTCCTCATCCTCGGGATTTCTTCGCTGATATCACCAGGGGTGATGGCATAAACACAGACTTGATCAGGTGGCCTCTGATTGGGCCATTTGTTAGGAATGTTCTTTCCTCCTTGAACATTATGTGGGCATTCCCAGATCATATGCCCCCGACTGTACGCATCAGTGCACACTCCTAGGCCCACACGACATTCACCACTGTGGTTCTTTCCACATTTCTTGCAGGTGATAGGTGGAGCTATTATAATGCCTTTTCTTTTGTTAGCTCCTTAAATAATCCTCCTCTTAGCATTATTTTCGCCAGTAGTGAAGGTAGAAGCCCTCTTTCTCTTGAGGTTGATCTGAACTGTCACACTTCGTTGTTTTGCCTCCACTATTGCAGCCACATTAACCAACTCTTGGAAGTTGTGGATGCGGAATCCAACCACATAACTACGTATTCTAGGATTCAACCCTGCTTGAAACTTCTAGGCTTGCATTTTCTTTGTAGTAATCAAGTGTGAGGCAAACCTTCTTAGCTCCATAAACTTCACAGCGTACTGCTCAACAGTGAAATTGCCTTGTACCAACATAGCAAACTCTTGGGCCTTCAGAGTCTTCATTGACTCTGGGAAGAAACCGATTGTCAAATTCCTCCTTAAACCTCTCCCAAGTCAAAATGGTGATATTTCCCAATTCTCTAATCAAAAGTTGCCTTTTGGTGTCCCATCAAATTCCAGCTTCACCCTATAGTAAGTGCCCCGTGTACTGTACCTTTTGTTCCTCAGTGCAACTGCTGATCTTGAAGGTCCTGATGAGATCTAATAGCCACTTGTTAGCTTTCATGGGTCCCCCAGTTCCCATGAAATTGGGGTATCTATATATTAGGAACTTCTCATAGGAACACCCTTGGTTCTCAATTAGTGGGCGTTGTTGGTTCTGCCTTAGGATTACTTCTTGTTGCTGCTTCATGGTCTCTGTCATTTGACGAATTACATCTGCCAAATCAAGTCCTCCATCAAAACAATAATCCTGATCTCTGTGGATGTTAGATCCATCAGTGTTCCTCTCTTGTTTGCCACGTGTCATCTCGTCTTAATCCATCCGACTCCTGCGATAAATGCATATCAGACCAAGCTCTAACTGCAGGACTTATGACATAAGGTTCCTAAGGATATGTGGGTTTACCCAGAAACAAGCTGCTCTGATACCACCGCTGTGACACCCCCAATCCCTGCTTGGGATGGAACGAAGACTTAGAGTGTCGGAACATGCAACACATGGGTACATACCCTCGTTCATGACAGTTAATATGCAATGGATGCTAGTATGCAACTAGTATGCAATAATTGCAGCGGAAAAAGGTTAAGGTGAAAAATATGCCAAAATAAAGAAAATATCCCAACTTCATTAGATAATCATCATGTTCAAAATATTAAAGTAGCATAGACTTGTATATAAAGTCATATCATTCTCTTCATCCACTCTAAAGCATAAAAGACTTGGACTATGAACATTAAAATTAAGTCCAGCTTCCTCTCCAGATTTGACTCCTCTTTAATCATGCGAATTCAGTGCTCCATTAATCTCGTCCTGGTTGATTCCTGACACAACTTCTATCAGTCTGAGGGAATGATAGTGGTCCTACAAAAGGGTGAGACTTACTCGAAATCTCAGTAAGTTAAACAACTAACTGACACAAAGATAAATCAATCATGAAAAATGATCAATATGCAATGCATGAGATGCAGAAAATCATTATGCATGTCTCATATCTAGATTCCTCAACATCTTTAAAAAAATATGGAGACACGAGTTTTTACTCAGTAAGTAATTTCATCTTCATTTTTGAAAAGACATAACTTCTTCATAAAAATTTCATCATTAACTTTCATCATCATAGACTTACATCATTATCTTAATTAATAACATAACGTGTGGTAATGTCACAGTTCCCCATGTGCACTATGAGTACCTGCTGGTGATCTTAGTATAACTTACAATGAAACTACGTTGTCTATAGACTCGTTTTTTATGCATTGGTAAATAACATAACATCAAAAAAATTATAACGTGTACACCCACCGGCGTTAGGTGTCATAACATGTTGACTTCAGTTCGCCGTTCTTTGAAAAGAACCCATTCGAAACTAGTTGACTGTTCTTCGTTAACCCAGGGGTTACCACTCTATTATTATACACTTCAGAGTGGATAGAGGAGTTCCACTAGGATAATTCCCCATCCTGGCCTTTGGGGTCGTGACAAAATGATTTTCATGCTATGCTTTAAAAAAAAAAAAAAAATTCATGATATGTGCAAATGTAGTAAATTTCATGCAAAAAATGACTTTTATAAATGCAATATGCAAAAATGGTGAAAATGTCATAAGTTTTGTAAGTATGCACTCAATGTGTCATATACATGATAATTTATGCTCAAATCGATAATTGAAGAATAAATGAAGCATTTATCAATAATCCATAAGAAATTTATCAACGTGTTAGTTAGAGGCCAACTTACAAACTTCTGGGGAAATTCGAAATTAGCACTGTAGCTGTGTAAATCATGTGTATACTAAGTTAGGATTAATGCTCTTATGGATAGGTTCAAAATCAAAGGCTTCAAAAATTAGGTATTTACAAAAATACCCCTAGACTTTAAAAAATTATCATTTAGGTGCTAAATTTTTACTAATTACAAACGAACTCCAAATTTAATAAAATTTCATGGACTTCATATTTTTGGAATTCTAGAACCATCTATGCCCTTGCATTTAAAAAAAAAAATTCAAAGTGGAACTTGTCCAATTAGTCCCAACCTATGGCATGCATCCTAGTTGATGCCTATGTGTATTTTCAACTATTGATCGCTATGAATACATGCATATGAGATTTTCTTTAATCACTAATGATCACTAGATTCTTTAGGGATATTATGAATTCTAATCCTTGAGTAATCAAGTTCTTCCCAGCACTTAATCATAGCTAAGAAATCCTTAATCACCAATATGCTTAAAACCGATTCATGCTTGATAATCAAAACAAGATAGATTTAAAAACTATCATGGCATGCTTCTAATAAAAAATTTAACCTTCCATAATCATATTAGGACAATGTTAGATCATATAAAATCATGCTTAGGACATGTCATAGCTAAATTTCCAATTAAAAACATTCAATCATTCAAACCTTCATTTAATTGACCCGGTTTTGCATTAAGCATCATAACCTTCTCAAAACTCAACCAAATTTCGTACCAACACTTAGGAAAAAAGCTTGAAATTCTAGGTAAGATCAAAAGGAAGAAAAATTACAAATTCTGTGTTCTTCCAAGCTCTTTAGACTGCCTTACATAAGAACACTCAAGAACTCACCAAAACTCACTCGGTTTGCACTCTTATGATCTCTAAGAGGGGAAAATACTCTCAAGGCTCAAGAGGATGCTTGGAGCTGTGGTGTGGGTGAAATGAGAAGGGGAGAGAAGTATTTATAGGTGGCCAAGGGGTGAGGGACATTGGCTTGGGTGCTTGCTGATTGGGTGAAGTGGGAGGTGCTCAAATCTGGAAACTTTTCAAATTTGCTTACATGAGCATAGGTCACTTGTGCAGAATGAAATAGTGCCTTAAACCACCATCATTTCCTCTCCATAGTATCTGAAAGGGTCCTGTAGATGACTCCAGGTTGTGGGGCGTCATTTGGGTGGCAGAAGATCCCTCAAACCACTCCTGAAAGCTGGTGGATGGAGGTGGTTTTGTGATGGCAGAAAATCAAATATGTTTTGGATGTTTTTGGGTAGCCAGAATGAGTCAAAATCCTTCATGATGGTCATGGGTCTTCTTGATGATTGGGTGGAGTAGGAGGTGGCATGGGGTGGTGGTGCAAACCATGGCAGGAGGCTGGTTCAAATTCAATCCAAATGGTTCCTACACAAACTAGACCAAGGTGCACTCGGTTTGGTTCTTTGAGTTGGTTGATACAACCAATTTCATCCAAGGCTCAAACTGAGTTTGAGAGGATCTCATGAGGTTTTTAAGGACCATATTACCCTTGAGGACAAACGACAAAAATGTTGGACCCAAGGGCAAAACAGTCGAAGCATTACAAAGGGCAATGCACAAAACTGATTAAAGCATGGTTTGGGCTTGTTATGTCATTTTTCTTAATGACATGTGGGATGGTTTAGCTAGGGTATTAACATAGTCTAATCATGGTTTAAGGGAGTATTAAGTTAAAAAAATTTGAATTAAAAAGTTTAAGTAAAGATTAAGCATGATTAAGCTTCAAAGCATGGCTTAAAGTGCACAAGTGTGATGGTTAATGGCCTTAGCCAATTTTCAAAACTTAATTTGAATACTTTGAGTGTGATTTGGGCTGAAAGAAACCAATGGTATAGTGTATTGGGCCTTTGAATGATGAAATGAGTTCAAACATGACTTTGGGCCATAGGGGCTTGAAAAGGGCCAAGGGTATCTACACCAAAGGACTTGTACCTTCCTATACTTAGGCCAAAACTAGCCTTGATTTCCTAAGGACTTGCTTCAAGGTTTTCTTGGGCTAGGCCCATGAATGTACTTGGGTCCTAAAAAGCCACACCAAAATTACTAATGGGCTTGCATCTCTAATCTTTAGCTCATTAACACTAAGTACCAACATTAATGCTAATCTCATTAACAAACTTAATGAAAGTGATTAACCTATAATTAAAAGCCTAATCTAGAGTACTTAAGGGTTAATCAAGGGTTATTTAAGCGGGGTGTTACACTGGATTAAACCGCTTCGATGGCAGGCGAATTTCATCCCTTAACCCGCTAATGCAGCAGTTGAGTTTGTGCACATCTGAAAGGTCCTTGAGCCTGTTAGATAGTGCTTCAAATTGTATTTTATAAGCAACCACTGTCAAGGTCTTTATCGGGTTATCGTAAGCTGTACGGTCGAACGAAATTTGGAGAGTTCGGGTAAAGGTCTCCCAGCTGATGAAGTGCCCACTATCCCATGCATCTTGATACCAGATAAGTGCATCCTCATGTATGTGATATACAACCATTAATACACGTTGTGTTGGATGTGTTTGATGAAATTCGAAACAGTGATTTTTCTTGAATACCCAACCTGCTGGGTTGTCCCCGTCGAACTTTGAAAATTCTAGTTTAACGCCTCTTGTCAATGATCTTCTAGGATCATTTCCCTCGAAATCTCGATCTGACTTGTTTTCTAGTGGTGATAGGGAATGCTGACGTTCAAGGTGTTCAAACATGGTGCATAGCATGTCTGAGATTTAGTCTACCCGCTTGGTGAGCTACTGGATGGCCTGGTCTTGTTCTTCAGACTTGCGTTGTTTGGTGTCTTGTTTGGATCTGGTGCTTTTTGCCATATGGATCGAAGGCTCTAGGATACCAATTGCTATGGGTTTGATAGAATAGTTGTGTCATTGATAAAGGATGTAAAGATGAATGTAAATGAACAGAGAATTAGTGAAGAAGGGGATGGATGAGAATCACGGCAATTTCATAAACTTGGATTTTCGAGGAGTCCAAAACCTCCCAAGAACAAAGATCACAATTATTCAAGATTCCAAAATGATCCTCTTTTTTTCCCTTCTTGCCCACATAATCTGCATGACCCTAACAAACTTAACATAAAAATTACTAAAAACCCCCTTATAATAGACTACTGTTGAACATAATGTTTTAATTTAAAGCAGTAACAAAACTACACCATTTAAACCATCACTTTGCCAACTAAATCAAACGACGTTGTAGCCTCCCCTTACAAATCGCACCGTTTCATGACCGTAAAATCCTTCTTTTAGCCTTTGCAGACTTCATTTTGCCCTAACCCTCTCTCTCTTTGTCTCCAACCTCAGAGCCAAGGTCCTTCCTTTCTCTTCTGCCATGCCTCGATCTCCTTCTTTGAGCACCCTATCAGACAAGTGGTGATTTCACACTACGCGACTCGAGTTTGTGCATTTTATTTCCATTATCATCAATATCATAAAAACACTTAAGGATATCGATCTTGGTCTGGCCAAAGAGAGCCTCTTCATCGAGTGGTGGACACGGAATTGCACAATTCACATCCATGCTGTAAAAAACTTACATATATATATAAAAAATTAATGATCGATATTGATCGAACACATCAATAATCCACTGGGACTGGTCTAAATCAAATTCAACTTTCTTCTAAGAGGATTCAAAAATTGAAAGTCCAAACATGTTTAAGGATTTTAAAAACTACAATGTAAAGTCCAAAGAAATCTAAGAATCTTGATATATATATATATATATATATTTCAGAACAAAGATCAGAACAATAAATATAATCATGATGAGAAGCCATAGCCAACTACACAAACAAAGTATTGGCCAAAACATACTGGGTAAAAATCTTAATTTTTGTTACAATTCTTTCAAAGCTCAAACCATATACTTAAAACTAATTCTTGCAACACTAAAAGTCATATCTTAGGTTCTAATATCATTAAAAAAAATCAAAATAATCATATCACAAAAATCTAAATTATTCATGTCAAGAAAAGTACAAAAAATACTAAGTCTTAGACAAATAGAACAACTCCTTGGTGTATTTGGTCTATCACATTTCCAATAAACTCCATGGACTCTAAAAGTTGATAAACTTACTCTTAAAATGTGTACAATTCAAACCTATGTGATAAACATGCTTGAACATCAATCAAAATCACAAAAATCATTATCAATCCAATTGGCATGTTCACTAGTCTAAACTGAGTGACACATGTTCTTTACTTAGATCAAACACACTAAATCTGAAACTTTCATGAAGCAAATCTTCAATAAATAAAACTATATACTTCATAGTCAATTCCTAAACATGATCTTACCATTAAATCAAATCACATGGCAAAGGTCTCATAAAAACATCAAGCAACCCGAGAGCCTCAATATTGAACCATAGCCAAACCTTTCATACAAAACATGCTTCCAAAAACTATCTAATCCAAATATCTTCAAGAAAAGACTCTTAACATCTAAATGAAAGTACTAAGAACATCATCTAAGAATTTCCTAGCCATTGGACTAGGTCTTAACAACCAACTATCATCATAACTTCAAAACAGAAATTGTTTTGTGTGTTCTATTTTCATCTCCAAAGAAAATATCTATAACTTAAATAAAAATTCTAACTTGCTTTGGATCAACCCATGACAAGTATAGAAATATGTTAGCATTTCATCATATCAATATCCGAACCTAGCTTTAACAAAATCATCCAAACTATCGCCCAGTATGAACTTTTTGTGTTCAAACTCACTTTTCACTAATCAATACTCCTCGAAAAATTAGACTCAAATATGAACAACCTATATGAGAATCGACTTAAAAAGGCTTCCAAAAATGTGAGCAAGATCGACTAGAAGCACTACCAAAAACTCCAACTTGAGTTCTCTTCAAGAAAGTAAATGGAAAGTGTCCAAAAGGTGAAGGGTGAGCCGTGGAAGACTTATATAGGATTAGAGGGCTGAGGGAGAATGTGAGGATGACCTTTTGATGGAGGTTCTATCAACCAAAGCTAGGGGCAAAATCGTGGACAAGATATCCCATGGTATTGATTGGAAGCTAACGAGTGATGGGGGTTTCGGGGTGGCGGTTTGGCCTCCAATCAACTACTATTTGGGCTGACAATGGCATCCATAGTACACCTAGGAAAGTAGGTGAACATTTCTCAAGAAACCATGCTTGGGTGGTGATTTTCGATGGGCTTTAACTGATTGGCCTCACTTTGGGGTATAAAGAGGGTTTGGTTAGGGTTTCGGTTTCTAGCAAGCCCAATAAAATTACCAAGATGTAAAAGAATAAATGAGGGTATAATAACATGAATTTGAGTGGTTAATAGCATGTGAAAGTGATTTAATCAAGTGATTAATCATTAAGCTAAAATCAACCAAAAATAGGGTTTGGGGAAACCATTTTAGGGTTTTGGCTTCCACCATGATTTTGGAGTTTCAATTGGATTTCAGTGGTTTGGGGTTTTACTAGGGTTGAAACCCTCTTTCCACAAAGTGTTTGGCTTAGGTTGCATGATCACAATGGTTGATTTTCCTTCATTTCCTTCATATTTCCATCTCATGGTTCCTCTTAGTGTCCTATCCTATTCACCAAGTGTGGCTAAGATCTTGCCAAGTGTCCATTAAAATTTCTCAAGTCTAATTTTGGGCAATTCACATAGTGATTTAAGCATCGATTGAATTGGGTACTACATGGCACTCTCTCGAGTGATACCATTCACTCCAAAAAATACTAAACAGTGCACCTAAAAATTCTAAATAATCATATGAATTTAGTGCTGCAATTTGTTTAAAAAAATTCAATTCCTAACTGCCCAAATAAATGAAAAAGCATTTCCGAGGACTTTTCATTTGGATATTCATGTGAGTCTAATGACACAAACTATTTCTCAATCTTGTACTCCTAGGTACCTCAAATAAATGAAAAAGCACTTTTGTCATCATAGTGGGTAGGAAACCGACTAGATTTCTGGTGGGCTGTTACAAGTAATGAAATATTTATTACCACCTCTAGAAGGGACACCATTTAAATAGCAATTATCACTATGAATTAATTCAAGTAATCACAAATTCTTACAACAGATTTAAATGGCTTTCTAGGTTGTTTTGATTGAACCCATATTAAATATTTTTCATCCAAATAAACAAGAACTTTAGAAATAATCTCTAAATTCATCATTCTCTCAATATTATGATAATAAACATGGCCTAATCTAGCATGCCATATTGAAGAGGAGAATGTAGAAAATGCAAATTTATTATTAAAATCAAATTTTCCTACTACATTATTTTGAATATTTATTACAAACAAACCATCATTCACATAACATTTCTCCACAAATGACCCATATTTAGTTACAATAAATTTATTGGATTGAAATAACAATGTGTAGCCTGCCTCACTAAGTAAAGAACTACTAATTAGGTTCTTCTTCGCCTCTGGCACGTAAAACACTTCTTCTAATGGAAGGGTATTTCCATATATTAGTTTGAGTTTAATGTTTCCTACTCCAAATACTTGTGCAGATGTGGAATTACCCATCGTCACTTTCATACCACTTGTATATTGATACGTTAAAAAAATATTGTGGCTAGAAGTGACATGCCGTTCATGTATTTACTATCCAATCAGTAGCACTACAAGCCAGATAACTTAGGGAGTTATGGTTACATGCTGTTCATTGGTTACAACAGAGTCAATCTCGGAAAGCACCATATGAGCCTATGGGTTAGGCGATCTTGGTTGTTCGTTGCCTTGGGTTTTTCTCTTTTTATAGCGAAAAGTTTTGGCCAAGTGACCCAGTTTGTTACAGTTAAAGCAAATGGGTCTTTTATTGAATTTGGACTTCTGGTATAATGGGTTTCTATGTATTCTTTGGCCTTCTACAATATTTAGTTTAGACTAGAAATTAGAAACCAACGGTGGGATAGGATCAATTTTCAAGTGTTGTTCTTGGATCCTAATGGCAGAGATCAATGTTTCTATGGTCATATCTTCAGTCTTATGTTTGAGAGATAGGCCAAAATTCTCTATGAATGAGACAATTTGTGTATTGTACAAGCAACTTGGAGACACTTGGTAATACCCAATCTGCGTTGGTCCAATTCATGGTAAATAATAGTTAACTCATGGGCTTGCTATATCACTAATTTGGAATCATCTATCTTAAAGCCAAGAAATTAGCTTGAAGTGTACTTATCCATTTTGACATCTTGTACACCATATTTTTTGTCAAGAGCATTCCAAATCTCTTTGGTAGATTTCATGTGTAGGTAAACATAAAAAAGTATATCACTTAAATGATTTAGAATCCTATATCTACACAAATTACCCTTTTCTTTGTAGGTTTGAAATTCAACAGTACATGTGGGTTCATGTAAATAGTCAGGAGGATAGTTTTCAATAACGAAAAATAATTTCAGCATTGTAAGAAAATTTTTCATATTTTCTAGCTAACACTTAAAATTGACTCCTCCAAATTTCTCAAGTGCAATAGGTTCATTACAAGTCATTGTGACAACCAACTAATTAACAATACTCCTCTAGTTTAACAAAGAGAATATCTACTCTACGATTGTTGGAAAAATTTGAATAATAAAATATATGTGTAAACACTTTGTAAACTAAAGAATATGCAAAAATAACAAGAACGAATTAGAAAGAGAAAATCAGGTGTTGAGGCACGTTGTGATGGATGCCTTCGTTAGAGTAGATTCTGTCGCCTCCAAGTCTTAACCTGCACTAAGCTTCTTGCAAGTCTAATTCAAAGATACAACAACATTGGTTCCTGTTAATTTCCTTGTTGGTACACACATAAGGAGATTCTCAAACCCGATTTAAAATAATCAAAGTCGTGTAACACCCCGTATTTTAGTGTATTTTTATTGAAGGATTATTTTAATAATTCAAAAATTTATTCTCTTGTTTTAAAATTTTTGGATATTTTAAATGATTTATTTTATGATCTTTAAATTGTGAAAATTAAATTGTTATGTTTTCTTAATATTTATTTATTTTTGTACATTTAAATTGTTCTTCTTTTTAAATTAATTGATTGTGAGATTTAATTATGTTATTTTCATTGTATCATTACGTTTAATTTATTTTAATGGATTTGCAGTTTTAAAATCATTTTCGTTGAATCATTTTCTGTGATCCAAGATGTGAGGATTGGACCTAATTTCTTTCCCTTCATTTTTCTTTTTCCTTTTTTTTTTCTTTCCTTTCTTTTTTTTTCTTTTTCATTCCCCAGTTCCCCCCCCCCCCCCGCGCGACAGGCTTCCCTTTCCCCTTCCCCGTGCGTCCGTCGCCTCACCCAACCCACCACCGTCACGCCGCCGTGCGCGACACCGCAGTCCCGTTCGCTCCCCCACCGGCCGGCAACCCTTCCCCGTAAATCTCAGCCTCTATCTCGCCGCCGATAGCCCTCACGCTCAACACCAAGCCGCGACGCTCTCTTCGTTCCAGCGCCGCCGTCGTGCCACCTCCGGCCACCATTTATTCACCACTTCATCCTCAACCTCCTAGCAACCCAATGGACCCAACCCCAGCTCCGATCCGTCACCGGTGAAGCACATCCAACCCCATTTCCGATTTGGGTATTTTTGGCCTAAAACCACCATTTGCTCCGCCACCTACGGCAAACCACCACCACCATTGACTTCACCGACCTCTCTAGGTCCTACCCTATCAATTTCAGATCTTAGTTTGTCCCCATTCAAAAGTGGGTATTTGAGACCTACGGCCACAGTGTATTTTACACTGTTACGTTGCTGTGTCGCCACCTTTTGCAGCTTCATGATCCTTCAGAAATTATTATATAGCACTGTAAGTATTTTTTTAAATAACTATCGTGATTTAAATATATTTTTGCACTAACTCATATTATTGTGATCTGGTTGACATGCCGGACTGAGTCTGAGGAGTTCGAGGGTCGGATGGATTGTGGATGGAGTTGTGTGTTTGGTTGGTATTGTGAAATGTTGGTTGTTGGTTTTGGTGTTGTTCATGTACATGGCATATTGCACGCATGATCATGTTTGTAAAGGAAACTGAGTTTCCGTGTACATGCATTCATGTTCATGTGTTTCATGAAAATTGGGTTTTCATGTGTTAAAGGATTTTGGGTACGTGTGTATCACGACCCCAAGTCGAGATGGAGCATTATCTCGGTGGAGCTCCTCTGGTCACTCGGGAGCGGAATATACTGAGTGACGTCCCCTGGATTATCGCTGGGCGATGATGGGATCGTACGAGATGGTCTCGTGCCGACTCTGTGGCCCCTCTACTGGTGGGGACTAGAGGATGCTTGGCCATCAACACGCTGGGCGCGGAACTGGGCATCGCTCGTTGCGTAGTGGGTGCTTGGCCACGAATGCGCTGGGCGCGGAACTGAGCATCGCTACGAAGCCAGGACTTGCGGATGATCCCTAGGGGAGATCATGGTGCATTGGTTAATGGAATAATGGGCTGTTTTCTGGGAAAATAGCGTGTGTTGAATAAAATGATTTTATGTGATTCATTTTCTAGGAAAATGAGGTTTTATTGATTTGGGTCATTTTCTGAGAAAATGACGGAGTATTCTTTTTGGGCCAAAATGGGATTTTGGCGTGTGTTGGAAAATATCTGTTTTCAGGGAAAATAGTATTTTTGAGAATAATGCATATTTCATCATATGCATGCATGTTGGTCGCATTAATGTATTTTTATCTCATAATTGTTTGGTTTATACTTACCTGCGGTACCATTTCTTGGTATCGCAGATTTCGATGCAGATAAGGCTGAGGGTGAGCCTGAGGATTCGGCTCCGCCCGAGGAGTGATCTGGGATCACTCGTTTTGGTTTGAGACTTGTAAAATATTTATTTTGGATGACTATATAATTTTTAAACATTTTTATTGACTGTTTAAATTGTATTAACAATTCTGGTACTTAGTTGTATTAATTATCCGCTGCGTTATTTTTGTACACTGTTGCATGTACACACACACTTGGCACTAGCGTTGGGATGTGTGACCATGTTGTCATCATCCCAACGTCTCGATTCCCGTTTCTCCTTACATGGGGGTCTTGGGCGCCACAGGTGGTATCAGAGCAATTTGGCTCTGGGTAAAACCACATGTCCCATAGGTGGAGTACCAGAAAGTTTTAAAGTTTTGATCTGAAATTATTTGGTTTGAAGTATGTTATTTTAATGGTTTTAATTTATTTATGTTTTTATATTTTGTTGGTTTTATTTATTTTATTGTATACTACTTGTTTGTTTATTTTTTATTATTTGTTTTATTTTATGGCAGGTTATTTTATTTTATTTATTTATTTTTATTATTATTTTATTGTGCACTACTTCATTTGTTTTATTCATTTTATCTTATGATGTTTTATTGTTGGTTTTATTCATTTTGTTGTATATTATTTATTTATGAAATTTTATTTTATTTTGTTTTGTTCAGAGTTGAAAAGCGGGTTAAGAGTTGTGCTATGGTAGGAAGATGGTACGATTGTGAATGTCATTGTTAGACTTGAACACTTAGTGTAGTAGGCCTGAACTCTTGGCAACTGGTTTGTTTTAATATCGAGGCTTGAAGGGAATGGCATGATTTGGGTGAACTCTTTGGAGTAAGAACTCAAGTTGCAACTGAGGAGGGAAATAGTTTTAAATCGCTTAGGTTAATTGAGGTTGTAGCCTCTGTAGAAATTATGTAGTGAGTTTATGGAGTAGGAGGTTGTAAATTCAACGAATTCCAAGGTTAGATTTTTGAGAAGGTCACCTAAGGTTTGAGGCCTCATAGTTTTTAGGGAATAAGTTTATTGTATTTAAGGTGGTAGGTTCAACAAGCATTTGAAGGAATACTTAGATTAGAAGTTTTCGATTTTGCCGACTTTGATAAGCAGTTTGATAACATTCGAGGTTTTAGAATTTTCAAGCTTTATAAGGTGAATGTTTTAGATTTAAGGTCATCGATCTTGAGGATTTCAGGAAATGATTCTCATCTGGTTTAAGGTTTTGAAAATTGCAGAGTTGAAGGGTTGAATTAAAATAGGATTTGAGTTCTTAGTTTTGTAGACTTGGTACGCTAGCTTGATCTATTATATCAATTGATTAGTTGGTAACCATTAAATTAGGATTGATCTGAGTTGAGTTACTGATATGAGAATTTTTTAGGAGAGGACTTCTTGGGAGATGGAAGGTAATGATCTAGTTTGTGTATTTTCCAAGGATTGAAGATGTTGATCTAGTTCAGTAAATGATTGTTTTTAGCTCAAGGTTATAGTAATAGGTTGAGGATTTAATCCATATCAATTTTAAGGAATAATAGATGGTGCGGACGTAGGAAATGATTCTTGTTGATTTCGGGGATATAGGCCCAGATGATGGAAATGGTAATGACAGATCACTTGCACGTTTGGAGGATTATTGGTTCTGGCTAAGTGTGCATGAGATCGATGCGTAGTAATTGTGAGTGTGTATGCATTTCGGAGAGTACATGGGTCCTTGTCTCATTTTTTGGCTTGGAAGAAGTGTCATGGGTAGGTGTTGAAGATGAATAAATACAATAGTATTAAATTCAAGAGATTTTGGTTTGGAGTTTTTAGTGAGTCAATCGGAGTGTGTAGTCGAAACGGATTACTCAATGGAATGATGGTTGACAATAATTATTGTGATTATCTATAGGAATTAATTGTGACTTGAGGTTACCTAGGAATTTAAATTTTGAGGTTATACTTTCTTTGGAGATTGAGAATCCAGTTGGTTGAATTAAGGACATTGTTATTTAATTTGAAGAGAGTTTGATGGGTTGTCATGTTTGGTGTATGACAAGATCTTGGAAGTTGAACCTTAGGCATTAGCGATGAATAATATGATCAAGTATGTGAGTTAATCAAGCATTATGATCCTTGGGTGATTTGCATTGGCTTTTAGTGGATTGATGATTTGAGCAATATGGCTGGCCTTAAGGTTTAATAGTGATGTGTTATTGAAGGAACTAGTCGTACTAATACTAGCTTATAGGAGTGGAAACAGGCGGGCGAGTTATCAAATAGGTTTTGATAATGTTTTGGTGAAGTCAATGATGGTTCGTAATGAGTTTAGTCACCGCTAGAGTAGATGTTATTCTGAATGTCGGTGATGAGCTTTTGGGTTTAGATTATTGGATAGAAGTTTATAGGTGCTCTTTTTGATTGGTCGGGTTGGAATTGAATCTTTTTAAGGTATGTTCCTTATCATAGATGAGACGGATATATTTTGGGTTAAGGTTGCTTATTTTCAATTTGGGATGCTGAGGTTGATTTTCTGTCTATGATCATAGATGTATTTTGCGGAATATTGATTTTGATCAAGGCAGCAGGAGTTAATTGAGGAATATGAGTGATAACTCCTGGTGTTGGGAAAAAGAGTATTTTCTACCAAAAGGTGGTAAGAGTTTTCTGGTTTGTAGGTATGGAGCCACCTTGTACTCGATGGTGCTAGTTTTTATGAGGACAAAAATTTTATGCAGGTGGCGAATTATCAGAGTGTGCAGCAGAAGCGTGATATTTGTGGCTGTAGTTAGGAGTTCAGATTTTGTGTTGATCTTCAGGAACTAGTGGTGACTTGAATTTTTAGATGATGCTTGTAGTTGGAGATTAATCTTTTGGTTGTGTAATTTGTTATTGATGGTTAATCTTGGAAGTGGCCATTAGGTTACCAAATGTAGAATTCAATGGAGGTTTAGAAGTTGTAGCATATGAGCTGATTGAGGTTAGCATGGATTATTGTATGGAGCTATTGATCATTGGAATTTTCTGGATATTGTATTAAGGTTCTTGTGGAAAATAAGATTTTGGTTAGCATAGTCATCTAGGAATACTGGTCGTGATGTGCCGTTGGAGGACTAATACGAGTATGTTGGATATCGCCATATTTTTTTTTTTTTGAGAAATGTGCCACGTGCCGTCAAGTTAAGGCTGAGCTTTAAGGACCTGCTAGTAGACTTCAACCTCTCCCTATTCCTAAGTGGAAGTGGGATCATATTTTATGGATTTTGTTGTGGGTTTGCCGAGGACTCCTAGTGGAAAGAACTCAGTTTGGGTGATTGTTGATCGGTTGACCAAAAGTACCCATTTCCTGCCTATTAATAATACCGACTCTTTGGGTAAGATGACTCGGTTGTATGTTAAGGAGATAGTGCTTTTGCACGGAGTGCCCAAGAGTATCGTGTCGGATCGGGACCCGCGGTTCATGTCCCATTTTTGGAAGAGTTTGCAGGTAGCCTTAGGCACTAAGTTGAAGTTTAGTACTGCATATCACCCACAAACAGACGGTCAATCAGAGCGTACTATTCAGACTCTTGAGGATATGTTGCGGTCTTGTATCATGGAATTTCAAGGGAGTTGGGAGAATCACCTGCCGCTAATTGAGTTTGCTTATAATAACAGTTTTCATTCCTCCATTCAGATGGCCCTGTATGAAGTTTTGTATGGGAGGAAGTGTAGATCACCGTTGTGTTAGGGCGAAGTGGGTGAGAATAAATTGATTAGGCCTGAGATAATTCAAGAAATGAAGGATCAATTTCAATTTATAAGGACTAAAATGACATAAGCCCAAAGTCGTCAAAAGAGTTATGCAGATACAAGGAGAAGAGATTTATCATTTGAGATAGGTGATTGGGTTTACCTTAAAGTCTCTCCGATGATGGGGGTTAAGCGCTTTGGTAAGAAGGGAAAGCTTAGTCCGATGTATGTTGGTCCTTTCCAAATTATAGAGAAAGTTAGGCTAGTTGCTTATAGAGTTGCCTTGCCGGATTATTTTGGGGATGTCCATGATATATTCCATGTGTCGTCATTGAAGAAGAGTTGTGGACAGCTAGAGCAGCATTTTGTCGACCCTAAACGCATTGAACTGCGGCCTAATCTTTCTTATGAAGTTGCCCCGACGCAGATTGTGGATGTGAAAGAGCAAAGGTTAAGGTCTAAGACAATACCTTTGGTGAATGTGTCATGGGGCGATCTGTTGGCTTAAGATTTCTCTTAGGAGAGAGAAGCTGTCATGAGAGAGCAGTATACATATTTATTTGATTGACTGGCAGTTTGTTTCTTAAGTCTGCTCTTGGTCGAATCTTATTCCTGTTTTAGCGTTAATGTTTGACCTTGCTAATTTCGAGGACGAAATTTTTTTTTAAGGAGGGGAGGATATAACACCCCATATTTTAGTGTATTTTTATTGAATGATTATTTTAATAATTCAAAAATTTATTATCTTGTTTTAAAATTATCGGATATTTTAAACGGTTTATATTATGATCTTTAAATTGTGAAAATTAAATTGTTATGTTTTCTTAATATTTATTTATTATTGTACATTTAAATTTTTCTTCTTTTTAAATTAATTGATTTTGAGATTTAATTATGTTATTTTCATTGTATCATTACGTTTAATTTATTTTACTGGATTTGCTATTTTAAAATCATTTTCGTTAGATCATTTTCTGTGACCCAAGATGTGAAGATTGGACCTCATTTCTTTTCCTTTATTTTTCTTTTTCCCTTTTTCTTTTCTTTCCTTTCTTTTTTTTCTTTTTCTTTCCCCAGTTTCCCCACTGCGCGACAGGCTTCCCCTTCCCCTTCCCCGTGCGTCCGTCGCCTCACCCAACCCACCGTCGTCACGCCGCCGTGCACGACACCGCCCGTTCCATTCGCTACCCCACCGGCCGGCGACCCTTCCCCATAAATCCCAGCCTCTATCTCGCCGCCGATAGCCCTCACGCCCAACACCAAGCCGCAGCACTCTCTTCGTTCCAGCTCCGATCCGTCGCCGGTGAAGCACATCCAACCCCATTTTCGATTTGGGTATTTTTGGCCTAAAACCACCATTTGCGCCGCCACCCACGGTAAACCACCACCACCATTGGCTTCACCGACCTCTCTAGGCCCTACCCTATCAATTTCGGGTCTTAGTTTGTCCCCATTCAAAAGTGGGTATCTGAGACCCACGGCTACAGTGTATTTTACACTGTTACGTTGTTATGTCGCCACCTTTTGCAGCTTCATGATCCTTCGGAAATTATTATATAGCACTGTAAGTATTTTTTCAAATAACTATCGTGATTTAAATATATTTTTGCACTAACTCATATTATTGTGATCTGATTGGACATGCCGGACTGAGTCCGAGGAGTTCGGGGGTAGGATGGATTGTGGATGGAGTTGTGTTTGGTTGGTATTGTGAAATGTTGGTTGTTGGTTTTGATGTTGTTCATGTACATGGCATATTGCACGCATGATCATGTTTGTAAAGGAAACTGGGTTTTCGTGTACATGTATTCATGTTCATGTGTTTCATGAAAATTGGGTTTTCATGTGTTAAAGGATTTTGGGTACGTGTGTATCACGACCCCAAGCCGAGATAGGACATTATCTCGGTGGAGCTCCTCTGGTCACTCGGGAGCGGAATATACTGAGTGACGTCCCCTGGATTGTCGTTGGGCGACGATGGGATCGGACGAGATGGTCTCAGGCCGACTCCGTGGCCCCTCTGGTGGTGGGGGCTAGAGGATGCTTGGCCATGAACACGCTGGGCGGGGAACTGGGCATCGCTACGAAGCCAGGACGTGCGGATGATCCCTAGGGGAGATCATGGTACATTGGTTAATGGAATAATGGGCTGTTTTCTGGAAAAATAGCGTGTGTTGAATAAAATGATTTTATGTGATTCATTTTCTGGAAAAATGAGGTTTTATTGATTTGGGTCATTTTCTGGAAAAATGACGGAGTATTCTTTTTGGGCCAAAATGAGATTTTGGCATGTGTTGGAAAATATCTATTTTCAGGAAAAATAGTATTTTTGAGAATAATGCATATTTTATCATATGCATGCATGTTGATCGCATTAATGTATTTTTATCTCGTAGTTGTTTGGTTTATACTTATCTGCGGTACCATTTTGTGATAACGCAGATTAAGATGCAGATGAGGCTGAGGGTGAGCCTGAGGAATCGACTCCGCCCGAGGAGTGATCTGGGATCACTCATTTTGGTTTGAGACTTGTAAAATATTTATTTTGGATGACTGTATAATTTTTAAACATTTTTACTGACTGTTTAAATTGTATTAACAATTCTGGTACTTAGTTGAATTAATTATCCGCTGCGTAGTTTTTGTACACTATTGCATGTACACACACACTTGGCATTAGCGTTGGGATGTGTGACCCTGTTGTCATCATCCCGGCGTCTCGATTCCCGTGTCTCATTACATGGGGGTCGTGGGCGCCACAAGTCTAAAGAAAGAAAGACATAAAGAAGGAGGAATTGAATTTCTAATTCTTGTAGGGAATTTGAATTAAGTAAATTTGTGGGTGGGGGTTCTCTATTTATAGAGAATGAAATGACACTTATGAAAAGTCACAACTAAAATGGAAAGGTACTTTGAAAAATTACAACTTATATAAAATAAAAGAGTATTTGTAAAAGATTACAACTAAAACGAATCAACACATTAAACAACAAGAATAGTTTGCATTATTTTTTACATAAAAGTAAATATTTTAATCATTTCTAACTCTAAAAACTAACAAATTGATATTTTTTAAGAGGCTGAACGTTCATGATTCATATCAGGAAAAAGAAATAGTACATTGAGTCAATGGGATTTTTCGGTATATATGTCATTGGCACCTTCCCTTTTAATTAGTTCTGCTACGTACGTACTTAAGGCAGACGCGACCTTCACATATCCAATCTGATAAAGGGTCGTAATTGTTTGCATGACCAATTTCTACAGAACTTTGCTCTTGCATTCACTTTTACCCATTTCATAAGTCCAAGCTTTATATATATATATATATATATATATATATATATATATATATATATATTTATATATAAGAGTTAAGAGTCCCTTGTCCACGAGGAGCCCCTCTCCAATTTTATTTATAGCCCTCACGTCTGGCGGAGGAAAACCGTGGTTACATTCAATGACTCCAAATATAAAAACTCAGAATCCTAATAAATCCCAAACAATAATCAGATTCTAACCCAAAGACTATACACAAATAAAATCAACAAAATAGTCCTGCAAAAAAACTGTTAAACCACAAAAATAAAAACTTAACTTTAAACCTTTACAACCGACCACCAGTAACACTTTCAATCACCATATCTTCAAGAAAACTTCTACACCATCCTAAAAAGCCAAATAATCCCAGCGCCCATACCCAACGACGAGAGCCACCCAGCACCTGCACATAAAATTCGTACCCATATATATAATAACACATAAACTTTTAAACAAACCAGACCACCAGCAACGTTATCCTTCGCCATATCTTCCCGAGCCTCTGCATCTAATCATGGGAAGACCCCATTTATCAATCCTCAATAAACCCCGCAAATAAGAAGGAATTTCTGACATTTGAGACCATTCCAAATCCCCTCCCCTTGCACCCCTTCTTGCTAACCAGTCCGCAGGCCCATTCCCTTCCCTATAAATATGAGATAATGTGTAATCGATATCTGGAAGCAGATTTTGTAGCTCATCCCAGTATTCTTGTAGATACCAAATGCCACAACTTTTACGTTGCAACCAATACAGGATTACCTTTGAATCAATCTCTATGTCTACCGCCCCGAAATTTCTTTGTTTACATTGTTTAACACCTTCCAACAGAGCCCTCAACTCAGCACGTGAACTTGATCCAAACCCAATATTCATAGAAAATGCAAAAAGCAAAGTACGAGGTTATATATTTTGCACCATTGATAAGGAAATGAATACAAGAACACAAAATATTGGCATCGTGGTTGACGACAGTCATGGTGAGGAAAACATGGAGTTTTATGGAGTCGTCACTCATATAATTGGGTTAAAATATTTGGGAGAACATATTGTCTAGTTATTTAAGTCCGATTGGTGGGATGTATCAGTGTTATAACTGGGAATCCATATAGATTAATAATTTATCAATGTTAATACATCCTGAAAATGGTATGAAGATTACCCCTACGTGCTTGCTAGCCATGAAAATCAAGTTTTTTACTTGGATGATCTTGAGTATGAGGGTGCCTGGCGGGTGGTGCAAAAGTTTGCCCCATGTAATATATATAACAACATCCCAAAAGTGGAAGAAGAAAATGAAGAATGTGACGTTCATTCTACCCCTAAAGCCTATTAGGAAAATGCACCTGTTATTAATTTGTTTATTGATTTCGGTCAATATGGCATGGTTCCACTTCGTCGGGAAGATATTGCGCAAGAAGTTATTGATGTTTCAAATGAAGAAAATAATGACTCCTCATATGCCTCAACTAATGATGAGGGAGAATGGTCAAGCGAAACTGATATTATTTGACTTTTGCATGTTCAGAGATATCATTTTGTGTTATATGGTGGAAGTCTCGTTATTGATTGACAAATTTCTAACATGCATAGAAAACTATGCCTTCTAAACAAAAAGAAATCCATTGCTCTACATAAGGGTGTGCATCTAGACCGGATTTTTTTTCGATCCGGTCTGGAACCCAAAAATCAGGGTGAATCCGGGCGGGTAGTATAATATTCTACCTGCCAAGATCCGGTTACGGATACCGAGTGTTAACCCAATTATCCATATCCGGTTTTATTTAAAAAAAGTCATTTGACATCAGACTTTTGCTTTCAGATTAAGTCCTCTTATTAAACGTCCAGATTCCACCTTCCAGAATACTCTTATTACTCTCTCTCTGAAACCCTAGCATTCCTATCGTTTATCCATCGCTGCTGGTGACTAGAAGAGGCTGCCGTCCTCTTCTCTTGGTATGTTCCTGTCCTTCTCTCTCTCTCTCTCTCTCTCTCTCTCTCTACTCTTTATGGCTAGAGTTTTGTCTACGATCATGTGTTTCAGTGCATGGAGTCGGGCCCATGGCCGACCTCTAAGGCACTCTGGTGTAGATTCTTTCTTCTTCTTTTTTTCCTTTCCTTCGTTTTGAATTTGGGTCTGTGGTTTGGTTTGGATCTGGGTTGTATTTGTGCTTGTTCTATGGAAAAATCTGTCTTTGTCTCGATTAAGGCAAGATTAAGCCAAATAAAGTAAAAAGTATCTCCACTTAGATGATAATAATCACGAGAACAATGGTGTATATTTCTATTTTTTCCTAGTTGGAAGAAATATTTGGAGCATCATTGATTCTGAAATACTCAAGAACAGAAGAGGAAAGTTTGGGGATCTTGAAAAGCATACCAACTCAGAGAAAATGGGTCAACTTAGGCTAGTTTTTCTGCCCCGTATCCTATTATTCCCATCCTTCTTCCTCCCTAGTAGTTGGGTTTTATCAGATTTCATGTGCCTGCAATTTTTCCGCCTTCCATTATTTAAATATTTGATCCCTATGATTCTAGATCTAGTGCATGCATTCTTGATTTTTAGGATTTTTTTTTTTTTTTGGCTTTGTTTGCGTTGCTTTTATCCTCAGATCATATATTTTTGGTATAATAGCCTACTAGAAATTCAATGGTAAAATTTCTATAGACTTTAGGAACCTCATGAAAACAACGTAAGCTTTCACAAATCAGCTAATCGCGTGGGTTTTAGTTTTTCAGCATAGCCTAAGTTATCACTCACTATAGTGCCAGAAGTGTATTTTATTTATTTGATGTAGTTAGAAGTGTCAAATTGAGTTATGGTCTGCGCATTAGACTCAGTTGATTATTTAGGATTTTATGGCGTAATAATCTCATTTTTAGTTTTCAGACGAAATGCTTGTTCGAAAATGCGTTTTGCTTATTTTGAGGCACTTCGGGATTGGATTTCAATAAACGAATTGTACTGTTAAGTTTGTATGAATATTTAGGATTTTACAGTGCAAAGGTTATGTTTCACTTTCTCGGAGTGAATAGTAACCTATATAGTAGCATCTAGTGCAGTGTAGATGTCCAAATTAGGTTAGAGAAGTTTTATTTAGAAACTTGGTAGGACTTAGCCACACTTGGTGAATGATATTGGACACTTGGCACAAAAAGAAACCATGAGTTGGATTATGAAGGAATCAAAGTGTGAGATCATGCCACCTAAGCGAAACCCCATTCTTTTTCATATGATCAACCAATTTGTGCCAGACCAAAGAGGGTTTCCAACCCTAGTGAAAACCTAAATGCTTGGAATCCAATTGAAATTCCAAAAACTTGGTTGAAACTGAAACCCTAAACGGTTTCCCCAAACCCTAAAGTTGGCCTCCAAACTCTTTTTGATCCAATTTCCAGCATTGTGTTTAATCACTTGATTAAATCACTTCTATATTCTATTAATTCCTCAAATTCATGTTATGACATCATTATCCAACCCTTTAAACCTTGAAATTTTGATTGGGACAAAAAAATTGGTTTTGGGCTTGATAGTATCTCAAACCCTAACCAAACCCTCTCCAAATCCCAAATTGAAGCCCACTTGGTTGAGGCTCACAAATTATGGCCACCTTGGTAAAACTTCTTGAAGAAGTTTCCACCCACCCATGGCTGACCATCCACTACTCATGACACCCCAAAGTTGTGCATGATGTGAGGGGAAAAATCCACCTCATCACACCCTTTCTAGAAGTCAGCAGCAGTAGCCCACTCCCCCTCCACTATTATTGCCTTTTTGTGACCTAAGCACTATTTCTCAAGGGTCATTCAAGCCCATATCTCACCCTCCAGAAGGCTAGAGGCTTGCAAGGCACCCTTCCTTTCATTTCATCACTTCTCATCTCCGTTCTTAGAGAGAAACACTTAGTTGCTCTCTTGGGAAGTTTTCTGAGTCATTTTACATGGCCATTTATGACCCTTTGTAAGTATTTTCTCATAATAACTCATCATGAGAGTTGTTCGTCTTTGAGTACAGGTTCTGTGGATATCCTATTTGTTTCATTTCGTTGTACTTTTGTGGTCAAAAGTTGTTTTAACCATGGAAAGGTCATTCTAGGCAT
The DNA here is from genome assembly GCF_004785595.1 of Juglans microcarpa x Juglans regia. NCBI lineage: Eukaryota > Viridiplantae > Streptophyta > Magnoliopsida > Fagales > Juglandaceae > Juglans > Juglans microcarpa x Juglans regia. Next base: position 2,227,955 of record NC_054605.1, read on the forward strand.
TAAACTGAAGAGTGTGTTATATTTTGGAATTTTTTACTAAGCTAATGGACATATGTTGGTCCGAAAATTTTATGGAGTGTTATTAACATGTGTTTAAGAATGTTTATTGAGGACTTGTGGCATGACTAAAGCTTTTGATGAAACATTTTCTTAAATATAGGAACTTCGAAACTGGAAGTGGAAAAACAGTTTCTGTTTTCAGAAAGTTTGAATATTTTGTGGTTTAATTTTACTCTTATGGCTTTGATATTTTTATTTGATGATCCTAAGCCTCTTATATGCATGTTAGGATGTTGTTTTGAAGATATTTAGTATTAGTTTCAAAGATATGATTTTTCTATATAAGAGGATTTTGGTTAGACCTAAGATTTGATTTTTTAGGTTAGATCAATGTTTTATTGATTTTTAGCCATGTGATTTTAAGTTTGATGGTTAGATCTTCTTCAGGACACATTTTTAAATCATGGCATGTTTTATTTTGAAGATCTCATCTTTTTATGCCATGGATAAAGAAATTGATCAAAACTAGTTAAGGAAAAGTTTCTGTTTTTGGACTAAGTGTAGAAACGAAAACTCCAAGTGTTGTTTTGTGATTTTTGAAAACTTTTGTTTGATGATTTAAAGCATAGTTACTCTTAGGCTGATGTTATGAATATGTTAGGAGTAAGATTTGATTTTTGTTTTGGATTCTTGGTGATGTTTTGAATAAGGTCAAAACTTGGGTTTCAAGGGTTTGTTTTTGGTTAAAAGGTTTGGATCTTTTTACTAAAAAGTTTTGTGGTGATGATTAGCATTTATTTTAATGTATGTTTAAGTATGTTTTTAAACTTAGGATAGGAAGATCTTTGTTGCAAAATTTTGGTTTAATCATGAGTTTTTTATTTGGAAAAATTGCAACAAAAAAAAGAGAAATAGCCTATGTAAGTTTTAGCCCCTATAGAGTTTTCATGGTTGTGTTTAGTTTTAAATTTTTTCCTATTTGATATTTGAGTTTAGGACTAAATTTACATGAGGTATGTATATTTTAGTGATTTTTGGAGTTAGGATGCAAAATCCTTAAGTTAGGGGTAAAATTATCATTTTTCCACATGTAGAGGGTAAAATGGTCATTTTGCTCTAATTTAGTATTTTTTCGTATTTCTAATTGTTAGTGATTAAGTTCTAACTTTTAGAAATCACTACTTTCAGTTTCTCGTAATCGCGCTTGAGTTTTGCTTAGAAATACGAAGACCGAGGTAAGTAGCTCTTAACTTACTATCAGTTTATTGTGTATGTATGATGGGTAAGGGAATTACAGTCATGTTCACAAGTTATCATATATGTCATGTCATGCCATGCCACGTCATTACATGTTCATCCGTTACACATGATGTATACTATCACGAAATACTTATCTGTTACATAATATATTATGTCACTCATTCCTATCTGTTGCAAGTATGTCATGTCATGTATGCCATCTGTTACATGTATGTCATGTCACGCAATATTTTATATTACATGTTATGCCATGTTACGTAATATTGTTTGTTATATGAAATGTCATGTTACGAAATATTTTTTGTTATACGTTATGCCATGCTACGAATGGTTTATCTATTTCATTTTATGTCAAGTTATGCATCTCACGTATATATCACGTTACGTATGTTATGTCATTTGTCATTTTGTTTCAAGTAAAGTCATGTCTTGAGTACAGAGTGTCTCTCAAACAATATTTTCTCAGTCAGTCATGCCTGGGATGGTCGTGATGTAATCACTATGATTGTCTGAGTATCTCCATTTATAATTCAAGCGAGGTACTTCCGGTATAATCATTTTGATTGTTAAAATAACTCTACACAAATGCTCCTAGCGTAATCATTTTGATTGTTAGAGTATTACTAGGTACTCTTAACGTAATCATTTTGATTGTTAGGGTATCTCTTTTAAAATATTCATGGTGTAATTATTCTGATTGTCTGAGTATCTCTAGCAGAATATGCCAGGTGGAATCATTTTGATTGTTCACTATTCCTGAGGAAACAACTGGTGAAATCATTTTGATTGTCAGAATTCATGTTCACGTTCATGTTTAAGTTCATACTCAAGTTCAGTTTATTGAACAAGATTCTAGGTTTATGTATTTCACGTTCAAGTTCATGTTATTTAAGTTCAAGTTCATGTTACGTTTAGTTCAAGTCCATGTTATTCAAGCTCAAGTAAACGTTCAATTCATATTTCAAGTTCACGTACAGTCATGTTCCTGTTCAGTCATGTTCAAGTTCATGCTTAGTCCATGTTTCAGTTCAAGTTCATGTCATTTAGATCATGTTCATGTCATGTCAAGTTTCAAGTTCAATTCACGTTTCAGTTCAAGTCATGTCAGTTTATGTCATGTTACACGTCAAGTTATTTTATGCTTGTTTATGACTTTGATTATGCATTCATGCTTTTACTGCCATGCATGCATCATTAAGCTATGTAGAAGTTCTCTGTTAACTTGTTGAGAATTGTATTCAAATCTCACTGTGGTAGTCCCAACTACCATTCCCTTCGAATTGTAGGGGATGTGTCAAGTCGAGGAAGTTGATTAGGCGACGCCGACTGGACGCGGAGCTTGTGGCCTCCTTAGTTATATTTTTGGTTGGTATTATGGCATCGTTGACCGAGTTACGCAAGTTACTTGACAAACTAGCCCATAGTTATATTTTAATGTTGTAAATATGGAGCTCAGTCTCCCATGTTTTGAGATGATAGTCTTCTGAGACTTGTACTGTAATCATGGATGTTTATTCTTTTAGTATGTATGGATTATGTTTTAAGCATTTGAGATATTATTAGTTTGGTACATAGTGTTGCTGAAAAAAAAAATTATCCACTGCGAATATTGTATATTGCTAGATGCATGTTAGGAACATTACATCTCTTATATGTCATGAACGAGGACAAGTAACCTTGTGTTGCATGTCCTGACGCTTTAGATGTTCATTTGATTCCAAGCAAAATCTGAGGGCGTAACATCTGGTGCGATTTCTAGATTTAGGGTTTCAATTACTATCTTGTAGCTTACAAAAAAATGTGCTTGTAGGCCAAAATACAGAGGGGAGTTGGTCCCAATTTTGGCACTTTTTCTTTCAGTACATAATCTGCTACCTTAAGAAACTTGTTCATGGTTATGCAAAATCTAGTGACAACTGCTTTGGTCTTAAAAAAAAAAAAACAAATACTTAACGATGGTCAATAATATCTTCAGTTTAATGTACAAATCCCTAGCTTTTTTCCCCTTTTCCCCTTTTGCTTTTTTATTTTTGGTTTTTAATATTTTCGCTTCTTCAACAGTAGGAATAAATTAAGAAGAGATGGGGGGTGTCTATGGCAAATGACAGTATCAAGTTGGCATGGGGTTCCCAATTAAAATTGATAGAGATTCATTTGGAGTTTTATATTATTTGATTGATATGGCATTATGAGTTGGTGTAGTAGTAGTTTTTGGTTTTGTTTGCATTGCAAGGCTGATTGTGTGTTTGTGTGTAGGGTTGAGCTCTGACTCCGATGAAAATTTTTACTCTGACTCTGACTCTAACAAAATTGAAGTCTGACTCCGATAGGAGGTTGGAACCTCGAACTCCCATCGGAGCTTCAAACGGAAGTCAGAGCTCCGACCTTTGATTGGGCTAAATGAATGCCCATTTCCAACTTTTGGGCTCACTCAAGCCCAATTCCAAACCTGTAAAAAAAATACTGGAAAAAAAAAACTTACGTACAATAGTTTAAAAACTAAATAATATGTAGCCATAAGTTATAATAGTCTCATTTATTACAACATTAAGTTAGTCTTTAAAGATAACTACATAAATATTAAACCCGGATTTCACTCAAATCTCAATGATCCATTGGTCATACCTGAAATAAAGATAGAAAGTTGCAATCAATAAACGAAAAAAAAACTGATAATAAAAAATTAAACAGGATAAAAATAGAATTTGATTCTCACCAAGAAATGGGGTTCTCCATAGTCCATAATCACTCAACTCCATCCCAACTCTCAAGGGGCGTCCGTCTCAAACTCAGTCATCGACAATTATGTTAGGGTTCACAATTAGGTCTATAAAATCATAAAAAGTAGAAGTTATAAACATTAAAAATAATTAAATAATCATTTAAAAGCATATAGAGTTACCCGATTCAATCCTATAGCTCTTGGCATCAGCACCAACGATATCTAGTCCAATGAGTGTTTCACTTATCCAATTCTATGTGCAAACGAGGGCCTCCACAGTTGACGGTGACAATGAACTCCGATAAGCTTCCAACACGCTACCTCCAGTGCTAAAGGCCGACTCCGAGGCAACCGTAGTGACAGTTATGACTGGTACATCTCGGGCTATACGGGAAAGGACTGCATACTTAGCGGAATTAACATTCCACCAAGTTAATAATTGAAATACACCACTAGGTGCCTCGATTTCTTTCATAAAATATCATTCAAGCTCAGATGTACCCTGCATAATATTTCTCACTGTAATGAGTTGATGATACTGTTGCATAATAAGATGTCATGTAACCTCTCCGAATGGGTTAGTATCATAAAAAGTAGAAGTTAGAAACATTAAAAATAATTAAATAATCACTTAAAAGCAAATAAAGTTACTCAATTCAAGCTTATAGCTCTTGGCATTAGAGCCAACAGTATCTAGTCCAATGGGCGTTTCACTTATCCAATTAAGATTCCACTCAAATATTTGAATACTTGGCGGAAAGGTCTGCATACTTGGCGGAATTAAGATTCCACCAAATTAATAATTGAAATACACCACTAGGTGTCTCGACAGCTTCCATAAAATATCATTCAAGTTTAAACGTACGCTGCATAATATTCCTCATTGCAATGAGTTGATGATACTGCTGCATAATAAGATGGCATGTAACCTCTCTGGATGGGTCAGTATCATCTAAGGAAGCTGTCGACCCGTCGACCTCGATTGTGAGGAGCTACCAGCTGCGGATGAAGGCTGACAATTATTGTTGTAGTGACTATATAGGTCATCAATATCACTTTTTAGCATTCTAATAAACTCTGTAGCCTTCACTACCCCGAGGATGGAATTTACTCAAAATTCTATAACGATCAACTTATATTGGGGGTCAAAGATCACAACCACAAATAGTAATCTATTTATCTTCTTAATATTCTCTCAATATTTATCATATTTGGTCTTCATTCTCGTAGCCATAGTAGATAACAATCCCCTAGAGTCAACACAACTATTTTACAAGTGGAAGTGAAACCCTAAGAGTTTGCTGAAGTACAAGTTCGCAGTCGTATATTTGGATCCATATATCTACATGGTTATGTCATAAAAAATTTTCAAAAATTGAACAATGTACTTCACACTAGTCTAATCATGTGTGTTTGGCGCACCAAGCCCCTGTCCTGCTGGCTCTAACAAAGCATACCTCAAACCCCCATCCTTGACCTCCACCCACTCGGACACTCTTTGGTACTTCTGTGCCACATCCAACATCATGTATGTAGAGTCCACTTCGGAACGTCCAAGCACACCATACTAGAATATCCAATCTGAAGATCTTCTGCTATTACCTTAAACTTGGCAAGCCATTAGGGGGAACCCCTCACATATCGCACAATGTTGCGGACTCTGGTAATGGAAGCATCAACCTCTATTAACCATTCAACAACTATGAGATTGATGATATGAGCACAACATCGAACATGAATAAACTCGTGGGCCCGAATGACATCATATTTCACCGTCGTATTCCGCTTGAACCAATCAATTGTTGTGTCATTGGCACTGACATTGTCAACTATAATACACAACACTTTTCGAATTCCCCAGTCATTTATACAATCATCCATCTTCGTCCAAATGGATGCACCTTTATAATCCACAATTTCTTTGAATCCAATAATTATTTTATGTAAAATCCACTCACTGTCAATGTAGTCTGCTCTGATACACATGTAGTGGATGTTCTATATGGACATCCATGCGTCAGTCATAAATGACACTTTCTGGCCAGTGGTAATAAACATCTTCTTCATCTCTGCCTTCTCCTTCACATGCCTCTTCATACAATCTCGCATCACCGTATACTGTGATGGAATGAAAAATTATGGCTCAATAGTTTGTACAAATTTTTGGAAGCCTCTTTTATAGACTGTGGTAAAGGGCATCTCATCTATAATTATCTTCTCTGCAAGCATGTCCCTCAACATCTTCTCACTGTATTGAGAGATGACCAATTTCTTAGCCTGTGTACCATCAATAGCTGTAGAAGTTTCATAACCGAGCTTGGTCTAATCAGTGGCCGCCAATCCATTCGCAATCTTATATCGTTGGCAACCATTTAGATGTGTTATTAACACACTGGTGCCTTGCTTCTTCGAATGGCAACCACAAAGTTTCCCACAGTGGTGACATCTCTTGTGGGTTCGTATGATCACTAGAGATTTTGGTAAAATACTCCCATGTCCAAGTCATTTTTTTAGAAGGTTGTGGTGGTCGATCGTGCTCAATGAGCATCTCCTCCTCTTCATTGAACATATCCTCATCCTTTATATCTACTGGGAGTCGAATACTCGTACAAGATGTAGTTGCTCTAGATGTAGCTACCCTAGATGTGGCTCTTGGGGTGGAAGTACCCACCGGTATAGGAGCACTAGCACTAGCATCCACCACATCCCCTTGTGTACGATTATCTCCACTAGGTGTAGGATCTATATCACAATTAAAGAAGTTGAAAAAATAAATTAAAAGCAAAAGATTAGTTTAAAAAATAACGAGGCTATATTAAAAGGCATAAACTCATTTAAGATGGAGAAAAATAAATTAGAAGCTAAACATAAACAAACATACATGAAAAGAGACATCAATTCATTAAAAGGCATCAACTCATTTAAGATGGAGTGTCTTGTGACCACCACTGTACTGACAAGCAAAGATAATAAGGTGACCAAGAAAAGCATTAAGGGTTGGGTTAACTAATTTGGACAGTTTGAAAGGGACCAAGAGAAGCATGCATGGCCTTGACTTTTGAGGTCAAATTAGGTCAAAATAATATGATGAAGAACTGCATGCAGCATTTCCACTACCAAACAATTTAACGTTGAATTTTGCATAAACCATTCTGACCTCTCATGGTTTTTTGTTTTTCCTTTGTTTTGTTTTAACCATCCTGCCTAACGACGTTGGCCTACTCTAAAAATGTATGAATCATTTTTCAAATCAATAAAGCAGCATCTTATATTACCTTATATGCTTTTTATTCTTTTTCAAGAGATCAAATAGATCATAGAATAATAGGAGGTGCTTTTTCGGGAGAATTTTATTTGTTTGATATTAATATAATATTTCTAATATATAAATATGAGAAATACTATATCAATCGAAGTAATTTAAAGATCAAGTCAATATATTTATACACTGACTTATATACGGCCATGAAGAAAGAGTAGGTACCTACTCTTTTTGGATATTAGTTTATCATAATGAAATTAAAAAGTACTGAATTTTAATTATATTAGTTTATTAGTTTACTATTCTACAATTTATATTGCTAACTTTGTTATGTTGGGTCATGTGGTTTTTTGATTTTTGAAGCAGTGGCATCTCTTACACATTTTATCAAACACATTGCATGAATACTGGTTTGCACAGTCCAACACATCAACAATATTCAATTCTATCACATTTATTTACTACAATACAATTTCACAAGAATCACAACAATTAGACTCAAAACAACTAATTCTAGACAACCCAACAACATGGGAAAAAAAAAAAGAAGAAAACATAAAATTAAATTTCCTTGATTTAGGGCTTGGAGTTGGACAACTTACCAGAGGTTGAACGAAGGTTGGCCTGAGAAGTGAAGGGGAACGAAGCCAATGGACTACGGAGGCGAAAAGAGGCAACGACGGCAATAGAGAAGGAACGGAGGCAGCGAGTCGCAGAGGAGATCTGAGTCGTTCAGAGAAGAAGGAAGAAGGGAAGGGGGTCCTATGTTCTGGACCCCAACGTGTGATGAAATGACGCAGTTCCACATTAAGTGAAACAACATCGTTTAGTTTTTTTTTTTTAAAATCTAGTCGTCGTTTTACATTTGAATTTTTAAAAAAAAACAATCGGAGTCGGAGTTAGGAGCTCCCTTGAAGCTCCAAACTCTGACTCTGACTCCGTCTACTTATTCAGATCCACTCCGATTCTGACTCCGATTATCGACCACTCTGACTCCGTCAGAGTTGGAATCGAAGCAGAGGTCGGACGGAGTCAAAATTTTTGGAGGTTTGCACAACACTATTTGTGTGTGTTTAGAGTTTCATTTATGTCATTCTGCTCATGCTCTAATTGAGAGGCCATTGTTAACTTGGATGTATGTACTTTTTTTTACGAATTCTCTTTGTTTAGGAGTCCTATCCAGCTACAACGTTTCTAGTTACAAGAGTTTTCAAACTAATTCTGGATAAACCAATAAGATGGAATGAACTCCTTCTATATGCCTGTTTCCCCCCAACTTTGTATCATAAATTCTTAAAATCCCTTTGTTGCAGTATAATTTCTCAAACATATGTTAACTTTGCTAACTTCTCTATTGTTTGAATGATTGTTCGTATGTTTTGGATATCTTAAATAATCAAGTAATGATTGAAATTTGTTATTAGCACACTTATTCACAGAAAGGTAAAAGTGAAGCGAATCTGGTATAATGCTACACCATGCAATCACATTTTTTTTTTTCACTTTTCTTTTCTTTGTTTAATGCTACACCACCTTTGCTTGTTCATAAGTCTGTGATTTGCTATTGCATTTCAACTTTAACTGCCACTGACTTTGTTTTTTCTGTGAAGTGTGCAGAATTCTTTTAAATGTGATTGAAATTTTCTGAGATCAACAACCGAGGAAATTTGAAGATGGTTGTACTCATGGATATAAATCATTGTGATGAGAAACTCATAGATTTGTTCATTGTAAAATTGATGTTTTGCATTGTGATGTAAACAATGTAATATGTAGTATATTGTGTGTTGATATCTATTATTATTTATTTTGTTTTATAAAAATTTTAAATGGGCAATAAAAAGTTAAAAAATTGGATATAAAGATATTCATTATGTAAAAAATAATAAAAATAAAGGCCTATAAGAAAAGCCTTTTAAAAGTGTTAAAAAGACCAAAAACAAATCTGTGTTTATTGAAGAATATTAAAAAAAAAAAAGCAAAAATCTGTGATTTATTGAAGAATTTATTAAAAAAACATAAAACAATTTGGGTAATAAACCCGAATATCCGGGTCTCGGATATTCGCCCTGATTTTAACCAAGTTTATTCAGGCAGATATCTGCCCGCTTTTAAATATCTGGATTCAGATCCGAATGAACAACCCTAGTTCTACACCTATTCCTAACTAACTGTTGGACTCGCCTAGCGAGGATAGCTTATCAGCATCCAATGAATCAGAGCATGGTATGTTAATTATGAATAAATACATATATTACTAAGATTGTAATTATGATAATTAACATATGAAATGTATTATTTCATGACTCATGCAGCTGTTACACAACCTCGTAGACCTCAAGGTATTACAAGTGGCGTTGGCTTGGACAAGGTGCGCAAGATGAGAAAAATTAAAGTTAATATTGACGGCGAACACACTAGCGGCAATGGCAATCCAATGGCTTGTTGGCGTCGTGCGTTGGTACTGTTACTCGTACCTATGCACTTATGCCTACATCATCTTGGTCCAAAATTCTACAAGATGCTAAGGAGCATATAAAGAAGCATTGCTTGGTAAGTAAAATACTTGTTGCTTTTTTAGTGTTAAACATAGTGTGTTCTTTGATGCATAAATTTTTTATTAATTCTATTATAATATTCAAGAATGAGTTTGAAGTTAATTTCGGGAGATGAGAGGAGCGTAAAACCATTGATGAAATGATGAATAATGCATACCACAAGTATAAGAATTGATGTCATGAACACTACCAGAAATTTGAAAATACTGAGGAGGCACGCCAAAATCATTTTCAAGGCATGTAGCTAGAAGAGTAGATCAAACTATGTGATATGTTTGAGGAGCCGATAGATCAAGTAAATGCAATACTTCAAGAAATTGTATTCGTTTTTCTGTGTAATATCGACTTATAATTTTGCTATATTTTGTAGGAGAGGAGTCATGTAAATAAAATAAATAGATCAAACTTAAAGATCCATCATAATGTTGGCTAGAGATCTTTTCATCGTCTCTCCAAGAAACTAGTAAAAATAAGTTAATTTATTTTTCATTATCTTAACTTAGCCCTTCGGAATCCATAATATACTTTTTTTTAATGTCTATAGGAAGAGAATTCTACAGAGTATAACCTGACAACTTTGTATGCTAAATTACACATTAATCGTGATGGGGAATGGACTCATTTTGAAGCACAAGAAAACTATGTAAGAGTTGAGTATTATCTGATTTAGTATTAGTTAGATAAGATGATCATGCTCTGTAATGAATCTGCTTCTGAAAAATCATCAACTAGCGATGTTATAATTTTTTTCCAAGTTTTGGGGCCTTGTTTTGTGTGACTCTCCTAGATTCCGCTTGGGATTTGACTGACTCTAAAGCGCCAGGACATGCAACACAAGGTTACCTACCCCATGACAAATAAATATGCAATATACCTAAGATGCATCTAATAATATGCAATATTCACAGTGGATAATTATTTTCTTTTAGCAATACTATTTACCAAATAAGATATATCCCAAACATCTAAACATATTTCATAATCTAAAGATAACAGACTTTCAAAAGTTACAATGTATGTCTAAAATATATGTAATATCATGAGTACTAGAGATAGCGCTCCTTAAATACATGTAAAGACTAATATAACTACTAGGCTGATCTATTGAGTAGTTTGCACAACTCGGCTAAGGAAGTCAAAATACTATCGATAAAAGGGAGCATCGAATCAATGAGCTCCGCATCATTGCGTTGATGCCCAATCGATCTCCTCCAGTCAACCCTCTATCACATCTCCTGATTCTGGCACATGATCTATCATTACAAGGGGAATGGTAGTTGAAATTACTAAGTGAGATTTGATTACAAATCTCAGCAAGTTAACAATTAAATTAACTAGCAATACACAGATGCATGCATGATGGTAAAAACATAAATGCTAACATGAACATAAGTGAATGTGATGTGACTTGGTAGTTAACAAGACATGAGCTGACATAACCTAAGCTGACATGAATTGAACTAACATGAACTGTAACTGACTTGAACTGAACTAAATGTGAAATAAACATGATGTGAACTGAACTTGAAACTGAATATGAACTTGGAATCTTATTCCTATGAATAACTGCTTAATTAGACATGAACTGTGGATGCTACACAGGTCCCCTTGAACTGTATGTCCTTGCCAATACTGCATCACATCACAAGTATCTGCATCAGCTGTGAGTACTTTAACATATGCATCACACCATGGGTATCTACACTCGTTGCAAGTACGTAATGTACCCATCCCTTGACAGGTATCTACACCTACATGAGTGCGTATAACATGAAATTGAACTGTGGTTTGACACAATCGGCATTGGAGCCTGACTTCACTCTAGTGACCAGTTGCTTAGGCCTTATTCGAAGCCTATTGACGGTACTTTGTCAACTCAGGGAGTTTCACACTAGTTTAAACACTCTAGCATGCCAATAGAGTTCCATTAAGATATTGCCCCTTCCTAGCACTTGAGATCATGATAACCATAAAAGACTCAACTGACCTAAAAATACGAACTCCATTCTCCTGACAAGATGTGGCATGAAATGAAATAACATATCATATGATGTGTAAGCATGACTATCAACATGACAGAACATAGGGGTGCTACCCGCACCATACGATGCAGGGCCATCCTCTCCCTGCCCCCCACCTCGCATGGGTCTGGGGTGGGGTTTTTGCCTTGGCACTCGTCCTCGTGGTGTGGGGGCGAGGTACTCATACGGGTACTGGGGTGTGACGGAGGATACCCTATCTCTCCCCCTCCCCACCCCCTGGCTGGGCCCAGAAGTTGTTTTTGGGCACAAAATGGCCCAGCAATAAAAAAAAAAAAAAAATGTATACTTTTTTATTTTAAATAGCAATAAATTGAATTTACAATAAAAAATTACAAATTAAGAGAAAAAGATTAAATAAATACTACTAATACTCCTAAGTCCTAACTCCGAAGTTATTACAATTTACAATAATAAAATTTATAATAAAACTATAATAACTAAACTATTACAATAATACAAATTTAGAGAAAAAATTTACAAAATTACAAACATAAAAGGGACATTGTGATTTTATCAACATTACAAAGAACTTAATATGTAAAATCTAAATATAATTGAACATAAATGAAAAAAATGAGCTGTTTGAACTTTGACATTGACATTTGGGGTGGGTGGCCAAGGGTGGAAATAGAATTTAGTATTGTCTGCTGTGAGTTGTGAGATCATAAAATCTGAAACATTAACAATTGAATAGGAAGATAAATTAGAATTATAAATAAGAAACAGATTAAAATGTGACTAACCAAGATGAGATGTGGATCAAGGGAGAATATATCATTTGAATTTCAGCTTAGAATTAGGATTGAGACTTGAGATGTGCATATGACAGTCAGATTATAAAAAACAATTAGATACCAAAAATTATATAAATACGAAAAAAAATTAAGGTACAATTGTTGTAGTATTGTACAAACATATGGCAAATGGCAATGGTGGGTTGCGGTCTAATATGGTGAAGTCATATTGCAGCAGAGGTAGACATTATATCATATATGGCTACAACAATTAAATTTAAAATTAATACTGATAAAATGAATATAAATCAAAATAATAAAATGAAATCAATGATTACATCATTACCAGATCCAGGTTGATCACCACCCTCCTCCTCCTCAGCCTCATTAAAGTCATGAACATCTGAAACATAAATTTGAGTCCATTTGATCCAATTTTGCGTGCAAATCAATGTCTCCATAGTGGTAGGGGACAAAGAACTCCGGAATGGATCCAATATGCACCCTCCGGTACTAAAGGTCGACTCCGAGGCTACGGTGCTAATAGGGATGACCAAAATACTGTGGACTATCTCTCCAAGAATGGGATACTTAACGGCATTGGTCTTTCACACCAAGCTAATATATCAAATCCTTACGTATATGGGAGAAGATCACCTGCCAAATATCAGTCTGCCTCTGACTTCACCTCTGTAGATTGATGAACTAGTTGGGGGTTATGTGAGAGACTTTGGGCCCACACCAACCTACTCTTTTTTCCCATCCTAGCTTTAAGAGGAGGCGCTGGGGTAGGTATAGGTGTAGGTGTGCTATCACCCCTGATCACGATAAACTTATCAAAAAATCTACTAAGGGTGTCTCTAAATATGCCCCAATAAGATCAACCCATGCGGCCTCGTGCACAAGTCCCAAACCATATACCATGCCATCAGTCTTGAGCTGGGGTCAAGAGCAACAGCCAAATATAACAAAAAACTTTGCATACTCAAATCCCCTTAATAATTGTCATATTTGACCCCCATCATCAATGTCATCTCCCGCATCCTTGTATGGTCACTCATACACATCTCATTCAATTCTTCTTTTATCATACGTATAGTTTGAGTGAACTCATTGGATGTATGGAATAAAAAATCATATATTTTCAATGTCACCTCGTAGAAAAGCCTTAAAAATCTACAAAGATAGCAATCACCTCCCAATCATCATCAATTGGCTTTCCTAATCTCTCGTGCTTATCAAAATATCTGATATATTGGATGTCTTCATCACCTAATAATTCAAAAGTTGCCTTATATTCTTGGGCCGCCTCCAACATCAAGAAGGTTGAGTTCCATCTTGTGGGAATATTTGTACAAAGGCCCTTCTTGGATGTTATGCCAACATTCCTTGCAGCAACTTTGAACATTTCACAGCCATTCTGACTCATTCAACAGAGTCATCAACATCTTTCAAGCCATCAAAAATAATTCAATTCAAAATATGTGCAGCACATATAATATGCAAACAATCACCACCCAAGATTGTCTTATTTGCTTCTCTAAGATAGGTCTTAAGATATCTCGATGTGACGTCGTTATACGAGACATTATCAACTGTAACCGTCGAAACCCATGCCAAGCCCCACTCTTTTATTGCAGCATCCAAGGCCTTCCCAGTCGTCTCACCCTTATGATCGAAGATTAGATAAAACTTCACAATTTTCTTATGTAGTGTCCAATCACATACAATGAAATACACAATCAAGGACATGTAATTAAAATTTTGGACAGATGTCCAAGTATTGCTATTAAGGCAGACAACTTGACCCGCCAATTGGCCCATCAACAAATCCTTCTCCTTTTGGTAATATTTTTTAATATCATTTGTCACAGTGTGACGAGAAGGAATACTAAACCTAGGTTCCAAGCAACTGGAATATCCTTGAAACCCTTTCCCCTCCACAAACTGAAAATGTAGCTCGTCCATGATAACCATATGAGCTAACTTTCTTCTACACTCATCGAGGTCATACTTAATATACCCCTTCAACGTAGAACCCCACTACTCCCATCTGCCATTTTGTTTACTCCAATCTCTAGTCTAGATTGATTCTTCTCTTGTAAGGATCTCAATATTGGACTCTTATTGCATTGTTCTACTAAGTGCACTTTTAACTGTGATGTATCATATTTCCTATAGTGACATCCATAGAGTTTATCACAATGGTTACACTTTGCTTGAGGGTTATTGGGGTTGCCACCCTCTAATTTGGTAAAGTGAGACCAAACTTTGGAAACAAGTTTCTTGCTTTGTGTGGGGCCAGGTTTGGGGGCGGGAAAAGGTTTTGTGGGGTTAGAACTAGGGTCCATAGGGTTAGTGCTAGGTGTTGGGGTAGGCCCGGTAGGGGTAGCACAGTTATCACTAAAATTTGAGGGAGTAGAGGAAGACATTCTCCAAAACAAGCTACAAATCTGAAATTAAAATAAAAATATGTCACTAACATCAACAATCCTACGAATAGGACTCAACAATCAAAACATTCCACTAACATTTTCATTATTATAACTTGTTTTTTATAAAATAAGCATGTACAATCAAAATAGACATGATATTATTAAACTCTTTGGTAATTGATTATATATGCATCTAGTGAATTAATTAGTTTAGTTGACTTGGGAAAAAATGTTTCAATTTTATAGGAAAGTTTAACAAGATGAAAGTCAAGAACCAGAAGAGTTCCAGCAAGGAAGAGCAACTAGAAGAGAGGTTGGTGTTGTTGATCAAATTAAGAAGAAATATGGGTTTTCTTTGTCTGGTGTAAGCTCAATTAATTGCATTTTTTTTTATGAACGTGGATGCAACACTATCATTTCTTTTACTTTTCCAATATATATTACAACTATTCAATTTGTAAAACTTAAATCATTTTCGGGGAATGTTTTGCTTCTTCAAATTATATTGTCCTTGTAGTATCAATGTACTGCCAAAATGCATAAGTAGTTTCTTTTTGTCTTTGGCTGCAGGAACCTAGTGTTGCCAAAATGGCAGAAAGCAAGTTGCACAAGAATTACAAGAGGCTGCAAGTAACTCCATAATTTAGTTGTGGGAACCAGGGGTTTGTCATCTTTGTTATGCAAAAATGTTAGGTTCTTTTCGGAAAAGAAAGTCTTCTAGGGATTGAAAATGTAGTATTTATCTCCAAATTGATATTAATATGGTACACCTTTAAGGAAGAGAAGGGTGGCAAAAGTGTTGTAGAGTATTGAATTAAATGGAACATTTTGCTCCATTGAGCAAGGAATCAACATGAGAGCTACAGAGATGCAAGACACAGCAAAGTCATTTTCGTCTATGGCAAGTGTTGTGTGAATAGCAAAGACGAAGCTTGTAAGTCCCATGGAACCTTATCATATTATATTATAACATTTTGAGTTTATTAAATGTTTGATTGTGTTGCCAAGGTCCCTTGATCAATTAGAAACACCTTGGTTATAGTGAATTGTGGTTGTGCAATAAAGTGTGTATGGTATGGTGTAATTCATACGGAGTCAAGGACATGTAAAGAATTCTTTTGGTTTATAGAATGGATGGAGATATGTATTTACTATTCTTCAAAGACGTGCAAACACATCAGTATTCAATGGTCCTCCTTTAATTGATTTTTAAGGCGTAGATTCAATTGAGATAAGCTAAAAAGGGTAGCGTTTCAATATGAAACCCTAAAGGACTGTTCCAATCCAAAACCCTGAAACCCCTAAATTAATTTAGAATTTAGGATTAGAATCATAAATTACCATTTTACCCCTATGTGGGAAATGACCATTTTGCCCCTAATTTAAGGATTTTGCTTCCTTTCTCCAAGACTCACCAAAATTTACATTCTTCATGTAAATTTTATCCTAAATCCAAATATCTAATCAGAAAAATTTAAAATACAACATAGCTATAAGAGCAAAGCATAGGCCAAAACATACAAACGCTAAAATCGTTGATTTTTGTTACAAGTTTTTCAAACTTTAACTTTCATGCTAAAACTGAATCATGCAATATACAAAAATAAAATCCTATGTTTTAATATCATGTTAGGACATTAAAAAAAATACATATCATAAAGACCACAATTTCTTACAACAAGAAATATGCCAAAACATCAAGTTTTGACCACAAAGAACATCTCTTGATGTTCTTGGTCTAACACTCTTCAAATCAACTCCAAGAATTCTTAAAGTTCATAAGTATACTCTCAACATGTTCATAAATCAATACTAAGGATTATCATGCTTGAAAAATAAATCAAAGACCATAAAAGTCACAAAATATCATCCAACACAAACACATTAACTCCAAAACCGGGTACTACATGTTTGGTTTCTTTATCAAACCACTAGATCAAAATTTTTCATGAAGTAAACCATCAATTAGAAACAACATTATATACTTCATATTTAAGTCCTAAAATTTATTTAGGTTTTAAACTCTGGATCACATGGAAAAAATTGCATAGAAACACAACACAACCCGTGAGCCTCGTGTTTGTGTTCCAATCGGACATTAGCATGCATAAAAATTCATTCCCTCAAGATCCCAACGATAGATCTTCAAAATAACTTCCTAGCACATAGATAAAAGTCTTAAGAATAAAATAGGTGAATATCAAGACCATAGGGGCATGCTTCTATAACAAAAGACCCAAGCTTTCTCAAAACAAAAATTGTTTTTAGACCTCCAATTTCCAACTTTCTCATATTGTACAAAACTCTTAGTAAAAACTCTCAATATGCAAAAACTTTAAATCCAACTTTCATATAAGTATGTTAATCCTAAACCATAAGAATATCGGACCAAGATCTTGCCAATAACTTCATCTAAAAAAATCGAAGAATCACACATGTCCAAATTATCGCCCATTATGACCTCTGCATGCTTAAAAAGACTTTTCATTAATCAAAACTTCATGAAAAATACAAAACTATACCAATAAAAACTAGACTCAAAGATAAATAACTTATATGAAGAGAGTTTCTTGACAATCTACATACAAAATGAAACGTTGAAGCAAGAAATACCAGAAAAGCTATATGAAATCTCTCCTTCACAAGTTAGGCAGAAAGGCTAAAAAGGCATGTTAGGCAGCTATGACAAGACTATAAATGAGCAAGAATGCTCATGAATAGCTTCGTGTATAAAATGAGTGAACGCATGCATTGGTGCATGGCGAGAAATCACCCTCTCAAGCAAAAACACATGTATTTGTAAACATCGTGAGGAATCACCCTCTAAATAAAACATATCTATGTAAACATGGTGAGGAATCGTCATCTGAGGAATTACCCTCTACGCAAAACTCAATACATATGTATATAATTGTACATGTCGCCAAGGCTAGGAATGACCCTCTTCTCTAGCAAGTAAAACTCGTAACACTAATCTCATAGTAGTTCACAATTATCACATAGATGTTCGTCACACAGACATTCCTGATGGTCCAATAAGGTATTAGCCACTCCACTGTTCAAAATTGGGGAATCTCTCCCACTCAACCAATAGGGTGCAAGTCAACTTGCATGTTCTCAACATAGGTCAACTCTCATATAGAGATATACATGTTGCTCCGGGGAACATCTACCCATCCAACCAACTAAAAGACACCAACACGTGATATGCTCTGGGGATTTTTCATCCAGTGTATCAGGTGAGTCCAACATGATACCACCCCACAAAAATCATTCACGAGGACTCTCTTTACCCATATGAATCTAGTGGTGACATACCGCATGAATGGTTTAGGGAATTCTTCTTCCATCTTGTCTCGTCCCATGATGATTGACACACGATAGATTACTCAGATAGAGATATAGATACTCACACATAGATAGCACCGAAAACAAATGCATTTAAGTCTCAAAAAACACAAAGTAAAAATATTTGTAAACATAAAGGTAAAAACATTTATTGTTTCATGATAAAAAAGAGGACATTATAGAGTATGCACATGTCGAAATTCCATAACATCCTTACATGACATGTACCCCCCATTCCTTGTGTCATAAAAGCTAGCCTACCTCAGTGTTTTAGAGTCATGGCAGCGCTACGCTACTTCTTTCTTTGTCTCCTTTGACATCGCTTGATTTTTTTGAAGAATCTCACTCCAAGGATCCTCAGGTGTTTAAGATCTCAATAGTGAGATTTTGGCTTTTGCCTTAAGCCTTTATGGCAAATGTTCGTCTAGTATCTTTATGACTTCAAATGTGATTGAATAGGAGTCCTTTAGTCTCGATCATCCCACTGTAGGATGTTAGAGACAAATTGGCAGGTCATGGTCCACATGTCCTTACAGTCTGCCTTATGTCCCATCCTTTGTCTCTCTCCGACTAAGGGTCTCCCACGTGGTGTTAGACCATACCTCTAGGCTCAGGCAATTTAATTTGTCGAGTCATAATCTTTTCAACAGACCTACTCTAGATGTGACTCTTTAGATGGAGTGTAGGCTTCTGCATACGACACTGCCTCCTTCTAAGTGTTTCCATGTTGTCCCAAGAAGCTCATATGTGTCATCAAGGGTCTTGTCCTCGACCATTGCTCACCTTAAGCTCATTCTTCGCCTTCGTACATTAGATGTCTTTTCTAACTCTCCTACCTTAAGGTGAAAAGTCATTTATCACCTTGCGTTGGAATGTATCAACCAAAATTTCTACATAGTATTGCTTGCTCATATGTTGGACTAGTCGCACTTTGCAACACCCATGGCTATTTTTCACCATACCCATAAAGTGGCTTCTCATATTTTCTTTCACTTGCACTTTATTGGTGGTCTATCCCATTGCGCTGGTGTGACCCTCACATTATGCTTTCTCTGCTGCGACTTTTATACACACATGTGCCTAGCATACGAGCACACAAGATTTCTACATTGCATAAGGGGTATAACCCATGCGGCATGCATCTTGATCACCGTGGTTCCCTGGAAAACCACACTGGGGGCCCCACACTGTGTGCGTGTGAGAGATGTAGAAGAAGAAGGGGTGCCCATATGGGCATGCCCCTCCCTGTTTATTGCCCAGGGCAATATGCCTAGGATTATGGACAGTACGCCTAGGATTATAGGCTGTAAGTTGTGTGTATTTGTGTGTGACTCTAGGCTATCCACATAGTACATTGAACCACCATGTGGAGACGAATTATGATTGATGGTAAAATGGATATTCTAATGAAAAAATTGCAAAGATTAAGGCCTTGTTTGGTTTCGCAAATGATGTCAACTCATCTTAATATCCAAACACCATTCAAATATAAATACTTTTTAATTTCAGATTTTTAACTTTTGAACTTTTTTATCTAATCATTATCTAATAATTACAACTTTCCTAATTTTTAAACAAAACACAAAAAATAATTTAATTTTTTTAAGTCTCAAAACAAAAATAATATTATGATAATATTTTAACTTTATAATACTTTTATTAAATTTTTTCTTAATATTTTCTTAAAATTTTATAAAAAATATTAACTCAAACTATTTCACTACTATTTATAAAATATTTCATTATTATTCACAAATTTTTCACCCCATTATTTCTATCAAATAAGGCCGCTTGAGAAATACATTTTCCGCGTGTAATTCAAAGGGTGACGGCTCGGTTATATATTAATTATGAGTTTCTTTCTGAATAGTGTTCCACTATATGTTTCTATTATATTATAACAATTAAATAAGAGATCAGGGTATGCCCTGCCCCGTCTACAGTTGAGTCAACTCGATCCAAATTAACGACCCAAGCCAGAGTCCACAGCTCGATCTCCCTTATCACAAAAGGAGGACAGGTTCATGGTTTTTAGTGTGTGCATTATTAGTAGCATCACTTAATAGTTGCTTTGAAAGCTGAACTCATTATTGCTTAATTATAAAAATGGCAAACAAGTACATTTATTTAGATCAATACTATTAATGCATTATTATATTTTTTTAATTTTTATTTTGTTTAAATGCAGATTCACTTAAGTGTCATGAACCAATTGAAATTATTCAGTGGTGTAAGCGACAATGATGGTGCACTGTTGACCACGTGGCAGACAGCATCCTCTTCCCTCCATGATCACATGGGCCACCCCCTCTCCCATTTCAGTTGCAATCATACCTAATAATTATCCAATGAAATTTCAAAAAAAAAAAAAAAAAATTACCCAATGAAGAAGTAAATTCCATTTATTTTTTAGTAAATTATTTCTCATTTATTTTCTCATCATCTTCTTATTATTTTATGATGTAACATTAGATGATTAAAAACTATCATATAATATTAAATCATGAGATGATGAGAATATTATAAAAAAATAAATAATGAATAGATTTACTCTTTATATTTATGTCCTTGATTTTAATTAATATATATAAACTTCTAAAGGGTTACTTTTAAATACAATTAATATTTACAGTCAATCTTAGATTTTATATATATATATATATATATATATAAGATTTACATGATTTGTTTTTTGAAAAATAGATAAATATAGAATTTATTTAAAAAATAATAAACCTTATTCTTAAAAAAAATATATAAAATTTGGTCACTTATATATATATATATATAATATGGTAATTACTTTCGATGTGGTTTAATTTCTGTTTGCGTATTAATTAATTTGTTTTCACAACCCATATATGCATGCATGCACGATCTTATTATTATTATATATTCACCCTTGAATTAGTTATTTAATAAAACAAAACGAACATGGTAGTTAATTTTAACATTATTGAAAATTAATAAGAAATCTTACAACCGTCCAAAAGAGCAGGTGCTTGTATTAATTGGATATAATATTAATCAAGTTGGATATAATATTTATGTCCTTCCTAACAAATAATAAAATGAAAAACCAAATAGAGACCGGGGGAAGCTGTACGTAGGCATAATTAATCTAAATTAATATATATTATCTATTTGATTAATATTCTCAAGCATAGAAATATATTGTTGGATGGACTTGAAAAATAATGAAACGAAGAGCCATTTAAATTGATTGAGTGATTCTCAACCTCCATAAGCCAAAAAGAAAAAAGAAAAAAGAAATTTCATGATCATAAAACATTAACATTATTTCTGTTGAAATACCTTCCGTTACTACAAGAAAATTACTTATTTATAGCTAGTTATTTCTTGTGAAAATGATTATTTCCTGTCAAAATGAGTCTGTTTTTATCACAATAAATTATTCTCATCGTAAATAATCCATCACAAATGTTCATTTTTCTTGTAATGCATATTCTTAACATTGATCGATAAACAAAGGGCATAATTTTAAGCAAGGCCCAAATCTAAATTCTAAATTTTGTTAGAATTAAATAGTACTGGTAAGATTTGATTTATAAGATTATAATTTTAAAATTTATCTTTTAAATCAAATTATATTATAAATATTATATGTGGTATAGAAGCTTTAAAAATCCAATATTTTCCTTATGTATGCAGTATCACAATTCCTAATTAATTATCTATAGAGTGGCACTTGGAGCCGGTCGGGTGTCTAAAGTTGATTTACACCGGCCATTAAACAACTGCCACGTGCAGATTTCAGTTATATTGAGAATGGAACAACATGCAGCGGATCACAATTTCATAGCCTGAAGATCTCCTAAAATGCGATGCCAGAAGATTGAGCCAACGTAGAAGTCTTGTGCCTCTCCTCCTTGCCCCATCGTCGGCCTCCTCCTGTCTCTCTCTCTACTTTGTGTGAAAAAAAAAGTAGGCATTGCTCTTACCATCAACTGTCCTCCCAACCCCCGTCTTCCCCCCTATCCTCAAAAGCTCCAAAATTATCCCTTGGTGCTTTCGAGTCATTTTCTGGTGAAGATTAGAGTTCAAAACTGATTGGCCACTCTTCTTTGTACATCTCCTCAACCATGGGCTTCCAAAGGTAGTGCATTAATAAACCAGTTTGCAACCTGATTGGTATACAAAATTAATGAAGATACCACATGACTTTTAAATTCCAATACCAACAATGCATATTAAGAAACCATTTTTAGAATCATCTTACCAAATTTCTGGTCAAGCCCGTTTCCTTTGGGTAACTGGTGAAATAAGGTGATAATTAGTAAATTAAAACTTCTTAATATAATCGCAAGTACATGATAGAAATAGAATTTTGGGAACCAATTGTTGAGGGACATGATTGCCCGAGGAAGTATCGTGCCCAAGGTTTCTCCGGGTAGCTTGAACCTGACCCATGATTGCATCACCAGCAAAAGTGTCAAGAAATTGTCTGGAGTGCAACAACTGTGTATGGTTCCTCGTCGACCCCAACCTTCACATAGCTGTGCTGCCCAGTTCTGGGCCTTCTAGCCCCTATAGAAATTATATATGCAGCACCCCGTAGAAATTATATATGTGAACTTCGAATCGGCTCACCTTCGAATCAGGATCCTTGGAATCGGGATGGGAGAACAAGAACTTCAAATCTCAGAATCCTTCGAATCGGAAGAACAAGAAAGGGAGGAGAGAGGGAGAGCAGGGGTTCAGGAGGAAAGAGGGAAAGTAAGTTGCAAGGATTCAGGAGGAGAGAGAGGAGAGGGAAAGGAAATTGAGTTATTCTGTGAGGTAGGTGACATTGGAAGATAAATAAATCTCATACGTGGTGCGATCTTATTGGCTGGTGTGAAATTGGGTATTACACCCGACCGGTTGTGAGCTTTTCTCTTATCTATAACATTCTAGCCTTTAATTATTACTCCCGGCCATTACTAATATTTTTCAAGCCCTCCTAATCCCAGTAACAAAATAACATTTTGTGCAATAATAATTATTATTGTAATAATATTAATAGCACATCATTACAGCTTTTGACATTATATATATATATATATATATATACACACACGCACTAGCATGGGGGCTACGTGCAAGGCACATATGCCCTGTACATAGCATCTGGTTGAAGGAAAAAAAAAGTCCTAAAATCTCTTTGCAAAAGTATATAATAGTAACAATTCATTAAATAAAAGTTCTTGAAAAACAGATTTGGAACAACATTTAATTAAAAATACCATTATTTATATAAATGAGCCAACATACAAAATCACCATTCAATTGACAAGCTCATGAGAGTTGCATACCAAAATCACCAAGTTTATAAACACAATTTTTTACATAAGTTTGGTTTCACTCACGCCGCCTCAATGCGTCTGTGTAAGGATCTCTAAGATCTCATTATTTCTGTTTGTTAAATCGTTTCATCACCAATTTTTTTTATTTAAACATATATTACATAATACTTTTTTCATCCGATTTGGTGCTTGTTAACAGTTAAATCATTTCATCGCCAATTTTTTTTTTTAATATATATCTAAACATATGTTTTATAGTACTTATTTCATTTGATTTGATGACTGGTTTCATCCAAGTTCATGCATGTCTATTGATCTCATTATTTCGAATGAAGGCTAATCTAGATTATACATGCGAGTTTTCTACATAGCTTCTAAAATTCCAAAGAGCTTCAACTAAGAAGAGAAACGAAGAAAACTCATACCCACGTAACGACGAGATTGACAGACAAGAAGAGAAATTTCAACGTTGAAGAACCCATAAGTTTGTGTGAGAAAGTAGATAGTAAAAGACATTGGAAACGTGAGAAAGTGAGAGGAAAAAGATTTCGACCAACCTTTGATAAGAAGAAAGTTATAAAGAGACAAGTGAAACACAATAAAAATACACTTTACAGTGTCGGTGAGGAAAATAAAAATACAAAAGGATGAGAATTTGAGAAAATAGAGAGAAAAATTGGACGAAAAAAATACTATTCATCCTGTGTAGAGCATTCAGGTACATAACTGTGATAACAATCAAGTACACAAGGGCATAAGTGAAATAGAAAGTGTCCAACAAAAATACTATTCATTCCTATTCATATGCGTCTAGCCACTTTTAATATATAAGGGATATAATAAGCTCTTCAAGGTCGTATATAAGATATTATAAATGATAAATAATGCTATTCACATTAATTGCATGTACCGGCCAACTCTAGTCATTGACCCACCAATGCATGCATGCCTTGGATCTCATCATGATCATCACATAATTAAATAAACAATAAAGAAGCATCAAACTGTGTTCACGACACTCTCAATATATAAAGAAAACTAATGGTTTGAATAGGCTAATTAGAATGTAAGTCTTGTGAATTAAGTACTCTTTTTATAGTAATTTTTGTTTATATAAATAATATGTACGTACGGGAGTTCCGCACATTGTATATCTATAAAGAATTACTGATGGGTAAAACTCAAGATCGCTAGCTGCATGTAGACGGTCCTAATTAATAAACTAAAGAATATTGAGGTACGTAAACCTGAAAGAATGATGACACGAAGAATAAGGCATGTAAAATATATAATTGAGATTAGATAGAAAAACTAGGATCAAAGTGATGAGGATGATCACCGACTATTTGCGTTCATGCGCCATGCATACATATATGATTTATTACCTATCCATTGCTATTCACTTTCACAATATATATTTATAAATTTTTTATAAAATATAGAGATATTTTTTATAAAATATAAGAATATATTTTTTTTTTTATAGAATATAATGTATAGAGTGATAAACAGTGATCAGAATTTTTTTTCATTATATATCCAACTAGCCCTTGCCTTTAGAGTAATACTACACCTATCCAAAATTTGTCCTGAAATGATATCCTGAAATGTACATCTCATTTTTTTATTTTATTTTTTTAATCATTATAAATATTTATAAAAACAATAAAAAATTTACAATATCATTTAAAAACACTTTCTTTAATCACTTTATAATCGATCGCTGGCTGCCCTTTCTTACGTTCTTTCTTGCGCACCCCGATACGAACGCGGCCCTTTCTCAGCGCCAACTTCCTTTCATTCTTTAATATTTCTTTCTGCCCATTCTTTCCATTTATGTCTCTCTCCCTCTATCACACTAGATGGGTCAACGAAACACCTTCTTTAACCCTTCTCCCTCGGCGGGTAGGCCCCACCGCTGAGTCCCACCTCTACCCCTCTCTCTCTCTCTCTCTCTGTTAATTTATATACATGAACCATAGCCTCAGAAAGATCGATCCTAATTGATCAAGAATTAGCAGAGCTAGCCCTCGATGGACGAAGACACCCTTTTTCCCTGCGAGGCAGATCTAGACCTTAGCTTCACCAGCTGCACCTCTACCACCACCGATCGCACCTTCGCTTGCTCAAGCGCCCGCAGTAGCTTAGCACGCAGCAGCTTGACTCTCAGCTTCAACGAGTCCCGCCTCTCAACAACCACAACTACTACCACCACCAGCACTAGTACTCCCCACTACCGCCGTCCCCACCGTAACTCCGACCCACATTGGTCCGCCATCAAAACTGCCACCAACATCTCCTCCGATGGCAAAATCCACCTCCGCCACCTAAAGCTCCTCCGGCACCTCGGCACTGGAAACCTCGGGCGTGTCTTCCTCTGCCGTCTCAGAGACTATGAGCACGCCAACTTCGCTCTCAAGGTGGTTGACATGGATTCTCTTAGCACCAAAAAGCTTTCCCACGTTCAGATGGAGGCCCGCATCCTCTCCATGCTAGACCACCCTTTCCTCCCTACACTCTACGCCCACCTCCAGGTTTCCCACTACACCTGTCTCCTCATTGACTACTGCCCGGGTGGGGACCTTCACTCCCTCCTCCGCAAACAGCCCGGCAACCGGCTCCAGCTTCATGCCGTCAGGTTCTTCGCCGCAGAGGTCTTAGTAGCCTTGGAGTATTTGCACGCTCTAGGTGTTGTTTACCGGGATCTGAAGCCAGAAAACGTGTTGCTACGGGAAGACGGCCACATCATGCTGTCTGACTTCGACTTGTGCTTCAAGGCCGACGTAGTCCCCACAATGGAGAAGATCCGAGCCCAAACAAGCAAGTACAGGAACTGCAGACGCACTTGCTTCGGCTCCACTACAAAAAAGGTCAACCGGATCCGGGAGGACGTGAAGGCAGAGTTTGTTGCAGAGCCGACAACGGCATTTTCCAGGTCCTGCGTCGGGACCCACGAGTACTTGGCACCGGAGTTAGTCTCCGGGAACGGTCACGGTAATGGGGTTGACTGGTGGGCTTTCGGGGTGTTCATTTACGAACTGTGGTACGGGACCACGCCCTTCAGAGGAGGGAGCAAAGAGAGCACCCTGCGCAATATAGCATCGAGCAGGCAAGTTAGATTCCCCGTCGACATGGGGAAGAGAAAGGAGGATCATGAGCGGACTGCGACGGAGGCAAGGGATTTGATAGAAAAGTTACTGGTAAAGGACCCAAGGAGGAGGCTAGGTTGCGCCAGGGGTGCAACCGACATCAAACGGCACCCTTTCTTCGATGGGATAAAGTGGCCGTTGATCCGGACGTACAGGCCGCCGCCGGAAGTACGGGGGCTTCTAAGGAAGGAAAAGACGAACATGAACGGAGACGTGAGTGTTGGGGCTAACCAGACGATCGAGATATCAAGGCAGAACTGGTGTTGGTGGAAGAAACTTGGGTTTTTGGTGAAGAAGAAGAAGAACAAGAGGGCAATGTCTACGTCGAATCACAGTAACAGAAGCGATAGACTGCTCTCCTCGTGATAATATCTACACTACTTACGTACAGTAATAAGTCAAAATGATATTTATAATTTTAGGAAATATTCATAAATTCGAGTTTCTTATTTTATATTTTCCCTTTCTCATGTAGTGGAGTTTGAAAGTTTAGCATGCATTCGCCTTGGAAAATTATATAGTAAAAGGCAATGTGATTTACCATTTTTGGTAGAGTCATTAATATTTTTGGTTGTCGAGTCTTAGATTTATGAAATTTATCAGACTTTCTAAATATATTTAAACTAAATTTAGATGGGGCTCTTTTCTTTGATTGCAATAAAACTGGGATTGGAGCTATCCTGTGCAGTGATTGTGGTGTGGTGATTATGGCGCTTAGCAAAGTTGAAGAAGAATTCTTAAAACCAGAAAATGTGGAGGCTATGGCTGTTTTGAGGGGACTCCAATTCTATTTTCAGATTGGCCTTCCTAATCTTCTTATTGAGAGTGATTGTTTACACCTAGTAAGGGAAATAAACAGTGTTGATTCACTTTGCTCTTCTAGAAAAACTGTTATCACTAAAATTAGAAGACTCATGCTCAGATTTATGAACTATCAAATACAACATGAATCCCATATGGCTAATGCATCAGCTCATCACCTAGCAAGGCATGCTTGGTCTATTACTGATGTGGAATTGTGGTGGCATGCAGCTCCCCACTTTATTGATAATATTGTTTACATAGATGCCATTTCTTGTAAGCACTCTTAAGGCCTTTTGTGCCTATTTGCAATGAAGATCTCTTTTCTATAAAAAAAAATAAAAAATAAATAAATAAATAAAAATAAAAAAGAAAGATGGTTCTTTCTATTTAAAAGTAAGCTTTACAAAATGCTCTATAGCCTTGAAGACTTGAAAGTTGTTATCTGATCCCTTTTCTCACGAGGGATATATATGTCTGCAGATTGATTCCCAAGACCCTCCAATTCGCTTATTAAAAAAAGGAGGTTTACAAAATAACTTGATCTTCGCTCTTTTTTTCTTCTAAACCATAAAAGCAGTTGTTTTTGTCGATCTGAAGTTTCCAAAAAAAAAACAATCATTTGAATTTGACGTACGTTAATAAAGAATGAAAGCAAGAGTAGTGTAGGTTATATAGCTAAACAAATAATCTTACAAATTACTTGTGTGGTTTGATGTGATACGGCAAATTATAAAAAAAAAAAATTATTATAAAGTAGATCTGACGTCTCATATATTGAGTCCTATCAATCTATATATTTACTTTTATAAGATATTTTTGTAGATATATAATATCTCTTCTCAATTATCTTAATGTAGACTCTCAAACTATTAAATGAGAAAGTGGTACATTATGAAAAAGGGTTATACAAATCACCATACAAAAAGATCATTCATACTTCCTTTTTATCTATATATGCCTATTTTAGGACTTTATTCGTCATTGTAATAAGTCGATAGATTCAAAAACTAAAATGGTCGATGTACTACTCCCCGACCAATTGACTTAAAACTGACCATAAGAGAGGGGTTTATGTTATTTTTATGTGGGGATTTTAAATTTATTGAGGAAGAGAGTGAGATCAGCATGAGATTTAGAGATAGGGTATTTGATGGAGAGAGAGGAATGGCATTATGCTTACATTGTTTTTAATTTAAGTGTAACACCAGCCCTATACTCAGGCCCATGAGGACAACCCACTCACCAGAAATAGTGTCGTTTAGAGGTCAGAAAATTCTTTCCCTTTTCCCTCTTCTATCTCCCCCTCTACCCATAGTCTCTACCCATAGTTGCCCCTTGCGGACGGTTTATTTCCCTCCCGAATATTCCTCCTCCTCGTCACTCCCTTCCCCCTATTTCTCTTCCTCATTCACCCATGCCTCTTCAGTTTGTTCTCACCCCTAAACCTCTCTCTCACAAATCCATTCCGATGTGTTTCTCTCTCTCTCTCTCTCCCTCTTACGATTTCTCTCTCAGTCGATCCTTCACTCTTGTGCTGAAGACCCAAACAGGATTGTTGCACGGTGACCTGCACCAATAAGCCGATGGCCCACCGTTTTGTTTCTCCACCAACACCCACGCCCAACCCCGTCACACTTCTCACAGCAACGCCACCATGAGCCTCACCACCGCCACATGTTAAGCAAGCCACCAGAGCTACCCCAACACTAAGAACCATATTGACGACGATACAACGCAAGGAAAGAGACGAAAAATAACTGACAAAAAGGAGGAAACCGAATATGCTATTTCTGTATTGTGTTACCTCTGTCATGTACAACGGTGTCTATTTATAGTTACAAGATAATAGAAAATAACAAATAATGAATAAACAATGTATATATACAGCTCAGCAAAAAAAAGAATAATAAATTCAAATGCATTATTCTGGGTGCGTATTGGGTGTTTGACGAATTACTTCCTTGAACTTCAATAAAGCACTACTAGCAGCCACTGATTTTGGATCAACCACCCCAGATTCACTACAGTCTCTCTCATGGTTTAGATTTGAGCCCCACTGCAACGTCAACGACAGTCACCCCCCATCATGCCGGTAAGTCCCTTCTTTCCACCTTTGTCTCTCCACCACTGATCTGCATCTCTCTCTCTCTCTCTCTCATACCCTCTGTTTCCCTTCTCTCTATCTCGTGGTGCTCTCGCAGGTTCTCTCTCTTTCTCTTTCACTTTCTCTCTATCTCTCTCTTCCTCCTTGCTCGAAATGAAAAATTCTTTCTTGTTGGACACAAATCATCAATAGCACATTCGTGGGTTCTATCACCGATGCCTCTATTCCTATTACACACTGCCAACGTTGATGAGCCTCTATTGGTGGTATCAGTTCCTACCTAGCTTTAATCTCTCGGTGATTTTCTTTGTTACATGTTACTATTTAACTCCTCAGGTGTTCTTCTCATAGAAGCGCACACATTCTGTTTTGTGCTGCGGTTGGCAAAGGCCCACCGAAGGTTACTCCTCTCTCACCAAGGACAATGATTTCATTTCTAGGCAGCATTGTTTCACTCTCTAATTCACTAGCCACCACACAAAATTAGGTATTGTACACGAGCGTTAGTTTCACTTTTCATTGTTAATGTCGTGACATGATTTGTGTTCAGTGGGGATTAGTTGGTCTCTGTTTCTATAATAGAATTTGTAGACTGTGAAATTCTTGGTGATATGTGGTTGTGTGACATATTGGGAGTCGTTGTGGTAGTATTGTAGGCTGATTGCGAATGCTGGATAGGTTAGTCTGTGAGATGGTTGTTGTATGACATGTCAGGACTCGCTGGATGTAGTGTTGTGTGTGGAGATGACTCAATAGTGTGGCTTTTTAGGGGTTAATGTGTGGTTGTTCGGGATTGTTATGTCTGTTTGGGGTTGACGTGTGGTTGTTTGGTATTTTTGTGTGTCGTTTGGGGTTGACGTGTGGCTATTTGGGGTTGTCAGGTAGCTATTTAGATTGTTTGATCCCTTCTTATGTCATTTTTGGGCTATTGACTTCCTTGATATGTCTGTTGTGGGTTGTTTGGTTGTGCGACATGCTGAGCGTGAGTCGGTTGGCTTGAAAATGTGGTTGTTTCAGCTGACTCGTGTGTGAGGATTTGTTAAGTGAATTTGAGGAGGTTGCGCTACATATTGGTGTAGTGAGCTTGTGGTAAATGGTTAAGCAAATACGAGTTGGATGGGCTAATTATTAGGAAGTAGTGAATTTCTGTGAATGTTGTGATGGATTTGTACATGCTGAGTTT
This sequence comes from Juglans microcarpa x Juglans regia, assembly GCF_004785595.1. NCBI lineage: Eukaryota > Viridiplantae > Streptophyta > Magnoliopsida > Fagales > Juglandaceae > Juglans > Juglans microcarpa x Juglans regia. Next base: position 2,258,862 of record NC_054605.1, read on the forward strand.
GTAGTTCAGGTTATGGATTTACGTTAGTAAAGTTAGCTTTGTCCTTGTTTGGGTTATTAACACGTTAGTAAATATTTTTTGGTTTAGGTGGTGATATTGTTAGAGGTCGGCCCAAGGCCTTAATAATTTACTGCAAGAGTTAGGTAAGTGGAGTTCCAATGCTAAGTTTTGCATAAAACAATTGGACTGAGGTTGATTTAATGAAAAATATGTTTGTTTTGTTATAAAAATAAAACTTGAAAACAACTTTGGTCATTTATCTGCATTACTCATGAAATCCATATAAAAAGAGAAAAATATATTTTTATCATGATTGGTGTAGACATGACCTACTTTTGGCATTCTATTTATAAACTGTACAAAAAGAGCGAATATAAAATCTGAAAATTTTTACATGATTAAGTGAAGATGCTTTGAATCTGTTTTTTATTATGTGAAGATGATATGAATCTGTTTAGTACTCTGTTTTGATATGATGTGGCGTTTGAAAAATATTTGGCATCATTTTATGATTTTGTATCTGATTCTATTTTTGTTTCTAATTCCGATATGTTTGATTATGTTAATGTGTTGGTATCAACATCTATATTTTGCTCCAATTTATGGTTCTGCCATAGGATATAATAGTGGTCTTCAACCTTGCCACGGGACATAATAGTGGCCTCTAGCCCCGTCACAGGACATAATAGTGGCCTCTGGCCCTACCACAGGATACAATAGTGGCATTGGCCCCGCCACGAGATATAGTAGTAGTCTTTGTTCTGAGTGCATCACCTTGGTGATGAATAGTGAAGATTTTGCTTTGTTAACCGCAGATATGCACAACCTTACCACGCAGGTTAAACATGGTCTCCATTATGATATGATGCTCTAATATGATATGATATGATATGATGATGATGCTTAGTTATGCTAAAGGACTTTTAATATGAATATTTTGAACTATCGCTTTCATATTTTGATTCTGCTAAAAATAAAAATGTTTCGTTCTACATTCCAAACTCTATAAATGCTCATGTTTACATACGATTATATGTTATCTGCTTTTTGAGTTGTTGATAACTTACCCCTTATCTATACAATATTTTTAGATAATTTTAATGGTTCGACTAAGAATCAAGTTTAGGAAGCATGGGCGAAATTAGCTAAGGATAGTGGATTGAGTACCTAAGGGTACTATTACTAGTAGAGTATTTTATTTAGTAGATTGGATTTATTAAGTTTAATTGATTTATTAGGATGTTGATAAATTATTGAGACTTGTGAAATTGTTGATTCATTATGTTGAGGTCCTTTTAGAAGAACATCTACATTTAGTCTGAATAAATGAGTTTATGGTTATAAGTTCTTTGGAGTATATATATATTCTGTACTGTTGGGAGATGAATTTATGTTTATGGTGTCTTTGAAAATCTTATCTTTACTATGAGATATGATTTGAGGTGGCAAGAGGTAACTCTTCGAACCCATCTAGGTACGGGGCATTGCATTATGCCTACCTATATATGTTGATTTCATTTATAATCTAACTTGTTATATCATTTTTTGTTTTTGTTGGAAAGCTCGAAGATCCATAGTTTTATATCATGTGCTCCATGTGTTTGTGTTGATGAAATCATATAACCAACAAACATAGGGTGTAGGTTGCACCTTTTTGCTAGTTTGAGATTTTAACATGCAAAAAGTGGTGGTTTAGATAACATATTACAAAAAACGCAATAGTTTGAGAGTCCCTTGTTGAAAATGGATAAAGTTCAAAATTAGTATGGGCTATTTGCAAGTTGTGACACCCGTATTTTAGTATATTTTTATTGAAGGATTTATTATTATTAATTCAAAAATTTATTCTCTGGTTTTAAAATTGTTAGATTTTTAGTTGGTTTATTTTTATGATTTTTTTAATTTTGTGAAAATTATTTTGAAGTACTTTCTTATTATTAATTATTGTTATGCATTTAAATTTCTCTTTATTCTAAATTAATTTACTGTTGGATTTAATTATTTTATTTTTATTTTATCACTACGTTTAAATTATTTTATTTAACTTACTGTTTTGAAATTATTTTTCGTTGGATCATTTTATGACCCAAGATGTGAGGATTGGACCTCATTTCTTTCCTTCACTTTTCTTTTTCTCTTTTTCTTTTCCCTTTCTTTTCTTTCTTCCCCTTTTCTTTTTCTTTCCGCTGCTTTTTCCCCCCAACGCGCGACAGCCCCTTCCCCTTCCCCGTGCGTCCGCGTCGCCTCTCCCAACCCACCGCCGCCGCCCAGCCGTGGCCCTCACCGCCCCTCCCATCAGCTTCCCCACCGGCTGGCGACACCACCCCACCAATCTCAGCCCCTAACCCGCCGCCGATAGCCCCCACGCACCACACCAAGCCGCGGCGCTCTCTTCACTCCAGTGCCGCCGTCGCGCCACCACCGGCCACCATTTCTTCACCACATTATCATCGACTTCCTAGCAACCCAATGCACCCAACCTCAGCTCTGATCCGTCACCGGTGAGGCACAACCAACCCCATTTTTTATTTGGGTATTTTTGGTCTTCAACCACCCTTTGAGCCGCCATCCAAGGCAAACCACCACCACCACTAGCTTCACCGACATCCCTAAGCTCTATCCTATCAATTTTGAGTCTTGGTTTGTCTCCGTTCAAAAGTGGGTTTTTGAAACCCACGGCCACAGTGTATTTTACACTGTTACGTTGCTGAGCCACCACTTCTTGCACCTCCAAGATCCTTCAGAAATTATATTATAACACTGTAAGTATTTTTCCAAAGAACTATTGTGATTTAAATATATTTTTACACTAACTCATATTATTGTGATCTGGTTGGACATGCCGGACTGAGTCCCAGGAGTTCGGGGGTCGGATGGATTGTCGACGGAGTTGTGTGTTTGGTTGGTATTGTAAAATGTTAGTTGTTGGCATGGTGTTGTTCATGTACATGACATATTGCACGCATGATCATATTTGTAAAGGAAACTAGGTTTTCGTGTATATGTATTCATGTTCATGTGTTTCATGAAAACTGGGTTTTCAGGTGTTAAAGGATTTTGGGTGCGTGTGTATCACGACCCCAAGCCGAGATGGGGTATTATCTCGGTGGAGCTCCTCTGGTCACTCGGGAGCGGAATATATTGAGTGACATCCCCTAGGTTGTCGCTGGGCGACAACGGGATCGGACGAGATGGTCTCGTGTCGACTCCGTGGCCCCTCTGCTAGCGGAGGCTAGAGGATGCTTGGCCACGAACGCGCTGGGCGCGGAACTGGGCATCGCTCATTGCGTAGTGGGTGCTTGGCCACGAACGCGCTGGGCGCAGAACTGAGCATCGCTACGAAGCCAGGACGTGCGGATGATCCCTAGGGGAGATCATGGTGCATATGGTTAATGGATTGATGGGCTATTTTCTGGAAAAATAGCGTGTGTTGAATAATATGATTTTATGTGATTCATTTTCTGAAAATGAGGTTTTATTGATTTGGGTCATTTTCTGAGAAAGTAACGGATTACTATTTTTGGGCCAAAATGGGATTTTGGCGTGTGTTGGAAAAATATCCATTTTTGGGGAAAATGATATTTTGGATTTGATTCATATTTCATCATATGCATACATGTTGGTGGCATCAATATGTTTTTATCTCGTGGTTGTTTGGTTTATACTTACCTGTGGTACCGTTCTCTGGTAACGCAGATTTTAATGCAGAGGAGGATAAGGGTGAGCCTGAGGATTTGGCTCCGCCCGAGGAGTGATCCGGGATCACTCGTTTTGGTTTGAGACTTGTATATATTTTATTTGGGATGACTGTATAACTTTTTAAAGATGCTTTGTTTTGAATATTTGTATTAAAATTCTGGTACTTAGTTGACTTGTTAAATTATCCGTTGCGTTGTTTATTGTACACTGTTGCATGTACACACACTTGGCACTATCGTTGGGATGCGTGACCGTGTTGTCATCATCCTGACGTCACGATTCCCGTGTTTTTTGTACGTGGGAGTCGGGGCGTCACAGGTGGTATCAGAGCAGTTCGGCTCTGGGTAAACCCACATGTCCCTTATGTGAAGTACCAGAAATTTTATTTTTTTAAAGTTGTAAGTTAAATTATTTAATTTAAAGTATGTTTTTTTATTGGTTTTATTGTATACTACTTGTTTGTTTATTTTATATTATTTGTTTTATTTTATGGCAGGTTATTTTATTTATTTTTTAATTATTTTATTGTGTACTGATTCATTGTTTTCTTCATTTTGTCTTATGATATTTTATTGTTGGTTTTATTCTATTTTATTTTATGTTGTATTGTCGTATTTTAATTTATTTTGCTACAGTTATATTTTAATTTGCTTGAGTTGAAAGTGAGGTTAAGGGTTATGCTATGGCAAGAAGATGATACGATCGAGAATGGTATTGCTAGGCTTGAACATTTAGTGTAGTAGGCCTGAACTCTTGGCAATTGGTTTGTTTTTAATATCGAGACTTGAAGGGAACGACATGGTCTGGATGATCTCTGGGGAATAGGATAATTGAGGTTTTAGATTTTGTGAAGATGACAGGAGGCTTTAGAATGGGAGGTTGTAAGTTCAACGAACTTCAAGGTTAGATTTATGAGAAATTCATCTAAGGTTTGAGGTCCTATAATTTTTAGAAAATAAGTTTATTGTATTTAAGGTGGTAGGTTCAACAAGCATTTGAAGGAATACTCAGATTAGAAGTTTTTTATCTTACCGACTTTGTTAAGTAGTTGATAACATTTGGGACTTTAGAAATTTTCAAGCTTTATAAGATGAATGTTTTAGATTTAAGGTCATCGATCTTGAGGATTTCGGGGAATGATTCTTATCTGGTTTATGGTTTTAGAATTGCAGAGTTGAAGGGTTGAATTATAATAAGATTTGAGTTCTTAGTTTTGTAGACTTGGTACACTAGCTTGGTCTATTCTAGCAATTGATTAGTTGGTAACCATTAAAATGAGATTGATGAGAGTTGAGTTACTGATATCATAATTTTTCAGGAGAGACCTTCTTTGGAGATGGAAGGTAATGATCTAGTTTGTGTATTTTCTGAGGATTGAAGATGTTGATCTAGTTCAGGAAATGATTGTTTTTAGCTAGAGGTTAGTGACAGGTTGATGATTTAATCCATATCAATTTTAAGGATAATAGATGGTGCAAATTTAGGAAATGATTCTTGTTGATTTCGAGGATATAGGTCCAGATGATGGAAATGGTAACGATGGATCACTTGCACGTTTGGAGGATTATTGATTTTGGCTAAGGGTGCATGAGATCGATGCGTAGTAGTAGTGAGTGTGTATGCATTTCGGAGAGTACAGGTCCTAGTCTCATTTTTTTGGTTTGGAAGAAGTGGTTTTGGTAGGTGTTGAAGAGGAGTAAATACAATTGTATTAGATTCAAGAGATTTTGACTTGGAGTTTTTGTTGAGTCGATTGGAGTGTACAGTCAAAGCGGGTTACTTAATGGAATGATGGTTGGCAATAATTGTTGTGTTTATCTACAGCAATTAATTGTGACTTGAGGTTACCTAGGAATTTAAATTTTAAGATTGCACTTTCCTTTGGAGATTGAGCGTCCAATTGGTTGAATTAAGGACGTTGTTATTTAACTTAAAGAGAGATTGATGGGTCGTCATGTAAGGTGTATGATAGGATCTTGGAAGTTGAAGCTTTGTCATCAACAGTGGATAACATGATTAAGTATGTGAGTTATTATATCATTAGGATCCATGGGTGCTTTGCAATGGCTTTTGGTGGATTGAAGATTTGAGCAGTATGGCTTGCCGTGAGGTTTAATAGTGATGTGCTATTGAAGGAACTAGTTGTACTAATACTAGCTTATAGGAGTAGAAGTAGGCGGGCAAGTTACAAAGAAGGTTTTGATAATGTTTTGGTGAAGTCAATGATGGTTCGTAATGAGTTTAGTCACCGCTAGATTAGACGTTATTCTGAATGTAGGTGACGAGCTTTTGGATTTAGGTTGTTGGATAGAGGTTTATAGGCACTCTTATTGGTTGGCCGAGTTGGAATCGAGCCTTTTAAGGTATGCTCCTTATCTTAGATGAGATGAGCGTATTTTGGGGTAATGTTACTTATTTGCAATTTGAGATGTTGAGGTTGATTGATATTGATTTCCTGTAAATGATTATGGATGTATTTTGCGGAATATTGATTTTGATCAAGGCAGTGGGAGTTAATTGAGGAATATGAGTGATAACTCCTGGTTTTGGAAAAGAGAATATTTTCTACTAAATTATGATAAGAGTTTTTCGTTAATAGGTATGGAGTCATCTTGTACTCGATGGTGTTAGTTTTATGAGGACATAAATTTTGTGCATGTGTCGAATTATCAGAGTGCACAGCAGAAGCGTGATATTTGTGGTTGTAGTTAGGAGTTCGGATTTTGTGCTGATCTTGAGGAATTTATGGTGACTTGAATTTTTTTTGATGATGCTTGTAATTGGAGATTAATAATTTGGTTGTGCAAATTTGTTATTGATGGTTAACTTTGGAAGTGGACATTAGGTTACCGAAGATAGAATTCAATGGAGGTTTAGAAGTTGTAGCATAGGAGTCGATTGAGGTTAGTACAGATTATTGTATAGAGCTACTAATCACTGGGGTTTATTGGATGTTGTATTAAGGTTCTCGAGGAAAAAGAAATTTTGGATAGCATAGTCACCCTAGGAATACTGGTCGTGATGTACCGTTGGGGGACTAATACGAGTATGTTGGATATCGCCATGTTTTTTTGAGAAATGTGTCACGTGCCGTCAAGTTAAGGCTGAGCTTTAAAGACCTGCTAGTAGACTTCAATCTCTCCATATTCCCGAGTGGAAGTGGGATGATATTTCTATGGATTTTGTTGTGGGCTTGTCGAGGACCCCTAATGGAAAGAACTCAGTTTTGGTGATTGTTGATTGGTTGACCAAGAGTGCCCATTTCTTGCCTATCAATAACACTGACTCTTTGGGTAAGTTGACTCCGTTGTATGTTAAAGAGATAGTGCATTTGCACGGAATACTCAAGAGTTTTGTGTCGGATCGGGACCTGCAGTTCACGTCCCATTTTTGGAAAAGTTTGCAAGCAGCTTTATGCACTAAGTTGAAGTTTAGTACTGCATATCACCCTCAAACAGACGGTCAATCAGAGCGTACTATTTAGACTCTTGAGAATATGTTGCGGTCTTGTGTCATGGAATTTCAGGGGAGTTGGGAGAATCATCTGCCACTATTTGAGTTTGCTTATAATAACAGTTTTCATTCCTCCATTCAGATGGCCCCGTATGAAGCTTTGTATGGAAGGAAGTGTAGATCACCTTTGTGTTGGGATGAAGTTGGCGAGAGTAAATTGATTGGGCCTGAGATAATTCAAGAAATGAAGGACCAAGTTCAGTTTATAAGGACTAAAATGGCGAAAGCCCAAAGTCGCCAAAAGAGTTATGCAGATACAAGGAGAAGAGACTTATCATTTGAGGTAGGTGATTGGGTTTACCTTAAGGTCTCTCCGATGAAAGGGGTTAAGCGCTTTGGCAAGAAGGGAAAGCTTAGTCCGAGGTATGTTGGCCCTTTCCAGATTATAGAGAAAGTTGGGCTTGTTGCTTATAGAGTTGCTTTGCCGGACTATTTTGGGGATGTCCATGATGTATTCCATGTGTCGTCATTGAAGAAGAGTTTTGGACAGCTAGAGCCGCATTTTGTCGACCCTGAACGCATTGAACTTCAGCCTAACCTTACTTATGAAGTTGCCCCGACGCAGATTGTGGATTGGAAATAGCAAAGGTTAAGGTCTAAGACAATACCTTTGGTGAAAGTGTCATGGGGTGATCCGTTGGCTCAAGATTTCTCTTGGGAGAGAAAAGCCGACATGATGGAGCAGTATCCATATTTGTTTGATTGACTCTGGCGGTATGTTTCTTATGTCTTCTCTTAGTCGAATCTTATTCCTGTCTTAGTTTAATGTTGATCTTGCCAATTTCGAGGACGAAATTTTATTTTAAGGGGGGAGGATGTGACACCCCGTATTTTAGTATATTTTTATTGAAGGATTTATTATTATTAATTCAAAAATTTATTCTCTTGTTTTAAAATTGTTGGATTTTTAGTTGGTTTATTTTTATGATTTTTTAATTTTGTGAAAATTATTTTGAAGTGCTTTCTTATTATTAATTATTGTTATGCATTTAAATTTCTCTTTATTCTAAATTAATTTACTGTTGGATTTAATTATTTTATTTTCATTTTATCACTATGTTTAAATTATTTTATTTAACTTACTGTTTTGAAATTATTTTTCGTTGGATCATTTTATGACCCAAGATGTGAGGATTGGACCTCATTTCTTTCCCTCACTTTTCTTTTTCTCTTTTTCTTTTCCCTTTCTTTTCTTTCTTCCCCTTTTCTTTTTCTTTCCCCTGTTTTTTCCCCCCAGCACGCGACAGCCCCTTCCCCTTCCCCGTGCGTCCGCATCGCCTCTCCCAGCCCACCGCCGCCGCGCCACCGTGGCCCTCACCACCCCTCTCATTAGCTTCTCCACCGGCCAGAGACACCACCCCACCAATCTAAGCCACTAACTCGCCGCCGATAGCCCCCACGCACCACACCAAGCCACGGCACTCTCTTCACTCCAGCGCCGCCATCACGCCACCACCGGCCACCATTTCTTCACCACATCATCCTCGACCTCCTAGCAACCCAATGCACTCAACCCCAGCTCCGATCCGTCACCGGTGAGGCACAACCAACCTCATTCCCGATTTGGGTATTTTTGGTCTTCAACCACCCTTTGCGCCGCCATCCACAGCAAACTACCACCACCACTAGTTTCATCGACATCCCTAACCTCTATCCTATCAATTTTGGGTCTTGGTTTCTCTCCGTTCAAAAGTGGATTTTTGAGACCCACGACCACAGTGTATTTTATACTGTTACGTTGCTAAGCCACCACTTCTTGCACCTCCGGGATCCTTCGAAAATTATATTATAGCACTGTAAGTATTTTTCCAAAGAACTATCGTGATTTAAATATATTTTTACACTAACTCATATTATTGTGATCTGGTTGGACATGCCGGACTGAGTCCAAGGAGTTCGGGGGCCGGATGGATTGTGGACGGAGTTGTATGTTTGGTTGGTATTGTGAAATGTTGGTTGTTGGTATGGTGTTGTTCATGTACATGGCATATTGCACACATGATCATGTTTGTAAAGGAAACTGGGTTTTCGTGTACATGCATTCATGTTCATGTGTTTCATGAAAACTGGGTTTTCACGTGTTAAAGGATTTTGGATGCGTGTGTATCACGACCCCAAGCCGAGATGGGGTATTATCTCGGTGGAGCTCCTCTGGTCACTCGGGAGCGGAATATACTGAGTGACGTCCCCTGGATTGTCGCTCTAGGCGACAACGGGATCGGATGAGATGGTCTCGTGCCGACTCCGTGGCCCCTCTGCTGGCAGGGGCTAGAGGATGCTTGGCCAGGAACGCGCTGGGCGCAGAACTGGGCATCGCTCGTTGCGTAGTGGATGCTTGGCCACGAACTCGCTGGGCGCAAAACTGAGCATCGCTACGAAGCCAGGACGTGCGGATGATCCCTAGGGGATATCATGGTGCATATGGTTAATGGATTGATGGGCTATTTTCTGGAAAAATAACGTGTGTTGAATAAAAGGATTTTATGTGATTCATTTTCTGGGAAAATGACGGATTACTATTTTTGGGCCAAAATGGGATTTTGGCGTGTGTTGGAAAAATATCCATTTTTTGGGAAAATGATATTTTGGATTTGATGCATATTTCATCATATGCATGCATGTTGGTGGCATCAATATGTTTTTATCTCTTGGTTGTTTGGTTTATACTTACATGTGATACAGTTCTCTGGTAACTCAGATTTTCATGCAGAGGAGGATGAGGGTGAGTCTGAGGATTTGGCTCCGCCCGAGGAGTGATCCGGGATCACTCATTTTGGTTTGAGACTTGTATATCTTTTATTTGAGATGACTGTATAACTTTTTAAAGATACTTTGTTTTGAATATTTGTATTAAAATTCTGGTACTTAATGGACTTGTTAAATTATCCACTACGTTGTTTATTGTACACTGTTGCATGTACACACACATGGCACTATCGTTGGGATGCGTGACCGTATTGTCATCATCCTAACATCACGATTCTCATATTTTTTGTACGTGGGAGTCGGGGCGTCACGCAAGTGCTCCTCACCAATACTCAAAATTTAAATTTTAGAAAACAAAAGAAAAAACAAGGATATAAATAGAAGGCATGTTAGTTTAATTTTACCTAAAACATAAAGTATCCCACAAATAAATAGATGAATAATATTTTCAACATTCTTCATTCCATGAGCTTTCTGTTAATCCCAACAAGTTGGGACAGAAAATGATCATAAGAATTGTTAGTAAATGGATAGCTTAGGACTCATGTACATAGTCTCCACATGCGTGGGGAAGTTACCCTCAACTAAATAACTCTCCACTAGTTATTTAACTATACTAGTTAATTAACTCATGAGTTAACTAACTCCGTACCCAAAAATAATTAATTAAAGGCTCACTAGGAGACTATAAAAAGGAGTCATACGTATGCTAAAGAAGGTAGTGAGCTACTGACAAAACACCCTCATCTCTCTCTACAAATTTCTAGAGCAACCATCTTATGCTCTTAATTTTGAAATGTTGAATTATTTAGTAGATTCTAGTAGCCTTCTAAGTGACATAGATCTGCAATCTCAACAATTTGACATAGGCTGTAAGGCAAGGAAAGATCCAACTTTAGGGAAGTCTCACTCTACTTGAGGTGATTTGAATTAACCTCATCTAACATTGGCATCAGAGCCTATTCTGCCAATTCTCACTCTTATGAATGTAATGGGATGTTGTTTAATGCTTTCGAATGGTTTTAAAGCATGTAATTGTTGATTTTTCATTCATTTTCTTCCCATTTCCATCTGATAGTTTATCTTTGTGTCATGTGTCCTATACTATTCACAAAGTGTGGCTAAGATCTTGTCAAGTGTCCAAATTATACTTCTCTAGACAGATTTAGACATTCCACACTATGATATGAAATCGGCTGGACTGCATGCCACATGGCGCTAACACATAAGTTACCATTCACTCCCAAAATGGTGAAAATAACATTGCACCATGAAATCCTATATAATGCTATGAAACTAGGAGTGCACTTCCTTTTGCGAACTTCGACTTCTAAATGCCTTGAATAAATTGAAACACATTTTTGAACAGCTATTGTCCAGAAAATGAAAATCATATTATTAAGTAAAATTATAAATATTCATATGAGACTAATGGCGCAAACTGTTTCTCATTCTCACACTCCTAAGTACCTCAGATAAACAAAATTGCGCTTTTGACACCTAATTGGGTAAGAAAGTAACTATGCTGACAAATAAAAATCTAAGCGATTGCTTGATTCGTGAGACATTTCCAGGGTTTTCACAACGTTCCTAAAGCCAAAAGAAACTCATCGACTAAATTTCTGGCAAACTGTTACAAACTGTGGTTGCTACATAGGTCCCCTTGAGCTGTGTGTCATTGTTGATACCGCATCACATCACAGGTATCTGCACTAGTTGTGAGTACGTTAACATGCGCATCACACCATGGGTATCAGCACCCACTCCGAGTATGTAATGTACACATCTCGTGGAAGGTATTTGCACCTGCATGAGTGCATATAACATGAAGTCGAACTATGGTTTGGCACCTTTGGCGTTGGTGCCTAACTTCGCTCCGGCGACTAATTACCTAGGTCCCATTTGAAGTCTGTTGACAGTTTTTTGTCAACTCAGAAAATTTCATACCAATTTAAACACTCCAGCGTGAATAATAGAGTTTCATTAGGATATTGCCTCATCCTATCACTTGGGGTCGTGATAAACATAAAAGACTCAATTGACTTGAAAATACTTATTTTTCGTTAAGAACAACTACATACTCGTTACATGACGTGGTGTGAAATGAAAATACAGATGACATGACGTGATATGTACATGGGACTAGGGATATGACATTACATAATGCGTAATAGATAAACATAGCATAGTCGTGACATGCAATAGTTAAGCATGGCATAATGTGGCATAACGTGCAACAAATAAATATGTACTGAAAGTAAATCATGGTATGGCACAATGGAATATATAAATATGTATAAATAACATAAATGATGGTTTCTCTTATCACCATACACACATAGATATCCTGAAAGTAAGTTAGAGGCTAACTTATAGTGATTGTAGCGTGACGAAATAAAGCGCAAAAAAACAATTGTAAGGGATATTTCTAAAAGTTAGAAACTCCTCACTAATATACTTAAATATATTAAATCATGAACTCATGAAAAAATGACCATTTTACCCCTCTATATGTGGCAAATGACCATTTTACCCCTAACTTAAGGATTTTGCATCTTAACTCCAAAATTTACATTCCTCTTGTAAATTTTGTCCCAACTCAAATATATAATTAGAAAAATTTAAAACACAACATAACTATAAGAACTAAGCATAGGTCAAAATGCACAAATGCTAAACTCGATTTTTGTTGCAATTCTTTCAAGCTCTAACTTTCCTATATTTTAATATCATGCTAGGACATTAATAAAATACATATCATAAAATCACAATTTTCTCCATGCCAAAACATCAAGTCTTTTGACCATAAAGAACAATCATTGATGTTCTTGATCTATCATTTTTCAAATCAACTCTAAGAACTCCAAAAGTTCAAAAAAGCATTTATTACAATAAAAGCCTGGCTTCTCATAAACCACCGGCTACCATATCTAGTGCATCCCAACCATCATAGGAAAACCTTTTATCGGTTCATCTCTCTGAGATCCACTGCAACACATAGTCGTGCCCCTGTGGCTCGTGTTCTATATATGGTTGCATTATCCATTCCCAAGAACTTACCGAAACATGTAGCAAAACTCTGGAGGCAATCCAACCTATACAGATACAGAGGAAGGTTGGGCAAAAATATCCATTGAGCAGCAATGGAGGGTTCTTTTTTCTTATCAAACCCCACCGACCAATTGAATAACCGAAACGGAACTCCCGCCACCTTTCATTCACGTGCCCATGCATGGAAATAATCTTTCTCATTCGTAAGGTGTAAGAGGACGTGAAAGTCATCCTTAAAACTGATCATAGGCACCTCACTAAATCCCCATGATTTGATAATATGTTTCCGTAAAACATCAATGGAACGTCTGGAGGACAAAAACTTGAGAACTAGAGCAAATTGTAAATCTTTGGCTACCTTTTCCATCTCAATATCCGAGAAAATAAATCCAAGTTCACCATTAATTACCTTAGGATGCCAGACTAAAAGCCTAAATTTTGGAGGAAGGATAGGCCGCTGCAACGCCTCCACAAATGTGCGTCGATCACTATTCTCATTACAGGCCGAATGCTCCAGCCCCACCAGAGGTGGCCTTGCTGAATTCTTTTCCAACCCGCCAGTACCAGAGGCCACTGAAGGGCCGCTCATCACTGCCCACGAAGACCTGCACCACACAGAGTAAACCCTAGCAGAGCATGCAACGTTCATGTGAAAAAAAGACTCTTCATCATGCATGACAACTGGTGTGTTCTTGCCCTAATCCAAACCCTAAAAGTCCCTTTATATCCTCCCTTTGTATCTAGTTTCCATGAACCTTCGGGACATGTATGTCTTTATACAAAAACCCTAAACCAAAACCTAGGGTTTAGGCATGTGCATGCTTGCCATGTGGCAAATGGCGTGTGTGTTTTTGTGCCCATAACCAAGCCTCTCTCTTCCTCTCTTCTTACAAAGATTCCTGTAGAGCCTTGGGGAGTGTGTGTGCCCCTTCCCCAAGCAACCCTTCCTCTTCCTCATCATTTCTTTCTTATAGAAAATCCCCAACATTTGTGCATGCATGACATATGGAAAAGTGATGGTGGGTTTCCCTTGGATAGGCGTGAAGCCCTTGGTTGAATCCCTAAGGTCTCTTGGAGGTCGTGCTTGAGGCCCTTTGTATCCTCCATACGCCTATTCCCCTTCTTTCATTTCCACGTCTAGGTTTATTGTATCTTAGAGGTGGACTTGCATGTGAGCCATGTGGCATGTGGGTGGTTGAGTGTGGCGTGTGCCCTATGTGTGCTGAACCCTTTATTATCTTCCCTTTCTTTGGCTTCTTCTATAAGCCTTCATGCATGGTTGCCAAGTGGCAACTTTGTGCTAACCAAGAGTGCCCCTTCCATAGATCTTAGATGATAAGATTTCTAGGGAAAGCAAAAAATAGTCTTCCTTCTTCCAAGTAAGCACCACCATGCCCTAAACCCTAGTTAGGGTTTTGCCTAATTCCTTTTTTCCCCCTTAATGGTCGATTACCACTTAGCCCCTTTGGACCTCTATTAGGCTTGGATGCCTATGCTTTTAGGTCCAAGTGTTTTCTTCATGGTTCTAGAATCTTCTTGGCTTGTCAAAACATTGGGCCAACTCTAACTAAGCTAAAATTAAATAAAAAAAAATAAAAAAAAACAAGGGAGGATTTTGGCAAAAATCTAGGTCATCCCATCCTTGCCAAAATCCTCCTCCCTTAAGAAAAGATTTCGTCCTCGAAACCAACATCACAATCATTAACTATGAAAAAAATTCACTAAAATAATAAGGATGTCAATCTTACTTGAAATTTACCTCTATTAGAGGTAGCTGTGGAATCCTCAAATGATGAAGGGAATGGTACTTCATCCTCCTCTTCTGTTATCAAGTCTCGTGACATGTAGAATATTGTATCCAAATCGTAGTCATAATACATATTGTAACACCCAGGCCAAAGCCCACAAACTATTTATTTTATTTAGGTCAATATTTATGGGAAGCCCATTTAAGACTTATTGTCTAAGTTTGAATAGGCTACGGGTCCAAAATTTTATTTTGGTGGAATATGGATTTTTATTAGGCTTGTTAATTACATTAAAATATTTTAATATTTTATGGACAAAGTAAAATCTATTTATTTGATAATTGGCCCGAAAAGTTATGGGACGTGTTAGGTTATTTTGGAATTAAAGAATAGGCCATTGGAAATTTTGGAAACTTGAACAATATATATATATATATATGTATGGACAAGCTCGAGAGATTCTTGGATCAATTAAAATGGTCCAGCCCATGAAAGGGCCCAAGTCCAGTTACTCAATATCTGACTTGCATATTATAAGTCCTTCATCTTTCTTTCTCTAGGATTTCAGCTGCCTCTATAAATATATATATATATATATATATATTCTTATGCATGTAGATATCTATCTCCCTCGATTAGGGTTGCTGCACCTCCAAAATTTCAATAGTTTTCTTTCCTCTATATCTCTCCCACGTACAAGAATATCATTCATGTTTTGGAAACTACCATTATTAGATTATCAAGTAGTTGCGGCACCTCCACAAGCCGCACCCTTCCTCTATGTTCAGAGCATCAAAATGCAGCCCACGTTCAAGTTTCAATCTCCCTAAAACACGGCACTCTCTCCTCCACTTTTAACAACTCCAAGCAGTACAAAAATCGCCGCAGATTTGAGCCAACTGCACTGTCGTAAACCCAACACTTATATCCCTCTCAATTTCTCTCAAGCTCCGTTGCCAACCCTGCACAACCCAGCCATGGCCATAAATAGAAGCCTAGCCCGAGACGCAGCCCTGTGTCATAGAAGCATCACTGCATCGTAGATCCACATTGATGGAGACCATAGCTCTAGCTCATGGGGAGAGGACCACACTAGGCACAACCTTCATGGATAGCCCAGTTACACCACTGCTCTTCACCATAATAAACAACCACCAATCGACGCTCAGTCCGTTGTTCCACCACCCACGCTCGTTCCCAAACATCCTCTATTTTCATATCCAAAAATAGAGCAAGAAACTCCTCCCCAAGCTCTCAATTTTTAGCCATCGTTGACCTCAGCCAACAACTAACCGCCACCAACCCCCACAACCCCGTCATGCTACTCCTCACGCCACCATCATCTTAGTTAGCACACTCCACCGTACGTAAGCCTCTCTCTCTCTCTACACCGTGAGTAACGACTTCCTTTCTCTCTCCAAATGCTTTTCCATCGTGCCCAGCCGCTTGCCACCACTCGTTGCTTCTCTCTCGATGAGCTTCTGTCGCGCAACCCCCTGCTACACACAAGAAAAGTTTACGTTGGTTTCAAAAAGAAAGTGATTTACATCAAGCTTGTTAAGCATAGAAAGTGATTTACATTTATGTATAAAGTCATTTACGTCGAAAGTGATTTGCGTTTACGTTGGTTTCAATTAGAAAGTGATTTATGTTAGTTGATCCCTCGTAAAGCTTATTAAGCATAAAGTAGAGTAAGAGGGTGAGACTTGAGAGGATATGACATTTATGCCCTTGGTAATGAATTTATATTTTTGCTTGGCTGGATTTTATGATCGGCTATTTTAAGTGGGCTTAGTCTTACTTTGTGTTAGCCCACAAAGTGTTTCTTTTAACAAGAATAATTTAAAGTTTAACGTATTAATTGAATTTATTAATTAGATATAGATTAATGTGGGAAGTGATGGGATTTTAGGGTTACAAGAATTTTAGATTTTTAGGAAAAATAGGTTATTTTAGTATTTCAAGTTTAAGTATCGAAATTTGTGTTTGATTAAAAATTTACAGAAGTTACGTGACTATTTTATAGGAAATGATTGATATTCGTTTGACACTATTGTGGAAAAATTCAAAGAAAATAAAAATTCTAGGTAAACATGATTCATATGCTAGACTTTGCATAAAAAAAAATGAACTGATGTTGATTTATAAAAATGTGCATGATATGTTTTGAAAACAAATGTGAAATTAACCTCAGTTATGTGTTCTACATTACTCATGAAATATGTATAAAAAATAAAATATTTTCTGACATGACTGGTGTAGACATGAGCAATATTTTGACATGCTATTTCTAAAATGTGCAAAAGAGCGAATATGAAATTTGATTTTATACATGTTATGTGAAAATGTTCTGAATTCATTTTTGATTATGTGAAAATGATATGAATATGTTCAGCACTCTGTTTGATATGATATGCATCTGTAAGACTGTGTGAGCATAGTAGATTAAGTACAAAGAGTGTACTTGGATACATTGGAGAGTTTATTTAGTAGTTTTGTTTGCTCTGTCGATTTGATATTCTGAAAGGTTGATGTTTATTTTGAGACTTGGTGGTGTCTTACTTTAATTATTTTGAGATAGTCAGCTTAAAACAATAAGATCTATGTGTAATTAAGAAATTGGAGTTTACATTTGTATTGTAAGATATGATTTTAAGTGAAAGGTAGTAACTCTCCGACCCCTCCGGGATAGGAGCGTTACACATATTCACCTTCATCTCGTTCAGTTTATGTTCTATTGAAGCTCACTATCTTCTATAGGCTGACCTTCCTCAAGGAGGCGAACACGATCGGTAGAGGTATCTGAGGTCTCGAACGTCGTATATCTCCTAGCGCTATCTTTTGCAGCGCGACTGGTTTCTGCCTCTCGATTAAGTTCAAGCAATTGCATCCTTGTAGCGTCCTTCTATACAAACGGGTCGTGTGGAGGTTGTCGCTCTTCATGTGGTAACGCTTTACGTAAGAAGATATTCCCTCTGAAATCCCACCCAGCACATGGGTGCATTCATGCTCAAATTCCTCCATTTGCTGCCAATGTGTTGCCATCATTCGATCTCTTCTTTCACGCCGGTTCCTACGACTACGCTCTTGCATTTCTCTAATCTTAGCTACCAACAATGTGGACATATGTGCAGTATTCCTAGTTCGTGCCATGCCCTGTTATCATAGGTATGGTATATATATATATATATATATATATGTATATGTATATATATATGTATATGTATATATATAGGTGACATCACTAACAAACGATTGGAAAATCCACACAAAGAAATGAGGATATTTAGTCCTCATTGAATCCTCTCTTTCCCATGTTGCTTCTTGGAAGTTCGGATTATTCCAAGGTACTTTGACTAGAGGTATCTTTTTACTCCTCAGCTCATGTTTCTTACGACCTATAATCTGCATAGGCCATTTTTCATACGATAGGTTGGGTTGGAGCTGAATATTGCTTGGCTCCATAACAACTGATTGTCTTTCTCTGAAACTCTTCTTCATAGAAGATATGTGAAATACGTCATGTATACCTTGCATTTTTGCCAACAAATTCAGTCGATAGGTTACAGATCCAATCTGTTCTACGACTTCATAGGGTCCTAAAAACATGTCCGAAGGTTTATATCTCAACTCTAGTCTATAAAATTTAAATTAAAAATTCTATGGAATCTATATCTCAATATATCACCATTGGCCTAATAAACCCTCTGAAAGTGAACCAACGGCTTAAATTTTCATATAAGAATAATTAGATGGAATGATATTATTTACATTCACATGTCATACTTTCATCTACTCTGTGGTTATTAATTTTTTTTTTCTTTATCTTTTAAGTCTGATATTTATTTTCATACGGGATAGGCCATGAGAAAACATCATTAAACACAACCACAATCAATAATAGAAAAGGACATCAAGCTTCTAGCAAGTTTGTGTTATGGTTCTCACTTACCTCCTACTGGAAATTACTGGGTAATAGTAGAATAAAAAGATTGGGAAGATGATAGTGATTAAAACGTGAAGAAGTAATTGATCAAACTGAATTCCATATACGTATGGGTGAGTTCGAGGCCACCCAATTCCTTCAAATGAAACCACAAGGTTCAACATACTTCCAGAATTTAGCTATTCAAAAGATAAAAGATCCTATCTGCCCCCCTTTCCTCATACACTACTAGGCAAGATATCAGAGACTAGCAAACATTAAAAGTCTATGGGCCAACAAACAAGAGGCCGAAGGCTAGTTCTGAAACACTAAAGACTAAATAATACTAACGGCCCAAGGAATAGAATCTCGGCCCATCTACAACACATACTAAAACACTAAAGACTACATAACATAAGCCCATCAGCTTGGCCCAGACACAGGGAGTCTTTACTCAAGTTCCATTTCCTTCCGCCACCCTCAGCTCCTAACATTCTACCCCTGTTAAAGAACCTTGTCCTCGAGGTTAAGAGCACTAATACAACTCAAGGTTCTGTTCCTTCCCATTCAGTAGCAACCCATTCAGCAACCTATTCCTTTGAATAATCATGATCACTCATTTTGTAATAAGCAACTCTCTTGTAAATTGCAACAGTGGTGTTCCCGACTTCATTGCAAACAACTCTTAATTCTGTCATGGCTTGCGAGTTGACGTCCATATTGTAGCAAGTCCAGTCAACCATTTTCCCATACTCTGGATCATACAAGGTGTTGTAGCCAAACTGCTGCGAATTGGTTCCACATGGTCTAAAGTATATTGTGCAAAGTCAGTAGCAAAAATCATAACACCAGCCACGCATGAACTCAATTCAAGATTAAGGCCCAGCTTTTTGATGCACTAGGCTGGTAATAGGCACAATACCACCTTATCTAGTTGATAAACTTCCTTAAAAAGTAGCTTCACCTCGACCTCAGAGAATAACAAGGGAGTGGCTTTTTGTGAGGTTGGCTTTATATGAACATCACCTTCATCCACTTCACCATCCAGAATGACTTCCTCATCCTCATCCTCATCCTCATATGGACTATCACTGGCCTTCTCACATCTCCAATCCACAATCACCAATGTGGGCAACAAGGTCGTAGGAGGTGTCCGAATTGCCCCTAAACCCGATAAACTAACCTCCACGCCATTTTTTGGAACAATCTTAGTTATAGGCTTCTGAGCTGTATATTCCCTTTTGTCACAACTATTCTCACAATTCATCAGGTCACCATTGAAAAAGCCTTGAACAAAGTCAACTTGCCCTGAACCAACAACAAAGTAGTTGAACAAATCATATCGGCCAAAATCCATTAGTGAAAAAAGCTTTGGTTCACACTCCATTAGTGAAAAAGCTTTGGTTCACACCACATTCTTCCCTTGGATCGGAGATGAGATTAACTTCTTCAACTTGAAAACTCAAAATTGATAACCCTGCAAAAGTTATTTCCTCCCGCACACTCATCTAGTACTTTGCTTGAGTCTGTTGCCTCTTCATACTGTAGCCAAGCACTACATTTTTTGTTTGAACCTCATGATTCCAAGAATTAAAATCTTGCCTATGAATTTTATCGAAAAAGTTAGGAGCAAAACAAGGACATCCATTCTTACCATCCTTCTTGTGCTTCCTCTTGAATTCCTGAACGAAATGGTTCACCCTCCTGTTATTAGAATCTTCACCTCCCAAGTGGGTATCACCAGCCGTGGCATTCACTTCAGAGACACCATCTTCAATGACGAGGAGAGAGACATCAAATGTACCACCACCTGAGTCAAAGATGACCATATTTGTTTCACCCAAACTGCTTGCCTCCTGGTCAAGCTTGTAAGCTATATCAGCAGCATTTGGCTCATTGATAATACGCATCAATTTGAGGCAAAAAATGACTCCAATTTCCTTTGTGGTTTGACGTTGCGAGTCAATGAAGTAAGCAGGGACAGTGGTAGCTGCATTCTTAATGGTTGTACCCAGGTATGCCTCAGACATCTCCTCATCTCTATGAGAACCATGGAAGAAAATTCTTCAGTAGAATATTGCTTCCTTTTTTCCTTGTAATGGACCGCAATCATGGGCTTATCCCTAGGACTAACAGTCACCTTGAACGGCCACAACTTTAGGCCGCTTTGCATGGAGGGTTCATTGTACCTCCTACCGATCAAATGCTTCGCACAAAAAATATTTGTGATGGGAACCAAGGTGAGTCTAGTCTTAAAGATCCTTTGTAAGTTCCAGATGGATCAATTACAAGATCAAAAGTCAAGAAGATCAAGGAAGCAATGCAAGGAGTAGTGCAATCCACTTGGAATGAAGCTAGTAAGAGCCCAACACTCAATATGAGTTTGAAAGAAGGAGAACCAATTTTAATCCACTTGATACAAGCTGTAGAAGACATGACTTAGAGTTATTGTTTGGGCCTACTATTATTGAAGACTTTCAATTTGTTTAAATCATTTAAATGATTAATTTTATTAGTTATAGGAAGTAGTCTAGAATAATCGGCCTTGACGATGCTTAGCCCACATATGTTTTATTTTGTTGAACTAGGGTTTCAAGAGTTAATGTAGCCGCAACACTATTCATCCAGGGGCATTTTGGGTAAAATGGGCCTTGTTTGCCTAGGGTTAATTAGGGTTTAAGTATTTAAATACCTTGTAGCCGTCCAACACAAGTTATTTCTAGACAATATTGAATTTTCATTATGAGTTGAGTTTACTCCTCTTATTCTTGATTGAAATTTTGAATTTATTAAAAGTAAATCACAACCTTTATGACTTTCATCATGGTAATATGGGTTCTTGAGAGAGGTTCTTCAACGAATCTAGATTTTAATATAATCTAGATTCTTGAAACGAGTTCTCAACGAGTCTAGATTCTCTATCCATTGACTTGATTTTTGGCTTTCTTGGATGAGTTTTCAAATTGATTGTGGGTTCAAGAGATTCTATTCCCACTGGTTCATATCAATTTGATTCGCCAAGAACCAACTTTGTTGACGGTTGCCCGAATAGATTCGGAAACAACTTTGCAGTCACTCCTGATTTGTCGATGATGGAGCTAGGGGGTCATCGTCAATTGCAACTTTTTCTTCAATAACTATTTATTTTTGTTTTCCTTCCGTTGAATCCTCTGATTTTTCTATAACAATATTCCGATTATGAATATTGTTTTGATTTGCCATCAACTTCAGCACCATCTCCATCAATTGGTTCAAGCATTTCTTGATCTCTTGAAGACTCTTCTCATGAGAGTCTACCTGCTGCTATAAGATTTCTCGTTTCGTCCTCCATGGATTGTCGACTCTCTGATACCAATTATTATGGTTCTCCCTCGCCTCCTACTGGAAATTACTGGGTAATAGTATAATAAAGAGATTGGGAAGACGATGGTGAATGAAAGGTGAAGAAGTAATTGAACAAACTGAATTCCATATACGTATGGGTGAGTTCGAGGCCACCCAATTCCTCCATATGAAACCACAAGGTTTAACAAACTTCAATTTAGCTATTCAAGATAATGAGACTAGGAAATGTTAAAAGGCAATGGGCCAACAGAAAAGAGGCCGAAGGCCAGTTCTGAAATACCTATTACACAGACTAAATAATACTAACGGCCCAAGGAAGAGAATCTCGGTCCATCTACAACACAGACTAAAACACTAAAGACTACATAAACATGAATGGTTATCTCCACCTGGTCTGAACTGTTGTGAATTGGTTCCACCTTCATTACACCTGTCGACATAACCATATTGTCCGAGAGAATTCAAGCTAGACAAGGTATAAGATTTCCCACCATTTTCTAATCCAAATATTTTTTATAATTTGAAGAGAGCAGTGTGCGGACCCTGCTCGATTTAATGTTAGGGTCTACATTGCCCATGGACAACATTTAATGCAATATGATCCACATGTTGTAAGAAAATTGTAGGAAATCTCAATCCGTTAGGCAACTACAGTGGTTACTTGTTGACATGCGTGTAATTATTGGAGTAAAATTTCATGTCGTCTACCCAAAGTATGGGCACAATGAGGAAGAAGATAATGAACAAAAATATAAAGTAGCTGAAAAAAGCAAATACAGTACCAAAATGTTAGAAAGAACCCAATAGTGATACACTCAGATCATTTTCTGCAGAAAGAACATTTTCTAACTGTGTAATTATGGACATAAATTTAATCCAACTTTTACTCAGCAAGAAATACCTTCGTTTCTTCCGTATCAAAATTCTTGCCAGCTTACTGGGTTGAGGAATGATTAAATAACTACAGCCACAACAATATTAAGCATTATACATTGAAACGAAACAGCATTACATCTCCTTCCCGTACAATGTATTCTTTACCCTCAGATCGTAACTGCAAAAATCAAAAGGACGCCATTAATGATATAAACAGTGTTGATTCACTTTGCTCTTCTAGAAGAACTGTTATCACTGAAATTAGAAGACTCGTGCTCAGATTTATGCACTGTCAGATATAACATGAATCCCGTATGGCTAATGCAGCAGCTCATCACCTAGCAAGGCATGCTTGGTCTATTACTGATGTGGAATTGTGGTGGCCTCCCCACTTTATTGATAATATTGTTTACATAGATGCCATTTCTTACACTCTTAAGGCCTTTTGTGCCTATTTGCAATGAAGATCTCTTTTCTATCAAAAAAAAGAAAAAAGAAAAGGTAATATATGTGTGCGCGTGCACGCCAGTTATCATTAATCATTTTATGTCCATCATGTCAAATATGAAATTAAAATTTCCATTCAATAACCTCACATCTCTTACTATGAAATGTTCAAGGAAGAACCCTGATTTCGAGTGCCCAAGGAACAGCTTCCAAATTCAATGAACTGACAACTGGTGAGGATGGAGGCAGGAATCAAACAGAACAGTGGGGAAACCTACAACGGTTTTTCTTTTTGGTCCCAAAATGTTATCGCTAGGCTTCATAATATAGGGTCCAAAACTGAGAATCCCCAAACGGGATACAGTCAAGAGAATTGATCTCGGTACCTCTAAAGTATTGAGATTTTACAACAGCAAGCTTCATGCAAAGAAGGGAAAAGACATGATGAAAAGCCTTCCATCAAGCATCTTCAAGTGAGAAGAGCACTTTATGGATTTATGTAAAAACTATGCCTTCCCATATTCTAATGCACACACCTAGTACTAGATAGACAACAAACCAAAAATATAAAAGTTCAACTAGAACTCAATCCCCTAAAGTAAAAGTATAGCCTGGAGCAAACCACATGACTTTTCTGAAGCGGCAATTGCAACTTTGAAGAAATCAAACACGCCCCTCCTGTTGTATTAGGAAACCTATGGTTCAAGACTTTGTTTGAATTATACTTTTGGCATTTTCATGGGTGTTATTTGTCTGAATTTTATTTGACATGCCCAGGATTGTTGAGTAGTTTTAAAAGGAAACATTAATCTTTAAAAGCGAAAATCAGATCCTTTGCCCAAGTCTGCTGCTCCTCTCTAGAACTTCTCTAGCTCTCAAACCCAAACCTCTCCAACTCAGAGACCCTAAGCCAGAAAAAAAGACACCAGAAATCACCTCCAGATCTGCTGCTCCCTTTCAGCTAAGAAATCCAATTGTTTTTCATCAATTTCTCTCTTCAAATTCCTTAAAAACAGACCCGAAAACCTTTCCCTGCAAATGTGTTCAGGTTTATTGTAATTTTCTGAAACCCTAATTGCAAGATGAGAATCATTCTCTTCTTCCCTTGTTCCCACCACTACTGCACCTTTTTTTTAACAGTTTTACATGTATAACTTTTTGTTTAGGTATGTGATGATGGGTTTCTCAAGCTGGATGGTGATTGAGACAAAATATCTTGAGTTTTCAGCACATGAGGGCATCAATTAATCAAGATTTCTGAAAATATCAAAGGTAATTAGTAGTTCAGTATCTCTTGGCAAGGTTACTAGGAGCTGCTTATTGACCACCGTGGAACCTTTACTTCAGAAGGAGACCAAGCAGTTTGTTAAATCGTCAACAGTTGGCCACAGGGCATTTGTCGCACAGTGAGGTTCTAAGATCAAGTGTCTCTGTTTGGCCTTTAGCTGACTATGGAAAGAGTGGAAGAAAAAGGACTCAATTGCTGTGCCAGGAGTTAGAGAAGCGAAGATATGGGAAAGGTTTGCACATGAGCTCCAAAGGATCTGGGACTATTTTAAGTGCATTGTGGAGATGAAGCTAGGGTGAAACAATCTGCAAAAGCTGGTTTTGGGAGTTTCCCAATGTGCAAAAAGTCAAAAGCCGTGACTGCAGTGGTTGCAACTCATTATGGGACCTCTAAACAAAGGGGACTTTTCTAAGTTTTCTTTATGATTTGAAAATCCTCTCTTTTGCTGTGAATGTGAAAAGTTCCTTGATGTTTTCTATGTTATGGTATACCCTAATCATTGCAAGAAGGTAAAGAACTTCATTTTCTTGTGCAAGGTATTCAGGTGGATAATTTCTGTCACATGATTTCTCCCCTAGTGCATGTGTAAACTAGCTTTCACTGTCATACCCTTCCCTCGGTATTTGAGATAGTTATTAAGAATATATGGGTCATCAGCCTTTCATAACATCCATAAGACTATAAAACTCATCACAAAAATACAATTATAACCTTAATGTAGCATTCCTTGACAAACTAGTTCACACATGAAAATATTGATAAATGTCCACGACAGCTTTCTCTAATCGCTAGTTGGTCCAAAAAAGGAAAATTATCAAAATTTCCTAGGTGTACACCATGCAGAGATTTCCTACGTAAAGAAATTTATAAAGTTGATTAAATGGAACACATCTCTCTTACTTATTCATGAATTTCTTGTATCTATTTCTAGTTCTTGACAAGGTGTCTTCTCTTGTATACATCTTGTGTACTTGGGCTACGCCAATTTCAATTTTATTAACAAAATTTCTTTTACCTATCACAAAAAGATCTCTTACTAATACTCAGATCCCTAGATGGCCTCATTCTCACACGTAAGCAAGCTAATTGTTTAGTTCAAATTGGTGAATTGACATAAGCAGACTCCAAAAACCCATCATTGACAGATGAATATCCAATCCAATTCAATGGTAGGCACAATGAGTTCAGAAACAACAGAAAGTTGTCTTTTTCATCCTATCTTATGAATTTTTATACAATAAAATAATAACAATAGTAAAGCAACAAACTCACAAGTCCTTTCTCCCTTGCAGCAGCAAGTGAACCAGCAGCAACAAAATCATCATAAGCCACCTGATAAATAAAACAGGTTGTTACTATGCATATTACCAGGTAGAAGGCAAAATAGAAGGCCAGATAGGAAACTGGCCTTAGTAAGCTGAAGCTCCATAGATACTTCAATGAGCAATAAAATCCCTAGTTTATAGCCAGATATACAATAGATCAATTTCTCTGAGTGCCTACCTATTGACTAAAAAACACCAAGCTAACAGATGTTTGTTTTATCAGAAGATTCAGAACTACTGTAGGATAAACAATAAATAAAAAATATATCCATTTTGAAGCATGCATTTTTTTTCTTTCTGATAGGTAAGATGAGCACTCGAGAGGTTTTGAACTTGTGCCACGTAAGTTCCCCCACCCAATTCTTCTTTTTGGTAAGAGGGAAGCTCATTGGCCATTTGAAGCATACTTTTAATCAGGATGCAAGAATGAGAATTATTCTCGACCAAGAAGGCCCATAAACTAGTGACTTAAATTGCATTCCGAGATTTTTACCTATTGTCTGAAAAAGCGGCAGCACCAATGTCATAATTTGGGGTTGAGACCTGAGGGTCTGATTTCATGAAGACCCTAAAAAGTTTTAGTAACAAATAAAAAGTGTTATCAAGTTGCTATGGAGGGAGATATTTTTCTGGAATGGGACACCTGGCGTGCTCTAGATGTGATGTCAAAATTCATTTCAAATCGTACTGGCACTCATCTGGATAAAATAATGTTGGAAAGTTTTCAAATTTATCCAGTCAACTCTCCCTGGATTATAGGAGAAATTTCTGTAATTATGTAATATTCTTAGGAGATATTCTAGGAGATATTCTTAAGAGATATTCTGGGAGATTTGTTAGCAATTGTTATTCTTTCCTTTATTATTCTTTCATTTTAGCTTACCCTTGTAGTCTATAAGACATACGGATTGTACCTTATTTTAAAAATAAGAAATACTATTCCAATTCTTCTCCACTTCTAGATGGTATCAAGAGCCTGGTTCTCTTTTCCTTTCGAAAGTCATAGCCTCTAAACCTATGCCTTATTGCCTTAACCCTGTTCAGCCTCCATTATGTCTGAAATTTCAGAAACTTCCACCATAGCCAGACCTGAACCTGTGGTCAACACCAAAACTGAAACCAAAGTAGCCCATACCAAACCCCATTCAGTCCAAATCACAAATATCCATCTCAATGAAGCCAACTTCTTGAGATGGTCTCAATCACTTCGAATGTATATCTGCAGGAGAGGTAAGATTGGGAACCTTACTGGTGAAACCAAGGCCCCTGACATAGCAGACCCATCATATGCTACATGGGATGCTGAAAATTCCATGATTATGGCTTGGCTTGTGAATGCAATGGATGAAGATATTAGCGCTAATTACATGTGCTATCCTACTGCAAAAGAACTCTGGGATAATGTTAGTCAAATGTATTCTGACATTGGAAATAATTCTCAGATTTATGAATTGCAGCAAAAAATAGGCAAGACCCAACAAGGGGAAGACAGTGTGATTAAGTATTTTGATGTCCTTAAGGGACTGTGGCAGGACTTGGATCTATTCAATGATTATGAATGGAAGAGCCCTGATGATTGCAACTACAACAAGAAGATGGTGAAAAATGCAAGAATTTTTAAATTCTTGGCTGGACTCAATGATGAGTTTGATGAAGTCAGAGGGAGGATTCTTGGTAGACAACCTCTGCCTCCAATCGGAGAGGTATTTTCTGAAGTGAGATGTCAAGATTGTCGTCGGAATGTTACGCTAAAGAAAAAAGGGGTTGATGGAACAGTGGAGAACTCGGCTCGGGTTGCTACTAATCCTGCTGTTTTGGCTATTGCTAATGCCTCTGTACAACAGTCATATCCACAATCAAAAATCTCAAATATGGTGTGACTATTGTAATAAGCAACGCCATACCCGAGAAACCTGCTGGAAGCTACATGGAAAACCAGCAAATTGAAAGAGCAGCAAACCTGAACCTGGACACAACCAAGTGATTCCTAGAGCAAATGAAGCCCAGACCAATGTTCTAAGTTCAGAGCAAATGGATCAACTTCTTCAACTGCTGAAATCCAATCCGATATCTGGTACTTCTATTGGTTCCTTGGCCCAAACAGGTAATATGCCGAGTGCCTATTCTAGTTCTTTAGCCTTTGCACCATGGATTATTGATTCAGGTGCATCCGACCTATGATCAGTATATCTCAATTGTTTCAATCTTATTATCCTTGTCCGGGTAATAAAAAAGTTAGGATTGCAGATGGGAGTTTTTCATCCATTGTAGGAACAGGTTGGCCCAAACAGGTAATATGCCGAGTGCCTATTCTAGTTCTTTAGCCTTTGCACCATGGATTATTGATTCAGGTGCATCCGACCTATGATCAGTATATCTCAATTGTTTCAATCTTATTATCCTTGTCCGGGTAATAAAAAAGTTAGGATTGCAGATGGGAGTTTTTCATCCATTGTAGGAACAGGTTCAATTAGAATTTCCAGGAAAATAGAATTAAAATCTGTCCTTCATGTTCCTAAACTTACTTGCAATCTTCTATCTGTTAGTAGTTTATCCCATGATTCTAACTGTCGTATCATATTCTTTGATTCTCACTGTGAATTTCAGGACCAAAGCTCGGGGCGATGATTGGCAGTGCTAGGATGATTGATGGCCTTTATTATTTTGATGATACCCTATTCAGCAATAAACAAGCTCAGGGCTTGAGTGGTAGTACTAGTTCAATCCCTGTGCGTGAACAAATAATGCTTTGGCATCTTAGATTAGGGCATCCTAGTTTTTCTTATGTGTTGCTTAGTCTGTTTAAAAATTTGGATTGTACTTCTCTTCATTGTGATGTTTGTCATTTATCAAAAAGTCATTGAGTTCCTTATAATTCAAAAGGCTACTGTGCATCAAAACCCTGTTATTTGATTCAAAGTGATGTTTGGGGTCCCTCTAAAGTTACTACCTTATCTGGAAAAAAATGGTTTGTGACTTTTATAGATGATCATACTCGGATTTGTTGGGTATATTTGATGAATGGAAAATCTTAAGTTGAAATATTATTCAAGAATTTTTACAGTATGATCGAAAATCAATTTCATACAAAAATAAGCATATTTCGTACGAATAAATGGTACAGAATATTCCAACCAAGTTTTGGGAAATTTTTTGAAAGAAAGAGGGATTCAGCATCAATCCATGTGTTGTGACACCCCACAACAAAATGGCATTGCAAAATCGTCATTTACTTGAGGTTGCACGGGCTATAATGTTTTCTATGCATATTCCAATTTGTGGGGGATGCTATTCTAACTGCTTGTTACCTTATTAATAGAATGTCTACCCGTGTACTGCAGTATATTACTCCTTTGGCATGCCTAAAAAAATCATTTCCTGATAATAGGATAATTTCTTATCTGCCTCTAAAAGTATTTGGATGCACTGTTTTTGTTTGTATTCCAGCTCATCTTAGATCTAAACTTGATCCTAGGGCTGAAAAAGGTGTGTTTCTTGGATATGCTCCCAATAAGAGAGGGTACAAATGTTTGAATCCAAAAACAAAAAAAAATACATCAGTATGGATGTCGTTTTTGTTGAAAATCAGTCTTATTTAACCAAACTTATCTTCAGGGGAGAGAGAGAGTAGTGAGGATCGGTTTTGGAAAATTTCTATACCAATGCCTGATGTTTTCCTTGACATTGACATCCCTCTACAAAACATTCAAGGAACTAAAATTTTAAATAGTGAAAAAAATGGAAATCACAATCTGCCTGTACAAAGCATAAGGGAATCACAAACAGGGGGAGAATTGCTACAGAATAATCCCTCTTCTGAGCTTCGTGTTTATGCGAGAGGCAGGTATCGTTCTAATACTAAGGGTCATCCCACAATTCCAGAGCAGAATCAATCATCACCTCTAAAAACTGGTTATTTGGAAATCCCAGGTAATCCTTCTACTACATTTGCAGTTGATCAATCTACTGACCTTGATGTACCTATAGCCATTAGGAAAGGCGTTAGAACCTGTACCACACACCCCCTTGCCAAATATTTATCATATCACAGACTCTCTCATAATCATAAGGCCTTTACATCCAATATTTCTCACCTATTTGTTCCAAGGACCATTCAGGAAGCTATGGATCATCCAGATAGGAAGTTAGCAGTTTTTTAAGAGATGAATGCACTACGGAACAACGGTACTTGGGAAATTATTGATTTACCAAAGGAAAAGAAAACTGTAGGTTGCAAATGGGTGTTTATAGTTAAATGCAAGGCTGATGGCAGTATAGAGAGAGGTTTACACAAACATACGAAATTGACTATCAAGAAACTTTTGCTCCAGCGGCCAAGATAAACTCAATCAGAGTGTTACTCTCCTTAGCTAATACATTCTAACTGGCCCTTATACCAGTTGGATGTAAATAATGCTTTTTTAAATGGAGATCTAGAGGATGAAGTGTTTATGGAATTACCACTAGGTTTTGAAGGTAATCTTGGCAGAGATAAGGTGTGTAAACTGAAAAAAATCATTCTATGGGCTCAAGCAATCTCCGAGAGCTTGGTTTGAACTATTTGGGAAGGCTGTAAAGGGTCATGGTTACTGCCAAGGTCAAGCTAATCACACCATGTTCTATAAGCACTCAAGTGAAGGAAGGTTGCTATTCTAATTGTCTACGTTGGCGATATTATCTTGACAGGTAATGACAGCAAGAAACTTAGAAATTAAAACAGATGCTTGCTAATGAATTTGAGATTAAAGACTTGGGTGACTTGAAGTATTTTCTCGGTATGGAATTTGCAAGGTCAAGAAAAGGTATTTTTGTTTCACAAAGAAAATATGTGCTTGACTTGCTTGGAGAAATAGGTTTACTAGGGTGTAAAGCAGCTGAAAAACCTGTAGTCTGAGGCATTTCATGGTGCATTGGGGTGACTTTAATGTCACTTGATTTCCAAGTGAAAGATCAGGTGTTTCTAGCCTTAACTCGGCCATGATTGATTTCTCTGATTTCATCTTCAAGCTAAACCTACTGGACATCCCTCTAGTTGGCAGTGCTTATACGTGGTCTAATACTCGTGAGCATCCTTCTTGGTCGAGAATAGATAGATTCTTGGTATCCCCTTTTTTTAAAGTTAATAGGCAAAGTCCAAGTACACAAGACGTACACAAAGGAAATACCTGTTACACACTAGAAAACAAAAAAGAGGCCAATACAAATTCTGAAAAAGTTCATCATTCAGTACAAGAGTCTCCACAAACACAAAGTACTAAAAAAGAAATCCCTAAGTTCTCCCAAAGAACCTTTTTTGTTTTCAAAGCATCTCCCATTCCTTTCCAGGCAAAGACACCACATCAAGCACAAATGAATCATCTTCCATAAGGCAACAACTCGTTTTCTTCCCTCAAAACCATACCAACATGCAAGTAGATCCACCAATTCCTTAGGCATCACCCAATCTAATCCCATCAGACCGAAAACCTCATTCCACAAAGACCTGCCACCTCGCAGTGAAGGAAAAGATGATTTACAGATTCAACATCTTTCTTACACGACACACCAACCCACTAAAAACATAGCACACTTTCTTACGTTATCCGTGGTCAAAACTTTACCAAGAGAAACTACCCAACAGAAAAACACCACCTTAGTAGGAACCTTCACTTTCCATATGCTTTTCCAAGGGAACTCAAAGCCACAGTAACAAGTTAACTCATAAAAAGAACTAACTGAAATCTGGAATTTCCTACATGATCCCACAACAGACTATCCTCCCTTCCCTGCACCACTCCTGAATTATAAAGTCTTCCCAAAAAATCAGAAACAACATTCACTTCCCAATCATTAGCATCTCGAACAAAATCTACATTCCACTGAATATTATTATTTGTATAAAAGAAAGAATCTGCCACAGCTGCATTTTGATCCCTAGCAATCCTATAAAGATTCTTGGTATCCCTAGATTGGGAAGCACACTACCTAGATCTAATCCAAAAACGACTTCCCAGGTTGTGCTCAAATTACTTCCCTATAATCATTGATTGTGGGGAGATTCATGGAATTTTTATACTTCAAGTTTGAAAATATGTGATTGTAATCTAAAGGGTCTGTTGATGGAGTTCAATAGTGGTGATCCTCTTACACATTATTTGACACCCCTAGTTACATCTTGGCTTGTAAGCTTAACGTGTTAAAGAAAGACTTTTTTGTTTTTTTTTTTTTTTTATAAGTAAGAAGCAATTGTATTGATAAAGATAGGCATAGCCCAAGTACACCGGAGGTATACATATGAGTATACCAAATTAAGAACTAGAAATTGTTACAAGGAAATCATGGAAGCTGAGACCATTTAACTCTAAAGCTATGCTTCCAAAAAAAACTCCTAAACTCCTCCAAGGAGCGTTCATGATCCTCAAAGAATCTATCATTCCTTTCACTCCAAATACACCAGAAAATATAAATAGGCTCCATCTTCCACACCGCTGCAATATGTGGTGTCCCTGTGATCCCTCTCCAGGTAGCTAGTAGTTCCAGCACCGTTCCTGGCATGACCCATGCGATTCCCAATCTGCTGAAAAAGTAGATCCATATGTCTCTTGCAAAATCACAATGTAGGAGTAAATGATCCACCGTTTCTCCACTATTTCTACACATACAGCACCAACAGGTAATTATGAGTCCACGCCTTCTTAAGTTGTCCATGGTTAGTATCTTCCCTAAAGCTGTTGTCCAAACAACGAACGCAGCCTTGGGAGGTGCTTTACTCCTCCATATGTTCTTCCAAGGAAAATAAGGTCTATCTTGAGCTGTAAGAATGTCATAGAAGGAGTGTACCGAAAATTTCCTGTTCCTGGAAGGCCTCCATTCCATCATGTCATCAGCTGGAACCACGACAGTGAAGTTAGTAAGCTGAAAAAATCACCAGATCACTCACTTCCCAATCTTGTGCCTCCCTAGTGAGATTAATTTTCCACTCCTATGAACCTTGTCTAACTACCCTCACATCAGCTACCATAGCTTCCTTTAAAGAAAGACTTAAAGGATTGTAATAAGTAGGTGTTTGACAATGTGGAACTCCAAAAGAATTCTTTACCTTCCATGTTTGGCAGGTGTGGAGGAGGTTAGGATTCTCTCGGATGTTGAGAGAGACTGCAAAACTCAGGTGACTATGGACCTAGAAAGGGGATCCTAATAGAAGAAATCTCAACGAGACAAAAGTCAAGGGCTTTATGGTTGAAAGAGGTAGAAAAGTGAACCAAGTTCTTTCATCGTGTAGCTAACTCTCACAGGAGGAACAGCGTCATTGAAACGATGGTGCTGAATTGTGCAGTCTTTTCAAATCTTCCAGAGATCACAGATCATATCATTCAATATTATGAGTACTTACTCTCTAAGCAATTCTCTTGGAGACCGAACCTTGATGGACTTGCTTTTGATTCCTTTGAATCATAGGAAGTGAAATGGCTAGAAAGGCCTTTGGTGGAGGAAGAGATCAAGAAAGTGGTCAAGAGTATGCCCTGACTGGTTCACCGTGGCTTTCTTTCAAACTTGCTGAGAAGTTATTAAAACCAAAGTCACGGGGAGTTCCATGAGTTTGGAAGATTTGAAAAAAGTCTCAATGCAACTTTCTTTGCTCTTGTTTTGAAAAAATTGGGGTGGTAGAAGAAAAAGATTATCTCCTTGTTGTCTGGTGAGTGGGATGTATAAACTCATTGTGAAAGTCTTGGCAAATAGATCAAGCATGGTGATGAAAAAGATCATATCAAAACCCCAAAATACCTTTGTAGAAGGTATACAGATTCTTGATTTGGCGATCATTGCTAATGAATGTTTGGATGGCAAGATCAAGATGGGAGTACTAGGTTTACTTTGCAAACTAGATATTTCAAAAGCTCGTGTTCCATTTAATTGGAACTTCTTGCTTCACATGCCTAAGCGATGTGGTCTTGGGGAGATGGGATGCTTGGATAAAACATTGCATTTCCTCGGTCCACTTTTCTATTTTGGTGAATGGCACACCAATAGTTTTTTTATAGGCCCTCGGGCTTTAGACAAGGTGACCCATTATCCCCATTACTCTTTGTTTTTGTAATGGAAGGTTTTAGTAAAATGATCTTAGGTATTGTGGATGGTAGATTACTATCTGGATTTTTCACTGAGCACATTAGATATCTCTCACCTTCTATTTGCATATGACACTCTTATCTTTTGTGGGGCCAACCAAGATCATATTTGAACTTCAAGAGCCCTTCTTTGTTTTGAAGTTGCTTCTAGATTGAGAGTGAACCTGCCAAGTCAGAATTGGTTGCAATAGGTAATTTCTCTAAGGTGGAGATTTTGGCCAACCTCTTGGGATGCAAGGTATCTTCTTTGCCAATAATATATCTTGGCCTCCCTTTGGGTGCCTCGTTCAAGTCTTTTATCTATTTGGGATAGGGTGATTGAAAAAATGGAAAGACGGTTGGCTAGTTGGAAAAGGATGTATCCAAAGATGGGAGGGTTACTTTCATCAAAAGTACTCTTTCCAACTTATCTACCTACTACTTATCTCTGTTTCCACTACCCACCAAGGAGGCTCTCTGCTTAGAGAAGTTACAGTGGTATTTTCTATGGGCAGGTACGGACAAGGAGTTTACATTCCACCTTATGAATTGGCCCAAAGTATGACCCCGATACCAAGTGGCAGTTTGGTAGTTCGGAACTTGCTAGTCCAACAAAGCTATTTTGGGTAAGTGGTTGTGGAGATACCAAGTAGAAAGGGGAGCCTTATGGAGAGCTGTTATTGATTCAAAGTTTGGTGGGGCTTAGGGTGGATGATTCTCAAACAAGGTGAGTGGACCACATGGGGTTGGGCTTTGGACGCATATAAGAAGAGGATGGGATACTTTCTCCAAGCACACTTGTTTCGGGATGGGTGATAGGTCCAAAATTGAATTATGGCATAATCTTTGGTGTGGCAATAGGCCCCTCAAGGAAGCCTTACCAGCTATTTATGGAATTGTTGAGGGTGCAAGCAACTTCAGTTGCAGATCTTCTTTACCTATCCAATGGTATTACCCAATGGAACGCCACTTTGAGCTGCACAAGATTGGGAAGTCGACACTTTCTCTGAGTTCTACAATCTTCTACTCTTCTATAGTGAGGGTGGGAGAGACTAGCAAGTTTGTGTGGCGCCCTTTAAAGAAATAGAGATGTACTATTCATTCATTCTACAAGTCTCTCATCACATACAATACAAACCTATTCCCTTGGAAGCGCATTTGGAAGACTAAGGCACCCCTAAAAGCAGCTTTTTTTGTATGGACAGCCTCATTGGGGAAAATTCTCACAAAAAATAATCAAGAAAAACACTGGTTTATTATTATGCATTGGTGTTCTATGTGCAAAAAGAGTGGGGAGACTGTTGATCACCTATTACATTTTGAGGTGGCCATGTCACTCTAGAACGATTTCTTTGCTAGAGTGGGATTAGCTTCAGTGATGCCAAGAAGGGTTGTTGACTTCTTAGCAAGTTGAAATGGCCTATGTTGTAATGCTTAGATCGCGGCAATATGAAAGATGGTCCCAATATGTCTATGGTGGTGTCTTGGGAAGGAGAGGAATGAAAGAAACTATGAGGATCGTCAATGGTCAATGTAAGAGCTTAGAATTCTATTTTTTAATACTTTATTCCATTGGTTAATGTAATCAATTTCAATGGCTTGATGTGATACCCCATATGATAAGAGGATAAAGTAGGTGGTGTATGGGATCCTCCCACATTGCTTAGGAAGGAGAAGTTCTTGCTCTTTAAAATGTTCCAATGGGGCTCCAATTGTATCATCGACTAGTCCTTTTAGAGTATAGGCCATGTGGCTTGGGTTTTTCATTAGGGCGTTACAAATGGTCAGAGCTTATCCCAACAAAAAATGTGGGACTTGAGACATGCCACCTACGACGGATGGGCCTGACGAAGACGTCGGGAATTTAAGAGAGGAGATTGTGATACTCCATATGATAAGAGAATAAGATAGGTGGTGTATGAGATCCCACATTGCTTGGAAAGGAGAAGTTCTTATTCTTTATAATATTCTAATGGAGCTCTAATTGTATCATTGACTAATCTTTTTGGAGTATAGGCCATGTGGCTTGGCCTTTCATTGGGGCGTTACACTTGAATAGGCATGATTTTCTTGTATCATTGGACACTCATGCTTAGGTGTCACTCTTGTATATGTGTCATGTACGCAGGCTATGCCAATTTATATCTTAAATAAAATCCTTGTTTTACTATTAAAAAAACACTCTTATGCTCTCCACTTGTCACAGCCCTCTTCAATAGATCACTATGCACCAAAAGCTTTTACAGCTCATTGTAATTGACCCCGAAAATAACTTCTCTCTCCCAAAACATAACTGGTGAGACGTTTAAGATTCCAAGGAAACTAAAGTTCCCTTCTTTTTCTCCCCCAGGAACATTACCTACTGTATTTTAATTAACATTTTTAAAGTGCTAAAATATTAAAAAATACGATGAATAATTTTGAGCAAAGATCTTATTCCCTACAGGGGGAAAAAGTAAAAGAAAAGGGAACAATCAGAACGCTTACTGTCTCGGCTCGAATGAAACCTTTCTCAAAGTCTGAGTGGATAACTCCAGCAGCTTGAGGTGCTGTCATGCCTGAACAAATAAAGAATAACGATCAGACAAATATCTGACAGAATAAAAGTGTCCTAAAGGAATAAGTCTACTGAATATCCTGAATATACATCGCTTAACGCCCAGGTTATTCCAAAGGAAAAGTTCTTCTCTCATACAACTACTAATCAAACTATTTTTTTTTTCTTTTGACAAGTTGTTCATCATATCTGACCCACTCCTGGCAGAAATGTGGTACTTGCTTGGAACAAGTCAAGGCCCACCACTTATTAAAAAAAAAAAAAAAAAAACAGATGTCATGTCAAGGCCTACTAAATAGAAGTTATCATCATTGTAAGACATCTTTGACATGCAGCAGTACAAAAGCTAACCTGCAAGTATGGTCCATGCTTTTGTTTCCTGCACAAAACAATGAAAGACAGATGTTTTAATATATGAAGGGAATATAACATTTAATAATATAAACTTCTCCACATCACCTTCTCGCCAGAAGTGAAGTATGTACGCAGCCCCAGAAGGCTATATGTTGCTCTAATTAGGTTTCCAAGACCACTTTCACTGACACCAAGAGACTTTAAGTACTCTACCCTTTCTTCACATGGAAGTTCAGTAAGCTCTGACTCAACCTGCAAGTAGGTCGCTAGTTTACTTGCCTAATGTAATTGTTAACATCGGGAAG
This sequence comes from Juglans microcarpa x Juglans regia, assembly GCF_004785595.1. Lineage (NCBI taxonomy): Eukaryota > Viridiplantae > Streptophyta > Magnoliopsida > Fagales > Juglandaceae > Juglans > Juglans microcarpa x Juglans regia. The sequence goes on from NC_054605.1 coordinate 2,296,088, forward strand.
ACCCTATCACCCAAGTGTTCATATAAAAATAAATAGAACTGTCTAAGCAGAAGATAACATTAGCATGCCCTCACTCGTACTACGCGCAAACACATGCTCGGAGGCACCAGCTAAGATAACTTATACTAAGGGTTTCTGTTCAGAAGTAGTCACCAAACCTGTGCTGAGATTGTCACCAGTCCAGAGTTCAACTCAGATGCAAGATTCTTCACTTCTGTGACGTGAGAGTTATTTTCGGGCTTAGCTAGATCAGTCTCCGCAACATTTGCAACATATATTACTGGTTTCATTGTGAGCAAACAAAGCTGCTTTACCGAATCCTTTTCAAACTCTGTTAAAGTTACCGATCGTGCTGGTTTTCCATCCATAAGTGCCTGCTGAATTTTTTCCAAGGCAGACTTCTCTGCTTCCTCCTGGAATAATGAAGGTTGCATGTATAAAGATCATAGCCACCTTACATACTTTAAAGCATATCAAATAAACAAGGAGAGAACAAAAACAAATCTGGTAGGAATGATGTAGGTAGTGAAAAACTGGTATGTTGAGAGTCAGGGATGCTTAAAGACAGACTTCAAAAAAGACTCTTTGATGAGATTCTTAGCTTTCGACCCATAAATTTATACCACAAAATTAATCATGTGTGGAGTACTTGAACGTAGAGAGGAATCATTAGGCAAGCTATGATCTCAAATTCAAAAGGAATGTCAATTGCAAACTTTCTACCCTCCATGAAGTATTTGACAAAATTTCATGATGAGGAGAAAAACATGAGGTCAAAAACTCTATCCCACAAACAGAAGATATCAAACATGATGATCAGCCCGCAGCAGTGCCTAGAATACCAACTAAGCTTTTACAAGGACTACCCTGATGCTTCCTTGAAAGATTTAGCAAAGCCTATGGACCTATACAGGAGAACTCAGTTGATTTAGTCAAAGGAACAAGTATAAAACACGCCAAGTTGAAGACACAAGAAGATGACTTTTGTTAATGATATAAAATAGCACTGTGTTGCTGTTCCATGTGAGGGGGAGGAAGGCGCAAAATAATAACAAGCTACTTTCTGCTGGAAAGGCAAGTGGTAACGTTTTTCTCTTTTTCACTTTTTTTTTTTTTTTTTTCAGCAATTTGTATGGAAACTTGGAATCATGATTACTTACCTTAAGTTTAGATTGTGAATCCCTTGCCTTGCCTTTCTTGAGCTTCTCCATCCTTTTCTCAATCTGCACTACTTGTAGACAGTACAATTTAGTTCTATTTGTTCACCTCACCCTTGTGAGCTATCATATCCAATGAAAAATGAGAGCTAGTAAAGATTAATCAGAAGGAATGTCTGTTTGCCAAAATAAGAGGAAAAGCTCTCAACCAATGTTTTTGAAGGCAAAATGGCAACCAAAATGTTGAAACGCCCTCTACGTACAGAACCTGGGGTTTGTCCCTCCAAGAAATGCATTAAAAAGGAAACTTTTTCCCACAAGAAAACAGTATTGCACGTGGGAGCGCGCGCGCGTGTGTGTATCCTTAGTAGAATCAAGTCTAGATGAGCACATACATGGTTACCCAAAGTTCTAGCAGAACAATGAGAAAAAAACAGGTTGAAGGCATTCAAATGAACTGGGTCCTTTTTTAGTCTAGTAAAATTATCTTTATTTTATGAGTAAAATGACTTGGGTTAAACAATGATATGTTTACAAAAATTTCTTGACTATTTCTTGACCACGAAATAAGAGGATATATGGGATGATCCCAATGCACTAGCTAAAATATTATGCTAAATAGTTTTAGCTGAACCCTGCAGAGAATAACTAGCTTGAACACTTTCCTAAGTAGACAGCATGCTAACGCATAATGGTACCAAACAAGGAGGCACTCATCCAACTAGAACCCCAGATAAATGTTTTTGATCGGAAAACACTAGGCAAATGTTAACAGATGGCAACCTGAAGGCTGATTAAGAAATTTCTAAAATTAGAAACTGCAACTCAAAACCATTTTCTAACAATTACTACAATGTAATTCAGAGGCTTATAACTTACATCCTCTAAAAAACAGAGAAGCATCACAGTGTACACGGCCAATATGTTAACTCATAATGGTACGAAACAATGAGGCACTCATCCAACTAGAACGCCAGATAAATGTTTTTCGATCGGAAAAGACTAGGCAAACGTTAACAGATGGCAACCCAAAGGCCGATTATTTCTAAAATTAGAAACTGCAATTCAAAACCATTTTCTAACAATTACTACAATGTAATTCAGAGGCTTCTAACCTACATCCTCTAAAAAACAGAGAAGCATCACAGTGTACACGGCCAATGCACACAGCCAGACATAAAAATAAAATAAAATAAAAAAAGACCAAGTAGGAAAACCATTATAAGCAAGTTTCCGATTCAAAACCAAGTTCATTCAATGTCCAGTTCTTATCACAAGAAATTTGGATATAAACTTGTTTTGGGATAATTAGGTACTCACAATAGCATAATTAGACATTTCCAGGCTCAACTCCATAGTAGCATAATCATCAACAAAATCAATCGGCCCAAATACGGACTCAAGTAGCCCAAACAAAGCCCAATCAGAAACCAACAAACACGAACTGAACTGACAGGCCAAACATCAACATGAGTGGTTCGATTATGAAAAGAACCAATAGTGAAACCATGTGGAGCCCAAAAACAAACAAAAATTCAAAAGTCAAAAAGAAATCAAATAACTAAACCAACTCAATATTATCCCTATATCGAGATAAGGAATAGCCAACAAGCACAACCAAGTAGGGTTCTTACCATTTCACCGCCAATCAGAACCTTGACCATTGATGCTCAAAAACAGCCGACAACCACCATGGCAACACTCACTCATGCCACCAACTAACAAACTGTCATACTTTCACATTCTATCATTGTGAACAAAACAATATGCTATGATCACCGGTAACCACCACGAATTGTTACATGTGCAACACCCCAGATTGAGTATAGGAAAGGTGATGAATAAAATCCCATATTGTCTAGGAGACAGATGTTCTTGTGTTTTATAATGATTCCAATGAGCAACAATTTTAACATTGACTAGTCCTTTTTAATTATAAACCCAGATGTGGTTTGAGCTTTCCTTGTTAAAATTGGCTACAAAGTCAATCTCTAACCAAAAGTGTAGGACTTGAACTATGTCATCTCAGGAATGGCCGGACGACGATGTTAGAGATTTGCATGCTAAAAATTGTAAAACCAGGTTGAGTATAAGAAGGTGGTAAATGGGATTTTACGTTGTATGGAAGGGAAAAGTTATTGTAGTTTATAATAATTTCAAGAAGCTTGAAGTGCAATATTGATTAGCTCTTTTTGAGTATATAAATTCAGATGTTGCTCAGGCTGTCATAACCAAGTCCCAAAAATGCCAAAGTTTGATCAAAACTCTGATTTTTGTTTGAATCAATCAAAAATCACCATCACCATCACCATCACCATCTTTGCGTCAAGATCACATCAAACTACACGGCAATACATGCACTAAGACTTGGTTAGAAGGATGGAGAATTATGAGCATATTACAATCTAGGAATAAGAAAATTTATATTAATGTAGCATATTGCAGCATTTTGACAACTCCTAAGGACTACTGTATGGACCTCCATATGGAGAGTAAAGACCATAGTTTGTAACCCAAAAGAGTTATCTTTATAGCAACTCGATTTTTCCCAAGTGATGAGATGGGTCATGGAATCATAAGGAGTAAAAACCCTATAACCAGAGGGCTGGTTAGACAGCCCAGAGACACAAACAAACACTTAAAAATTCAAAAACCCAAAAAGCTTACATTGGGCCCAAAACCATAACTGACCAGAGGTATTTAGAGCAATGTTTTGAATACCATACCGGATGTCGTACGAGTCAAGGCACTAGAACGAAATATTTCAGTACCGGTACCGTTTCGTGTACCATTTCGGGATAGTCAATATATGAATAAATTATATATATAAATATATATATAAATTCTATTCCAAAATAATAGTCTATATATGAATAAATTATATATAAATACATATATATAAATTATAAATAGCCTAGTCTGAATTGTGAGTCAAAAAATAAGCTTGTAGTTTGAAAAAATGAAAAAAAAAATTACGGCCAAAATATAGGCCGGTATTTGGGCCGGTACGAAACATATATGATACCTGTACCGGCCAATAGGCCGGTACCTTAAATAGCGGCCGTACCGGCCAGTACGGTACGAGATTAAAAACACTGATTTAGAGTGACAAAAAAGGCTCTAACACTAGCCAAAGCAAGTCGATGCACAATAGAGTGTTAAAGCCACTTAGCAGCAGCTTACATACTGGAAAGTCTACTTTTGACACATGCTACTATTCAGCAAAGGGACTGATAGAGAAATGATTAAAGGAAAATGGTTTTTGATATGTGCAAATGTTCTTTGGAAGTGTATGAATGTTATTTGAAAAAGAAACATGTTTCTACCTTATTTTCTTTGTGGTGTTCCTATTTATTGCGGATTTGACTCACTTTGACTTGATATGATATGTCCCCGCTGAGGTTGAAATTGAGGATGTAGGCCAGATCTAGGAATAGAGACCATGTCCTAGTCAATACGTGTTCATCACATTGTTTAGCATTTGGTATGGTACAACCAAATGATATTGAGAATTTTTTACTAAGTTTTGAGTTTATGCGATTTTGCTACATTACTACTCAGTTTCAATTATTATTTTTTTATGTCGGGGAACCTCTCCAAGGCAGGGCCCTTCGGACCCACCCCTGCAAAGTAAACTCCGGTCCCATGCACTGCACCCTCAGAAGTTTCCCTATATGGAACTGGTTAAATCGCTGGCCTTTCACCAGGGGTGTGGCCGCAAATGATTGTTTGCACCCATGAGGTGTTGAACCTTGGACCTTGAAAGGAGTGATACCCCAAGACCAAGGCCTTCACCACTTGGGTCAACCCCTTGGGGTTAGTTTCAATTAATTTATCCTAGATATTTATGGATGAGTAATGTTATATATAGTCTTAAGATGTGCGAGTCTCACATACTCCCTTTGAAACAGAAATGAGGCCCAATGAGTTTTTTTCATATGGGTCCTAGATTTGCTCCCTTTTTTCAAAGGGAGTGTGTGGAGCTTGCACACCCTAGGACCGTATCTAGCATTATTCTTTATGGATCTCTTACAACCTGCCTCCAAATAAGGTAATGAAAGTGACATTTCTATCCCTACAGAGGAAGAGGGTGTTATAGGCTTTCTTGGGGTTGTTACGGATTGTTACTATGAGCTAACTGAAAAACCCCCAAGACAACACCAACTAATCACAAGAAACCTCCTCAATGTACTTTCACATCATAGAATTAGAGGAAACTTGGCAACCATGAGTCAAAGCTGTTGTCCACCTCTAGAACAATGAAAGCAATGAAAGTGATGAAGACAATTGCAGACAAAATTGCCTTCACATACCTTCTATCACTGAAATGAAACACAGCAACACAAAATGCCGATCCCTACCAGCCAACACAAGCTTCATCACAGCTCTGTTGAGGATTAGCATGAAGCAAGTTTTGGACTGAAGCCTTTATTACCACACTGGTTAGGTTACCAACAGCTGGGGTGGAACAGTGTAACAAGCAGACACACCATAAGGAATCCATAAAAGATAAAGAGAGATCCACATGTTGCACTCACATGGTGTTTGGAAAAAAGGGTGACTTAAGGGCATCAGCATTAACAGCACTGAATAAGGGAGCAACAATTTAGATGTATAAATGCTGCTGAATCTCAAAATAACAAGGCGTACAATAGAGAAGGCCATGTAGCCCAGAGAGTAGATCTATTCCATATTGGCTGAGGTGCTTACAATGCAAATATTCTTCTACGTCAATAAAACACTTTTATCATTTTTATATTTCTACCAGCTTTGGACCACTAGTAAGAGATGCAAAATGAAGCCAGGACCCCTCATAAGCTAAAATGATATCAACTTCAACAAATAATGAGGAATCTAATAGATCGTGTGTCTTATAAACAAAATGTACTGCATAACGGTGAAGTAATTCAAACTAGTTCTATTTATGGGGAAAAACTGAGAAGACTCCAGAAGAAATTATGCATACAAAAACAAATGCAAGCCATACAATCAAGCCAAAGATCCATTTCAGGTCGATCCAGTCAAATTGTGATAGGACAGGAAACAGGAATTATAATCAAATTCAACATGATGCTACGTGATTTGAAATTTGACGAGCTCCTAATTTTGTCAGAAACGTACACAGCAAGCTATAATAAGATACCTGGTCCAAATCTGAGAAAGCAAGTTCCAAGTTGATAACATCGATATCAATTTTGGGGTCCACTTTACCATTGACATGAACAATGTCATTATCTTCAAAACAGCGTACAACCTGAAAAATAATTAGTAGGCCTCTTATGATATAGAAGTGGAACATACCAATGGCACCAACTTACCCTTAATAAACAGACAAGGTTGTCAAAATCATTGGTTTTGCAACTTCCTCACATAAATGATAAGATAATTTATCAAAGATAGCACCAAGATAAAAGGGATTGGCGGAATGGGCTAATTAAAAACAATTTATTGATGGTCATTCAATCCATAATCCTTCAAGTTCTTTATACATATAATAAGTTTTATTCAAAAGAATAAGGGCGATACATCAGTACACTGAGACTATACAAGAGATACACCTAGATAGAAAAAAGAAATAGATCTAGAAATCCTGGAAGCAAGAGAGAGAAAAAACCGACAATATAGTGGACCATTAACCAATAATAAAGGGTGCCGAGAATCTTGAGGTTCATCATTATTCTCACAATCTACCTCCCCAAACCACAAATAGCTCTACCATCCTTTGGGGCATCACTCACTAAACCTCTAAGAGGTGAAACATCGACACCCACAAATCGAAACCTCACAATTCTTTTGTTTTAAAGGAAGATAGATATTTGACTCGGTGTTTATTGCTAATGAATGTCTAGATAGCATAACTAAATCAGGAGAACCGGGACCACCATGAAAACTGGATATGGAGGTGGTCTATACTCATGTCACTTGGCAATTCCTACTCTATTTGCTTGGTAGATGTGGTTTTGGGTAGACAGGGTGTGCTCTAATTTGTCTCCACAGTTTTTTTTCGTGGTGCTAATGAATGGCACTCCAACTAGTTTCTTTTTTTTTTTTTTTTTTTTTTTTTTTGATAAGAAAAATTTATTAAACCTCATAGTTAGGCAAAGCCCAAGCACACAGGTAGTATACAAGAGAAAGATGCCTAATTACAACGTAATAGCAAAGAAAGAAGCATACAAGTCATTAAGATTAGCCCCCTCTAATACAATGGCCTTAGCCCAAAGTAACAAAGATTGATCAAATAAAATTCTAATACCCCCCCCCCCCAAAGAACGTTCTCTATTTTTAAAGCAATGACCATTCGTCCCGTTCCATATACACCACATAAGACATAAAGACACCATCTTCCAAACCTCCGCAACTTGACGATTTCCCCTTACTCCATTCCAACAAGCCAATAGATCCACCACATCTTAGGCATCACCCACGCAATATCCAACCTTACAAATATATCATCCCAAAGAGCCTTCGTCACGTCACAATGGAAAAGAAGATGTTCTGTTGATTCTCCATTCCTTTTGCACATAAAGCACCAATCCATTATGAAAATACTGGGCTGGGTCGTTACATGGCCTCTCCATTTCCATGAAAGACCATGTAATGACCCAGTCCAATAATTCTAAGGTCAAAATATTGATAATTTTTATTGGACCTAAATTATCTTCAATGGGCTACATTGGATAAGCCCATGAGTGATAAATTATTGAGGTTGATTAATAGGAATCTTAATTAGGCTCAATAACTAGGTCAAATCCCATTTATTATTTATTGAAAAAGTTAGATTCCTTTTAGAATTTAAAGATGGGCCATGAGAAATTTATTTCAATTTAAAATATCACTAATTGAAGTCCCCTACACAGTACCTATCACTGTCAATCCTACATTGAATGAACTACTAGATCATGGTTTTCAATTCAAACTCTCTTCTTAGATGATTGTGACTGAGTGTTCAGCATATTATTGTAAAGTCATGTACGAACGCAAATATTTTATGATGCACAAAAACCTGAAGTATGGAGTCCACCTCACGAATATGTGATAAAAATTTATTGCCCAACCCCTGCAATGAGAAAATCGAAAATTTATTAGTTGATGCATACAATTCATTTGCAATAGAATCTCTTTAAGATAAACCATGGTCAAATGAAAAAGTAAGTAAATAAATCAACATTGACTATTGGTTGACACCAAAAAGAAAACTAGAACTATTAAAAGACAAGCAATGTCACCTCCCCTTGACTTGCACCCTTCACAAGCCCAGCAATATCTACAAACTCTATGGATGCAGGGACTGTCCGCTGAGATTTGCTGAGATCAGAAAGCACTTGGAGACGCGGATCTGGAACAGCAACAATCCCTACATTTGGCTCTATTGTGCAAAAAGGAAAATTAGCAGCTTGAGCCTTTCCATTCTCAACCTACACATCCAAAACTACCATGTCAAGAACACTGGTTAGGAGCATAAATATTACCAATCCACAAATCCAATATTCACATTATCAAGTAACTTGATCAATAAAGTAATAAAAGAAAAAGAACCAACAAGCAGATACATAGTACAATGTGAAGTAAGAAGTCATACGCAAACCATATACTTGACTAGATTGGTGCGTTAATTTGCCAATGCAAGGCCCTATTTATTTGCATCAAAACATAACTCTAGTCCACATATGAAAAGTATTGAGTGTTGTTCCATCTTGGATCTAAGATTCTATCAATAAATCAAAATATAAACCAACTGAAATATACAAGGGTCACACGTGACTTTATGAGAATTTTGTTAATTTGTGTTAATTCTAATTACCGTTGGCCTATGTTTTGGGGCTTCAAAGAAGAGTTAAAAAGTTATTCAGACTGTAGAATCAAAAAACAAGAAGGCCCAAGCAATATTGGTCTATATTTTGGGGCTTCAAAGAAGAGTAAAAAGTTATTCAGACCATAGAATCAAGAAATAACAAGGCCCAAACCATGTGCTAATAGGAATAGTCGAAAGAATGAAAGAGAAAAAGAAAAACAAAGAATCCTTGTTGGATAAGGATTCATCTTGACTAAGTAGACTGCCAGCCGTAGTTTAGGTGAAACCCTAGAATTTAGGACTCCTTTACAACTAGGCCTCGTTTGGATGTTGAGATGAGATGAGAAATTTGTGAATAATAGTGAAATGGTTTTAGTTAAGATGTTTTATGGGGTTTTGGGAAATGAGAGAGAAAAAGTTGAATAAAAATATTATAAAGTTAAAATATTGTTAGAATATAATTTTTTAATATTATTTTTGTTTTGGGATTTGAAAAAATTGAATTTTTTTTTTGTGTTTTTTTTTTTTTTTTTTTGAAAATTTGGAAAAGTTGTAATAATTAGATGAAAAAGTTAAAGATTTGAAATTGCAAGTATTTGTATTTGAATAATATTTAGATGTTGAGATGAGATGAGATGAAACCATCTTACAATCCAAACGGGGCCTAAAACTTGTAGCCTGGTTTCCCTAGAGAGTCTAGGTGAAATTCTAGGAGCTTTTTCCAAGTTTCTCTCTAAGAAGAACCTAATTCTCCAAAGAGTCAACACCCCTATCTGCGGTTAGCCTTGATGAAGAGCCGAGAAAGCCAAAATTTTAGAATATTCCTTGCCCATTATTGGCTCCCAACTTGTCATAGGCATATTAGGAACTCTACGAAATATTAATTTCATGGAAACCTAGTCTTATTTCGTTGTCCTTGATGTATCCAGCCAAAAGCCTTGATGTATCCAGTACTTATTCATGCAAGTATTGCCTATCTCTTTGGACCTTGGCTATTGTTTTCAATGGGGCTAATTTTCATGATTTTCTTGTATCCATCTCTAGCTCCTAATTGTAATTAGGTGTTCTCAATTGTATATTTCCTATGTACTTGGGCTACACTTAGCTCTTAATTTAATATAAATTTACTTTTACTCATCAAAAAAATATCCACACATTGGTTATCATGCTAATCTCACACTAGAGGCCCAGGTTCGAACCCGGGCACAGACACCTAGATTTCCAAATTTTATACCGATCAAAAAAAAAAAAAAAAACATTCATGCAAGTATTGGAGTCATACAAAAAAAAAACCACTGCATAAACAGAACCAAGACTAACTTTGTAATTTTGCTTTGTTCAAAACTGTTTCCCAAATATTGCAAGCAATGTGATAGTACCGCAAGAATACACCAAAAACACGAACTCAACTTTCTTGAATCAAACACAGCCAAGTTACATCACTGGCCAGAGAGCCGCAATTGCTAGATTTTAACAAACACGAATTATCATTAGCAGTTACTTATATGAAATAACAATTTCATACAATTTTCATAAAATTCCACAAACTCATAATTTTTTCCCAAGATAAAACGAACTACCATAGGAAATAATGCAAATAATCTGATAGGTCATAGTTGAAGGGAGGACTTGTGTTTCTCTGTACCATTGATTAAAAAAGTAAAAATCTCCAAAATTCAAATTCTCGAAATTTTCTTCAGTTTCCCTCAACACAATAAAAGCATTAGAGCATTACACATATTCTGTTTTTCTTCGATTTGAGAACTTACCAACTCATTATCCTAAGAATGTAGCACCCTCATCTAAGCGGAGCATTAACAATCAAAGAAACTAAGAGGAATCTTTTCTGATAAACCAAATACTTTGAATCAGCAGAACATTGGTTTCCTACATTTTTCCCAGCAACCAATTATAAATACATGCATGTGTGTGTGTACATATATATATATATATAGAGAGAGAGAGAGAGAGAGAGAGAGAGAGAGAGAGAGAGAGCGCTTACAACTGCGTTGAAGAGAGTAGATTTGCCGACATTAGGGAGGCCAACAATGCCGGCTCGAAGGCTCATGCTTATTTTGGAGGATGAAGAAGAGAACCTCCGGCTGAACCCGAAAAAGCCTACAAAGTGAGACTTCTCTGTGAGAAGAAGAGAGTGGTTTCTGGAGACGGATGACTTCAATGGACGAACCAATGCCGGAATTACGTGACCGCATGCTATTCTCACCATTGTTTCGGCGCGGGGAGATAGAGCGAGGGAGAGTACAAGGCTTTATTATCTCAACCCTGTCCAAAAAAACTAACACAGGGAAAGGATGGCCACGCGTCTTTTATTACTCTCTTTTTTTCGCTTTTAATTGATTTGTATAATAATAATAGATGTGACAATGTTGTTCGACTTATAAAATCAACACCAACAATAACGAGTCAACCTGATGCAAAATTAACGGATTTATTTTTTATATAAATAGATTTAGATCAAAATAGATTGATTTATTAAGACATAATTTATAAATAGATCAATAACGAGTCAATCCGATTTACCCAAAGTCAACCTGCAATAACTTGTTTAAATTTTATTTCAAAATCAACTTTATTACTATTGAATTGTAATATTGGTATTTCTCAATATACTTATTTTTTTTAGTTAAATAATTTGAAAAATATTGATATTTTTTGTGGCTACTAAGAAATATATATTTTAACTTTTATATGAAATTATGTTAATCAGGTCAAATAGATTATACAGGTTAGTTCAACTCATTTACATTAAGCAGGTTGAAATAAGTGATATCGTGTTGTCTCATTTCTAATTAAATATTAAACGGGTCAAAATGAGTGACACGACATGACCTGTTATGTAAAGGGATGGTGTTGGAGTTTGAAGGTCTAACCCGTTTAGCTTCACATACCGTATTCGGGTTGACTCATATAATCGAACGTCCATGACTTGACACGATACAAATACGACCTGCAAACAAAAATTGTCACCCATAAATAATAATAAGTTAAAATATTAGACTAGCCCGAGGTTCGCACCGTGGAGCAATTCTTCATTGGGCACAGCTGGCTTTTGAACGTCACTCTCGAGTTCTTATCGTAGCTGGCTTCCACCTTTCACATCCCGGAGAAGTTGGTTTTTGAGGTTCCAGAGCCTCGTGAGGGGGCTGTTTATGATAAGGGCTACGCTTCGAAGGTCACTCTCCTCCCTAGCATGTTTTCTTGTGGGTTGAGGTTGTCTTTCCCTCTCCTTGTTCGTGACTTATTGGATCACCTCGCCTTGGCCCCCTCTCAACTCTACCCAAATGCTTGGAGGATATTGATGTGTTGTTGCATCCTCTAATGGCGGGCTTTGTCGGACTCAAACCCGGAGCATGCCAACCTTACTGACCCGAGTTTCTCCTAACTCACAATGTTATAAAGCGTGAGGAGAACATTTGCAGTTTTAGGGTGATACATGCCCTCATTTCTCTAGAGCCTCGCTACCGCAAGATCAAGGACTGGACTCCTAAATTTTTCTTCATGTCCAGCCGCAGGTGGGAATTTCCAATCGGCCAAGTGAATCGTCGTGAGTTCCCAGTTCGGGCCATATGGGGGTGGTTCTTGATGACAAAATGGTGCGATCGAAGGCCTCACCTAAGGAGCTGCGACATATAGCTCTGGTTAGAGATTAGGTACTAAAACATCCATTTGATGCCCTTTCGGAGGCTCTCCTCGAGGAGCAGAGCATAAGGGCCTTCCTGCCTCCCCTCCGCCACACCATCTTTGACGACCGTACCATTCACATGTAAGTCAGGGCTACCTCAGCTTGGAAGTGTTCGGTGAGCCCTCCCGCTGTGGGGAAGGGAAAGAAGGTTCGCACGAAGGTTGCTAGGGCTGACAGCAGCCCCGTGTCCTCTCCTCAATTCCCTCTAGAGCAACCCTTAGCGCTGATCGAGGTATGATATCCTCCCCCCCCCCCCCCCCGGTTCGTTCATCCTCCTCGACCGACGACACCTGTCCCTCAACCCAATCCTTCAAGGAGACCCACCGTCCCAGAGACACCGGTTGTTCCTCATCCAGCGGCCGTTTCAACCCCCAAGCCCATCATAGTCGCTTTGACCCCTAAGCTCGTCACAGTCGTGGTCCCCGATGGGCTCGCACAACTTGTCTCACGGGTCAAATATGCTCTCGACGCATTTTTATGGGGCTCTTCTGGAACTGGCCCCTCGTCAATCAACACTAGTGGAGCCTCCTCTAGAGTTGAATGTGGAGATGATCCACTCCTCTCATTCCACTGTGCAATCTGCCATTGAGGTCAAGTCTTTGAGAGCGCTTTCGGGGATTGCATAGGAGGTTCCAACGTAGACATGGAATGGATGGCTTTCCTTGAGCTACTTCGCTTCCAGGCATCACCAAAATGCCCTACTCCTGCTCCCATTGTCGTCACACTGGCGACCTCGGCTAAGGAGCTTGGCAAGGGGGGTCCTAGTGGGGAAAAGGCAAAGTTAGAGGCTACCCCTACGCTTGATCTCCCTGTTGAAAGGGTGACCATGGTCCTTCCTCTCGTGCCTATCGTCAAGTTGCCAACTGCCAGGAATTAGGTAGTGGTGGAGACGAGGAGTGAAGGGGATAGATCACAAGGTTTTGGCGAGGGATGGGAGCCCCAAGATCTTAGCGAAGGACTCCCTTCTTCTATCGCGGGCCACCCTTCCTCCCAGTAGAGGAGGCTGTGGGTGTTGTCAAGGACATGGGGTAGGGGGTTAGGGGGGTGGGTTGCCTGGCCACCTCTCGAAGAGGGCCCCATGGAGGACATTCCCTTTAGCGCTCGGTCGAAAGGGAGGAGCTCTAGCAGAATCCCTCGACCAGGTGACCAAGTCCTTAATGGGCTTCTTCTCCGAGGTCTCTCACATCAATTTGTTCCTTCAAGTTGTTTTATCATTTAGGAATCCTACGTTGACTTTTCTCGTTTTTGTTTTTGTTAGCGATAGGGTGTATCTCAATTGGCCACCTTCATTGTCGACGACTAGGAAGCCGTTGAAGGGGAGAACTTGGCCCTCCGCTCGTGGGTTCGACAAGCTCTATGCTGCGCTCAGGGGGAAATGGAGGAGAATGAGCGACTGGAGGAGGAGCTGGTGAAAGCCTAGCTTGCTCAGGAAAAGAGCTGAGAGAAGGTCGAGCAGCTTTGTCACCATCAAAAGATGTTAGAAATTAAGCTCGTCACAGCGAATGAGCAAGCTGAGTCAACTCATAAAGACGTCCTTACTACGTCAGTTGCGAGGAGCTTGGCTGAGGGGTTAGTCGATGAACTGACCACGAAGGTGGCAGCTCTTGAAGAATTACTTGGCCAATTGAAGTGGGAGAATGCCAACTTGAGGGGCAGTCGAGACTCCGAGGCCTAGTGACTTGAGCAATTGGATAAAGACTGTCAGTCTCTTTCTGCAACTTTGAAAAGACAGGAAGACTCATTGGCAGTCGCCCAAGCCATTGCCGACCAAGAGAAGATGAGGGTTGACCAAGCATTCGGCAATTTAAAGGGAGCTAAGAAGAGGTTGGCCACCCAGACGGTGGTTATTGAAGATCTGCTGAGTGACTTGTCTCAAGTCCAAGAGGTTGTTCCCCTCTTAGTTTGGCAGCTGAGCTCGGCTGTGTTCGTTTGTGACTAGGCATGGTCATACAGATACATCGAAGACCTCAAGTGGATGCGGGACTACATCCTAGAGAACCCTTAGGCAAACTCGGAAGCCCTAGAGGCACACTTAAGAGGCCTTGACCCCCGCGACCTTCATCCAGACCTTAACGCACTCGAGCATGGCTACACCTTGGGCAGGGACATGATTCCTAATCTTCTGATTTTGAAGCTCCTAACCTAGACCCTAATGCTCCTGCGCTAGACCCCAATGCCCCCGAGCAAAATCCTGATGCTCCCACACCTTAGTTTTTGTCCATGTCACTCTGCTTGTAAAGTTAGACACATTATTTTCTTTTCTTATAGGGTACTCTGATCAAGTATCTCTAGTTGTTCTTGCGTCCATTTGCTCGCGCCTTGTATACGCTTACTTTGTTAATAAAATTTTCATTTTTCCTTTGCCATTTACTTTGTCCATCCCTCAATGTTATTTTTCCTTTGATTTCTCTTTTGTCGGCTTGGTGGGCATGATGCGAGGGATAAGTCAAATTGGAAGGGACGTAATACTTAGCTCCTTAGTCTTCTCGTCGACCTTGTAGACTGACAAGCCCGTGAAGATATGTTGATGCCTGGAATCGCAGCTATCTGGAGGGTTTGGAAAGAGTGAGAGCTCATGTGCCCCCAAATCCTTGGACCGATTCGAGGGTATTAAGAGTGTAAGTTCTTTCTCTAGATCCAGCAGCGTTAGAGCGCGAGGCCTTGACAGGGAAGGACTTGATGCCAAGGATTCCCTCAAGCTACCCTACCAACTAGGCATTATCCCTTCTCATATCGAAGTATTTCTTGAGTAGTGGAGAGAACGGGCCTATATTCCGTGGGGAGAGAGGCTGAGCTCTCTCTTCTTTTGGGGGGGGGGGGGTCATGAGTCGTCACGTTGTTAGGGAGTCGTGCTCTAGCTCTTCATTTGGTGGCGGAGTAGTTTGGTGAGGGTTTTGAGGCATCACTTGTCTGTCGTTCCTTTGTTGGAGATGGCGTCATGTTAGGGAGTCGAATGACTACACCCGCTCTCCACCGAAGGAGGGGTCAGGATGCCTTAGGTCAAGCTTACCTTTTTGGTCCCCCCAAGGAGGAAGTTTGAAGGACAGTTGGGAAAATGGTCTGCTCCCGTGAGGTGAGAAGGAGTTGTCCAACGTATCGCTAGACAAAATAAATAAATTAGTATAATTATTCCTTGATTTACAAGTGCGAGATTTATAAACCTGGGTTGTCTTATCGGAGACAAGAGGTATTAGTCACTTGGCATTCCATTTGGTGAAGGAGGAGTGCGGCGAGAAACTCGAGGTGTAGCTAGTTTGGCGTTTTGTTATTGGAGATGGCGTGTGGTGTGTCGGTCAGTTGAAAGACTAAACCTGCTCTCCACCGGAGGAGAGGTCGGGATGCCTTAGGACAAGGTCGCCTCTTTGTTACCTTGGGGAGGTAGGTTGTTGGACAGTTGAGGAGCTGGTCTGCTCTTAACCGTGATGGGGGTGGGGTAAGTCACTAGGTAGTTTGAGACTGGGCCCGCTCCCACCCATTGACATCACAGGGAAGGTAAGTGTTGGATCAGGCTGGCGCTGATCCCACTCTTCGTCATGGTGGAGGTCAAGGTAAATTGTCAGGCAGTCGAAAGGCTGGACCCGCTCTCCTTGCAAGGGAGGTTGGGCCACCTGCCCGTCCTTTAGCCTTCGTGGGGAGGTAAGTTTATTGGGCTATTTGAGACTGGACCAGCTCCTGCCAGTTGACGCTCACGAGAAAGGTAAATATCGAGCAGCCGAGGGCTGGCCCATTCTCCACCACGAGAACGAAAAAACAGCCTCTGGCGTGACCCATCCTTTTGGTTCCTCGCGGGGAGGTAAGTGTCAGACAACGAAGAAGTTGGTCCGCTCTTCATCGTGATGGGGGCAGGGTAGGTTGTTTGAGGAGCTGGACCCGCTCTATCCACGAGAGAAGTTGGGCCACTTACCTGCCTTTTAGCCCTCGTGGGGAGGTAAGTAGTCGGGCAGTTTGAGACTGAACCTGCTCCCGCCCATTGACATCACAGGGAAGGTAAGTGTTGGGTCAGGCTGGCGCTAATCTCACTCTTTGTCGTGGCGGAGTCTGGGGTAAGATGTTGGGCAACTGAGAGGCTGGACCCGCTCTCCATCGCAGGAGGGGTGAGGTGGCCTTATGTTTGTTTGGGGAGTGAGATTAGATGAGAATTTTGTGAGTAGTAGTAAGGTAATTTGCGAATAGTAGTGAGATAGTTTGAGTTGAGTATTTTTTGTATAATACCCGAGCCCAACATGAGACTTGTGTTTGAATTTTTTCTTTATATGGATGAAAAACCCACTGGGATTTTAGCGAGTAATTTTTAAGAAAAGGTTTCAGATCCAGAATTTGTATGGTTGGACTATGGACTTTTTTTTTATCTTGAGCTTTTGGCCCAGCAGTTTACGGAACAAGGCCACACCCGTTTGTTTAAACCATGAAAACCTATCAGTTTATGATCAGTTTTCCTCACCCGCACGACTCTATTCCCATTCGCATGCACGTCTCTCTCTCATCCTTCTAGGGTTTGTTTTTGTTTTTTTGTTGACCTGTATTTAATCCTTTGTGCATGAAGGAAACCTAGGAATAGCACTGCCGTCACCTTTCTCATCCCTCTCGTGTGCTGAAGCCCTCCACAACCTAAGCCCAAACTGACGTAACTCCCTGCCGTGGAGGGTGCTCTTTGCAGAAACCAACGCCTGTGTGCACTTAGCTGAACGGAAACCACTCCAAAGTGCCGAGATCCTCCACAATGCTGCCTTTCACCACCGCACCCGAGAAACCACTCAACCCGCAAGCCTCCACTTCCAACCACCATGGGAGAACAACAACCGCTTTAGCTTTTCTCCCTTTTCACTTGGTTTATCACTGCCGCCGCACCACACCTTCAAGTAACCACAACCCAGCTGCTGCCAACAGTGTCCTTCCTGTAGCAGCAACCCCACAGATCAGACTCGCCTCCACCGTCGCGTGCCTCTCTAAGCCATTGTTCAAACCACTGCAGGTCCCCTGTTTTTGACACCCAAAATAGAGTCGAACGTCGCACCTCCACTGCCAACAATTGAAGCTTCCCAGCCTTTTGCCGCTGTGCACCATAGCCCAGTCGCGAGGCACTGCCAGGTCGATCTCCATTCACTGCCGTAAGCTTTCGTTTCCTTCTCTTGTGTTCTCTTTTTCCTTCACTCTCTGTCTCCCTCTTGGTCTCTCATCTCTCTCTCACATATCTCTCTCACATATCTCTATCCCTCTTAGAACTGCACCGTCACTTATAAAGGAAGTCGTCGTGGAAACATTTCTGTCCAGCCACCAGGTCTGCTGTCGCACGGTGGTTGTGCCTCTCGGTGAGTATCTCGCACTTTCCCTCCCTCACTGTAACCTCTGAAACTTGTTTCTTCTTTTCCGTAGCCTTTGTAAGACCACACGTAGCCTCTAGCCAAAAATTCAAGCTTTTCACTTAATTTTAAATTACATCCCTACCCTTTTATCTAAAATTCATAACAGATTGGATTATTTTTATTCATGTGGGCTGGGTGTTTGTAAATTTGTTGAAGTATATTATTAGTAATAATGTATTTTTAATATATAAATTTTAGAAGAACATAGTAAGTGCAAAATTTTATTTTGAAATCTTTAAAGAGAAACTAATTAGCCTATTTTTATTAAATGAAATTTTTACTTGCTAACTTTTAATCAGTTTTGTTATAATTATGTTAAGAGAATTTTTTAAACTAAAGATGTATTTTTGTGGCATAGTTGTATTTAGTATAAGATTATTATGCAATTTAGAAATGACTTAGAGTATAATAGTGAGAGGAATTAAGTGGATATTGATGGTTTTAGAAAATGATGATATTTTAGGAATTATGAGAATATTAGGTTTTGTGGATTTAAAATAGGTTCTTTTAGTATTTTAGGTTTAAATATCGAAATACGTGTTTGATTGGAAATTTACGGAGATTACTTGATTATCTTATAGGTGACGATTGTTAATTGTTCGGTATTTTTTAGGAAAATTTTAAAAAGGCTAAGAAGTCCAGGTAAGCGGGGTTCCTATACTAGATTTTGCATAAAAATAAAATGGGCTGAGGTCAATTTTGGAAAATATGCATGTTTTTTTATGAAAAGAAATTTGAACTACCTCAGTTATTTATTCTGCATTACTCATGAGATTCTGTTTAAGAATAAAGTATTTTTCTGGCATGACTAGTGTAGGCATGAGTTTATTTTTTACATTCTGTTTCTGAACTATGCAAAAGAGAGCGAATATGTAATTTTATACATAAATTATGTTTTTGAGATATGATTATGTTCTGTTCTGAAGATATTTTGTACTCTAATATGATATGATGTAATTTCTGAAAACCTCTAGTACCAACTTTTCTGTTTCTTGTGCACCCACTTTGAAAACAAAGTGGTTTTCTGCGTGGTCTTTCCTATGTGCACACTCGGGGCTTTGAGAATGAATAAGGGGAAGATTCACATTCTGTTTCTGCTCAGTTAGCTACTGAGGTTTGCACAACCCTACCACGGGGGTTAAACATGGTCTCTGTTCTGATATAATAAAATAAGATGAATATATTCAATTATGTTCTGCTAAAGGAAATTTTACGTCAGAATGTTTTCTGAAAGTTTCGCTCTTATATTTTTGGTAATAGGTTATGATTTTGCATTCTGAAAACAAGTATTCTGATTCTACATTCTGAAAGAAAATATTTTGTTGAGCATTCTAAATTCTGACAAATGCTCATGTTTACACACTAGTATATGTTCTCTGCTTACTGAGTTGTTGATAACTCACCCCTTATCTTCAAATATTTTTCAGATAATTTTGATGGTTCAGCTGGAGAACAAGAGTAGGAAATTTTAGTAAGGTGTGATGATCATAGTGGAATAAGTGCCTGAGGATACAAGTGCTATTTGAGAGTCGTAGTTAGTAAATTGATTTATTTTCAGGTATTTTGATATGATGAGTTAATGATATTTTCGAATTTTTGGAGAATTTTTAATTTATGTTATTGAGAATTTCTTTGTTGTCCCCATGAAGGAACATAGATATTTGGGTTGATTAAATGAATTAATATTTTATAGAGTTTTCTGGATTTTATAGTTATGTTAATGAAGTTGATATTAAGTATTAAGAGTTAACTCTCCGGACCTTCGGGATCAAGATGTTACATTTTGGTTTTTGAGAAAGGAGAGAGGAAAAGTTGAACAAAAAATATTATAAAGTTAAAATATTGTAATAATATAATTTTATAATATTATTTTTATTTAGAGTTTTGAAAAAGTTGTAATTGTTTTTATTTTTTATTTGAACGTTTGAAAAAGTTATAATGATTAGTTTGAAAAAGTTATAAAGATTAGTTTGAAAATTTTGTATTTGAATTATGCGGCAGGTTTGGGGCCTCAGATGAGACACAAAATTCTCATCTGATCTCATTTCATCTGATCTCATTTTATTCCCAAACATAATTCAAATACAAAATTTTCAAACTAATCTTTACAACTTTATCAAACTAATCATTACAAATTTTTCAAACTTTTAAATAAAAATAAAAAAACAATTCAAACTTTTTCAAATCTCCAAATAAAAATAATAATTAGGAACCTTAATCATTAAAACAAAAATACACTTTAGCAGTTCATTTAAGCAAGTCTCAAAGTGACTGAAAATGTGTAAGGAACCTTAATCAATAAGGATTAAAATGAGGAAAATTTTAAATTGATGATTTAACTACATTTATCTTAAAATGATTTTAATACTAATAATAATGATAATACTACTAATTCTTAATTAAATTGATTATGATAATATCAAAACTAATTACAAATTGATAAATAGACTAAAATTATTTTTATGCCCTAATTTGAGGATCATTATGTTACAGTCTTGCCCCCATTTTGCTTGTTGTCTGAAATTTTTGAAAACATAAGGGTCACCTGCCGAAATGTCCTCTCTCTCCTTTCCCTCCTCATTTATTTCTATTTTGAACTCAAAGAATCATTGTATGAATGCCATGTGGCGAGATCTGGCCAAACCAAGCATCATTATTTCTTCTCATGATTATTGTCTTGAAACTCTAAAGAATACCTTGCATGAATACCAAGTAGCATGTCCCTACCCAAAACCAAGCACCCTCCTCCTTCCTTTTGGGAAACCAATAGGTGTCTTGCGTGAGTGTTAAGTGGGACTGGCCAAAATCTCCTTATATCTCCATTATCATTGCCCTCTTGAAAATTTAATAGTCTCATATGAGCATGGCCGCCAAGTGGTATGTTCTTGCCAAAACCAAAACCTCTCTCTTTCTCTCCCTCATCATTTGCTCTATTGGAACTCCAAGGGACATGTAGCAAGGGCGCCAAGTGGCATAACCCTAGCCAAACAGAGCACCCATCATCATTCTAATAGAAGCTTCCTAATAGATACTCCACATGTAACACCCCGTATCAGGAAGGGTCGGAGAATTACAACCTATCACTTACAAACCTATCTCTCCTAGCATTTAAAACTCCAAGGACTTCATAAAAAGTACACAATCTCATATTTTCCAAATAACCATAATACAAAGTCTATAAGTCATCATTACAAAATAATATAAACCAAAAGGGGGTCCACAATCTCCCAATAATCTCAACAAAATATAACGATACATCTTTAGGTCTCAATAGGCCCAAACAACATAAAATACTTCAAATACTCAAGTTAAATCATTTTACTAACAATGGTATTCTTAGGTACACAACCTTCCATCCATATCTAGCCAAGCTCCAATTTCTATTCCTGACCCCAGCTGGATAATCAATGTCATCTGAAAATATATGAAAATAAGTGGTGAGTTATCCACAACTCAGTAAGCAGAGAACATATAATAATATGTAAACATGAGCCATTTTTAGAAAGTTTGGTTTGAAGAAATAAAACATTTCATTTTCATATGCACATCTCGAAACATGTTATTAGAAAAATCATAACGACTTTTCAATTTTTCATATTCATAAACTATTTTCATATTCAAAAATCGTTTTGGCATAACATAACTGCACATCTTCATCTTATTATGTCATATCGTATCGTATCATGTCATATACCATGTTTAACCCCTGTGGTAGGGTTGTGCTATCCCCGGTGGCCAAACCAGGTAATATCATGTTGTGAAACTTCCCATTTTTCAATCTCGGAGCCCCGAGTATGTACACAAGAAAGAACACATAAAAGACCACTTTGTTTCCAAAGTGAGTGCACTCATATCATATCATATCATGTTGGTACCAACCATATCACGTGAACCAATATCATCATATCAGAACCATATTCAGAATCAGAATCAAAACAGATAAGTATGCCAAAAGTTTTCATATCCATATCATATCAAACCACGTGCTGAACACATTCATATCATTTTCAGATGATTAATAACAGATCAAAAATATTTTATATCACGTGTATAAAAATCTCAATTTTCATATTCGCTCTTTTGCACATTTCATAAACATGTCAAATATTGCTCATGTCTACACTTTTTATGTCAAAAACATTTATTTAATCTTTCATACATATTTCATGAGTGAATGCAAAACATATACTGGGGTTGTTTTTCACATTTTCTTTTTAAAATAACATGCACAATTTTACAAACCAACATCAGTTCATTTTTTTTTATACAAATCTAGCATAGAAATCCCACTTACCTGACTCTTGCGAAGAGTTACTAGAGCCTTGAACTTGAGCTCTATCAATTTCACGACCTAAACAAAAAATTATTCACTAATATGTTAATACTCCATATAAATGTGAATTCAATAAAACTAACTAAATTCTGTGATTCTATTCAGCCCACACATGATATCATTTTGCTTCGGATTCAATTCATGGTATAAGCATACTCACACAACCTCCAAAACCTTAACCCAACACGTCATGTCCAACCAATTAGCTCACTTTCATAACTCATTACGACAATGACAGCCCACAATCGTCGCAACCCAACATGACCCTCCATAACGAAAGCCCAACAACCAACATTAACTCAAATTGTAACACCTAACAATTACAAAATCGCCACATCGTATAGTCTAAATAATCATATTTATCCACCCAAACGACCATTTATCAATTCCAATAGAAACTTAAACATCCACCATAAACAACATCAAACCCAAAACACTAATATTTAAACTCGAAACAGCCAACAAATCCCAGCATAAACCACTCACACAAACAACTCTATCATCCAATCCAACCGACCCCCTTACTCCTCGGACTTAGTCCGGCACAACCACCCAGTTCACAATAAATATGAGTTAATGCAAAAATACATTTAAATCTTAAAAGTTCTTTGGGAAAATACTTACAGCGTTATAAAATAATTTTCGAATGATCACGGAAGTGCTAGAAGTGGCGACACGACAATGTAACAGTGAAAAATGGACTAAGGCCGTGGGTTTCAAAAATCCAACTTTTGAACAGGGACAAACGAAGACTTGAGATTACTAGGAAATAGTTTAGGGATGTTGGTGAAGCTAATGATGGTGGTGGTTGGCCGTGGGTGGCGGCATAGGCGGCGGTTGAAGTCCAAAAAGCTCAAATTGGAAATAGAGATGAATGGACTTCACCGACGGTGGATCGGGGCTGATGATGGGTGGGTTAGGTAGCTGGGGGGGTCACCGGTGATGTGGTGAAGAGGTAGTGGCCAAAGGTGGCGCGATGGTGGTGCACGAGTTCAAAGCGTGTCTCGGCTTGAAGCCGTGTGCGGGGGCTCACGGCGGCGCGAGATGCACTGAAAACTAAGGGGTGAGGTCGTCGGCCTGTGGGGAGACGGTTGGGAGGGGCGGTGACGGAAAAGGGGTGGCGCACGGCGGTGCTATGGAGGACGACGCACGGACGGTGAAGAGAGGGAGAAGTCGTGTGCAGGAAAGGAGAGAGAGAGGAGAAAAAGAAATGAAGAGAAAAATAAGAGAAGAAGAAAAGAAAAAGAAAAAGTGAGGGAAAGAAATGAGATCCAATTCTCACATCTTGGGTCACAAAAATGATCCAACGAAAATGATTTCAAAACAGCAAGTTAAATAAAATAATTTAAACGTAGTGATTAAATAAAAATAAAATAATTAAATCCAACAATAAACTAATTTAAAATAAAGAACAATGTAAATACGAAACAATAATTAATATTAAGAAATCATATCAAAATAATTTTCACAAATTAAAAATCATAAAAATAAACCAACGATAGATCCGATAAATTTAAAATAAGAGAATCGATATTTAAATTAATTAAAATACCCATTCAGTTAAAAATACACTAAAATACGGGGTATCACATCCTCCCTCCCTTAAAAAAATTTTGTCCTTGAAATTTGTAGGGTCAAACATTAACGCTAAGGCAAGATACAAGATACAACACAGAACATGCTTGAGAAAAACATACCATCAACAACTTCCAAACAAGCATGAGTAATGCTCTCCCAAGTCTACTCCTATAGGCGATTCCATCATACTCACATTAGTCCCCCAGTGGCACCACGTCTAGTATTCCTAAGGTGCTATGATATCCAAAATCTCATTTTCCACAAGAGCCTTAATACAACACCCAAGGAATCCTAATGATTAATAGCTTTATTCAATAATTTGTACTAACCTCAATCGACTCCTACGATATAGCTTCCAAACCTTCATTGTATTCTACCTTTGGTAACCTAAAGGCCACTTCCAAAGTTAACAATCAATAACATAATTGTTACAACTGAGTAATTAATCTCCAACTACAAGTATCGTCTCAAAAATTCAAGTCACCATTAATTCCTCAAAATCAGCACAAAATTTGAACTCCTAATTACAACCAAAATATCACGCTCCTGCTGCTCACTCTGATAATTTGCCACATGCATAAAATTTATGTCCTCATAAAAACAACACCATCAAGCACAAGGTGGCTCCATACCTACTAACCAGAAGGCTCTTACCACATTTGGGTAGAAAATACTCTTTTTCTCACAATCATGAGTTATCACTCATATTCCTCAATTAACTCTCGTGGCCTTAATCAAAATCAATATTCTGCAAAATACATCCATGATCATTAACAGAAAACCAGTATCAATCAACTTCAACATCCCAAATTAAAAACATGTAACATCACCTCAAAATACACTCGTCGCATCTAAGATAAGGAACATATCCTAAAAGGCTCGAATCCAACCCGGCCAACCAATAAGAGCGCCTATAAACTTCTACCTGACAACCTAAACCCAAATGCCCATCACCTAAATTCTGAATATCTAATCTAGTGGTGACTAAACTCACTACGAACCACTATTGATTTCACCAAAACATTATCAAAGCTTTCTTAGTAACTCGCCCACCTACTTCTACTCCTATAAGCTAGTATTAGCACGACTAATTTCTTCAATAGCACATCACTATTAAGCCTCAAGGTAAACCATACTGCTCAAATTTTCAATCCACCAAAAACTATTGCACAACACACATGGATCGTAATGCTTTATTAACTCACATACTTGATTAAGTTATCCACAGCTGATGCCTAAGTTTCAATTTCCAAGATTTTATCGTACACCATACATGGCGACCCAACAATTTCTCTTCAAGTTAAAAACAATGTCCATAATTCTCTCGACTGGACGCTCAATCTCCAAAGGAAAGTATACCCTCACAATTTAAATTCTTATGTGACCTCAAGTTACAATTAATTCCTGAAGGTAATCACAACAATCATTGCCAACCATCATTCCATTGAGTAATCCTCTTCAACTGTACACTTCAATCAACTCATCAAAAACTCAAAGCCAAGGTCTCTTGAATTTAATACTATTGTATTGACTCCTCTTCAACACCTGCCAAAACCACTTCTTCCAAGCCAAAAAAAATGAGACTAGGACCTGTACTCTCTGAAATCCATGTACACTCACCACTACTACGCATCGATG
The DNA here is from genome assembly GCF_004785595.1 of Juglans microcarpa x Juglans regia. Classification (NCBI taxonomy): domain Eukaryota; kingdom Viridiplantae; phylum Streptophyta; class Magnoliopsida; order Fagales; family Juglandaceae; genus Juglans; species Juglans microcarpa x Juglans regia. Next base: position 2,321,652 of record NC_054605.1, read on the forward strand.
TCATGCACCCTTAGCCAAAACCAATAATCCTCCAAATGTGCAAGTGATCCATCACTACCATTTTCATCATCTAGACCTATATCCTCGAAATCAACAAAAATCATTTCCTAAATCTGCACCATCTATTATCCTTAAAATTGATATGGATCAAATCCTAAACCTGCTACTATAACCACGAGCTAAAAACAATCATTTTCTGAACTAGATCAACATCTTCAATCCTCAAAAATTACATGAACTAGATCATTACCTTCCTTCCCCAAAGAAATTCTCTCCTGAAAAATTCTCATATCAGTAACTCAACTTTGATCAACCCCACTTTAATGGTTACAGAGTAATCAATCTCTAGAATAGTGCAAGCTAGTGCACCAAGTCTGAAAAGTTTTGAATTTGTAGAACCATAACCAATTCGTTGATCCTGTGATTTAAACCCTCCTCAAACCTCCGAGTTTTCTTCTCCTCTTCAGGAAATGAAAATATGAGGTGAAGCGTGATAACTCTGCAAATTTTGCAGTATTCTAGCGTACCGTCATGGTCCCTTGCACCAAGTTAGTAAACTCTTGGCCTTTAGCTTCTCAGGCTGCTTTCGAAAAAAAAAAGCGGTCGAGGAAGTTTTGCTTCAAGTGAGGCCAGCTCACTACTCCCGTTCCATCAGCTTCTTTGTTAGCTTTCTCGGAATTCCACCATCTCTTCGCTTCTCCAATCAATTTAAAAGCTGCAAATCGAACTTTCTGTTGATCAATGCACTCCAAAACATTGAATATCTCTTCAATGTTCTGAATCCAATCCTCAATTGAGTTGGAGTCGCCTCTTCCATCAAAGGTGGGAGGATAGCGTGATTAAATTGCTTGAATGTGTAGCCCCTCTCATTGTTGTTTTTGTTCAAATCTTCCAGGTTTCATACTTACGACGAGCAGCCATCTTGAGATCTTAAACTCAGTTAAACGTTCTAAGGAAAGAAAACACAATATGTATAAACAAAATATATATACCAGTTAAAATATTTAAAACAAGTTAAGGATAAATAAATGAATCAATAAAATCTTGAACTTGTTTTACCCATTCTTAGTCATATCTTTAACCAACTCATATACTCATTCCTACCATCTATGATTATAAACCCAACATCGCTCTAAACTCCCGTACATCTTTAGAATCTAAACCACAAAAATCTAAACCTTAAATCTTATAAAGATTTTCTCCTACAGTCCACAAAGTAAGCTTGTCGGATATAAAATCTCTAAACCTCAAAACTCAATCATAAAGTCTGCGAAATCTAAAACCTTAAATATCCACATAATCAGCTCTTATTCTTTACAAATCTATACCTCAAATTTGAAGTTTCTTCCTAAACCCAAAGATATCCAAAAGTCAAATGTTTAAAGTCTGCAGAACTTCAAACCTGAAATATCTCCATGTTCATGTCTTAGTTCTCAAATTTCTATATATCAAATATGAAATTACTTCTTAAACCGATAGATATCCAAAACCTCATATGTTATAGTCTGTAGAACCTCAAACTTGTCTTACCATTGAACTCATGTGCACCTTCAAAAATCTAAACCTTACATCTTATAAAAGATCCTTACCTATAGTCAACAAAGTAAGCCTACTTGATCTAAAACCCCAAGTGTAAAGAAAGCCATTTCTTAAAATCTGAAAAATCTAAAGCCTTAGATCTCTTCAAAATCTTTTTACCTCAATTGTCATGAAGATCAATTCTTAAAATCCACACAATCTAAGACCTCAAACGTCCTAGAATATATTCTGAAAGGTTGCCGGATTCTAAAAATTTAAATACAAATAAAATCATTTCTTATAGTCTACAATTTCCATACCTTCAGTCTGAATCAACTTCCTAGCGCAAAGATATTCAAAACCTCAGATTTCGTAGGCCACTCACCCTGAGTATGCAAAAGCTCAAACCAAATATCTTTAAAATCATGTCCTAGTGCTTCAAAATTCTAAAACCTTAAATGTCATCAAACACCTTATTATAATATGCAAAACCTCAAATCTGGATTTCGGTCAAACTTATGTAAACATCAAAATCTAGACCTCCAAGTCATGTCCTACAACCTTCAAAATAAACTAATCAAGTCTAAAACCTTAAACTCCCATAACTTAATCCATAAAGTCTGCAGAATCTCAAACCTGACTTTGATACCAACTGTAACGTCCCATACTCGGAAGAGTCGGAGAATTACTACCTGTCACTTGCAAACCTGTCTCTCGAGGCATTTAAAACTCCAAGGACTTCATAAATAGTAAACAATCTCATATTTTCCAAATAACCATAATACAAACTCCACAAGTCATCATTACAAAATAACATAAACCAAAAGGGGGTCCACAATCTCCTAAAAATCTCAACGAAATAAAACGATATATCTTTAGGTCTCAATAGGTCCAAACAACATAAAGTACTTCAAATACTCAAGTTAAATCTTTTTACTAACAATGGTACTCTTAGGTCCTCGACCTTCCATCCATATCTAGCCAAGCTCCAATTTCTATTCGTGACTCTCAGCTAGGTAATCAATGTCATCTGAAAATATATGAAGATAAGGGGTGGGTTATCCACAACTCAGTAAGTAGAGAACATATACTAGTATGTAAGCATGAGCCATTTTTAGAAAGTTTGGTATGAAAAAATAAAACATTTCATTTTAATATGCACATCTCGAAACATGTTATCAGAGAAATCAGAGCAACTTTTCAATCTTTTCATATTCATAAACCCTTTCCATATTCAAAAACCGCTTTGGCATAACATAATTGCACATCTTCATCTTATTATGTTATATCGTATCGTATCATGTCATATACTATGTCATATCGTATCGTATCGTATCGTATCGTATCGTATCGTATTGTATTATGTTAAAAAGGACTTGGACAGGTAAACATTCCAAAGTGTAAGGAACATTCTTAAAAGGTTTTCTAATAGGTAAGTTTTAACTACCATGGCCCAAGATCCACTAATTCTATACTTACTCAGGCCCAATAAAGACTTAACATGACCAAAGTCCTAACTTTAAATTGGGGTATCACAAATATCCTCTTGCAGGAGCTTGCCACTTGTGTTCTTTATTGTTATGAATAGTTTGGTTACTCATATTTCATTTTCTTGCTTCAAGGAAATCATTAAGTAACTACTTGGTTTGACTCAACAAAATATTTGTATCCAAAAAGGATCCGTAAAAAATTACAAAGTTTTTTCTTAAGCACAACTTTCTCATTATTATAACAGATTTATCAAATTCTTGCCTATCCAGTTGTTTATGCAGTATTTCTAACGATTGCAGAAAATTATCTACATTATCATCCATTTTATGGATTCCTCTATTTCCTACACTCCAAACACCCCTTGTAGCTTTACATCGCCAAAGAACATGTTCAATACTTTCTGTGTCCATATTGCATATGGTCATATGGGGCATTTGTCATCTTCTGTTAGTTTCCTCTTAGCCAATAGTTTCCTTTTAGTCAAATTTGCCTTGGTAGGTAGTCCATTATGACATGCTTTCTATAAGAACAATTGCAATTAGAGTGTTAATACTCAAAATCCTCTTCCATGTCGTTTGCCTATGGTTCAACATAGATGATTCTTATGCACTTCTTGCTTCTAATTGCTAGTATAGGTGGTAAGCACTCTTGGCATTAAACTGTCCATTTTGGGTGTAGTTCCATATTAATTTATCTTTACACTCTTGTATGCTAAGGGGCACTTGTATAATAGCCTTTGCGTCCTCTCCATTGAAAGTATCCCTAATAAGATTCATCTTCCATCTTTTAGTAGTTTCATCTATCAAATCATTGACAATGGTTGAAGGTGGCAATCCCTCAAGGTGGGGTTTGAAATATGAAAGAAATAGGCTTTGGAATCCTTTCATCCTTCAAAACTGAAACATATCTCCTATTTTTAGTCCTCCATACCACACATTCTCTACGCAGTCCTTTTGCTGAAATGATAATCTTCTAGACATAAGATGGATGATGACCCAAAGTGGCATGAGAGTAACCACATTGTTGATAATATTTCCCTTTCATGACCTTTGCTGCTGGAGATCATGTTGGGTTTTCAAGTAATCACTAGCCTCGTTTTGCGACTAAAACATTCTAAATCTTTGAGACCAAGACCACCCACCTCTTTTAATTATTGCTTGTTGGTAAGCCTAAATACTTCTCATAACTCAAATGCACCACACCCCAGCTACATTTGTCACGGTTCTCTGTGCTTCTTGATTAGTGTTCTTGATAAAGAAGATAGATGTTTTATCTCGATTTAGCTATTGTTTGGACGCCAATTCATATTGTCAAAAAGTTTATTGTAATTTCCACCATTCCTGCATATTAGTCTTACAAAACAAAATACTTTCATTTGCAAAAAATAGATAGAAGGACTCGAAAACCACTTCTTGCAATTGGAACCCCTTATATATAACCCAAAAGTTATGCTTTACTAAGAATATATGTCAAAGCTTCAGAAGATATAAGGGGGAATATGATATTTTTGTCTAAGCCCTTTTGAAGAAAATATTCTCTCGCTTGATTCTCCATTAATCAAGAGATAATAAAAAACTGAGTTAAGACACTTCATAATCAAAGCAACTCATTTCTCTTTAAAACCCATCTTCCTCATGACTAGTCCAACTAAAAACCACTCCATTATGTCATATGTCTTGCTCATGCCCAGTTTTAGTGCCATGTATCATTCTCTTCCATTCATCTTTGTATTCATCGAGTGTAATGTCTCATAAAAAACTAAAATATTATCAGTGTACGAGAAATGGAGACATATTGCTAGTTAGCAGTTAAGATTTTATGGAGTGCATTTGTAACACAATGCTAAGTTTTTGAGTGTTTTAAATGCAGTAATATTGACAGAGTCACTACCTACGTTGATTTAGGCCCAGTTTGTATTCGCAAGTAATCTCAACTCATTTCAACTCATCTCACTACTATTCATTATTATTCATCAACTTTAACTCACAAAATCACTACTATTCACAACTCATCTCACTACTATTCACAACCTATCTCAACTCATCTCAACTCATCTTCGAATCCAAACGATACCTTAGACTTGTTGAATAATAAGGGTAATCCCTGAAAGTTTAGAAGTTGGATGATCATAAATTAACTTTGTGATATCGTTTCTCAAGTAGAAAAATAAGATGCTAAAATGTGCTCTGCGGGCACAAGATTGGGTTTTAACTTTTGAGAAATAAAAAGTTTTTTCGCTACTTTTCAGATAAATTTCTTTTAGAAGCACAATGGTATGAGTTATATAATGAGAATAATCCTTTGCTATATCGTGACTTGTTGATGTTCATTGAACTGTAGTGTGAAGTATCAGCTACATTACATTACTGTAGTGTGATTAGTCTGTACAATGTAAATTCAATAATGGAAAGATTATATATTAAAAGATGGTAAATAAATAGTCGACCAAGAGAATATAACTCCACACTTTATCTTGTTTTATTCAATTGAGAATATTCTATTTATTGAGAAATAATAGGCCTCTAGAGAGTATCACTGAAAATTACTTAACAAAACTAGATGTAATAAATTATATTATAAAGTTAATTTACTAAGGTTAAATATTAAGATAGTTCCTATGTTCTGCCTTTTGGGCATATTGATTATTGATTCTTATACTTTGTTTTTTATATTTTACTCCATGTGCTTTTTGAGATGCCTCTAACTCCACATTGGACTCTTTTACATTTTATCACATCTTAGAGCACTAGCATCAACTTGGCTATCTAATCTGCCAAAGTTTGTGTAAGGTGGTTTTTCCTCCCTATCGGCCCATACATCGAGCCCACAAGAGACCATGGGGGAAGCGAGTCAAAGAGCCTGGCCAAACCCAACAACCCTCCACTACGAGGAGTTAGTGGGCCTTTGTAGAGTACTCAGCCAGGGAGCAAAATCCACCCTCGAAGCAACCCATACATGGAGAAAGCAGACAGTAATGGGAGATGGGACTCGTCGTCCTAAAACCACCCCATTGACACCTTACCCTTGGGAACCTGCTCAGGCAGGCGGGTGTAAAATATGGAGAACCCTTTATCTCTTGATAGCAAGCATGGAGGGGCTCAACGGGAAACACCAGTTAGATAATGTGAGTTAGGGAGCCATGCCGCATTAATGACGTTGCCTCAAAAGCCATGCTGCATTAATGATGTCGCCCCAGAAGCCACGCCACATTAAAAGGGTTCTGACAAAGGAACATTAGAAAGGGCATAGGTTCCTTAGAGTCAGGGACAAGTGATCCCCATCAGAAACTTAGTATAAAAGCCGATCCCCAGGTATGAAGAACTCTCTCTCATTCCTCTAAACTTATGCACAGACTACTAAAAAGATATACTGACTTTAGCATCGGAGACTCCTCGGCTACCACTAAGGCCCCCTATTCCTTAAATGTGTAGGTGAAAGCCCAAAGACCCAAAACACGACATTAACAATGGCACCATCTGTGGAATCTCTATAGACTTCATGTGTCCTTTCTATGCCTACGACAACTCGTTCTCAGACAACTTGGGGACAAGAAGCAGCAACGTCAACATACATGGAAACAAGGGTCGCCACAATAGAACAACTGGTAGGAAAGCTAATTATTGAAGTGGAAACCCTTCGAAGAGAAAATGAGATGCTCAAAGTAACCACCAACAGACCAAAGAATGATGCAGGACCAAGTGACAACGAGTGCATGGGATCTAGAAACACAAGAGGGGGGAGGTGATACGGAAGAAGAAAGGAAAAATATGCAGGACAAGCTAAGCAACCTCAAGAGGAAGTACGAGGAGATGGCGAAAAAGATGGGCACGTCATCGTCGGTAGACTAATTGCTCACTAGCACAGGCCTCCCATACAATGAGGAGGTGATGGTCGTGCCCCTACCACCAAAGTTCTGGGTGCCCCTCATGGACATGTATGATGGGACTAGAGATCCCCTCGGACACCTGAAAACCTTCAAAGCCTACATGACTCTACATGGTTTCCTAGGAGAGGTGGCTTGTAGGGCCTTCTCGCTGACTTTGAGGGGATCGGCAAGAGTATGCTTCGAGTCTTTGGTGCCCGGGTCCATAGACAGCTTTAGGGAGCTAGCTCGTCTATTTGTCACATAGTTAATGGCGAATCGAAAAAGGAGATGCCCCGCAGCGTACCTCCTCACCATCAAGCAGGAGGAAGACGAGAGCTTGAAGACATACCTATCCAGATTTAACAAAGAGTGGATGACTACAGTTGGCCAGGATGAGAAGATAACTATGTCTGACCTCTTGGGAGGAGTGTGGCCTCGATCCTAGCTCATGGCAGAGTTGGCGAGAAGAACTCTCACCACCTTATGAGAATTCATGGACCAAGCCTACAACTATATCAATGTTGAAGATATGCTTTGGGCCTTAATGGAGCCAAGGAGGAGAGAATTGGAACAGGCGGAGAAAAGGGCAAAGACACTGCTCAGAGGTAAGGCACGTGAGAAGCCGGAGAAGGGGCCATGTGACAACAGGAGGAAGAAGCCCCTACGAAAGCCCCAGGCCCTCAATTTGACCGGCCAACGCTCACCATCCAAAAAAATGACCACCAGCCAGCCCAAGAAGACGACTATAGGAGTGCCATCTGTCGTTATTGCACCTACCACCAGTCCCCCACCCGAAGGCCAGAGCTAGAATGGAGGAGGAGGTCACGGGAAAAAAAGTGCGGAGATGATGAGAAGGCCAAGAAGGGAAGGGAGCCCGAGGCAGAGAGTAGCCATGCAGGGATCTCAGCGCGATTGCCCCCACACACAGCATCAAGGAGGGCCGCCACTAGGGAAGATCAGAACTATTGCAGGAGGCTTCGCAAGCAGAGGCTCAACCTCATCAGGGCGGAAAGTGCACTCAAGGCGGGCGAGATACTAAGAGGTGTATTCGGCGGAGTGCCGCCTCGCCAAGTACAGAATGAACTACCTAGCCCCAATCATTTCCTTTGGAGAGGACGATGAGGAGGGGTCCTTTATCTGCATAATGTTGCCTTGGTGGTGACTATACTGGTCGCTAACTTCACCACTCGATAATGGCAGCTCCCCAGATATCCTGTTTTGGGAAGCCTTTACGCGAATGGAAATAAACGCCTCTCGACTCTAACTAGCCCTGTGCTATTGAAGGGCTTCTCCTGGGACATGATCCAGCCAGTTGAAACCATCACACTGTCCTTCTTAGCGGGTTGCACCCCCTCGACATCCTGGTGGGGAAGGCCCCCTCATTATACAACGCCATAATTGGCCGATCCACCCTCAACAGCTTAAGGGCAATAATATCAACCCAACACTTGAAGATGAAGTTCCCAAGTGCTCAGGGGGTGGGAGAAGTTTGAGGAGAACAAGTCCTAGCGCGAGAGTGTTACACGCAAGAATTGAAGCCAAAGGGTGGCGGGGTGCACATGGTCCACGCCCATGGGATGCCGAGCATTTGCGGGAGCTTCACTACGAAAGAACCTTATGACTTGTAATTTACATTTCCACATCGATGTATAAATGCTATTAATAAGAATGTGGCTTTTCAGGAATAACACGTAATCTCCATTGACATAATCTTCATCGATGTAATCTCCGTTGACATAATCTCCACCAATGTAATCTCCATCGATATAATCTCCTCCAAAGAAATCTCCACCAACGAAATCTCCATCAACATAATCTCCATCGATGAAATCTCCACCAACATCATCGCCACCAATGAAATCTCCATCGACAACTACTTACCTCCCTGCGAGGCACCAAAGGGATGAGTTACGCCAGAGGCTACTCTATCCTTTTGGTGGTGGAGAGTGGGCCAGCCCTCAACTGCTTGACACTTACCTTCCTCGTCAGCGTCAACAGGCGGGAGCGGATTTAGTCTTACACTGCCCGACAACTTACGTCCCCTCAAGAGATAGAGGGTGAAATGAGCCTATTATTATAACAACTTGTTTATAACTATGTAATAAAATAATATTACTTTAAATTTTATTTTGACTTTTACTTTTGATTTGATGGGTTTAAATTTAATAAAAAATATTATTATGTTTAAAGTTGTCTATAAATTGTGAATAGGTTGTAAGCCTATCACTACTCTTATAAGTAACCAAGTCACCTTGACATATACTACCCATTTTCATATGAAACTCTCACATCCCTTAGATTATACCCAACCACTAACAAGTCAATTTTACATGTTCCTTTTTATCCAAAAACTTCCCAATGCCATCATCAACCAATGGATTTCACACACAACTCTCATTATGCATAACTTCCCTATACAGTTCAGATCAGCATGAACCCACGTATGTCACCTCCTTATCTTCTCGATGACCATAACCGACCCTCACTCTACGGCAATCACAAATAGATTTCCGTTCAAACACATCAGTGCCTTCCTTCTATCTATATGAGCCCTCATATCCCCCCCCTCTCTCTCTATATATATTTTTCTTTATTTTTCTCTCACTTTCCTTCCTCACAATCACAGAACCAATGGTTTTTGCTTTTATTATTTCAATATTGTAGTAGTTAGTTAGAGAGTCATACGGTGCTAGGGTTGCGATGTCTGCCGTTGGGGGCCTGCAGGTGGCCTCGGCGTCTGCTAGCTGGTGGACTTTTGCTGATATGGTGGCCCAATCTCCACAACCTCTCCTTGAGGTGGATGAGTGGAGATTCCTTTGAGGCCACCGAAGGTTTTGGATGGTGAGACCTTCATCAATTTCTCCAAGGAGGAAATTGAAAGGTCTGCGAAGCCATTTTAGTTCTCCCTTGTCTTGAAGTTTTTGTGACAACGACCTTCGCTGGACTCTATTAGGGTGTTTACTCGGGGTAGATGGGGTTTGGATTTTTAGCCTATGGTTTCAGTGATGCCAAATCCCAGATCTGTTTTTGTGAGGTTTTCCAATGAGGTGGATTTTATCAAGGCTTTTCGAAGGAAACTTGTGAAGTGGAGAGGGTGCTGTACCGGGTGTTTATTGGAGCCTAATTATTCTGAGGAGTTTGAGCCAGAGGTGTTTCCTGTTTGGATTATGTTGCCGGGGTTACCCCCGAATTTCTATCATGAATCGTTTCTTAAGATATCACTATGCCATTTGGAAACTATGTGTGTAAAGATAATTGTACTTGATGTGCATCTCGCACTGATGGTGCTAGGGTGTGTATTGAGATGAATATTGCCAATGATCCGATTGATTCATTCTGGATTTGTATGCCACCTCAAAAGGGGAGTTTTCTTTAGCATGTGGTGTACGAGACTTTACTGGCATATTGCAAAAAGTGTTTGATGCAAGGACATAATCTTAATATGTGTAAACAGATTGGAAAGCAGTAGGATGAAAAAAAGAAAGTTGATGGTGGTAAACAAGGTCAAAGACAGGTTTGGAAGGATAAGCAGGCTTTAGACCCAAATGAGATATAGAAAGCTATGGAAATGAAGGTTTTGAACGAAACAGATGTCTCGAATTCTAATATGAGTAGTGATGCCCTGAAAGGCAGTGGTTCTGGCATTGCGCTGGAAGGAAATATGCCGAATGTGTCGTCTTCTGTTCTTGAGGAGGGGGCCGAAGTCTTGAAGGTCAAGGAAGCGGATGATCATGCTCAGAGAGAAGATAATGTCGATTAACTCTGCAGTTGTTCTTGTGGAATCTTTGGCAAAATCTGGTATAGGACTGTAGGGTATCATTGTAAATGGAGCATGGCGATGGTTTTTTGGGGTTCCTGTTTAATCAAGTGACGAGACTAGGGGATGGTACGGAATTCAACGTGGTTGATGAAGAATTTTGTGAGATGATGTTGGTCAGCAGGATGATACTTGTGATGTGAAAATTAGATCTGATTCTGGGAGGGAAGAGGATGTATCACATTTATGTAAAGAGAAAGATTATGCCTCGGATCTTGATGGCTTGAAAGGGAAAAATGATGAAATTTCTACCAGAAGCTCGACCAGGGCTAAAAGCAAGCCCCAAGAATGAATTTATTATGCATCCAATTATATATTGGAATATTAGGGGGTTAGGTACTTTTACAAGCAGATTGAGGAAGCTTTGTAGGAAGAATAAAAATGGCATTTAGGTTTTGGCGGAGCCGTTTCAATCTGGTAGAAAATTGGATAAGGCGCGAAATGATTTTGGATTTTTGGCTTGTTTGTCTAACGAAGAGGAAGGGGGAAAGTTGTGGCTTTTGTGGAGATTTGATGTGCTGGTATCAATGGTGATTGCGTCGAATCAGTCAATTACAGTTCTTGTGAAAGATAGAGATGAAAGAATTTTTTATTCATTTGTGTATGCAAAATATTCTCAATATGAGCAAAGGGAGTTATGGGAGGAGTTGCGTAATGTAAGTCTGAATGGGGTCCCGTGGATTGTCATGAGAGATTTTAATATTATTAGAAGAAATTTTGAACGCAGAGGAGGAAGACTAAGATTAACTTTGGCAATGGAAGATTTTAATGATTTCATTGATGAGGTGGGGTTGCATGATATGAGTTTCTTTGAGAATTAATTCTCTTGGTGTAATGGACAAGAGGGAAGATCAAGAAGCTGGTCGAGAATTGTTCATGTGTTGATGAACAATGATTCTCATACAAAATTTCCTGGTGCACTTATGAGATATATGGATAGATTGACGTCGGATCATTCTCCAATAGTGGTTTGGATGGTAGGCGATATGGTTTTCTGTTGTTTAAATTTCAGCAGATGTGGATAACACATGATTCTATTAAGGATTGTGTGGAAAAGGCTTGGGTGGTTGATGCTAAGGATAGTGGTATGGGGAGGCTTGTCCGGAAACTGAAAAACACCAAAGTGGCATTAAGAAGGTGGAATAAAGAAGTGTTTGGTAGAACTAATGGGAATATCACGAGGTTGGAAGATAGGCTGTCAAAATTAGAAGGTAATTTGCAGGATGATTATTCAGAAGAAGATGAACATGATTTCTTGTGTACAAAAATTGAATTGCAAACTTGGATAGACCACGAGACTATTAGGCTGAGGCAACAGGCTAAACATAATTGGTTGGACAAGAGGGAGGCGTCAGATGAATTTTTCAGTGCTCATGCTTCTAAATCATGTACGGTAGTTAATGAGATGAGACTTCATGATGGCACACTGTTATCATCTTCGGAAGAGGTCCATGATGGGGCGGTGATGTATTTCGAGCAGTTCTTGGGGCACAAACAGGTTGGTTCTTTACCTATTCTTTCTTCTATAGTTAGTAGAGCCATTTCTAAGCGTGATAATGAAATGATATATCAGCTCCGTTCAGTCCAAGTTATTAAAGCCGTTGTTTTTTCCATCCTTGTGAATAGTAGCCCTAGCCTAGATGGATTTGGGTTAGGTTTTTTTAAGCTTGTTGGAGTATTGTGGAGAAGGATGTTGTTTGCGTAGTCCATGATTTTTTTCGAGGTACTGAATTCCCTCGGTTTCTTCTGTGTCAGCTCTAGTACTTATTCCAAAGGTTGAAAATTCGGCGTCCTTTGAAAAGTTTAGACCAATCAGTTTATGTTTGGTGTTTTATAAACTATGCTCCAAGATTCTTGTAAATCGTTTGGCTACTATTTTACCTTGCACTATATCCTAGGAACAATGTGCTTTTATTAAAAGCAAGGAGTATTTTTTAGAATATTAGTCATACTCAGGAGATGGTTCATTGTATTAATAAACCTATGAGGGGTGGAAATGTTATCCTTAAAATTGATATGGCTAAAGCTTATGATAGTTTGGATTGGGAGTTTTTGTTCCATGTGTTGGCAGGTTTCAGTTTTTCTGAGGTGGTGTGTAACTTGCTTCAAAAATGTGTTACAACACCATTGTTTTCTATTGTGATGAATGGCGTATCCAAAGTTTTCTTTAAAGGGGGTTGTGGGTTGAGACAAGGAGATCCTCTTTCACCCTATTTATTCATTATGATTGAAGAAATGTTGTCTCAGTTGTTGAAGAAAGTGCTTGTAGAGAATAAAATAAAGGCTTTTTATCACCCTCGGAATACTCTACTTATTTCTAATTTATTCTATGCGGATTATATTGTCATTTTTTCTAATGGTGGTAAATCTTCCCTTAAGTCCATTGCTGACATTTTAAGAAAGTATGAGTTGTGGTCTGGAAAATCTGTTAGCAAAGAGAAGTCTTCCATTACTTTTGCAAGATATATTCCTCCTTCTAGGCGACGACTATTGTTTCAGATGATGGGTTTTGTGGAAGAATTGTTTCCGTTAAATACCTTGGAGTTCCTATTATTTCAGGAAGGTTAAAAGCTATTCATTTGGAGGATTTGATTGGTAAAATAAAAAAGAGATTGGAAGGATGGCAAAACTGATTTCTATCTACTGGGGCTCAGCTACTGTTGCTGAAACATGTGCTTTTGAGTTTACCGATTCATCTCATGTCCATTGTTCAGGTGCCTTTAATAGTTTTGAGGATGTTAAATTGATATTTTAGCAATTTTTTCTTGGGGATGGTTGAGGGGAAACCGAAAAAACATTGGTTGGCATGACCCATTTTATGTCAACCTGTAGGGGGAGGAGTGGGTTTGAGGAAGTTTCAAGATATTCAAAAATCCTTGCATATGAAATTTGCTTGGAAAATACTTGTGGATAATTCTTTGCGGTCTCAATTCTTTTGTGCAAAATATATTCATAACAAACATGTTTCTTTTGATTGATTGTAATAAGGGTTTCAGTTTTGGAGATCAGTTATTCATTGTATGTCAGAAATGCTTCGTTTGTCGAAGTGAAGTGTCAAAGAAGGAAATGTGTCTTTTTGGCGTGATAGGTGGCTTGAGGAGGGGCCATTGATGCAGCTACAACCAATATGTGAGAGACCAAATTTGCTAATAAAAGATTGCAAACTGGATTCTGTTTGGGATGTTGTTCTGCTTCAAAGTATGGCTGGAGAGGATAGAATAACTGAAATTATGAAGGTCTTGAGTAAGTGCAGCAATGGGGCATATTGTTTGGTACGACTAGATAGTGTGGATGGAAAATTTTCTACCAAAAGTGCTTGAGATTGCATTCGAATACGAGCACCGAATAATAGATGGTTGGATTGGGTGTGACACTCTTGTTTGCCAAAAAATATGCCGGTGACTATATGGAAGGCTATGCTTAATGGTCTTAGTGTTTATGAGTGGATTAGATCTGTTGGGATTCCTTTAGCTTCAAAATGTGACTGTTGTTTGCATGGGGACTATGAAAATCTGGACCATGTGCTAGCTAAGGGGGATATTGCCAGAGAAATATGGAGAAGAAGCTATATGTTGGTGGGGTTGCTATTTGTGGAAGGGGCAGTTGGAAAGATATGGTTGAAATATGGTTTCGTAGAGCATCTCAGACATCTCAAACAGGGCAGTTGATTGGCTTGTTATTGAGAATTATTATTTGGTGTCTTTGGATGAGGAGATGTAGAGCTCGTATGGAAGGTATAGTTGATAATGTTGCTACAATTTGGAGGCATATTATGTATTGGGCTTCTCGAATTGGGGAGAAATTAAATACAAGAAGGTGTATATCTAAAAGAGATGAAGATATCTTAATAGTCTTGAATGTTCCTATTAAACCGACCAAGAGAAGAGTCCTAAGCTGGTGTACTAGAAGAAGCCGAAAGAAGGTTGGATAAAGCTCAATATGGATGGATGCAATCGTGGGAATCTAGGTGTTGCTGGTGCAGGTGGTGTGCTGAGAATTCATGAAGGAAAGCTTCTATATGCTTTTGCCATTTTAGTGGGGTCTAGTTCAAATAATTTTGCAGAGATGATGGGTTTGTTGTATGGCCTTAGGCAGGTGAAAAGAATGGGAGCAAGTCGTGTGGTGCTGGAGCTTGATTCCTTGGTTGTTGTTAATTGGGTCATAGGTACACAGTATAATCTTTGGTATTTGGAAGACTATTGGCGTGAAATTATGGAAGTGCTTCATCAGATTGATTTTCGAATGCAGCATGTTTATCGTCAAGGAAATAATCTGGCGAATTACTTGGCACGTATGGGTGCGGATGGAATCTCGAGTTCGTGGGATCGCTTAAGGGAGTTGCTAAGGGAGGTGAGAGGTTTGTTGAGATTGGATTATTTGGGTTTGCCATATCTGATATTGTGAGGTTTTTTTTTCTTTACTTTTCTTTACTTTTCTTTTCTTCTTCTTCTTCTTCTTCTTTTTTTTTTTTTTTTTTTTTTTTTTTTTTTTTTTTTTTTTTTTTTTTTGTACTGGGTCATTTTGGTGTTGTTGGTATGTTTTGAGTCGTTTGAGTTTTAATAAAGGTATTCCTCCGTCAAAAGTGAGACTTTTTAATAAAGAGGACCATATTTGTTAAAAATAAAATAAAAATTCATGGCACCACTTTGTACTTTGTTTTCTCGGTCTCTTTGCTTCTCCAGAGCATATCCTTCCTTTTCAATGGATAGTGGAGGCCTTTGGCCTTCCAATATAAAGAGCATGTCAGACTTCAACCCATGTGCTGCATTTTTTTTTTTTTTTTATAGGAAAACAACTTCATTTTATAATGGAAACAAGCCATAAACAAATTACAAAAATTGTTTATCAATCCAAGTAACATTTTCAACAAAAGAAGGTGCACTCTGCCACCAAATTTGCATATTAGTAGCACTCCATACATGTCTTGCTAGTCGATGTGGAGCTTCATTTGCTAATCTCTTGGTATGTTGTAGCTTGCATTCCTTAAAGCCTTGCATTAGCCTTCTAACTTCCTGCACCAGTGTTCTTTCAGGAGTAAAAGACTTAGTTCCACTATTAATCTCTTCAATCATCAACAAGAAATCACTTTCAAGGGTGAGATTATCATTCCTATGTTCACAAAGTTGTAAACCTCTTAACATTGCTAATACCTCTATGCTTTCTGGTTCACATACCTCACATTCTACTTTATTGACTACCATTAACACTTCCCTAAGAATCTCTTAAGATAGACACATGCTTTCTTCTTATCAAAGAACAATGTCCCGTTTACATGTGCTGCATTTAAGTGTTATTATTTTAACTTTTCCATGGTTCCTTTAAATCAACCAACATGCTATCATCACTTATTGGTTATTACTAAAATGCCATTCGAGGGTTTTATAAAAATGCCTATTATCCCTCTACCACACGGGCCTTGGTGTGCTGTCGCAGGCAACCAAAAATAAGACCTATACTCCTAAAACTACATGTAGTAGTGCAAGTAAGGATCGTTCCCACAGAGAATATTTAGCCTAGTTTTATGCTACGTGAACAAGGATTGGGGGAGGTTTGAGTATAACGAAAACAATTCTAACAAGAACATCTAAGGATCAATTCAAATTAAATTATCGAAATCAGTCAAAAGAACAAACCTTGGTCTAAGTCAACATTCACCATCGAAATTTTACAACTGATCATCGATGCAAGTATATATTAATTCATACTTTGAATATTCGTTATTGGAATTATTTTCTTATCTCTCCTTAGTCGCAGTTAATTAGAAAACAAGCGATCTAATTAACCTTAACTACTAAACAACCCAAGACAAGCGCTAAGGTTTAATTTAGCAGCAACCTTAAGAATTAGAGAGATTGATGAAGCTAAACAATACAAGCACATGCGGTTGCATTTAATTTCGTTGAGTGTTCTTCCTAAGATCTAATAATTTTTTACGTAGTAAATCATCAAATCTTAGTTACTTCACAAATTAGAGAGATCAAACAAATTACGAATTTGATGTCTAATCTAGCAGTAGATTGCAACGAATAATAAACTAGTAGGCCTCCTAGTAATTAAACGAGCCAATCATGAAAATAGGCACGGAAAAACATCTGATACTCAAAGCATAAATTGAACACTTAAAATAAATTAGATCTCACAATTTTATTGATTCCGAGACTTCCGTTTCCTTCGACCAATTATGAAAGTTTAGCCACACAAGTCCATCATGAAAACTGGAAGGAGAAGTTGGAGAAGAGGGGAGAGAGATGCCCTAGTATGATGATTTCCTCCCTCTTTTACACGTCCATGCCTCCTATTAGAATCCTACAAAATTTTCTAAAATATTCTATACATTATCCTCAAATAAACATATCCAAATTGACTTAATTAAGAAAAATATTAAAAATAAAATAGAGTCCTAATATAACTAGAAAAGTGGTGTTTTCAAGCTGTAACTTCCGTGCACTAGATCTCCAAAACGTCTGTAATTAAATCGCATATTTGAATTGCACGATAAGGCCAAATGTTCTGGAATGTCAGCAGTGCAGGTGCGTCAACTTCAAGCCCGATTTCAACCTTGATGCAGCCAGTATCTTTCAAAACTCAAAACATGAAAGTTGTAGAGATTTGTCTTGGTTCCATAGCATTTTGAATCATCTCAATCGGAACTTGTATGAGAGAGTTAACTTTTGCATTCTCATCAAATTCCCCCACACTTAACTTTTGTTCATCCTCAGGCAAAACTCAAATTCACTTTCCCAAAAGCACCAAGGTTGCTACGCCATCAATAAAGAACAATGAAGCTCTTCAAAACTCATAACATATCATGAACAAACATTCTTTACAATTAGTTAGTAAGCATTTTCACTCAAAGATGGAGTAAACTAAATACGTAGACCCTCACGGAAACAAACACTCGACTTTCATACATTTGAAGGGTAATTGTTTCGCTCAAATTCATTCCAATGGAAATGATCTACCATAGGCTTGCATATCTTCTCATTCTCCACCATTGGGATCACATGCATAATACAAATAATAAGGAATTTTCAAGGGTTGTAACGGGATTTAGGATCAAGGTGGGAAATATTTGGGAGTGTAGCTCAAAAGCCATCGAAACTAGTGGAGCAAAAATGAATCAACTCAAGCCCGAAAGTATAAGACATGTAAAACCAACCACTCCATTCAACAGCTTCTTCAATTTGGCTTTAAAACATTTAAACCATGTAAAACTCTTGCATTGAAAAAGAGATCGTTCAAAAGGATAGGGAACGATCATTCACAATAGCTTCCACCTTGTATATATCACTTATAAACAGACCCCTTTATTAGAATTTTTAAGAGGAATTATGAACATGGATAGTTTGTAATATCAAAAGCAATTTCCTCTATCACTTCCTTTCTTCTTCTTCTTCTTCTTTTTTTTTTTTTACTCAAAATTACATCAACAATAGAACTCACAAATTGAGAATGAGAACATGTTCCATTTCACCAGTCATAGCCATACCACAAATCTAGACACCCCCACACATATTTCTTGCACACCCATACATATCATAATGATGAACAATACTCCACTAGCTTTACGGCTTGGGTAAAGGCATTATTTTTTGGGTTTAAAGCTTGTAACGTGGGTTCACAATAAACGAAAAAAAAAAAAATCAATAAAGCTCAAAAGGGTTCAACAAAGGGAAAAATTAATTACAAGGTAGGCTATTTGACTTATGTAGCTTATAACAAAAAGGGCCGTAATCATGTTCACGCATGCATGTGTCAATATGACCTCGAAGAGAATAAGGCAAGTTCTAAAGAAATAAATCCATGGAAGAATATCTCATATGAAAGAAAATAGTGAGACTGATATGGATGTGTCAGTCTAAAGGCTCAAAATCTCACCTGCTTTTGTCTACTAAATTTAGTCACTATCATTCTCAAGGAAAATAACTAGACTAATTAATTCTAAGTTGAAAGATTATTTATTCAATCATGTTATGAATTTTTCAAGCTTAATTGAATATTGCTCATGACACACACAACCAAAAATCGTTGAAAACCACAAAGACAAAAAGCAAATTTAAAAAAAAAAAAAATTAAAACAAAACCTAAATCCCCTACCCCATACTTAAAACTTACATTGTCCCCGATGTAAGGTGAAATGCAAAGAAAAGGCAAAAAAAACCAAAATATAAATGCAAGAATAAGAAAACAAACTCCCCTTAGGTTGCCTACCAAGCAGCGCCTTTGTTTATTGTCGTTGGCTCGATTCAAGGCTTTCTTCTTCAATTAGTATAAATCTGATTCTCAAGGTCCAATTTTGCCACATTCTCTACTTGGAAACCTTCATAGAAAGTCTTAAGTCTATGGCCACTCGCCTTGAACACTTTGGAAGTTGCTAAACTTTGAATTTCAACTGCATCATGAAGAAAAACATTAGTAACAACAAAAGGTCCAATCCAACGAGAATGCAACTTACCCGGAAACAAACGAAACCGTGAATGGTATAGAATGACTTTTTGACCAATTTTAAACTCCTTCCTAGAGATCATCTTGTCGCGAAAAGTCTTCGTATTTTCCTTGTAAATCCTTGCACTCTCATAGGCATCATTGCGAATTTCCTCTAACTCGTAATTGCAACTTCGTTCTCCAATTTCATCCATCTTCATGTTGAAACTCTTGATAGCCCAATAACCCTTGTGTTCTAACTTAACTGGAAGGTGGCATGGTTTCCCAAACACCAACCGATAAGGTGACATACCAATGGGCGTCTTATATGCAGTCCTATATGCCCACAAGGCCTCATCCAAGCGCAAACTCTAATCTTTTCTACTTGGATTAACTGTCTTTTCAATGATGGACTTGATCTCTCGATTTGACACTTCCGCTTGTCCACTAGTTTGCGGATGATAGACAATTGACACCTTGTGGGTCACATGGTACTTTCTCAACAAAGTCTCCACAGTTCGATTGCAAAAGTGAGTGCCTCGATCACTTATTAGAGCTCTTGGAATTTCAAACCTGGAGAATATGTTAGACTTGATAAAATTTGTAACAACTTTAGAATCATTAATCCTGGTAGCTTTAGCTTCCACCCATTTCGAGACATAATCAAAAGCAAGTAAAATATAAACATAACCGAAAGATACAAGGAACAGTCCCATGAAATCGATGCCCCAAACATAAAAAATTTCGCAAATTAGTATGTGGGTTTGTGGCATCTCATTCCTTTGATATATATTACCTGTCTTTTGACAATGATCGCATGACTTACAAAAAGAATATTAATCTTGGAATAAAGATGGCCAATAGAAACCACATTCTAGCACTTTTCTCGCCGTCCTCTTATCTCCAAAGTGACCTCCAAAAGTATAAGAATGAAAAAAGGTGAGAATAGAAATAATTTCATTTTCATGAACGTACCTTCTTATCACTTGATTTGCACAATGCTTTCATAAGTATGGATCATCCCATACATAGTATTTGGCATCACTCTTGATCTTATCTCTTTGAGCCTTAGACAAATCAGGAGGTAACATATTAGTAACCAAATAATTTACAATATTCGCATACCAAGGTAATGTCACATTCGTGGAGAACAATTGCTCGTTAGGGAACTTTTCCTGCAGATGAAGTTCATCCTCCACATGAACTAAATGACTCAAATGATCTGCAACACGATTTTTTGTCCCTCTTTTGTCTTTGATCTCCAAATCAAATTCACTCAAGATAAGTATCCATCTTATTAATCTTGGTTTTGCCTCTTTCTTCGTCATCAAATAATGAAGAGCTGCATGATCAGAGTAAACAATGATTTTAGTACCAAGCAAATAAGATCGAAACTTTTTTAAAGCAAAAACAACATCTAAAAGTTCTTTTTCAGTAGTATAGTAATTTCTCTGGGCATCATTCAAAGTCCTTGAAGCATAATAAATGGCATGAGATGCTTTTCCAATTCTTTGACCCAAAACAACGCTTACTGCATAATCATTTGTGTCGCACATTATCTCAAAAGGAACGTTTCAGTCAGGGGGCTGGATAACTGGGGTAGAAGTCAACAGTTCCTTCAGCTTATCAAACGCCTTTTTATATGCCTCATCGAGCTCAAAAGCCACATCCTTTTGTAGCAACTTGCATAAGGGTAATGCTATTTTGGAGAAGTCCTTAATGAATCTTTAGTAAAAACCTGCATGTCCAAGAAAAGAATGAACTTCCTGCACACTAGTGGGATAAGGTAAAAATTGAATAATATCAACTTTGATTTTATCTACCTCAATTCCCCCAGATGAAACAACATGACCCAAAACTATACCTTGTTCAACCAAAAAATAACATTTTCAAGAATTTAATACAAGGTTATTTTCTATGCATCTTTGAATAACAAGTGTAAGGTTATGCAAACAATTATCAAAGGAGTCTCCATAAACTGTGAAATCATCCATAAAGACTTCTATAATATGCTCAATATAATCTGAAAATATGCTAACCATACACCTTTGGAAAGTAGCTGGGGCGTTGCAAAGGCCAAAGGGCATGCAACAATATGCAAAAGTTCCAAATGGGCATGTAAAAGTCGTCTTTTCTTGATCTTCTGGAGCAATTGCAATTTGAAAATAACATGAATAACCATCAAGGAACAATAGTAAGAATGATCAGCTAGCCTTTCAAGCATTCAATCAGTAAAAGGTAAAGGGAAGTGGTCCTTACGGGTTACAACATTTAATTTTCTATAATCTATACAAACCCGCCACCCATTCTGAACACGGGTAGGAACTAACTCATCATTCTGATTTTTCACAACAGTTATTCCAGTCTTTTTAGGAACCACTTGAACCAGGCTAACTCAATTGCTATTCAAAGTAGGATAAATCACTCCAACTTCAAGAAGTTCGAGGGTCTCCTTCTTCACTACATCCATCATGGGCGGATTCAATCTTCTTTGAGGTTGACGGGAAGGTTTTGCTCCCTCTTCAAGTAAGATACGATGCATGCATGTAGATGGGTTAATTCCTTTAATATCCACAATTTTCCAACCAATAGCCGTCTTATGCTTCTTAAGGACCAGCACAAGTTTTTCTTATTGCGGTGCACTAAGTTTACTGGAGATAATCACTGGTAACGTTCATCCGTCTCCAAGGAACACGTACTTGAAGTAACTGGGGAGAGGCTTCAAATTTGAAATGGGGGCCTGTAAAACAGAGAGCAAAGGCATCTCGTTAGAAATTGGTAACACAATATAAGGAACGTTACCTGATTATTGTAACTTTGGAAAATCATTCAACGCTACAATAGTTTCCTGCAAATCAGTACTCAAGGCTAACTCCTCATTCTCTTTCTCAAGACGTTTACTAATGGTAACTTCCAATCCATCTTTTCCATTAAGTTCAAAAACTTCATGTGCTAAAGAATCAATTACATCAATAGAATAAACAGGATTATCATCTCTAGGATATTTCATGGCATCATAAATATTAAACTTAATAATTTCACTATCAAATTCCATGGTAAGTGTGCCACTATGAACATCTATCTTGGTCTTGGATGTCTTTAAGAATGGTCTTCCTAACAAAATAGGAGCAGTTTGATAACCATTTTTCATATCAAACACATAGAAATCAGCAGGGAAAACCAAATCATTAATTTGCACAAGAACATCATCAACTACACCCTTAGGATAGGTATTAGATCTATCAGCCAATTGAATCATAACACCAGTTTTATTCAAAGTTCCAAGTTTCGAAGAAGCATATATAGAATATGGCATGATATTGATAGAAGCTCCTAAATCTATCTTGTCCTTCTCAAATCTAGTGTTACCTATCATACAAGGGATAGTAAACATACCTGGATCTTTGCACTTCGCATGGAGTTTTGTTTGCATAACTGCATAAACATTCTCCCCTACTCTCACCTTCTCACATCCTTTAAGTTTCTGTCTCCTCTTAGTTGTACATAGTTCTTTCAGGCATTTAGCATAACGAGGTACTTATTTAATAGCATCTAAAAGTGGAATATTTACCTCACATCTACAAAAAGTCTCATATAAATCTTTATTTTGCTCACCTTTTCTAGATTCTGCTAAAGCCTGAGGAAAAGGAGGTACTGGTTTATAATCAGAAAGAGGCAAAAACTTACACTTAGGTATGTCATCGTCATTGGGAACGTTCCCATCTGCAACGACGTTTTTCTCATTTTCTTGCTTCGACAATGCAGGTGCTGCCTTTACTGGAATCTCAACCTCTTTACCACTTCTCAAAACGATTATACTTGCATTTTCTCTTGGATTTACTACCGTTTAAGATGGTAATTTCTCTGAACTTTGCACCTCTAGCTGACTAATTACAGTTTCCATCTGGCCCATTTGATTGTCCAAACTTTGAATATTGGCCATTGTCTCCTGTTGAAATTGCAAAGTGTTAGTGCCAAGAGACTTAACAATATCTTTTAAAGACATACCAGAATTAGAAGTTTGGCCTGGTTGTTGTCTAGGAGGGTATTTTTTTTCTTTTTTGAATAATGTCTAGGAGGGTATGGTTGCTTATATTTGTAACACACACTCCTTTCTAACGTAAGCAAATTTCGATGATGGAAATTATGTAACAGTATGCCCCTTCTCTCTAGCAACTGCAAGCCTCGTTAAGCGTGTCGAACCTCAATGACGTGTTTCTAAAGATATTATGTGATTTCTAAAGTACGCCCAATGTTTTAAATGTACTGAAAAATATTTATATGGGGTATTTTCAGTGTCATTGAACTAAACTTGATTTTAAATAAGACAATTATAATATTTTTTAAGAGCTCTAAAAATATTATAATTGTTCAAAATCATTTTAATATCATTTTATTAAAATGATTTCAATTATTTAAAATATTATAAGATTTAAATTATATTGAAACCTATAAATTAATTAAATAGTTTTATTCCCTTAAAGATATCAAATAAGATTTCATCATTTTATTAATGATGAAGGAATATTATTTTATAAACTAAAGTTTAGTTTAAATAGTATTCTACCTTAATTCCTCTCAGTGCTTTTAGTTAAGTTAATGTTTATGCATTTCCAAATCAGTATTTAAAGCCCACCATTAGATCGTTTTGAGGATCCCAAGATGAAGGGCCTGGATTAAATACCCAAGCCCCCTCTCTTTCTCCCTCACTTTTCCCTTCCCTCTCTCTCTCCTCCCTCTCCCCAGCGTACGCTGCATGCCTCTCTCCCTCTCACCCGCTTCTCTTCTCCTCCAGCCCAGGGCCGCCGCACGCCTCCTAGCCTCATCGCCACCACCAACGGCCTCCTTTCACGCCGGTAAGCACCTTCTCACCACCGGCGAACCCCACGCAGCCCTTTCTCTCCTCCTACGATAGCTCCACTGAAATGGGTTTTACCCATTTCTCTCTTGTGCGCTGCCGTATGCGGTTACCCAAGCCACCGCACCTCCAACACCTCACACCAGCGACCACATCTTGCTGGCCCAGCCACCATGAACCTCCCTCTCCCTCTCAGTCGCACACACGCACAACCCATAAATGGGTTTCACATGGGTTTCACCACTACTGACGGCTCTAGCGCCGCTGTGTGTCAATCCTAGCCCCACCAAGCACCTCCTCTGACCACCATGACTCCTCCCCTAGCTCCTCCAAGCCAGCCAAGCCCTCTATCTCTCCCACGGCTCCTTTCCTCCTCCTCCAACTACCGTGGCACCACCCCAACGCCACCACAGCTCCACTAGCAACCCCCTAAGCTCTTCCATGCCCAGCTCCTTCCAAACTCGCACCTCTAGCCACCTCCAGTGGCCAAAATAGCCACTGTACGTGGCTAACCACCACTGTACACAGCTAGATACGCCGTGTTCCGCCCCTCACCGCCACCACGAGGCCACCATGAGCCCTTCCAAGACCACACTTAACTATCCAAATGCCCAAACAGACACTGTACGTGGGTTAGCCACCACGTATGACCCTTCCGACATCATCGACTGTGACGATTAGCGAGCAACGCATGAGTCATCCCGACGATGGTATAACCTTCTATCCCTAGTTATTTATGTTAAGTGTTAGTTGGTTGGTTAGGTTGTGGACTGTGCTATTAGTAATTATGGAGTTCGTTGTGTAGTGTGGTGATGTGATATGTTGTGTATGTGAAGTGTTGGGCATAGTTAGGAGGTGTGTTGTGTAGTGTTATGGACTGTGCTGTAATGGTGGCGTGACGTCGTGTGGATTAAGAAGAGAGTACGCGTAAAGTTTACTCTTGTGGCGTAGTATGGGATAAGGAGAGTATATGTAAAATATACCCTCCTGGCTTAAGGTGGAATGAGAAGAGTACACGTGGAGTGTACTCTGTGAGGCGTAGCATGTGTGAAGGGAGTACAAGTGGAGTGTACTCCATGTGGTGGAGTGATGCACCATATGGCTGGTATGTCGTAGTGGTGATGGGTCGTAGCATGTATGGAAGGAGTACACATGTATAGATAAGGATGGTTGTGTGGTTGATGGGCATAGAGCGTAGTGAGTAGTGTCAAGAACTGTGAAACGGTGTCCCGAAGTAGCTGTGATGTGGCCTGTAGTATGAGGTGACAAGTGTCACTGTAATTGACTTATGGTTGGGAGTATGTGTGAAATAACAGAACAAGTGTAAGAGTGAGCAGCGGAAGCATGAATGAGGAATGTCATGAAGTGACATGGTTACTAGCAGTCGTGTTTGTGATGGGTGAGGAGTTAGTGTAGGAATGGTGTAGTAGGAATGTGACGAGATGTCACGATGTGACAGGAGTACGTGAGGGACCGTACTCGTGATGAGTTAAGAGTTGGCATAGAAATGATATAGCAGGATGTCAAGTGACGTGACATGGTTACGGTGTAGCTTGGGAGTAGTCTCGAGCTATATGATGTGACGTAAGGTGTAGTTGTGAACAGAGTCTTATCATGTTAAATGTTGGGATGAATTGTCAAAAAGGACTGGTAGCATGAAGAGTCATGCTAGCCGGGTTAAGAAAATGTTAGTATCGGAGTAGGGCGCTTATCCTTACGAGTATGTGATCAACGTGTTATATATTGGTCTTAGGTGATAAAGGGGTAAAGTACATGTGTAATCTGGTGAGACACATGTGTCGGACGGATTCACCATATGTAATGGGTAATTTGTCCTAAACATGGTTACACGGTGCTTAAGCCTCGGAGTTGGCTTAGAGCCGTGTGGCATGTATGGATGGGAATGAGGATTTAGTGTGAGATAAGGTGCATGGAGGTAGTGACGGATCTATTATCTAGGATTGGGATGCGTGACTCCGTCGGTCGGAATCATGTGTTGGAATGTGGTCAATAGGAAGAGTAAGATGCAGGTCTTAGTGTCTTAATCCTAAGGTGAATCATGGGTTCACTTTAGTGGATGGGCACTCGAGGTAAGACCTTGAGTTTGGAAGATGTAGTGACGTAAGTGGATACCGAAGGTTTTAACATAGTAAAAGGCACATAAGAGTACGAGATAGAAGGAGAGTGTTCCAAGTGAATTGTAGTTTATGTCTTCTAAGTTTAGTTGCTTATGCATTAGATAAAGATATAAAAAGTCCCACTATAAGGACGAGTGTTACAATAATGTTGGTAACTTGTGCGGTTTTGAGTCGCGGGCTTATTTACTTGTGGATTCCCATAGTTAAGATTGGGGTGATCCCTCCATCCCGGGTTATATTTGCTCGAGTAGGGATCATACTTCTTTTGCCGTTGTCCAGGAAAACCACTCATCGCATTCACTTGCTCAATAGGCTCCTCTTGAGGAGTTGGGCAGAAATCAATTGGATGCCCTACTACTGAACAAATCCCACAAGCCTTCACCGTTTGCATATTACTTACAGCCATTTGACGAACAAGAGAAGTTAGACTCGCAATTTGTTGTTCAATGGAGGAAATATTTTCCTCATTAATATGCTTAGATGGAAGGTCAAGCCTAGTGCCAAATTGCTTAGAATTGGCCGCCATATTTGCAATCAAGATTTTCACGGCCACAAGAGTTTTATCCACCAAAGCTCCTCCACTAATAGCATCAATCATGCTTCTATTAGTGTGTAGAAGGCCCTCATAGAAATACTGGATAAGTAGCTGCTCACTAATTTGATAATGGGGGCAGCTTTCACATAATTCCTTAAAACGTTCCCAGTATTCGTGTAGGGACTCTCTGTTGCGCTGCCTTACACCACAAATTTCTTTTTGAATGTTGGCCACCCTTGAAGCTGGGAAATATTTCTCCAAAAAAACCTCTTCATCTCGTTCCACGTGACAATACTCCCGGAGGGTAGATAATAAAGCCAATCTTTAGCTGAATCCTTCAACGAAAATGTAAAGGCTTTTAATTTAATTTGCTCTTCATTCACCCCCGTGGGTTTCATACTCGTGCATACCACATGAAGCTCCTTTAAATACTTGTGAGGATCTTCACCTGCAAGGCCATGAAAAGTGGGCAAGAGATGTATTAGTCCATATTTTAATTCAAAAATAGTAGTAGCATCTAAAGTAAGGAACGTTATGCATAAAGGTTGTTGATTCAAATAAAGGGCGATAAGCTCTTTCAAAGTTCGATTTCCAGCCATCACTTCCTCCTCTTCTAAATTAGAATCGCTAGCAAATAGGGAATCAAGAGCCAGATCATTCTTTTCAAAATTTCTCTGAGCTTCCTTCCTTAACCTGTGCAAAATTCTTTCTATTTCTGGATCGTACTAAAAGTCACCTTGATTAGAAGATCGAGTTACAATCATAAACAATCAAGGAAATTCTAATAAACCATGGAAAACAAATTAGGAAAAGTCTAGAGTAATGAAAATAAATAAAAATAACTCTCGAAAACTAATGATTTTTTTTTAAAAAAAAAATTCAAGAATGAAATAAGGATCACAAGAAGCATAAAAATCAATTAGAAACACTCCCTAGCAACGACGCCAAAATTTGGTATACTGTCGCAGGCAACCAAAAATAAAACCTATACTCCTAAAAATACATGTAGTAGTGCAAGTAGAGACGGTTCCCATGGAGAGTATTTAGCCTAGTTTTATGCTACGTGAACAAGGATGAGGGGTTTGAGTATAACGAAAACAATTATAAGAAGAACAACTAAGGAACAATTTAAATTAAATTATCGAAATCAATCAAAAGAATAAACATTGGTCTAAATCAACATCCACCATCGGAATTTTACAACTGATCATCGATGCAAGTATATATTAATTCATACTTTGAATATTCACTATTAGAATTATTTTCCTATCTCTCCTTAATCCCAGTTAATTAGAAAATAAACGATCTAATTAACCTTAACTACTTAACAACCCAAGACAAGCGCTAAAGGTTTAATCTAGTAGCAGCCTTAAGAATTAGAGAGATCGATGAAGCTAAACAACACAAGCACATGCAGTTGCATTTAATTTTGTCGAGCGTTCTTCCTAAGATCTAATAATTTATGATGCAGCAAATTATCAAATCTTAGTTGCTTCACAAATTAGAGGGATCAAACAATTATGAATTTGATGTCTAATCTAGCAGTAGATTACAACGAATAATAAACTAGTAGGCCTCCTAGTAATTAAACGAGACAATCATGAAAATAGGCACGGAAAAACATCCGATACTCAAAGCATAAATTGAACACTAAAAATAAATTAGATATCACAGTTTTATTGATTCCGAGGCTTCCGTTTCCTTCGACCAATTATGAAAGTTTAGCCACACAAGACCATCATGAAAACTGGAAGGAGAAGTTGGAGAAGGGGAGAGAGATGCCCTAGTATGATGATTTCCCTCCTCTTTTACACGTCTATGCCCCTTATTAGAATCCTACAAAATCTCCTAAATTATTTCAAACATTTTCCTAAAATAGCCATATCCAAATCTGACTTAATTAAGAAAAATATTAAAAATAAAATAGAGTCCTAATATAACTAGAAAAATGGTGTTTCCCAGCTATAACTTTTATGCACCAGATCTCCAAAACATCTGCAATTAAATCGCATATTTGAATTGAACAACAAGGCCGAACGTTTTGGAATGTCAGCAGTGCAGGTGCGTCAACTTTAAGCCCAATTTCTACCTTTATGCAGCCTGTATCTTTCAAAACTCAAAACATGAAAGTTGTAGATATGTTTCTTGGTGTTCCATGTCATTTTGAATCATCTTAATCGGAGCTCGGATGAGAGAGTTATGCCCAATTTACAAAGCAATGTCGAAACTGTTCAGAACCACCCAATTAACTTCGTTTTGCATTTAACTCTTCCATTTGCATCCTAAATCAAAATAAAAGAATAATGAATACATTTAGGCACCAAATAAGTATAAAATACTAGATATTAAAAAAGAAAAATATGATATTTTGCCTTCTCATCAGCCCTTCATATTCATCAAGTGAACTTTTTCTTTTAGGAGGAAATTATCCCTTCCGTAAGCCTAAAACCCGTACATAGACTTTTAAGTCTTACCATGTTTATGGCCCTTGGTTATAAGCCAATCAGAACGTGTTTGGAAATTGTATTTTTATGTTGGGCTTACCTTACCATGGGCTTACATTATGGGCTTGGTATTAGATCTTATAAATGGATAAATTCAAATTATGTTATTAAAGTATAATTATAGAATAAAGATAGTACGTTTTAATTAAATAGAATATTAGGACATCTTTTCTAGATAACCAGGGACGTTTACTACTTTGTATAGGTGATGGATTATGAAGTGAAAATTTAAAAGCATCAATATGAAGTACGTAGCTTGATCATAAATTAGGATAACACATGTTAATTAGTAAGGATGGAGGCTTTTACAAGAAAATGAAAGCCTATTCTTTAAAGTCTATATTGCTAAGTACTTTCTTGATGGAAACCTATTGAGGGCTAGCCTTGGTGCCTGTAATACCCTGCTCCTTTCTTCTTACGTACGCTTCTTCTTTCTGACGTACGTTCCTTCTTTCTGACGTAAGCAAGTTTCGAGGACAGAAATTATGTAACCGTCCACCCCTTCTCTCTAACTACTGTGAGCCTCGTCATGCGTGCCAAACCTCGATGGCGTGTTCCTAAAGATATTATGTGACTTCTAGGGCACGCCCAATATTTTAAATGTACTTGAAATATTTATAAGGAGTATTTCCAGTGTTATTGAACTAAGCTTGATTTTAATACGACAATTATAATATTCTTGAAGAGCTCCAAAAATATTATAATTGTTGGAAATCATTTTTAATATTATTACTAAAATGATTTCAGTTATTTAAAATATTATGTGATTTAAATTATATTGAAAGTTTTAATTAATGTAATTGTTTTATTCTCTTAAATATGTTAAATAAGACTTCATCATTTTATTAATGATGAAGGAATATT
Source organism: Juglans microcarpa x Juglans regia (assembly GCF_004785595.1). Taxonomy (NCBI): domain Eukaryota; kingdom Viridiplantae; phylum Streptophyta; class Magnoliopsida; order Fagales; family Juglandaceae; genus Juglans; species Juglans microcarpa x Juglans regia. The sequence continues at coordinate 2,351,666 of NC_054605.1, forward strand.
ATATTATAAACTAAAGTTAGTTTAAATAATATTCTACCTTAATTCCTCTAAGTGCTTTTAATTTAGTTAATGTTTACGCATTTTCAAATCAGTGTTTTAATCTCTCATCGTTAGATCGTTTCAAAGATCCCTAGACGAAGGGACTGGGTTAAATACCCAGACCTCTCTTCCTTTTCCCTCACTTTTCCCCCAGCCCTCTCTCTCTCCTCCCTCTCCCTCTCGGCTTGCACTGCACGACTCCCCCATGCCAGATTCCTCCACTACCCAGCCCGGCGCCGCCGTGCACTGATGAGCCTCACTACCCCTCCCACCGGCACCTCCTCCCTCCGGCGAGTCCCCCCATGTTGATCTCCCTCTCTCACGCTCTCTCTTCCTCTCTCTTGACAGTGCACAGCCCGAATGGGCTTGTGCTCACTGCACCGCCATGCACTGCCCAACGACGCCACCACCTCCACAGCAGCTTCCCCTCCCACCTGCCATCCTCCTCCACCGAAGCTAGCCTCCACCGTGCAACCCTCCCTCTCCCCTCACAGTAAGTAGCCGAAATGGGTTTTAACCCATTTCTCCTCCTTGCACCGCCGTACACGGCCACCAAGCACCACCATGAACTTTCCCTTCCCTCCCCCTTCCTCCTCCACGTGACCCGAGGCCCATAGCCTCTCTCCACCGCACGAGCTTCTTCCCTCTCCAACGCACGGGTTTCTCACCCTCCACCACCGTACACCGCCACCCACGGCAGATGACCACCATCTCCAGCCTCCTCCAGCCACCACCAACATATCCCAACAGCCCATGGCCTCGATCTACCACCCATGCACGCACACTCTCTCTCACTCTCTCACGGTCTTCTCCCCCCTCATACACGGCCATTTCCCTATCCACCGCCGTGGACCACTGTGCCACCACCTCCGAGCCTCCACGGCTCCACCAGCAACTTCCTTAGCTGAACCCTAGGTCCAAACCACCACTTTATGTGGTGGGTAGCCACTGCACGTGATGGACAGCCACTGCGCGTGGCTGACCGCCACTGTACACGGCTAGATCCGCAGTGTTACGCTCCTTGCCACCATCACAAGGCCACTACGAGCCCTTCCAAGACCACACTTAGTTATCTAAACGCCCAAACAGCCACCGTACGTGGGTTAGCCGCCACGTACGTACGACCCTTCTGGCATCATCGACCGTGACGATCAATGAGCAACACACGGGTTATCCCGTCGATGGTATAACCCTCTATCCCTCGTTAATTATGTTAGATGTTGATTAGTTGATTAGGTTGTGGACTATGCTATTAGTATTTGTGGAGTTCGTTGTGTTGTGTAGTGAAGTGTTGGGCATTCTGTGTCGTGAAGTGTTGGGCATATATGTGTAGTGCGTTGTGAAGTGTGGAGCGTAGTTGGGAATTGTGTTGTGCAGTGTTGTGGACTGTGCGGTGTAGTGTGGTTGTAGAGTATGTGTTGTATTGGTAAGGTGGCATGTGGAATGGGAACAGTACACGCTGAGTATACTCTGTGTGTGTGTGGCATAGTGTGGAATAAGGAGAGGATATGTAAAATATACCCTCCTGGCGTAATGTGGAATGGGAAGAGTACACGTATAGTGTACTCTGTATGGCGTAGTGTGTATGAAGAGAGTACACGTGGAGTGTACTCTATGTGGTGGAGTGATGCACCATATGGCGGGTATGCCGTAATGGTGATGTGGTGTAGTGTGTGAATGGAGTACACGTGAAGCGTACTCCATGTGGTGGCGTGATGCACCATATGGCAGGTATGCCATAATGGTGATGTGGCATAGTATGTGAAGAGAGTACACGTGGAGTGTACTCTATGTGGTGGAGTGATGCACCATATGGCAGGTATGCCATAATGGTGATGTGGCATAGTGTGTGAGGAGAGTATACATGAAGTGCACTCTATGTGGTGGAGTGATGCACCATATGGCAGGTATACCATAATGGTGATGTGGCGTAGTGTGTGAAGAGAGTACATGTGAAGTGTACTCCATGTGGTGGAGTGACGCACCGTATGGCGGTTATGCCATAATGGTGATGTGGCGTAACGCGTGTGAATGGAGTACACATGGAGTGTACTCCATGTGGTGGAATGATGCACCATATGGTTGGTACGCCATAATGGTAATGTGGTGTAATGTATATGAAGGGAGTACACACGGAGTGTACTCCATGTGGTAGAGTGATGCACCATATGGCCGATATGCCATAGTGGTGATGTGGCGTAGTGCATGTGAAGGGAGTACACGCAGAGTGTACTCCATGTGATAGAGTGATGCACCATATGGCGGGTATGCCATAATGGTGATGTGGCATAACGTGTGTGAAGAGAGTACAAGAGAAGTGTACTCCATGTAATGGAGCAATGCACCATGTGGCGCGTATGCCATAATGGTAATAGGTCATATCGTGTGAAAATGGAGTATACGTGGAGTGTACTCCACGAGGCAGCTACATTTCGTGTGGCGTGTCGTAGAGATAAGGATGGGCGTGTGATTGATGGGCGTGGAACGTGATGAGTAGTGTCAGGAACTGTGGAACAGTGTCCCGAAGTAGTTATGGTATAGCCTGTAGTCTGAGGTAACAAGTGTCACTGTGATGGACTTATGGCTAGGAGTATGCGTGAAGTAGCAGAACAAGTGTAAGAGTATGCAGCGGAAGCATAACTGGGCAACGTCACAAAGTGACGTGGTTACGGACAGTCATGCTTATGATGGATGAAGAGTTAGTGTAGAAATGATGTAGCAGGATAGTGACAAGATGTCACGATGTAATAGGAGTACGTGAGGAACCGTACTCGTGATTAGTTAAGGGTTGATGTAAGAATAATGTAGCGGGATGTCAGGTTACGTGACAAGGTCATGGCGTAGCTTGGATGTAGTCTCGAGCTATATGACATGACATAAGGCGTAGTTGTGAATGGAACCTTGTCGTGTTAAGTGTTGGGATGAACTGTTAAAAGGGACGGGTACCATGAAGAGTCATGCTAGCCGGGTTAAGAGAAGGTTGGTATCGGAGTATGACCCTTGTCCCTGCAAGCAGGTGATCAATATGTTATATGTTGATCTTTGGTGATAAAAGGGTAAGGTACATGTGTAATCTGGTTAAACACATGTGCCAAACGGATTCATCATATGTAATGAGTAATCTGTCATGAGCACAGTTACACAGTGCTTAAGCCTTAGAGTTGGCTTAGAGCCATGTGGCTTATATGGATGGGAATGAGGATTTAGTGTGGGCTAAGGAACATGAAGGTAGAGATGGGCATATTGTTAGGATTGGGATGCGTGATTCCATCGGTCGGAATCATGCGTCGAATGTGGTTAGTAAGAAGAGTAAGACGAATGTCTTAGTGTCTTAATCCTAAGGTGAATCATGGGTTCACTTTAGTGGATCAGCACTCGAGGCAAGACCTTGAATTGGAAGATGTGGTGATCGTAAGTGGTCTCCGAAGGGTTTAACATCGTAAAGGGCACGTAAGAGCACGGGATAGAAGGAGAGTGTTCCAAGTGATGTGTAGTTTTATTTCTAGTTTAAGTTGCTTATGCATTAGATAGAGAATGACGTTAAGGTTATGTGTATGCATGTAGGTTGCCATCTGACACGCACATGAATGGACTGCATGATATGCAAGTAGCTTGGAGTCCAGGTAAATGTTACGTTCATACTCTTCTAGAGTCTTCTAAAATATAAAGAAACGAAAAGAAACGATTTTCCTCACGATGTTTTACGAAAAGACACGAAAGACGTTTTATGAAAGAAAATGCTAAGTGTTCAAAGGTATACGTATGTACGGCCCTCCTTGGCAGCCCATTTTTGTGCAACGAAAGTATTAATTGTACGCATGTGAATGGATGACTATACGATGTATCTATTGTATGTATTTTCTATGAAAATCCATGAATTGCACGAAAGACATGAAAATGGACGCTTTTATAGATCCTACGAACCAACGCTTTCATGAGTGTCATGAGGTGATGCTCATGGATGCTGTGAAAGACGACATTTAAGGTGACGCTTATGGATGCCATGAAAGCTGACGCTTAAGCTCGTTTATGTTTTAAAATAACATTTTCCACGAACGAACTGTTAAACGAAGCATAAAACTAAAATGAACTAAAAAAGGAAAGACGATTTTCGGGCTTATGCCCCAAACAATGTTTTTCTCATGAAACGATGTTTTCTAATGAAAATGAATGTTTTCTCATGAACTGAATCTTAAATGAAAGAAAAGAAAAGAATGAAAGCTCCGGCTCTTTAGAGCTGGCATGAATGAATGAATGAATGAAAAGCAAAGAAAGACATGGAAGCATGAAATGTATGAAGACACGTAACGGCCACATGAATGAATGGAAAGGGTACCAATGAATGGGCAGATTGCAATGTCGGGTAAGTAGTACTGGTAGTGCACCTAGTGCTGCCCCTGACTGAAAAGGGATTCCCAACCCGTAGCTACGGGAGGAGTCCGAGTCCAAAGGAAGACCGCTAACCCCAACACACGGGACGTAACAATGTGTAAAAAATTTACTTATTCAATGAGGAAGATGGGTGGTTGGTGATGGCAACTCAATTCATATTCAAAAAGATGTTAGGATCCCTGGAGTTAGAAATCTGCAAGTGGAGCTGGATAGGGGTAATTTGCTGCAGAATGAGGACTTGGAAGCTTTGGACAGTCAGGTTGCCACTCTTATTGACATCAACACAAAGTGGTGGGATTTAGCTAAAGTAAGATCTCTCTTCAATCCAAAATTGATAGAAGCTATTTTAAAGCTGCATCCTAGTCCTTCTCATAGTTCTGATAAATGGATTTGGGAGCATGAAAGGCATGGAAATTTCACTGTAAAAGTGCATACAGATTCTTTAAGACATGTGAGACAACTAATATGGGAGAAACTTCTACTGTAGCAACTGAGAAATCTTTCTGGTCTACTATATGGAAGTTGAATGTTCCTCACAAGGTTAAAATCTTTGCTTGGAGAGCATGTAAGGAGGGATTACCAACAAAGGCCAATATGCTTAGGAGAAATATTAGAGTGGAGGGTCACTGTTGTTTCTGTGAAGCTCAGCACGAGGACCTACCACATGCTTTATTTGGTTGCCCCTCAATCCATGAATTATGGGTTCATAAATTTCCTTATTTCCAACATAATAGGCCTTTTATGCTTGTTGCTAAGGATGTAAAGACAAAAGGATGGTTCAGGGGACTTAGAAGATTTTGTGTTGATGGCTTGGGGAGTCTGGTATTGGAGGAATAGGATGATACAAGACCAGATCTGTTTACATCCTCAATAGGTGCAAAGCTTGGTGTTTTCACAAAAGAGAAAATTTGTTCCTAAGGAGCAATTCACAACAACAAAGTAGTTCACAACTTCTACATCACAAATGGTCACCTTCACCTATAGGTTGCTTCAAGCTTAATACTGATGGGGCTATATTTTTTAACCAGCAAATAGCAGGTGTTGGGGCTATACTAAGAGACTCAAATGGAAAAGTTCTTATGGTTGTTAGCAGAATGGAGGCACAGGTTTCAAAACCAGCAATCATTGAGATTTTGGCAATCTTTCATTTTCCATAGTTGTGTTTGAACATAGGCATTGAGAACTTAATAATTGAAAGTGATTGCTTACAGATGGTGGAGGAAGTCAATAGTGATGTTGATTGTTTAGCAGCTGATAGAAACTTGGTGATTGAGGTTTGTAGATTGATGATGTTATTCAAGGAGTGTAGTTTGCAATTTGCTTCTAGATTAACAAATGTGGCAACACACAAGATGGCACGACATGCATGGAGTGTGAATGATATGCAAGTATGGTGGCATAGTGTTCCATCTTTTATTGACAATGTAATTTGGTTTGATAAACAATCTTTGTAATTCTCTTTGATGAAATGAAGTGTTTTCATATAAAAAGAATTAGATTATTATTAAAGTCTATTCTTTGATAGCCACATTTTATGCACCATGTATGTCATGATTTATGCAAGCATGAAATTCATCATAGTCGATGATCATGTTAATTCTACATTATGTTTAATTCAGCATTTTAAGACACGTAAGCTTTTTTTATGTTCAAGTGTAAGATAAAATAAGATCGATTAATAGGATAGTAATTCAGATGCATGGTATTGATTCGATTTATGGGTAGATGTGCAAGCCACGAACTTAAGCGTGGTCTACAATAATATGCTAGAATACTATTAGTAATTGCCCTTGTAGCCACCTGATGTGGGGCTGGTACACAACCTCACACATATGGTTAAGTGTGTTGGTCAATAAGATAAGTATGATAAGTCAGATAAGTGAGATAATTCAAGACATGTCAGGCATATCATAAGCATATGTATGAACGATCATGGTTTTAAACTCTTAGCATGAAAAAGTTTATGAAAAATCCTTATGTTTATTATTTTTACATGTGATGGGTTTCTTACTAAGTTTTTGACTCATTTTAGTTTTATTTCATGTTTTGAACCACCTAACAGAGGATGATAATGATTATGAGTAGGCAGGCCAAGCTTAGATGGAGCAGTTGATTTAGTTCTAGACTTTATTTATTTATCTAGTTTGATTTATCAAATTATGAAATCTCTTGCTTGGCTATTTTTATGAAAACACATGACACTTGTGCCTGTGAGAATGGGGTGTTACATAGACACACGGCAAACATGTATTGAGACTCTTAGATTTCCAAGTCAAGCAATCATGAGATAAAGGCCAGAGAGAACTGGTGGATGAGAGAGTACTTAAAGGGAGGCATTTATGGCACTCGGTTACACCCCTAGAAGAGAAGCCGAAAGGTCATTTTGGTGCCCATCAGAATTTCAACACACTCCCTTCCCCATTCTCACGCCCATCTCTATGGGGAAAAAAAAACCCCTAGTTGCTTCTTCCATCAACACAAACATCATACACACCTAACTTGCTTCAAGATTTGGAGTTTTAGAAGCCAAGCATCTCGAGGAGCCCTAGTTCAGTAAGGAAAACTTCATTCTTCAAAGTTCTTTTCAGAGTTTTATAAGTTTCGATTAAAGAGTCCTCAAGGTGTTAAACTCTTCTTAGGCTTTGAAATCAAGAGAGAAAAATGAAGTAAAGTGTGTTGAGCTTGGTTCTTTTGCATATACCACTTGTTTGATAATTTTCTAAAGATGGTTTAGAAGGAGATCTGGTTCATTGCACACCTAGTAATATTTGGCATATTAGGGTTTTGTCTATGTGAAGGTAAAACTTTGTGACAAAACTATTATCAATCGGCCTCACCAGAGTTTTTGTTGTGTGTGAGTATGTGAGTAAGCCAAATATGTGATTAAAAGAAGAGATTGGAATGGTTGATAAACTCCTATGGCCGAATAGGGTAAGTGGATTTTGGATCCCCTAGTACTCGAATTAATGTGTAAGTTTAAGAACGTCTTTCAAATTGAGTTCTAACGTTTAGAATATATGCATTTCATCTTGCTTATTCAACAAGAGCTTTGTAAGTTAGCCTCTAACTTATTCTTGGATAATATGTTTATGTTCATTGTGTAAACATTGCATATATGTTTTGTTGTTTGAAATATGGATTGATTCACATGATTTGTATACGGTCATGCTATGCTATGTTATTTGATAATAAACTTTCTTGTTCGTGATATGTTCTATGATCATTGTGAATATGCTTAAGTGAATGTTCTAATTATTTTAAACTATTCATATATTAGATTCATTGAATGTTGTGTCATGCTACATATTATTCACATACCATGATAAGATCACATGAAAAAGTTACATGTTAGGGTCTTGTGTCAAGAAGACTTTTGACACAACCCGATGCTATAATTGGGGAATATCCTAGTAGAACTCTCCTGTAGGGGTGGCAAATTATGTCAACGGGGAGTGTTCATGTCATGTCAAGTCGTGTATATTATACGATTTGGGTCAACCTGAACACGACATGTTAAGCTTCATGGGTCAGATTTTCAAACCTAACACGACCCATTAAAATAATAGGTTGACAAGACACGACCCATTTTGACCCATTATGAATTAATTAAAAATATATCGAATCAATATAACACGACCCTTTTCAACCGATTTATGTAAATTAGTTGAATTGACCCAAATAATCTATTTGACATGATTAACATAATTTTAAATAAAAGTTAAAATTACAATATCTCCAAAAAATATAAAACTAACTACAATAGTATAAAATTACAATCAAAATAATAAAAATACTAAACTTAAAATCCCAACAATACCAAATATGAGTATAATTTCATAAGTCCAAAATTACAATCTAAACAATAAACGCATAAACATATTGTAATAATATTAATGTTACAATCCCAATAATGACAAACACAAATCTAAATAATTTTAGAATTTGAAGGAGGAAGTGAAGCGTCCTCCTTGCCCTTATTGATACCCCCGCTCCATAACATCTTCAGTTAGTTTGTTCAGTTCCATTTCTTATGTTTCTATTAAAAAAATGGCATCAATAAGAGCAAGTCAAATGAAATAGATGTATTGAAAACATTACGATTAATTATTTAATAAAATAAAAATAGCGCTGCCTTCCTCACCATATAACCAATCTCTTGAGCAAACTAATGCTTCCACAATGTGTGATTTTAGTGCATTCCTAAACTGACCAATGATACGCCCACTAACACTAAAAGTAGATTCAGATGCAACTTTAAAAACAGGAACACTCAAAATGTCATGAGCCATAAAATCAGTATTAGAATAACGAAATCCCTTTCCCTTCCAAAAAGAAAAAATATCAAGGTTTGTATTTCTATCAGCCATAGGTTCATCCAAATAAAACGCTAATTGACTTTTTTGCATGTGGGCAACAAGATCATCAGTTTGAAATGAATCAAATTCCTACATAAAAAAAAAAATGTTTTAAAACAACATGATATAAAACAAAAATATAATATAAATCGTTAAACAAAAAATATTATTTGAATTTACTTGCATTACTTATCTAGTCTCTCTACTAAAAGATGTGGATTGACTTTCCATCATTCTGACACTTCTTTAAGAAGTTGTGGCAGAAGTTGCTCCCTACCAAAGGCAAAACTATATTCCATGAAAAGAGATGCTAATTTGGTACGAATATTCTAATACTCTAGGGAACCATTTCCATAAAGCTTCTTATAAAAAAATTCAACAAATTGAAACTTGTGTCAATGATCCAATATATTTGATATAGCTAACATCAGATTGAACTCTAACCAATATTTCTCAAACTTAACAAGCATTTGAGAAAGACATTTTTATCATGTACTCATCTTCACTCTCACATTGTTCCTTTAATGTCAAATTATAAATATTGCTGGAAAGTACAAATTGGCTTAAAGGTATTTGGTTCTAGAAAAGTCACAAGTGGCATCATAAAAAACACCTAAGCAAGTGTTAATCTTCTCTACTTTTTCTCACTCGGATGTTGATAGATAATGCTTAAAATCTGAATCAATCAACTCCAAATATCAAAAAGCACGATGGTAGAAAAGAGCACTCTCAAGTATAAAAAAAAAAAAAAAAAAGTAAAATTCCATCTGGTAGGGACATCATGTCTCAGCCCTTTCGTACTATCCAAAGACATTTGATTTGTTGATTCTAAAAATTTTTATTTCCTTATTTGTGATTTTTTCACATACTTGATACTTTCACGAACTTTTTGGACAGTACAATTGTGATGACCCGAGTTTGTCTAAACTTGACCCTTAGAATATGTTCTAGGTTGCCATGGCATTTTAGAAGCCTTAGTTACTTTAGAAGACCTTAGAATCTTTGATTTGGTAACTTGAGCCTAAGAGGAGAGTGACCATAGATTACTTTGTAATTTTTGGCCCTATTTAGAAACCGAGGCCCAATGGCTTTACGCTCATGACCCAAATCTTAAGTCACTAGTGTTATGTGTCATGAAAATGTTATACTTTAAATTTAGTCTTGATAATGGGATAAGGGGGAGAGAGAAGTGTTGGAAAGCACCAAGAAATGGCTTGCATGCCTACCCTAGAGGAATTGCCACTTGTCAACTTGCTAGAAACCTTCTAGATGAATCAAGGGCAAAAGGAACCTAGGAAGACTAAGGGATTTTCAGCTAGCCATCTTCCCACACGCCTAGCCCATTGTCTTTCCCAGAATTCGAGTTCCAAAGTAGATTTCTTGGGAATGGAAGCTTAGGGAAGTGAAATATAACTTTTCTAGAAAATCTGTTTGGGAAACCGAAGGGAGGCACATAGGATTTCGAATTTGGTCAATTTTTGCCTAGTGTCAAGTGTGCACTAAGTTTCTAGAATAATAGGTGAAGGGACCTTTGTATCAAGGACAAATATGCCCTAAGGGTTTAGGCTAACACACTCCCAAGCATCCTATTCACTTGCCACTTGTCACTTAGATTATTTTGGACCAATGATACATGAAAGGTCACCTAGGGAAGAAGCACTAGGAAGATGAAGCATCAACTTGGGAAAAGAATAGGAGTGGATGGCTAGGGCTATGTCATACGCCCAATGCCACTTGTCATCCATGCCAAAGGTTACTTGTTGGGAAAAGGAAAAGGCATGTGATGTTTTACCAAGCTACCGTTCAATAAATATTCACTTGCTTAAGGAAAGGAATGGCATAAAGGGGAAAGAAGTGGATTTCGGCCAAAGGAAGAGAAACCTTACACGCCACCCCCAAGATGTCTCTTCTCAATGCAATCCAAGTAGGGAATTCTAAGAGACATTTTAGGCAAAAGATAAAGGGAAAAAAGAAACTTATGCCACTTGTCATCCATACAAGGATTTTGGAAGCAACTAAGGAGGGAAGTGAAGGTTCTTCTATAAAAAGGAAGGGGTACACGCCAATGGGCTTTTCCCTTATCATTTTTTCAAAAATTGCATGAACTCTCACTCTCTCCACACAATTCTCACATGTTCACTTGAAGGTTCTCTCACTTTCTCGTATTTTCTTTCCAACCAAACAAGGAGGATCCTTTCAAGAAAGGGGATTTCGACACCTTCAATGATAGACAAGGTAAGGATCGGTTTCTTCTTAAGTTTTGCACACACATGTCACTTTCTCTACCAGAAAATGAGATCCAAACCTCATTGGACTTCAAGAATGATAGAACACCCACACTTTCTACCGATTTCTTGGAAAATGACTTAGGGTTTTCAAGAAACCCTTGAAGCCGATTGATAAGGAGAAGTTCATCCTCCATGTTTTCGACCACCATATGTATCTTTGCTTTACCTTAGGTTTTGTTTTACTTCATGAGTGAAATGAAGAGGTTTTAACCCAAAAACCTTAGAAGCCGAATGGTTTAAGATCAAGTGATGCCCTAGAAATCCTTACACACTCAAGAACATGAGATAGGTTTTTAGTTACTATTTCTAATATAGTATGTTCAGATTTACAGCTTGCCAGTATTTCTTTATGTGAATTTTTATAAGTATACACTCAACTTACTCTTGGTTAATGCTTGTATATATTTGTGTAAATCATTTCATCATTGTGTTTGCTTTGTATGCTATCTCTTGATTGTTTGTTTGAATATGCTATGCTAATATGATCTTGAATAAATTTATGGAAGGAATTATATGTTTTAGATTTGTTAAGATTGATGGTTTATGCAACATGATATTTCGGTTTGAACATGTCTTGGAAGTTTCGGACCTTGGTCAAAACCTATGATTTCATGCTTTGTTTCACTATGTCTTGATCCCTATATTATATGCTTGAAGTTTGGAACATGTTTAAGTGGTGAATTTTCATGTTTTTGTACCTATGAGTTTCGGCCTAAGCAAATTCTCATGATTCCATGTATGTGTTTTGATATCTCATATGGTTCATATTATCATGCTATGAAATGAACATGTTATGTTTAGTTATTTCATGCAAGGCATTTCACATGTCTTTTGTCAAGTGTAAGTACACATGCTATAAGTCTCATGTCACATGTATTTGGGGAAAAGTGTTTTCAAAGAAAGTATTTTCAAGAAAATGTTTTCAAAGAAAAGAGTTTAAAAGTTTTATCATGACCCCAAGTACTAGGGCGGGGGAATGTCCTAGTGGAATTCCTTTGTCCACTTTGGAGTGCTTAATAATAGAGTGATAACCCTTGGGTCGACAAAGTACCATCGACGAGCCTCAAATGGATTCTTTTCAAAGAATGCCGGAGTGAGGAAGCCCCTAACGCTAGTGGGCGCATAAGGCATGTAACCCAAAGAAGTAAGGTCGAGTTTATATGAATATCTGTTTATTAGAGGTGATCTCGGTTCGGTTTGGTCCAATCTTAGGCGGTTTTTGGACAGGACCGAACTGGACCTATTCGGTCCAGGGATTGTCCACCCTGGACTAGACAGAGTAATGTATAGGACCGGACCGATCCAGTCCAGTCCGGTCCAGGGTGGTCCATTCAATCTGGACCATTCCCAAAATGGGCCATTCAGTCCATCTAAATCTGGTTTTTTTTTTTTTTTTTGGCCCAATTTCAATTATTTTCAACCCACTTCAAATTTTGTATATTTTTTAGCTAAAAGTACTAAGCAAAAACTTGATCATGAAAAATACAATGATAAAATAAAACTAATCTATATAAAAAACTAGAAAACTAATCTATATATTAATATATACTAATCATGGAATATATATTATATAATAATACATTGATACTAAATTATTACTAGTACTATATATTGTATTATGCTATAACTCTTATAATATATTAATATATGCTAATACTATATATTATACTATTATAGTGTTACTGTTACAACTGCATATAAACTTATAATGATTAGTTATTATGAATCATGATTAGTATAACTATATAATAGTATTAGTATTAGACTCTTAGTAATATAGTATAGCTATATATTAGTAATATACTAATATTAGTTATAGTGATTTAGTATAAGTTATAACTATATTAGTATAAGTGTAACTATAGTCTATATTAGACTATTAGTATTTTCTTTATATCATATTAGAGTCTAGAGTCTAGACTATTAATATAATACTTGTATTAGCATAAATATTAGTATTAATATAAATTTATAAACATTAGTATTAGTTAATAATTACTTAATGGTGAGTTAGTGATAGGATTAGGTTAATTGGTTAAATGAAAATTATAAAATTAGTATATATATAAATTATAAAATATATTTTTTTTTTTAATTTTCATTCAGTCCGGTCCGATCTGGTCTAAAAAATCCCTGGATCGTGGACCGGACTGAATGAATTCGTTCCTATAAAATTCAAGCCGAGACCGGCCGGGACCATTCCTAGTTTGGTCCAGTCCGAACCGAATTGGACGGTACGCCCGATTCTCACCCAAACTGTTTATGACATATTCATCACAATGAATGGACTGTTGATGGTGCGGTATCTAGCAGGAACATGCGGTGCTAAAGGGAACAATGTTGTGTCCATCCTCTGAACAAGAATATGAGCTTATGTACTAAGGATCACTCGATGCAAATCTTGTGATATGTTCTAATAAGACAAGTTCTTATTAAGATCATGTAATTAAGAAAAAGTTAAGAAGTTTTTCTGAAAAACTAAAGTCTCTATTACAAGTCTTTTGAAAATGGTCAAATGCACAAGTCAAGTTTTGGTCAAAGGCATAAGTCAAGTACATGTCCATGCACGCATTTCATGATATACCTTTTGTATGCTTGTGTTAATTGTGGTCTGTTGTGTGATTACTTGCTGAGATTTCTTGAAATTTCATTGTGGTACGTTCCACTACCATTCCCCAACCGGAATGGTAAAAGTTGTGACAGGTGTAGTAAACGATGACCATGACTAGGAGGAAGAGAACGGCACCTCCTCCTCCGGTGAGGATTGTGCCTAAGATGGCTATAAATTAGCCTGAGCCCTTCATCTTGGAGCAACTCGAAGCCATCGACCAAGAGATCACTGGGTATACTTGAGTTCATTGCGGAATTCAAGCGGCGTAACAACGAGACAAAGATAAGGATTTGGAAAAATGTGTGAAGCCTGAATTCTCTTGAAGAGAACAAGAACTTAAGTCATTTTGTGGAAGAAAAAAAAAAGGAAAACAATACTTATGGTTTTAGAACTCAACTTTTGTGGAACAATGTTTTGAAGAGGTCCCATATTTTGGGAGTTTTAAATGATACTCTATGATTTGGGATGTTATATCTTTATGATACATATTTACGTTTTGGGCAATGTTTGGGATATGATATTAGTATAGTGCCATGTGATTTGTAATTGCTCATCGTGTTGCTTAGTTTATCCGACTTTTACTATTTTTTCACTGCTACGTTATTGCATACTGCTAGTATACTTAGGTGCATAGCATATTACATGTCATGTATAAGGGATGTGTAGCCTTATGTTACATGTCCCAACGTCTCAGTCACCGTCCAATCCTAAGCGGGTGCTGGGGGCACCACAACAATCAATCTCTTTTAACTCATCTTATACTACTAAATTGAGATTATGAACACAACAATGAAGATGAAAGAACTCACCACCACAAACAAGGGCTTTCTTAATGGTCAATTGATTTTTAACATCTCTATCGAAACGTCATTAGAAGAAGTATTGTCTAAAGTCAAAGTACAAATCTTGTTTTCAATTTCCCACTCACATAGTAAATTATAAATTTGTTCAAATAAAAATATGTCATAATGTGGTGGTGGTATAAAAGAAAATTTCAATACCCTTTTATGAAAAGCCCATCTTAAACAGAAAATGTTCTATAATGCACATATAACCATCAGTGGTTATAGAAGTCCACAAATCATATGTCAAACTAATTCTACCAGGAGCATCATTCAACATGTATTTAACCTTTTTTCTTTCTTGATGATATATCTTAACCAAACCAGATTTAGAAGTATTTCTAGATATAATTGGAACATCTGGAAAAGGCAGTTCATGCTTCACAATTGCAACTACCAAAATTTCTTTATATTTTCAGTGTCAAATTTAGAAGCACTTAACAATATGGGTGTAAGAAAAAATCAAAAAATTGGTTGAATCGGACCAGACCAGAAGGGACCAAACCACACCGGTGGGTTCAGTCTGGTTTGTAACCGGTCCAGTGTAGTACCAGTTCTTTAAAATGAAAATAGTTCCTAAATTGGTGCTAACCAGACCGGTACATATATATTTTTAATTTTTTATATTATATATAATTTTTATATTATTATTATATATATTATATGCTACATTTTTAACTAATATAACATGAAATTCTATTCTTATTATTCAACTCTATTAATCTTATAACATAAAATTAATATACTAGTATAATTAGACACTAATTATACTATTTTAGTATGAATCTCACTAATAAGTTAGACACTACTTATATTATACAATAATTGAATATTAATTAATTATTAATTACTAATAATAAATACTAAATTCTCACAATTAAGTTTAATATTAAACATATATAGTGTCACACGTGTAAATGATAAATTGGACCAGACAGATTGAAACTTAAAAAGTCGAAAGTTCTGGTTTTGGTGTTGAATCTGTCTGTATCAATTCTTAAATTTTCAAAACCGGTATACACCAATTCGGTTCCAAAATTATTCCGAAACTAGACCAAACCAGATCGGTTACACCCCTACTTATCAACACAGATCCACTATTTTGTGCTAACATGAACTGACTAATATCTCGTGAACTTCTTCTAGAACACGTCTTGCACTTGACTCGTGCCTTACCATCACCTTTGTCAGAATTAGGAACCATCTAAAAAAACTCAACACGTTTGATTATTTCCTTTGTTTTTCTTTATTTTCCTCATTTTGAGAACTTTATGAGTCCAAGGCATCCAAGTCAATCAAATCTTCAATGTCACCAGCTACGCCACTCGTCTAAAATTTTAAAAAAATCCACCATGAAAACCAACAACTATAACCCAACAATATAGTGTAGCCAAAACAAAGCAAGCATAGTAGATAAACAGTCAAAACAAAGCAACTATAGAAGATAAATAACCAAAACATAGCAATTATATCTAAACTTTTTGTCATGAACTAAGGGCTCGTTTGTTTTCAAAGATGAGATGAGATGAGTTGAGATTAAAGTTAAAAAGTTAAATAAAATATTATTAGAATATATTTTTTAATATTATTTTTGTTTTGGGATTTGAAAAAATTAAATTGTTTATTTTATTTTGTGTGGGGATTTGAGAAAGTTGTAATAATGAAGTAAGATGAGATGAAATGTTTCTTGAAAACAAACGAGGCCTAAATCATTTTAATAACTATGGTTAATGGATGTAGAGGATTCCAAAAAAAAATGTGACAAAAAAAATATAGCCAAAACAAGGCATATCCTATTTATGGGAGTTCAAAACAAAAGCATATCCTATTGATTTCTTGCTCACTGTTTATGGAAATTCAAAACAAACAGATATATAAAACAAAAACATATCTTATTTGTTGATGTCGTGTTTCACAGTCCGAGCAGCATTGCGAGGCCCAAATTCCATGTTGCCTGCAACTAAGAGAGTAAAGAGACTCCAGTGACAGTCAGGGTCACTCCGATGCCAAAGTTAGTAAATAATTCTATGAAGAAGGCTCAGAGATACAAAATGAATAGAGTGTTTATCAAACAGTGTGTGTTCTAGAGAACTTTTGTAGAAGAGATAGCCCTTATTTATACCTGATTCAGATTCCATTGCTGAGGGGGATCGTGGTGTGTCAGGTGTCAAACCTGCTACCACTCATTTCCCTGTCACCACAGTGTCAATCTGCTGTCTAAGCAACTGAGGGAGATCATGCGTTGTACTAGGTCCGCCCTACAGCCACCCTCCTACCAATATAGGGTGTCAGATTAGGGGCGAGTTGTCCTCTATACGTGGGCGCGCTATTGCGCGTTGGGTCTCCTGACACAAGCATTGATTGTGGCGTGCCTAGGATCTATCTCACCCGTGACCAAGCACGTGCTTTCGTCCGTGTACAGTTGGTAATCCTGCCCGGCACTTTGTGATCGTGTTCGACGAGTTGCCGACCCCTGGGACGTTCTCTTTGGCACCTCTGAGCTTGGTGTCGATAGGTCATCCCAAGTTGGTTCGCGTTCGGTTCCCGATCCTCTAGCCCGGGGTCTCCAACTTCCTTCCTCGGGCCTTTGGTTCCATAACTCAGCCTTCTTGACTTCTTGGGCTCAGGCCCTTTCGAGATGGGCCATGCACTCGTATGCACTCGATTCCCTATCCTTTAACCTGGGGTCTCCAACTTCCCTCATTGGGCCTGTGGTTCCATAGCTTGGCCTTCATGGGCTCGAGCCCATCCGGGATGGACCCTCCCTCACACTATTGATTAATTAATGTGAGAACCTATCTTATACATAGCTAGTTTCTACAAAAATATTTATGTTTTTTATGAGTTTAACCTGAATAGAAAAAAAGCTAGTTGTTGCTTGATTATGTGTGTGTGTGTGGGTGGGTGTATATATATAAGATAATTAATTAATACATGCAAATCACATGCATTAATTAATAATACAAGTAGCTATGTCATCCATCCCATTTGTTAAGATGGGAGTCTTAATATGCAACTTTATCAGTTTCCGTAGCCTTATAAAAGGCCTCCTAACTAATCATCAATAAATTACCACTGATGAACTTTCCTTCTCAAATAATTCTGATAGAATGATTACCCACACTACGTACATTGCTCCAATAATTTTCATGCTACACATACCCAACAAGACAACATTGAGATGCAAAGAATAAATCACTACTGGCTCAAATTTCAATCCACGCAATTTGCAAACTAGTGTTACAGTGTACAAGTACTTCTAAGTTTAAGCATATAACTCTATGTAAACTGTAAAGGGCTTAGCATTCAACAATCTTGAGTTCTCAACCTAAAAGGGGGTTGCAGTGAGGTGGGAGAGCACTCAAGCAATGAGGGGGTAGGGGTTGCAGCGTGAATTTATGATACGTAGTCAAGATTTTTTTTAGTTTTTAGGTTTAAGGTTAAAAGCATAATTTTGACTCCCTCAATGGGTCAAAACGGGTTGCTAATAGGTCAAAGAGGGTTGACACGTTATCAACCCGTTTAGTAATCATGTCTTAACGGGTCAACCCATTTTTACCCAAATTCGTTAACATCAAGCCCAAATTAGCTAATCTCGTGTTGTCAAGAGTCGTGTCACATATTATCACCCCTACTCTCCTGCCCACTCTGAAGTGAGTAAAAATTGAGTGGTAGCCCTCGGTGGACGAAATAAAGTCAACGGACTTCGAAAGGAACCAAAATATTTCTGGAGGGAAGGTATAGTGCCTAAAGCTAGTGGGTGCAGAAAATGATAAGTATGGTGAAGGCAATACAATTTGCCATATTGATTGCAAGCTTTTGGTGAAGGTAAGTTGATCTACCAAGAGCAAATAGACGGCTCATGGTGAAGGCGATTTGTTTTGCTTGGGTGCCTCAATTATGACGTACTCATAGCTGGTCAAAAGGTTAGTGATGTGATGTGGTAACTAGCAAGTGCACACAGTTGTGGGGTGGCCATGACGTATCCATAAGTGTGTATAAGATAAAAGTCTATGAATGAATATGGAAATGAATGATTATATTGTATTTCTATGTGATAGCCCGTATTTACATGTATCTTGACTAAGTAATTATTGCATTTCTTAGGATTATGGGTTTTTTTGTTTTAAATTTTAGATGATTTACGTGGTATTATTTTATGACTTTTAGCTGTGAAATTTAATTCAATGTGTTTTATTGTTATTAATTATTGTTCATTATTTAAAATGATTTTTATTTTAAATTAGTTTATTGTTGGATTTTATTATTTTATTTTACTTAGTCACTGTGTTTAAATTAGTTTTATTTAAGTTGTTGTTTTGAAATCATTTTCGTTTGATCAATTTTGAGACCCTAAGTCGAAAGACTGGATCTCATTTATTTCCCTTCCTTTTTCTTTTTCCTCTTTTCTTTTTCCCTTTTCTCTTTTTCTTCTTTCTTTTTCTTCTTTTTCTTTCTTCCTCCCTTGCTTTTCCCTCCCGTGCCCGACACCCTTCCCCTTTCCCCTGTCTGTTTGCATCATCCTCCACAAATCTGCCGTGCACCGCCCATCTCCGTCACCACCCCTCCCAACCTCTTCCCCACTGGCCAACGACCACCCCCTTCCCGTCGCCATCAGCCCCCACGCGCAGCTTTAAGCCGCAACACCCTTTGAGCTTTCACGCCGCCATCGCGCCACCATTGGCCACCACCTCTTCACCATATCAACGGCAACCCCCCAGCTACCTAACTCACCCATCCTCAACCCTGATCTGCCACCGGTGAAGCTCATCCATTTCCATTTCCGATTTGAGTTTTTTTGGACTTCAACCGCCACCCAAGGTTAACCACCACCACCATTAGCTTCACCAACATCCCTAAGTCATTCCTTAGTAATCTCAAGTCTTCGTTTGTCCCCGTTCAAAAGTTGGGTTTTGAGACCCAAGGCCTTTGTCCATTTTTTCACTGTTACATTACTGTGTCGCCACTTCTAGTACCTTCATGATCCTTCGAAAATTATATTATAGCACTGTAAGTGTTTTCCCAAAGAACTTTTGAGATTTAAATGTATTTTTACACTAACCCATATTTATTGTGAACTGGTTGGTTGTGCCGAATTGAATCCGAGGAGTAAGGAGGTCGGTTCGATTGGAGGATGAAGTTGTTGTGTGATTTGATTATGTTGGGTTTTGTTGACTAATGAATATTTGTTTTGTGTCATATACAATGCATTTACAAGCATGTTCATGTCTGTAAATGAGAACTGAGTTTTCGCATAATTGCATATATGTTCAGGTGTATAATTGAAATATTGTGATTTCATGTGAGAAATGATTTTGAGTATGTTTGAAATGATTGGATTGATTGGTTTGAAAGAAAGGAAAAGAGACTGTAGGGATGGTGGTATAGTTCTGCTTGTGATTCCCACCTACAATGCATGGGGTAGGGATGGTGGTAGAGTCCCGCTTGCGATTCCTACCTACAATGCTCTGATAGGTATCCCTTGTGTGGAAAGGAACTGTAGGGATGGTGGCAAGCAGGGATGGTGGTAGTCCCGCCTGTGATTCCCGCCTACGATGCATGCGGTAGGATGGTGGTAGTCCCGCCTGCAATCCCCACCTACAGCGTGAGCTGTAGGGATGGTGATAGTCCCGCCTATGATTCCCGCTTATGGTGCACGCGGTAAGGATGGTGGTAGAGTCCCGCCTGTGATTCCTGACTACAGTATCCGATAAATGACTATGTTGGGTCCTTTTTTCTAGGTAAATGACGGATTATGATTTAATGGTTACGAGCACCATTTTCTGGAGAAATGGTTGGTTTATGATTGGGCAATTTTCTAGAAAAATGGCGGATATTATTCATTGTGTGTTTTGGGTCAAATAGGCTTTTTGGCATGCATTGGAAAATAATCATTTTCGGGAAAAATGAAGTTTTTGGGTCACATTTATGTTTCGTCATGTACTCATGTTTGTTGGTTGTATTAATGCATTTTTATCTCTTGGGTTGCTTAGTTGATTACTTGCTGAGATTCATAATCTCACGGTATTCGATACCCTGCGGTACCATTTTATGGTATCGTAAATTTTGATGCAGATGTGGATGAAGAGCCTGAGGATTCGATTCCGCCGGATAAATGATTTGGGATCACTTGCTCGTGTATTGAGATTTGTCTCCCACTTTTTGGCTATGTATTTGGTTTGTATTATATTTACATTAGATAACTGTATAACTTTTTTAAATGCAATTTATTTTGGATATCTGTATTTAAATATCTAATACTTAGTTGGCTAACTCTTAATTAACCGCTGCGACTTTTGTTTTGCAATTATTGCATGTTGCACACACTTGAGCACTTATCGTTGGGATGCGTGACCCATGTTGTCATCATTCCGACGTCACGATTCCCGAGTTTTCATACGTAGGAGTTGGGGTGTCACATTCTATTACTACAAAAATATAGTTTATGAAATTGCACGTCCATGTTCATGCATCCATGTTCATGTTTACCTAATGCATGCTTTTATTATTTCTATGTATGTATTTGGCATAACTTATTGGGATTCCTCGAAATCTCATTGTGGTAATTTCCATTACCATTTCTCTCGGAATGCTAGAAGTTGTGACATGACTAGAAGACTGCAATAAGGATGGAGAAGTGTAAACCTCGTTGGCTGCTAGGGTTTGAGGAACGTTGTTCGTACGCACGTCGCCTCAAAGTGATTGATAAGTTCATAAAAAACATTTTGAAGTTGATAAAGGACATCCAGGAAATCTTAGAAAAGAAAGGATAATGTTTTTATTATCTATTTCCAAACTATGTTTTGGTGGTTTTGAAGGGTCAAATTTTGGGATTCCACATTTGTAAGGACTTCTTAACTAAATATTTTAGGAGACAATAGAAGTTTTAATTTGGTACCAAGGTTATTGTTCAAGCCTTTATTTACTTTTCTACCACAATATATTCATAATATTTGAAACATGTTAGCCACATTGTATGTTAATTGTCATGTATAATGGGTATGTAACCTTGAATCGTATGTCTCAACATTTTAGTTTCTATCAAATCCCAACCTAAGGTCTCGGGCATCACAATATTAAAAATCTAACTAGGATGCATTTGTTGATGCAAAAAGTAATGAGTACAACAAGGGTTATGGAGAGAGATCATAAGGGAGAAGCTATAGGTTTCGTTTAAAAGGCATTTTAGGCATCTAATTCAAAAGTTGATTTTAAAAGAAAAAAAACCTAGTCTATTTGCCTAAAAATATCATATTCTTCACCCGTTTCGCAACATTTGTTCATGAACATGGGAAAAAAAAGACAACTAACAAAAAAACATCTCCACCATTGCTTGCTAAGTAGTTGTTACAGCGATACACCACATTATGTGTTATTGCTTGCACACAACAGAGCATGCCATACCTTTTTAGTGCACTAAGCATTATGTGTCACTCTTGCCAGGTGCACGGTGAGCATTGCTCTACCCCTATAGAGGGCAAGATAGCTACTTAGTGCGCCCAAATCTGCACGCAACAGAGAGCACGACACTTCCATGTGTGCAATGCTCTGCTCGTAGTAGAGTATATTGCACCCATGCAATGTAATGTACCGTGCTACATGACAGTGCACAAGGTGTAGTCAGCGCATCTGCAGCAACTCAGGTGCCTAAGCTCCTTACAAGCATGGAGCTGTCTTTTAGTCTTGACACACAAAGGTGGTTGCTACACATTGTTGCACCAATGTGGTGCGGGAGATGCAAGAATGCTAGATTGCTACACCGGTTGCCAAATAACCACAACTATAGAGGTGTCATACCGTTTGGTGGAACAACACCTCGACAAGCCTTGCACCTCAAGTTCATGTTGCTACCTCATCTGCTCATAGCAACAATGTGTGCAGCACCTCCAGGTGTAAGAATCTTTGTTACTCTTTGTGTGTGGTTGTAGCCACTATATATACTGCGATCGTACTGCTCATAGGACTCACAAAGGTTCCAGCAAATCAAGATTTTCCTCAAGCGCCCCAACGTTTGGCCCTTCACTAAAGTGTTGGGTTCTATAGCTTGGCATCCCCAATTCTACATGTAACTGTCGTAGGTTAGGGTGAAGGGTGTCTCTCTTGTCAGGATTTTGATAGTTTTCTTATATGCCCATAGTACCTCGAGAAGCTCTTCGATCTAGGTGCCTTTCTTTTCCTCTAGATCTTTTTTAGTATGCCCATTATTGTCTTGTTTTTTGGTTCAACTTCTCTTTTGGCTTGGGGGTGTTCGAGGGAGGAGTACTTGGCCTTGATTCCAAGCTTGGCACACCAGTTCCTGTAGTGTTTAGAGTCGAATTACCTGCCATTGTTTGGAATGATGCTTTACGGTACACTAAATCGGCATGTAATTGTTTTTCATAGAAACTTGGTGACTTTTTGCGAAGTTACAGTTGCCAGTGCTTCAACTTCAGTCCATTTCGTGAAATAATCGACGGTGACAATGATGGAATCCACTCCCTCTTTACTGGGTGGCATGGGACCGACTAAGTCTACTCCCTACTGGGCGAACAACAAGGGATATGTAATTGATGTTATTTCCTCAGGCGTCAGCTTGGAACTGGAGCGTGTAGCTGGCATTGAGTACACTTCTTGGCAAACTCTTTGGCATCTTTAAAGGTGTGCGACCAATAATTCCCAGCTTGCATAATCCTAGCCACCAAAGATCTTTCTCCCAAGTGATTTCCGCATACTCCTTTATGCATTTCCTCCATGACGTATTGTGCCTCCACTTTTGATATGTGTCGTAGAAGGGGGCATAGAAACCCCACTTGTATAACGCGCCATTGGTCATGGTGAACCGGGAAACTTTGTTCTTGACTTTGCTTCCTCCTTATTGGGTGAGAGTTTTATAGTAATCAAGAACTTGACTATATCGCATGCCCATTCTGCCATTCTGGGGTCCCCATGCTTATCTTTGAGATTTTGTAAACTTGTTGCAGGTATTTTTTAACTTCTCCCCCTTCACCATATATTCTACTATAATTGGTTGGCTACGACTTGGGAGTCTGCTTTCATGTCGACCTTCCTCACCCCCAAAGC
Organism: Juglans microcarpa x Juglans regia; assembly: GCF_004785595.1. Classification (NCBI taxonomy): domain Eukaryota; kingdom Viridiplantae; phylum Streptophyta; class Magnoliopsida; order Fagales; family Juglandaceae; genus Juglans; species Juglans microcarpa x Juglans regia. Next base: position 2,375,253 of record NC_054605.1, read on the forward strand.
CCTTGCAATGGCGAGTCCTACTAACACCACTTTATAATCAGCCTCATTGTTGATGACTTTGAACTCAAGTCGTGGTATGCTTTCGTGCTGTCCTCTTCTACTACATACACCCCTACTCCCTAGCTGAAACGACAGGATGAGCTGTCGACGTAAACTTGCCACGACTTTTCTATAGGGGTTTCCTATATTTCTTCAAGGAAGTTGGAGAATTCAGCTACAAAGTCGGTCAGCACTTACCCTTTTACTAATGTCTAAGAAATATAGTCAATATCTAACTTGCTTAGCTCGATTGACCACTTTACTAGTAGGCCTGAAGTTTCTATCCATTGTAGTATTTTCTGTAGGGGTGTCGCTATCACCACACTTATGGGATGCACCTGGAAGTAAGGGGTCGTAATCGGTGAGTGGCTACTACTAACACGATTGCCAAGATCTCCACTTTAGGGTATCGAGCCTCAGCTCCCTTTAAGGCTTGTCTTACGTAGTAAACCGACTTTTGCCCCTTTCCTTCTTCGCATATTAGGACAGCTGATACGACTTCCAGTGTGACCGCCAAATGCAGGAGCAGGGTTTCCCCTTGCTTGGTTTGGCTTAAGAGGGGAGGTGTGACAAATATTCTTTGAATTGTGCAAATGTCATTTCACACTTGACGTCCCAGTTTTGTATCTCCCTTTTCAAGGAAATCCTCTGGCGATGGTGCAGATTTCTCTAAGAGGAGGATTATTCCAGTCTTTGCATTGGCGAGGGGCTTGGTCAAGGTGTTCTCTTGGGGTGTTCTTAGGTTTTCACTCCTCCGATACCTTTGCTGTTGAACTTGTCTCTTTTCACTTGGTCGCCTAGGGGGTGAAGAGTTTCGAGCGATTAGACACTTGAGCTCACCACTGCCTTGCATTTCCTCATATTTTTGTTTTAAGGTGTGGCAGTCTTCAGTCTGATGCCCCTTACATTGTGAAAACTGCAAAATTGATAGGTCCTTTGAGGACGATCGTTGTTGTCTTGAATTGGCTCTGTAGTCCTGTCATGGATATTCATGTTAGAGAACTAGACCCTGGGATTCATTTTTCACGTTGGAATGTCGGTTTCTCACCTTGTTTCGTGCAGGTTCTCTTTTTTTCCTCGAATCCTTCTCTTGATCCCTTCCTTAGGTGCTTTTCTTTGCTCAGTCCTCTGATTACTCCATCTTTGACTTTTTAAGTGTGGCTAGGGCCCACAGAGTGTCCTTGGCTTTGAGAAAGTCATCCTTCCTATTTATAATTTGGGTAGTGGTTGGGGTCTTTCTTGCCAACTCTGCCATGAATGGGTTTCTGGGTCAAATTCCTCCCAGCAAGGCTGCTAATGTGATCTTTTCGTCTTAGTCGTCCACCATCATGCACTCCTTGTTGAAAAGAGCGAGGTAAGCCTTCAGGCTTTCGTCCTCCTTTTGCTTCACACTGAGCCTTATTCTCCTTCTACTCACCATAAATTGGGTTAGGAACTGCCTTCCCAACTTCTCAAAGTTGTCTATAGAGTCTAGCTGCAATGCTCCAAACCATCATCTGATGACTCCTTTCAATGTTAAAGGAAATGCCTAGCTTGCGATCTTCCTGAAAAAACTGTGCAGTGTCATGTGGGCTTTGAAAGTTTGTAGATGTTCGATGGGATCCTTAAATCCATCATACATCTCGACCAATGGATCTTTGAAGTCACTGCTAGTGAGCAGCTGGTCTATGGACATGGATGCACCTATCTTTTGGGTCATTTCTTCATACTTGTCCATGTGGCTTCATAGATGGTGGTGCATTTTTCTTTTCTCATCATTGTTGATGAGGGACTTGCTCGTACTCTACAACTTCGCTTCCACCGGATCAACATGGCCTAGCGCGGCGTCCTCCCTTAAGGCCTCGTTTTCATGTTGGAGAGCCTCTATTTCTACTATCATTATTATTGATTTTTATTTTATTTCTGCTAGTCTTCCCTCCATGTTCATAGAAGTGGCTTCCTAGTCTCGAGTTACTTGAAAGCGTGTTGTAGTAGCCATGCAAAAGGCATGTGAGATGTAGGCATCCCACAAACAGCACCAACTATTTTCGACATGTTTCACACCACCATGAACAGCCTTAGTGAACCTGCACCAGAAAATCCAGAGAAGGCTTGAAGGGTATTAAACACCTCTAATGTCTAAGTCAGATTTCTTGTATAATCTTTTTATGGATCCAACACTCAAATCAACTTACCTCAAATGTGGATTTTTTCCTTCTATATATTGAGCGTAGAATGGAGTGATAGGGCTTATGCAACAACCCAATCCTTTATTTGAAATAAAGCTCGCGGTAGTTAATATTTGAATTGCATACTATCAAATAATGGGTGGATAAAGAGAAGACATTTTAGATCTTCAAGTCGCCCTTCGAATTTGACTGTATCCCTAGGTAGGCCACTTAATCAATGTCTGTTACTAATGTGCCCGTTGCAGATTATTTCGTATCTAATATTTGTTGGTGGGCTTTGATAGTCCTTGGGCCTTTAAGGAGTAAGGGTGATCTATAGGCAAGGGGAGATCATTGTCCCTCCACTAATATTTAAACCTTGTTTTGTTAATAGCTTAGCAACTACTTGTACTAATCACAAGAGTATTTTTCAAATGATACAAAATAAGGGAATTTCTTGTATTAATGATAACCGAGCGACTAAATGAGAATTGAATACCCAAAACTTTAAAGTCTAGTAAGATCCAAGTCCAAATGTAAGACAAGAAGAGCTCTAGGAAGTTTAAAACACACTACTACCACCAAGATTGTTGCCATTGTCTCCTTTGAAACTGCCGCTCTTCTCTACCAAGTCGATCGCCGCTCCAAAGAGCCCTCCATCTCGCATCATCTTCTCCTTGCAATAATTAGAAACACCTCCCAAACCCTTAAAGCTTCTTAACAAAGGTGTGGCTTCTAGATGCTACCGAGCCGACAATGTTGAGTACGGTAGAGTCTAGGCCTTTGGGATAGTGACAAAAGGGTTTGGATAGTAGGATTGGTGGGGTTGGGAGGGTTTGCTAGTGTGACGAAAGAGTTTGGATAATAAAATCATTGGTGGACGAGACTAATTTTCAATTTAGAACCGAATATGTAAGGCGATCAAGGGATACTTAGAGTATTTTAGAGTTTTATGAATAGTAGTCAAATGATTTAAGTGAAGATATTTTATTGGGTTTTAGAAAATGAGATAAAAAGTTAAATAAAAATATATTTTAAAATAAGTATTTTATTGGAGTTTGTGAAAGTGAATAGATAAATTTAAAAAATTGTTTGAATATAATGTTTTAATTACTTTTATTTTGATGTTTGTAAAAGTTATATTAATTTTTGTATGTCAATAATTATTAGGTAATAATTAGATGAAAAACTTGAAAAATTGAATTTAAAAATATTTTGTATTTGAGTAATGTTTAAAAATGAAGTTATAAAAAAACTTGAGAATTTTGAGATAGTTTCATGTTTGCTAAAGATGCCCTCAGTGTCTTCCGTCTAAAAAAAGTCTAGAAAGTGTGGTTTGGGCAATGAGACCCCCTTGGGCCGGATACAGTGTAAAACTAAGATTTACATCCCCCAATGAGACAACCACGTCAGTTTTTTAATATTATTGCAATGGATGCAAATGCCAGCGGAGCAAATGGAAAGCATCTGTCAAGTGTCAAGCCCGTCGTTCAAGCTTTCTCTCCCCACTTCGCTCTCAAGCTATATCACTCTCAAGCCCTCTCTCCCTCCTCAAAATCACAAGGTCAAGCCAGCTCGTCGGTTTCTCTCTCCTCATTAGTGGTTCTTAAAGCGGTTTTGTTTTTCCTTTTCAATTGAAAATTATTATAATCCACTACTTGTTTGTTCCTAATTGTTCACATCAAGCAAATGGATACTTCCGCACGCATGAGGAGTAATTTGTAAATGTGAAGTAAAAATTCAAAATGGGAAATGATAATTTATAAATTTTGTACTACTTTTCTAACAACAGAAGAAATGATAGTGGGAGGTGTTATGGCAGCAATAACAAAAAATGGTGAAGAGCTTCTAAGCTATCAATATCAAAAAGCTTTGCAGTGGAGGAATAGTTGTGTGATAACGAAGAAAATTTTCAACATAGGGCCTTGTTGGAGGAAAATTTAAAATCTCTAGACATGACTAGTATAGAAGTTTCTCTTTCCCTTTCACTTTTTTTTTTTTTTTTTTTTTTTTTTTTGCTTTTTAAGAATCTAATTTATTTAGACTTTGAGGATTTTTACTTGTGTCCTCATTTGCTTCTCATTTTTGGCTACAAATGTAAGATCAATTTCAAATCTATGTTTCTATTGAATGACTCACAAGGAAAAAATATAGAGTATTTTAGATTTTGTATCGTCGTTTTGGCGATTCTTTTTCTATCATGAGTTTTTCAACAATGGGAGAGATCGAGGAAGAATCGGAGTTGAGGAGAGAGAGAGCACTTATTGAGAGTGAGGACAAAGAGATTGCTTGTTGAGAGTGAGGACAGAGAGAGTGATTGAAGATGAAGGGTTTGTGATCGATGGGCTCTAACAAAGAGAGTGAAAGTTTTATTCGACAATCGCTACGTCTACGATAATGTCGGTAAGCATATGAGACTAATGATGTGTCTCCCTCTCATTAGAGACATAAAACTCAATTAGATTTTCTCTTGGAAAATAGATACATGAGAAAATATAGTTAAGATTAGGATCTTAAGGTTGCTTTATATATTAAATAGAAGAGTGATCGGATATTTGATGGGCCAATTATTGTGTGATTCACCTTCCACATTTATTAGAGAGGAAAATGATAGGGTTACTATCATCCTACTACTCATTTACTACTCATTTTATATTTGATTTTTTTAATTTTTAATTTTACTTAATGATTAAGAAAGTGATTATTAGTAAAATTATATATTTTTTAATTTTTTTCTTAATGGTTAAGGATGTTAAAAAAATACTTAAAAGAAAATGATAAAAAAATAAAAAACTTTAAATAAACTATGAGTAATAAATGAATAGTAATAGGGTAGTATTAGAGATAGATGTTTAAAAAAATATAATTAGTTTTTTTTTTAATTTTTTTGATAGAAAAAAATATAAGTAGTTAAAAGCAGATAAACAAGCAAAAGGGGGAAAAAAAATAATAAAGAAAAGTAAAAGGCAAGAGAAAAGGTAGAAAGAGGGATGCTGCATCTCCTTTTCATCTATGGTTTTATTACCCTTTCGCACGTAATGTAAGCAGCAGCTCCCTACCTCAACCCAACTCGTTCATTCCACAACCACAACAACATCAAAATCACTTCTACTATTATACTCAATTCACGACCACCACAACAACAAATTCACCATAACTTCTCTCTCTCTCCCCCCCACCGTCCAACCCTATTCTATTCTCCCTATCTACAACAATATGACCATCCTTATCCCTATTTAGGGTTCCTCTCTATCTCTCTCTCTCCCCGATTCCGAGCCCACAAATTTCATTGACGGGACTTAGCTCTATCGTGCCCAAGTCGCCTTGCGGATCTTCTCATCTGCGTTCTACATCTCTGCAGAAACCCTAGAAATATTGTTTCGCTTTTAAGGGTTTCTACTGCTGCTTCTTCAGATTTCGATTCTTTAACATCTTTTCTTTACCTTTAGTTGTTTTTTTAGGGTTTTTCATTTTTGAGTTTTTGTTACAGTACAAAAGGAAAATAATTTTTTTTTAGAAGAAACAGAATCTCGTAGGAATGGATGGGTTTTGTATTGGTGGAAGTCTTGAAGAGCCTTCCAATCCTAAAGATCGTGAGCAATTCGGAGATAATTCCACAGGTTTTGCTTCGTTTTATTAGCTTTGATATAATTAGCCCCGACTTCTGCTTTTCTATTTGCTTTTTACTGGATCTGGTTTTGGTTACCTGGCTGTTCCATCAAGGAATGCAAGATGTGAAAGCTTCTTGCGCGATCCCAAGATGTACGTGTGTGTGTGTGTGGGCGCGTGCGTGCGTGTGTATAATTTGAACGGGGATCGTAAACCGAGTCAAATATGAATAGCAGTAGAGGTTCGGTTTGGTGGTTTCTTGAATATATTGGTGTTCTTATCTTGCGTTGCTGCTGCACCATTCTTTGTTTGCCTTCCTGCTTGTTCATAGTTAACTAGGATTTCTTGTCAAGCAAATGAGATTGTGGTCTTTGGTTTTAATAACTGTGCTTTCCTATATTTGTGAGTCAAAATAAGAAAAGTTTTTATCAAAATCCGAGCATCTTTGCGTGTAAAAGTAGTTCAAGAGGTATGGGAAAGAGACATGGGTCAGCTAAAACAAACCTTTTGATTGCCTTCTATGAAAGCATATGAGGACTTTTTATTGGTCTGTTGCGAGTTGTGATTAATAAACGTCTATTATGCGCATGTATTTCTGTTGTTTGGCTTCTACGAATATCTTCTTATATTCAGAATTAAATTTGCTTTTACAAGTTATATATGGATAATGAAGGGCTTTTTTTAAAAAAAAAAAAAACTTGAATGAATCCTTTTGTAATGCAGAAGACACAGTATTTGATGCATCACAATATGCGTTCTTTGGTAAAGATGTTGTTGAGGAAGTTGAGTTGGGGGGATTAGAAGAGGAGGAGGTCGGTTTGCCTACAGTTGGGATAGACGAGGAAGAATTTCTGTACAATAGAGAAGAGGTAATGTGACTTCATTTTTTTTTTATTTCTTTCATGTCTGTTCTGTACATCTTTTCTGCCGTGTTACCTTCTATTTATGGTTTGAATGGTTGAATATTACACTTGAAACCATTTGTTTGGAATGTAAATTTTTTTGTATATTCTTTGCTTTGGAGTCTTGGATTAAAACTAGGAGAGGTTGGAAAGATGGCCCATGCAGTTTTGGCTTGTAGGAGTATGGCATCTAAAACTGAGTGTTCTTTAATAATATTTCATAGCATACTTTATTCTTAATATTCTTTTTGCTGGTGTGTTGCAAGAATTGAGAGTTTTTGGTTAGTACAACATTAATTGATTAAGGCTGCGTTTGAATGTTAAATTGAGTTGAGTTGAATTGAGTTGAGATGAGATAATAAAATATTGTTTGAATATTATTTTTTAATATTATTATTATTTTGGAATTTGAAAAAGTTGAATTGTTTATTATATTTTGTATTGAAATTTGAAAAAGTTGTAATGATGAGTTGAGATGAGTTGAGTTTGGTTTAGGAACCAAACGTACCCTAAGTTGCAAGCCAAAAACATCAACTTGCTCAAGACCATAGTTATTAATAGTTGGGCTTACTTCTCAAAAATCGCCATGCTGAGTGAGGAAATGATGTCGCCTATGGAGTCTCTGTGTTGCACCGCATAGTCTTAATTGCCTCTTTCTTCCCTTATGAGGCCTTTTTTCTTGGATGCATGTCTCAACTTAAAAGATTTGTGCAAAAATAAGGTGTGACGCAATAGAAGGCTTGTGTCAGTCTTTGCATACACTTTTTTCCATTGATTTCTTTGTTTTAAAAGCATGCTTAATGCAACTAGAAGTGCCCAAGGAAAAATGCTTCTGGATATTAAAGCAATGTTCAAAGTGCATTTAATGCAGACCACACCAAGTAAGAACCAGCAGGAGGAGTCTGACTATGGCAATATGGCTGAAAGAGAGATGCTCAGTACGTTAAAGGAGATGAAAAACCAATTTGTCGAGTTGGAGGCAGTGGTAGCTTTTTTATCTATGAAAGTGGACTTTGCTTTCAGCCGAAGGTAACAGGGTTGTAAGGCCCAATAAGAGGGAGTCCAAGATAGGCTCGAATCCGTTAAAATCAGATAAAGGAAAATAGAAAGTTGGGTTCAGCTCAGTCCTTATAACCAAATCTAGAAGACTGTGTAGGTCGAAAGGAAGACAGGGTCATTCGGAGTGGGTTCTTCGTTGGGTATCGGTGTAGAGTTAGTTGAAATGGAATGCTTTCTGCCACGTGTCAGCATTCTCCCCGAAGAAACGATGGCACGCTCACTGGAGTTGAGTGTAATGATGAGGCTTGAGGGAGATGTAGGCTCTGCCGAAGTGGCACAGAATGGATTACTGGGGGGGTGATGCATCTCTAGTTCTCGCCGACGAAACAACGGCACCCACGTCGGAGGTGAAGGAAATTTGTGGGTTTGTCGCCAACTCAGAACCTCCAATGGTGATCATGGCCTCACCACTCATGACATAGAGAACAAATTTTTCGGTATCTCTTCAAACATCTTGTGACAGTAACAAGGGTGTTGTTGAGGAGGTACGACATTTGAATGCAGGGGATGGTGTGGAGGAAATTTTGGGCTTGTCGTTGGTGCCTTGCAAGAAGGAATGTTTAGGGCCTGGTGTATAGTTGGGAGCTGAGTCTGGGGAAGATGTTGTCCCCTTGATATCTCTTCCTCCATTAGTTGGTTCATCATTGGATTAGGTTCTGCAAAAGGTATTTCAGCATGGGGATTACATGTGGAGGATTTGTCGACCAATTCACAGCACTACTCACTGCTATTGAGGCAAGTCACTTGAAACGAAATCAAGATTTAAAAAGAGCAGAGAGTTAAAATGTCTTACTTGGGCAATCAACTACGACGCAAAGGGAGATAGTTCAAATCGAGGGAGGGCATGAAGTCCTCCATCCTTGTAGGAAGGGGTGTAGTGTGAAGAATGGAGCTTTTAAGGGAGTTTTGGGTGGTGTCTTAATTTTGTGGAAACAAGGGGTTGGGGTAGTTATAGTAATTTGCTTTGCTATGGGAAGGAAGCATTTTGTCCCAATTGGGCTTGGTGTATATTGGATGGACTTACTGGTCATTAGTATTATGGGATTGGTGTTCTCTCTTGTATACACTTAGTGTACTTGGTTACGCCTATTGATATTAATAAATTTTTACTTATAAAAAAATATATTCAAAGAAAAAACAACATTTATTTTTTGGAAGCTCTTGGCATAAAGAACCATGCATGTCTATTTTCATTAAAAGATAACATGATTCAAATAGATATAATTGTTGATCAACTACCCATCAAGAATGACAATAGATTTGTAGCACTAATTTCACGAGCTTTTGTAGGTGTTTTTTACATCCATTTGCTTAATTTTGGCCTTATGTTATAACATGTTTGAAAATTGTTTATCAATAAAAAAAGGAAGCTGGAAAATATATTTCGTAAAGCACGGGGCAATAGTGTGCATAATCATGAAGGTGCCTTAGGGGATGTTTGGGGAATGAGATGAGATGAAAAATTTGTGAATAATAGTGAAATAATTTGTGAACAGTAGTAAAATGGTTTGAGTTATGATGTTTTATGGGGTTTTGGGAAAGGAGAGAAAATGTTGAATAAAAAATATTAGAAATTAAAATATTGTTAGAATATAATTTTTTAATATAATTTTACTTTGAGATTTGAAAAAGTTGAATTGTTTTTTGTTTGAAAGTTTGGAAAAGTTATAATGATTAGTTTGCAAAAAGTTGTAATGATTAGTTTGAAAGTGCTTGTGTTTGAGTGATCTTTGTGGAGGAAATGAGATGGGATGGGATGAGATGAGATGAGATGAAAATTATTTCTAAACATGCCCTTAGTTTCCTGCCTTGTTCACCTCCCCCACCGCTTCAACCAAAGTAAAGTATTAATTTTGGGTGAGCAATCAGTGCAAAATAAGCATTTAGGCTTCTTGTATGCCTTTTGATGTAGGTTTAGTGGATTGATTTTGGGGAATCTTTAATATTCATTATTTTATGATGATGTGGTTGGTTGTCTTTTCACGCATAACTGGTTAAAGGGAATGTAATATTTTTGGTTTTGTATAGGAAAGTGATGAATAGTTTTGCACATTGCCTAGGAGGGAGAAGTTCAAGCCCTTTATAATGATTTCAAGGAGTTCCAATTGTATCATTGACTAGTTGTTTTGGAGCACATGCTTAGATATGGCTTGAGCTTTCTTTTTTAGAAATGATATTAGAGCCAAACCCCATAAAAGTGGGACTCGAGCTGTTCCACCTGTATGATGGAATTGCCTAACGAGGATATTGGGGATTTAAAAGGGGGGAAAAAAAACTGTAATACTTTGGATTGTGTATAGGAAGGTGGTAAGGGGTTCTCACTTTGATTGGGAGGGGAAGTTACAAGCCCTTTATAATGATTCAAAGGGGCTTCAATTGTATCATTGACTAGTTTTTTTTTTTTTTTAAGTATGATCCTGGATGTGGCGTGGACTTTATTTTGGCTCACTACAATGAATCTTGTATTTTTTTTTATAAATAATCAGATTTTATCAATAAAAGAATGGGCAAAATGCCAAGTACAAAACTCTTATGCCCTAGCTAAGTAGGTGCATTAGAAGCAAGGAAATCATGTAAGTCTATGCCATTAAAGTCCACGACAATAGCCCAAGTACAAAGAGTTCAAAAAAATAAAACTTTTAGCTCCTCCACCGATCTCTCCTCCTTCTCAAACGTCCGCTCGTTTCTCTCTTGCCACGAGCACCCACATGATGCATATAAGGATCATCTTCCAAACCGCTTTGATATGCTGCATGCCTTGGATAGTTGTTTAACATGCCATCATTGGCACCACGGTCTCCGACATAACCCATGTTAGATCTAGTCTACTAAACACCTCATTCCAGAGTTCCCTTGCTATCTCACAATGTAAAAGATGATGATCCATCGACTCACCTCCTCTTCTACACATGGAACACCAATCTGCTATGATTACCCTCCTTTTCCTTAGGTTGTTGGTGGTGAGAATCTTACCTAGTGAAGCTGTCCACACAAAAAATGAAGCATTAGGGGGTGCCTTGTGGCTCTAGAGCCTTCTCCAAGGAAACTGAGTATCGGGCTCTTGTGTGAGAGCCTTATAAAAGGAGCGAACAGAAAAGACGCCTTTCCTTGTAGGTATCCACCACATACCATCTTCATGTTGAATGTTTGGTCGTATGGAGTATATTAGGCTATAAAAATCTACAAAATTGCTCATTTTCCAATCCTGTGCCACCCTACTAAAGTTAATATTCCAGTGAATCTGCACTCCCGAGTTCCCCATAACTTCTGCCACTGTGACATCTTTGGCACTTGCAATCTAGAAAAGTGAAGGAAATAAATCTTGTAGGGCACTATTACCACACCAAACATCTCTCCAGAATCTAATCCTTGTTCCTACAACCACCTAAAGTCTAGAGTGTCAATTGAAGACCCCCCACCCTTTTCTTATGTGTTTCCACAGGCCCACTCCATAGGCCCCTCTAACTTCTCTAGTACATCATCCCCCCCCCCCCCCCCCCCCCCAATAAACTACCATATTTGTTTTCAATCACTATTTTTCATAGGGCCTCTGGTTCTTTGTTATATCTCGACAACCATTTGCCAAATAACGTCCGATTAAACAACTTCAAATTTCTTATACCCAAACCACCATTAGAGATAGGACGACATACCTTCTCCCACTTAACTAAAAGGAACTTAAACTCCTCCGCCATTCCTCCCCACAAGAAATCTCGTTGTAGCTTCTCGATACGGGCCACCACTCTTGTCCGTATAGGTAATAGAGATAAGAAATAGGTTGGTTGGTTAGAAAGTGTACTCTTGATCAAAGTAATCCTACTTCCTTTCGACAAGTACATTCTCTTCCACCTTGCCAGTCTCCTCTCTATTCTTTCGATCACCGTATCCCAAACGGAGGACGCCCTCGATGCAATCCCCAACGGAAGTCCCAGATAAGTCATAGGAAATGCAGCAATCTTACAACCCAGTGTTCTAGCCAGTTGGCTCATGTTAGGAACTCCTCCAATTGGCACCATCTCTGATTTCTTAAAGTTCACTTTCAAACCAGAAACTGCTTCAAAACATAATAGCAAGGCCTTCAATAATTGCACCTGATTTTGATCAGCTTCACACAAAATCAGCGTATCATTTGCAAACAACAAATGAGAAATATTAATAATACCCCTTATCCGGGGTTCCAATCGGGAGAAACCATCTACGAAACCATTATCCACCAAAGCCGAGATCATCCTACTGAGCTCCTCCATAACAATAAAAAATATTAAAGGTGATAACAGATCCCCTTGTCTCAAACCACGTGAACTCTGAAAGAAGCCCTCTAGACTGCCATTTATCAATATAGAAAATCTCACAGTAGATATACACCAACGGATCCATGTCCTCCACCTTTTCCCAAAACCACATCTCCCAAGTAGATAAAGAAGGAATTCCTAGTTAACGTAATCATACACCTTCTCCATATCTAACTTGCACATGATCGCTGAAGGCCTTCAGTTTGCTATCAAGACATTCATTAGAAATAAAGACCGCATCAAGAATTTGTCTACCTTTTCCAAAGGCAGTTTGAGGTTTAGTGATAATCTTCCCTATTACCTCGCTAAGACAGTTTGCAAGCACTTTAGAAATAATCTTGTAAACCCCATTCACTAGGCTAATGGGCCGAAACTCCATAATCTCCATAGCCCCCACCTTTTTGGGTATTAATGCAAGAAAAGTGGTGTTAAGACTTTTTTCAAATTTCCCAATCGAGAACAGCTCCTGAAACACCTTCATTAGGTCCTCCTTAACCACATCCCAACATTCTTGGAAGAATCCCATAGAGAACCCATTTGGACTGGGTGCCTTATCTTTGACCATTTTCTGCACTACATCAAATACCTCTACCTCCTCAAAAGCCCTCTCGAACCGAACCACATCACTCAGCCAAATATTATCAAAGACAAGTCCATCAAGTGTAAGCCGCCATCCCACCTACGAGTAGTTAGAAGCTTCTCAAAGAAATCAACTACATGATTGTGGATTACCTGATCTTCTCTACATTCTACCTCATCAATTTTCAGCACCTCTATGTTGTTATTTCTCCTATGAGAATTTGCAATTCTATGGAAGAACTTTGTACTTCGGTCGCCTTCCTTTAACCACAGAGCTCTTAATTTTGACGCCATGACACTTCTAGTAAAATCATCCTCTCAAGCTCTGCAACCAGCGATGTCTTCTGCACTTGTTCTTCCTGTGTAAGAGGCTGCCTCTCTTGCAGCCTCTCTATCTCCTGAATTTCCATCAACTTGATTTTCTTGTTTTCCCCTATATTTCCGAAAGATTGCATATTCCACAACTTCAAATCTCTTTTTAAATCTTTCAATTTATTTGCAAAAATGAAGTTGGGGTTACCTTGGAACTGGTAGGAAGACCACCACTGTTTGACCCTATCCACAAACCCTTCCGTTTTCAACCATATATTCTCAAATTTAAAATACCTTTGGCCACTCCATAGACCTCCACAATCAAGCAAGATAGGCCAATGATTCGAAGATAAGCGAGCCAAACGCTTTTGCCACACATCTGGGAAATGACTTTCCCACTCTGATGAAATTAGGAACCGGTCCAACCTAGACCAAGTCTGGTTATTCGACCATGTGGCAGGACCCCCTGCGAGTGGCAAATCCAACGGGTTCAAGTCAAAAATGTACTTTGAGAACTCCACCATTGCGGGCCTCGGGACTCACTCTTCTACTTCCGAATCTTGTATATTACCAGTTGATAAAAAAGTCTTGTATTATAAACTTTTGTTTGTATAGTTGTATTTGTTTCACTCTTTTGCCATTGATTGTTTACAGTAGTAGTTATTAAAATAATACGATATTAGAATTTGAATAAAAAAATATTGTTGCATTCTAGCATAAGTGTTTTCTACAGGGGAATTAATTCTTCTATCTTGATTTGCAGGGTGAGAATTTACAATCTCTGTCTGATATTGACGATCTTGCCAGTACTTTCTCAAAGGTCAGTTTACTGGAAGTGATTATGCTGTCACAGAAGAGTGGACGCTTATCATATGTATTTATAGTTATTGGCATGTGTCTGTTTATTTGTGAAAGATGCATTTGAGATACTATCATCAACATTATTGCTTGTGCCTGGAGATTGGTCACAATGGCTCCCATATTTGCAGATTTGTTAGTATAGGATGCCTGCCACACCTCTTGCAGTCAGAATAGTTTGCGGAATACATATTTTCAATATAAGGTCTCAAGACTTGAAGAATTATTTGATGATGTTTAACATATGGTCCTGCCAGAAACTTCTAACATTTATTCAGCTGTAGTTATATGGATGATTGTGCTTGTAACCCGGGGCCCCCGCGGGGGGGGGGGGGGGGGGGGGGGGGGGGGGGGGGGGGGGGGGGGTGGGTTTGGGGGAATCACAATTCTCGGCTATCCTGCAAGAAGTGGAATGACTTCTTTCCTTATTGGTTGCCTATTTTTTGGGCTGGAATGGATATTCCTAAATGTTTTATGCATGTTCTAGAATGCACCAACCTCAGTAGCATATCACTTGGGTTTTCCATTACCTCCAGTTCTAGTGTGGTTATGAAGATATAAGTTAGGATGTTATGTGCCTATCGGTGCATGAATTGCTAAACTAGTAGCCCATCTGTCGTATCTATTTTCACATTTATACCTTGAGTCAGTACTTAGAGATTTTGGAATGCAGTTGTAGGCTTTCAATTTATGTGGACCTTTTATTTTATTTTATTTTATTTTTTGTGGGGGGGGGGGGGGGGGGGGGGGGGGGGGGGGGGGGGGGGGTTGAATATAATAATATAATAAAACTATTACTTCATGTTAAAGATGATTCCATTCAAATGGTAGGTTTGGAGGAAAACTGAAGTTCATGCATGATATTTTAGCATTTGGTTTAGTTGTTATCTCACTAGTGTGATGTTTCCATATTATCTGGGAATGACCACGGTATGTTCTTATAATTAGATTTGTCATATACTCTGTTGATTTTTGCAGCTTTCTTGTTGTATAATTGAAGTTTCTTCTATTGTTTCAGTTGAACAAGGTTGTTAGTGGATCAAGAAGCACAGGTATTATTGGTGATAGGGAATCCAGAGAAGGTGAGCACAATACATTCCTATACAATCAAACTTGGTTATTTACAATAGTTCAATTTCTTTTTTGAAAAAGTAATTTGACGTAAATCATTGGAGCTCATTGTTTTTTATCGTAATTTCTGTGACTTCTTTCAGTTTATGTAACTTTTATTAGGTAGTGTTATGTGGCCTATAGAATATCATACTTGGTTATTTACATCTTGTGGGACTTCATTATAAGTCGAGGCCAGAATGCTAATTGGGATGCAATATAAACCGAATTTCTTTAGGTTTGTGGTAGTTTATGGATCGTGTTTCTGCATGTTAAAAATATTGGTATGGACTTTAGCCCCGTGTAATGTATGTGAATTTCGGTGGGAGCAATGTGAACCATTGGGCAGTATCAAATTTTTCCTGCACATTTTGGGAATTAGTGATACATCATGTGTTACTTTGTTCTAGGTTGAAAACTTGACAACTAACATTTGCTTACTAGTTGTTGGTTGCTTCGATTCTTGTCCTATATGTAATTTTGTTTGTGGTTCTTGGATTACCTTCTTGGTTGGCTGTGAATGAAGCAGAGGATATAGAGCTGCTTGCCATGTTGAGGGGTCTGCAACTTGTGTGCCACATGGGAATAGCTGATATAGTTCTGGAGAGTGATGCTCTGAGTTTAGTTATGGATATAAATTTTGAAAAGCCAATCTGCTCACATGTGGGAAATATAGTTGAAACATAAAAGAGTTGGAACATCTAAAACATAAAAGCAAATAAATGAGTTGAATAATCAGTAAATAGATATCAAATAGTAAAACAATTTACACAAGCATATCGTATTAGTTGTACCATGAGCAAATTCATTACATGTAATATGGCACAAATCCTATTAAAGAATCTGCAAAACCTTACTTCCATAACATATCGTATAATAGATGAAATTTCATTAACAAACAAATCATTCCAACTTGAACATCAAGGGCATGATCATATGCTGACTAAAAAAACATCAAGGCCATGACCATACTACAACCTTGCTTCCTTAACTGCAAAACTTCAACACTCCTTAGCAACCGAGGATTCTTAGCTGTGTGCTAAAGACACAGCTAGTGCATTGCATGATCACAAATGGATTGCATTGCACTATATCACCTTTTACTTTAACTACATGCTCCACTTTTTCTGACAATTTAAAGTGGCTGTTAAATTATCGGTTGTGCCAGTAAGCAGGTAAATCTAGCTTTGGGGATGATAAATGATGGAACCTGTTTTTCTTGATTTGGCCAAATCTGAGTTATTTATATGGCAATTTGACAGTACATTTGCTCCCACGTGGTTTTGTCAATTCAACTTATTTTCCTTTGTGTGACTTCTCAGGTTCCTCTGCTGCCGAATGGGCACAAGGGGAGGACTTCCCTTACTGGTTGGATCCACACGTATTGGACTCTGAAGGCACTCAGGATGGCAAACGATGGTCATCACAGCCAACCAATTGTCTTGCCGAATCAAAGCCTTTGTACAGAACGTCTTCATACCCTGAGCAGCAACAACAGCAGCATCACCAAAACCATCACCTCCAGCATGTCTCCAGCGAGCCAATTCCTGTACCAAAATCTTCTTTTACTTCATATCCTCCCCCGGGGGGCAGGTCTCCACAGGGTTCACCCAACCACCACCCAGGCCATCTGAATGTCCCATATCTTGCTGGTAGATCTGAGATGGGGTTATCTTCACCAACTCTCTCTCCCTTCTCTAATTCTCAGCCACAGTTGACTGGTTTACAACACGGTTTGAATTTTGGAGGAAATATGCCTCAGTTTAGTCAGAGTCTATCAGGTAATAGCCGACCACCAAACCACTGGGTTACCCAGTCCAACTTTTATCATGGAGATCCTTCCGGCCTTGTGAACAACTTGCTGCCACAACGGTTACCCCATCAGAATGGATTAATGCCGCCACAAGTAATGCCACAGCCTCAGCCACCACATCATAGGCTGCATCATCCTGTTCAGCCATCATTGGGCCATTTATCGGGGTTTCAGTCACAGCTATATAACCCTCATCTTTCTCCAGGTCCTCCCTTAATGGGCAAGTTTGAAGCAATGCTTGGCCTTTCTGATCTAATGAGAGATCAAAGATTGAAATCAGCTCAGAAAGGGAGAGTGAATCTCAGGTTTCCCCATCAGGGCTTTGATACCAGTAGCCACAGGAGCGATAGTGGGTGGCCGCAGTTTCGATCGAAGTATATGACATCTGATGAAATAGAGGGTATCCTTAGAATGCAACTTGCTGCGACGCACAGTAATGACCCCTATGTAGATGACTATTACCACCAGGCTTGTCTTGCAAAAAAATCTGCCGGGGCGAAGCTGAAACATCATTTCTGCCCAACTCAAGTGAGGGATCTTCCTCCTCAAGCTCGTGCTAATTCCGAACCACATGCTTTTCTCCAAGTTGATGCTCTTGGGAGGGTTTCGTTTTCATCAATTCGTCGACCTCGTCCACTCCTTGAAGTTGACCCTCCGAATATGTCCGTTGCTGGCAGCTCTGAACAAAAAGTTTTGGAGAAGCCCCTTGAACAAGAGCCAATGCTTGCAGCCCGGGTCATGATCGAGGATGGCCTATGTCTTCTTCTTGATGTGGATGATATTGACCGTTTCTTACAGTTCAATCAGCTCCAAGATGGTGGGGCCCAGTTAAGACGGAGGCGGCAAGTCCTGCTGGAAGGGTTGGCAGCATCACTTCAATTGGTTGACCCACTTGGCAAAAATGGAAACACAGTTGGCCTTGCTCACAAGGATGATCTTGTTTTCTTACGGTTGGTTTCTCTTCCCAAGGGGCGGAAGCTCCTTGCACGGTATCTACAGCTTCTTTTTCCTGCAGGCGAGCTCATGCGAATAGTCTGCATGGCAATATTCCGTCATTTAAGGTTCTTATTTGGTGGTCTTCCCTCTGATCCAGCAGCAGCAGAAACAACAGATAATCTTGCTAAGGTTGTTTCCCTGTGTGTCCATGGCATGGATCTTAGTGCAATCAGTGCCTGTCTGGCAGCAGTAGTTTGTTCCTTAGAGCAGCCCCCACTTCGTCCTCTTGGAAGCTCGGCTGGAGGTGGGGCTTCCCTGATTCTTAAATCTGTTCTTGAGAGGGCAACTGAACTCTTAACCAATCCTCATGCTGCTAGCAGCTACAATATAACTAATCGGTCACTTTGGCAGGCCTCATTTGATGAGTTCTTTGGCCTTCTCACCAAGTACTGCGTAAATAAATATGATAGTATTATGCAGTCATTTCTTATGCAAGCTCCATCAAATACGTCTACTATTGGGTCAGATGCAGCTAGAGCTATCAGTAAGGAAATGCCAGTTGAGCTGTTACGAGCAAGTCTTCCTCACACCGATGAGAACCAAAAGAAGCTGTTAATGGATTTTGCACAGCGCTCAATGCCTGTAGTTGGATTAAACGGTAATAGTGGGAGTTCTGGTCACATGAATTCGGAGTCGGTGCTGGGTTGACAGAAAGTTGCTTGGATATCCAGTAGAGCACTGTTGGAAAAAGGGAAGTTACGGTATGTATCAAGGGGACCAATGATCTTCTCTCATGCTTTCCATGCAAACAAAGATCGTCACATGGCAGCTGTGTGAAAGTGGAATCTACTTGTGAGTGTTTTTAGTCCATTAGGTTTTATATGTTTAGTTGTTTTTGCTGCATCGTTCATTCCCTGCTGCCACTGCTTTGAGAAAACTTTTAAGCAGGCCCTTCGGTATAATTATGTCTCGAGTCTGCAATTATTTTCTCACTCATCATGGCTATTGTTTTTATTCCGTTTTTTCTTTTGTGAGTTTGAGGGTGGAGCTTATTTTCATGCTCTGTGGTGGTCCAGATGATGATAATAGTAGTAAGTAAGAGTTATAGGAAATTAGTATGTACAGATTTTAGGTAGAAGTTGATGTCTCCCCATTTTCCTTTCCTATTATTAAACAAAGGATGTGGGATTGGTTTTATGTTCACCTCAACTTGTAAAAGAGAGAGTGCATGCTATTCCTGACTGGAAATGGCACTTTCTTTGGAGAATGGAACAGATGATGGTGGGTGTTTTTTATATTATTATTATTATTAATTTTCTTTATTATTATTGGGATGTTTCCGAACTGAAAAACATCAAAACCTGTTCCATATTCTAAGTTAGGGTATATACTGATGTTAATTAGAAGAAAAGGACGGACTTTCTGCAGTCTCCAAAATTGATTTCTTGACTCTATATTTATGGATGGATTACCAAATAGTTTTTGATTATTCAACCAAATAGTTTTGCTTAGATAAGATTCTTATGATGTAATTTTTTTTAATATGTTCTATTTGCATTATGTATATAATCTATGGTATATTATAAGCTTGACACGAGTACATGGTTCCTGTGTGTAACTTATTTTACGTATATTGCAATATAATAATATGCAAATATAAAAAAAAAAACACATGCAAATTTATTAGTAATATTATTAAAAAAATGCACGAGTGGGAAGTTGAGGGGTCCACTTGATGTGCAACTTTGCATTTTTCTATTATTATTATTATTATTATTATTATTTTATAATCTACTTCCTCGCTATGCAAAACTTCGAAATAAGGTTTAGCTGTCCATCTCTCCTCAATTCATTTAAGGATGAGGTTGCTACGTGGCAACAAATTATAATGCAACATGTGGCACACTTACTAAAAGAATAATAAAAATATAAAAGAACCAAAATAAAAATCTTTAAAAAAAAAAAAGATAAAATAATTAAAAACATAAAATCATCAATTTTTAAAATACTTAGCTTTATATCCTCAAAATAATATTCAGATATATTTTAAGAATATTTTTCATAATTATCTAAATATTTTCAAAATAATTTAAATCTTAAAAAAAAAAGAAATTTTGCTTTTTTAATTTTGATGATTTTTTAAATTAATTGCTAAAATTTTGTAGTTTTAATTTGTTTGTTTTAACAATTTTTATATTTTAAATTAATTCTTTCTTCATCCTTTTAATATTTTCAAAAGTTTTCTTAAATACTTTCAACTTTTCTAAATAATATTTACTTTTTTTTTTGAAATATTTAGCTTAGTTTTTAATTTTTTATCTATTTTTTGTAAACTTTATAGATTTTTATTCTAACTTTTAGAACTTTTTATTTTTTAATAAGGGTAATGATGTGGCATTTGTATGCCATATTTTTAGCAAAAAAAGAGAAAAAAAAAAAAAGGAAAGCAAAAAGTAAAGAAATAAATCTGTTTATGTTAGATTAAACTTGATTGTAACGGTGAGAAGACAATAGATTTGGCAATTCCAAAATCACTATAAAATAGGAGTGTAATCAATCCGGTTCGGTTCAGTCTGGCTTTAGACAAATTTTGAAACCGAATCGGTATATACCGATTTTGTAAATTTAAGAACCGATACAGATTGATTCATTATTGAAACCAGAACTTTCAATTTTTTCAATTTCGATTCGGTCCTCTTTTTTGGTTTACCATTTACACGTGTGACATAAGTTTAATATTATAATTTTTTCAATACTAAACTTAATTGTTAGAATTTAATATTTATTATTAACAATTACTAATTCATTAATGTTCAATTATACTAATATAGTATAAGTAATGTCTAACTCATTAGTGAGATTAATAAACTTGAGTAATAAGATTAATATTAAAATAGTATAATTAGTGTCTAATTATACTAGTATAAGTAGTGTCTAACTTATATTAAATGTTATATTAATTTTATATTATAAGATTAATAGACTTGAATAATAAAATAAGAATTTCATGTTATATTAATTAGAAACTTAGCATATAATATGTATAATAATAATATAAAAAATTAAAAAAAATATATATACCGGTCCGGTTCTTAATCTGATTTTCAAAATATGAAAACCGGTACCGCACCGGTTTAGGACTAGTTTCAATTATTAAAAATCGGTACTGCACCGGACTGATTACAAACCATACTGAACCACCGGACACATTACACTCCTACTGTAAAATGTTGCAAAGGAGAAGTTGTTCTATTACTTATGAATACTTGCTTAAATATATAATCAGACTAACCCAAACAATTAACTGACTCCACCTAAATTAAATGAGCACGTTAATATGTCATGTACATGAGTTACACCCATTATCCAAGTAATCTATGCCTCGTTTGTTTTAGCAAATGAGATAGAATGAGTTGAGATAAAAGTTAAAAGTTGAATAAAATATTATTAGAATATATTTTTTTAGTATTATTTTTGTTTTAAGATTTGAAAAAGTTGAATTGTTTATTTTATTTTGTGTGAAAATTTGAAAAAGTTATAATAATTATATTAGATGAGATAAGGTAAGATGAGAATTATTGTGAAAACAAATGAGTACTTCCGACGACTTCAATAGAATTAAACCTTATAATAAAACGACAAAAACAACCATCAACATAATGAAAATTATAGACACACATGGCACTAGGCTCAGTGCCTTATTTCCTAAACACATAACATACTCCCCCTCTTGAGAAGACCTTGCGGACAAGATATGGAATTTCCTTTCTAAGATCAAACAAATCCTCCCATGGCCACCGACATCTAGCACTAGGGACGCAATTGTAGGTAGACCCAATCTCCCAAGTCAAATTCTTGTTCGGCACGCTTCTTATCTTGGTTTGTGCATCTTGCATGTTTTCCCGAACCAGAGTGGCGATGAAATCTCAGTTCTTCATTTCATCCTCAACCACTTGTACACGGGTAGATCTTGGTTTGTATGGTAGCATTCTTTGAGGAGGCTCACTATATACGACCTCGCTTCTTATCTTGGTTTGTGCATCTTGCATGTTTTCCCGAACCAGAGTGGCGATGAAATCTCAGTTCTTCATTTCATCCTCAACCACCTGTACACAGGTAGATCTTGGTTTGTATGGTAGCATTCTTTGAGGAGGCTCACTATATATGACCTCAAAAGGGGAAAGCCAAGTAGAGGGGTGAATAGAAGTATTGTACGCATATTCGGCCAGTGATAACCAACGAGCCCAATATTTTGGTCTATCTTTAGAGAAACACCTTAGGTAATATTCTAATCCTTTATTTATGATCTCGGTTTGTTCATTTGTTTGAGGATGGTATGCTAAATTGAGTAAGAGATCGGTGCCGCAAATCCTAGATAACTCTTTCCAAATTGACTTGTGAAAATGGGGTCACAGTCACTGACAATGGACTAAGGCATGCTATGAAGTTTGAAGATGTCGTCCAAGAAAACTCTTGCCATTGTTGCAACAGTGTATGAATGTGTGAGGGACATGAAATGAATGTATTTGCTTAATTTGTCAACTACAACCATAATCATGCTTGCTCTCCTTAAGGTGGCAATCCTTCAATGAAATCCATGCTAATGTCCAACTAATCTCGAGATGGTATGGACAGTGGCTGAAGGAGGCTCGCTGCGTGAAAGGTTTCGATCTTATTGCATTGGCAAACATCACATTCTCGAACAAAGAAATGAACATTACTTCTCAAACCAGGCCAAAAAAAAATCTCTTTTAATTATTGCAAGAGTTTTTTAGAATCTCATGTGGGCTCCTAATGGATTGCTATGGAGTTGTTGTTGGAATGGCACCAACGTCCCAAGGTATAGCCTGCCTCTGTAGAAGAACAGACCATTGCGAAGTTGGTAACACACAAGGTCCAAGATCCCCAGATGGTAGTTGCTAACTAGCCCCTGCAACTGGGGTTCTTGAGAGTAAGCCTTGCATAATTCTTCCATCCAACGTGTTTGCATTACACTAATTGCTTGGAATTGCATGTTAGGTCGGGTAGTGTGGGTGGTTGTGATATCAGTTTGGGTTGGAGGTTGGGGTTTATTCTTTGTAGAAGGTATTCAAGATAGCGCATCTGCCAACTTGTTAAGTTTGTAACTCTTGTACTCCATTGTGAAGTCATAGCCCAATAGCTTAAAAACCCATTTTTGTTGGGCAGTCCCTACAAGTTGCTCCAATAAGTATTTTAATATTTGTTGATCAGTGCGTACATTGAAAGAGTGCCCCAATAGATAATGCAATAGATAATGCCTCCACTTTCGTACTATGCTAAGAGTTTTCTTTCCATAGGTAGATAATGAGACTCTTCCCCTTCAATCCTTGGCCAAAATAAGCAATAGGCCTTATCATAAGGGATTTTGGAGGCTAACTATTGGGCAACAAAATGCTTAAGCAAAGGGTAGTAAGAGCATTGGCATTGTCAAGCTCAAAATTTGGCTAAAAGTTGAGGTTTTGGCTAAAGCCAAAGCTATTAAAGATATTAATCTACATTGGACTATCCATCCTAAAGTCAAAATAATAATATAATATTATGTATTTTAACAATAATATTTTTTAATCATTTTTTTATATATTTTGCAAACACACTTTATATATTAATTAATAATTTAATTTTTACTTAAAATTGTTGTTTTCCAACTATTTTTTATCTCAACCTAATTATTCAACATAATATAGCCTTGTTTACAAAAAACATTTCTTGAAAAATCTGGACATAATATAGCCTTGTTTACTAATGAAAGTTTTAAAAAAAAAATTAATAAAGTCTTGTTGATTATTTGTGAATAAAATATGAGTATGATGGGTGAATAGTTACTCTCCAGCTTTGGAAATTCTTTTAAAGTTACTATAGCTCAAAGTCTAAGTTAGATATTTTTAGCTAGTCCAATGCAGGTCATTTATACAAAACTTAGCTATATTTTAGATTTCACTGATATTTGGTTTGTCCAATGCCAGTGTTCTAATGGCGGTTTTAAATGAAGGTATGTGGTCATTTTTCTTATTTTTCTCACTTGTAACCAAGATCCTCCTTCGTTCTCTGCTATTTTCTCTTCCTCACTTTTTCTTTCATCTTCCTCTTCCCACACACACATACACAAGCCACATCTTCCATTGTTACAAACCAAAAGACAGGAGCTAGTGAGTTTTTGTGGTAAAGCTTCACTTGTGAGCTCAAGTTCTTCAAGTTTTTTAGTGTTGATCTTTCTACTATTCCTTAGAAGTTAGAAGTTTGTATTAATGGTAGGGTGAAGGTTATTTCCAATAGGAAAATGGCTATTAGATGGTGTTAATGATGGCTTGAGTTTTGGTTAACATTAAAAGAGTTAGGCGATGTTTGGGAAACATAATCTATCTCATCTCATCTCAAGACTTCTCATCCTTTCATTATCAAATATCACTCAAACACAAATATTTTTCAATTTCAAAATTTCAAAATTTTCATCTAAACATTACCTAATTATCACAACTTTCCAAACTTCCAAACAAAATATAAAAAATAATTCAAATTTTGAAATAAAAATTATATTAGAAAATTATATTCTAACGATATTTTAACTTTATAATATATTTATTCAACTTCTTCTCTCTCATTTCCCAGAACCCAATAAAATATTTTTACTCAAACTATTTAACTACTATTCACAAACCATTTTACTACTGATTTTTATCTCATCTAATTTTCCAAACATTCCACTAGGAGTAATGCTAGATAAAGTCATGGGTTGTGCAAGCGTTACGCACTTCTTTTGAAAAGAGTGAGATCTACTATTAAAAAAATTAATTTTTTCATGTTAGTCTCATATTTACTTACTTTTTTAAAAAAAAATCTACGACATTTACGCACTCTATTACTATAAATATAATCTCTTCTCACATAGTGCATCCCATGACCCAAGCAACGGCCTCTCCTAAGACTCAACGACTTCAACATAATTCAATCTTACAATAAAAAGGCAAAAATACCTTCAAAATAATGAAAATAATATACACACGTGGCACTAGACAGTGCCTTATTTTTCCCAGGAAAAAGCTACACAACCTCCCACTGTACACACAACCTCCATACACCAACCCATGTGGCTCTTTTTTTTTTTTTTTAAACATTAAAGTAGTGCTGCATTTTTCCATTTGAAATCAATATATTGGAAGCAATCCCGCGTCTTCCCCCTGCCCGGCATACATAATATCCTTGATCCTTCTGAGCCCATCTCTTCTCTCTAATTTTTTTCGTCGTACTCCCCCTCAACCTATCTCTTCTCCCTCATAGATACCCATCTCTTCTCGCTCACCCCTGAAACACTAAAAATGCGATTTTTCCTCCTTAACGAAGACCCCATCTCCCTCACCCCCTTCAGTCCCTCTCATCGAGCCCTTTTTGTAAGGACCGTGCTAACCCCATCCATCTCTCTCGCTCTCAAACTCCCGATGATGGTTGTTTTTAGTGTAGAATATTGGCACATTGTTCATTTTTTTGGCTGTTTTTTGCTTTATTTTGCGAATGAACATGTGTTGTTGACTTATGCTATATGTGGCATATTTAGATTTCAGAGAGCGAAACCAATAATTGTAGACCCGGGATTGTATATGACAAAGAAAGCGGACGTTTTCTAGGTCACGTAGTAGAGATGTGTGCTGACAGTAGTCAAACTCTTCACAGGTGCAAAGTTTCCATCATATGTTTCGTGTTTGTTCATGCCTTCTATATTAATTATACAATACAACTCTGCTCCACTCTGTTGAATCCCCTGTAGTAAAACTATTTCAGCAATCGAATAATTCTGCTTCATCTTCTTGGGTATTGGTTCACAAGCTTTTTAAGTGAGGAATTTTCTTGCAGTATTGTCAATGACCGAAGCTGCTTGGAAATCAAATAATTGGTTTGTAATAGATAGTAATGTTATTTTATGGAATGAGCTTAATTGGTTGTTCATATGCTATGCGATAGACAAACATATGATATAGTCTCCCTAAAATTTTAAAATATAAAAAAAATCAATATATTGGAAGCATAATATTTGTCTATCGCACAACATATGAACAAAGCACATGCGATACTAGTCTTGGAAAAAATTGCTATCAAAATTTTAGTTGCAAAATACATTAATTGGCTTATAAATAAAACTAAGACCTTGAATTGGTCTATTTAAGTAGATGAACAAAAGGGCCAATTTTTAATTGATAGTGTGAGTTGCTTGTTGAGCTTGGGGGTGAATCTCAAATATGGTCCAGCACTGTTTTTAAGAAATGTTTCATCGGTAGTGGATTACATGGAGATCCTAGACAAAACATATTATATTGCACTTCAATCTTCATTGTTATCCAAGTGAATTCACCTAATTACCATTCTAGTCATTTCTTTGTTTTGTTTAATTGTACCAAACTATCATCCCTATCACATGATATATTGATACTTTGGGTCTTCTTTTACAATTTTCTTTTACAATTGATATATTGCCTATTTTCCTTGCTTTCGAATGCATTTACAAAGTTGTTATTTTCTAAGCTTGAAATTCTTGAATTCTACGCAGGGAGAAGCAAGATGTAAATTTTTTATATGGGCAGATATATTGCAATTGGTAGAAGAAAATATTGTAACAAGAGATAATGCAATTTGAAAGAGGAATGATGATTTATTGCTGCATGAGTATGAAGTTAAAAAAACCAAAGATAAACTAATAGAGAGAGAGAGAGAGAGAGAGAGAGAGAGAGAGTGAGCTTCATAAGCAAAAAAGACGAACTTCAAAGGTGGATTGCAGAGAATAGGGGTGCACGTACAATGTTATGTTTGTACTAAATCATATCCCTTGTAATAGTTTTTGGTTGGGTTGGGCTATGGAATGTATGAGGATAGTTTAAATGTAATCTAATCTATTTTGAATAAGTAGTTTTCATTTCCGAAGTCTAAAAATATATTTTGGTAGTTGAGTAGATTATTCTTGAGTAGATTATTCTGGTAGTTGGGGAACAGATGCAGGGTGAAGTAAATTGTTATAGTGGTTGATCCCTTGTATATGTGGTTGATGAGTAGCTTGTTTTTATATACATGGTATTTGGAGGCTGTATTTGGAGGGGAGGATTATAGTACAATTGTCCTGCACCCATACTGATGCAAAAAAGGCATTAGATTTGAAGAATCATGCACTGACAAGTCAAAGTTGTTCTATTATATTTTAGCAATTCAACTTTGGATAACTTCCACGAGAACATAAGAAAAAGAATGAAAATGTTTTGGGTAACAAGATTGCTCTACTTATTGCAGATAGAAATTTATAGCATCTTCGAACAAGTCCTCCATAAAATTTGAACTTCTCTGGAGTCTACATAAATAATATTAGTCTGACATAACTCTTTAACACTCGAGTTTTAATGTCATCGCTCTTAAAGTTAAGATGACACTTCGAAATGTAGCACTCAAAATTATACTGTAAGCTGCCCTACCCCCTCAACTTAAGAAGCCAGAGATTCATTTCTAGATGCTTCACTTCCATCTGTAAGTGCTTCGTATTGTGCACTGGAGTTTCCACCCACGAGAAGACTGCCATACACGTCGAGTAAAATCCTAAAGACCATTCACTTCACTACCACCTGCCTTTCAAACTCAATCAACTACCAACTTAGGCCTTTTAAAAAAACTGCCATCTTGGGGACATGACAATCCAAATACAATAGGAAATATAATATATATATATATATATATATATATATATATATATATATACTCGATTGTGATCCACCAAGACCATCAAAATATTTACAATCTTTTTTTTTATAATCATTTCCATACCAGCTCTAGTAAGTCACAAAAAAATTATTTTCCAGACCCTGTTCAACCATTTTACAATCATTTCCATACCGGCTCTAGTTAGTCACACCAAAAATATTTTTCATACCTCATTCAAGTATTTACAAAAACACCTTTACCCATATTTTACACAAAAAATTGTTGTTCAAACTCGACCGCTGAGTTGCACTAAGTTCTATGGGGAATGCACGACATTTTCTGGAGATATGAAAAATTTTAAAATTAACCCAAAAACATCAACATTTGAAGAATCGAGAAAGATTTATAAAGCTAAAAAATAAACTCATACCTCATTATTGTCTGGTGGCGTTGGTTGTGTTAGAGTACTACATTAGGTTGGGATAACAATCTCTTCAAGTCTATCACCAACTTGTGATTCCAGGAGGTCACCATATTGTATTTTGTCGTCAAATATTTTCCTACATGTCTAAATTGACAAAAAAATTATGAACGTGTCAGAAAGTAATATACATGCAATCCAATATTTACACAAGTACTTGTCCAAAACGTAATACATGTTTCTTCTTTCTCTTCGTTGCATCATTCTCCATTGGCGGTACATTTCTTCTTGTTGGCCGCCTCCCTTTCTCCTGAACTACGTGAGGGCTTAATATTTTCTTACCCTTGTCGACGATCATCTTCTCTTTCACCTTGGTTGAACCAGACTCAAGTTGTAATCCTGCAAATTTGTGCTCAAAGTCATCCAAATGCTACAAGAATGCATTCACATGGTCATCACTTGGGGATACACGCGTTGCCAATCTTAGACATCTTTTAACCACAAGGTCATATCATTGTGCATCTAAATTGATCCACAAGTCATCATAGCTACTCTTCACCAGTGTGTATCTCATTTTTAAGACTTTTCTCCATCGATCCAATACATATTTCTCTGGTAGCTCATGAATGTACTTCATCTGACATACTTTAAATACATGCCTATAGACAATCCCTTTCATCTCAAACAGGGCACATGTGCATTTAACTTCGCACTCCTCTTCATTATATTAAACTGAGTCCTTGACAAGTTTTACATGTTCATCAGAGGTGGAAATTTCTTCGAAAACATCGAAGGTGGAAATGCAAACTTGTGTGCTGACGAGTGCAGGGTTACACAGAATCATCCCCCAAACCTCTTGTTGGACCTCTTTAAACTTCGCATTCATGCACAATGACTGAAACTGCTTCTTAATCTTGAATGCGGATGCATATGGTATCGTTTGGTTGCAAGAATGGAAATCAGTCGTCGTCGTCTCCACCTCCACCTTCTTCCTTTGAGCATTATCAATTTGATCTATAAATTTCTTTAATGTCGTGCTGGAACGCACAAACCCATCAAAGAATGTGTTCATGCTCTCAGACAGTTGTGTAGTACTCATACCAGCCAATAAAACATCATTCAAGTAAATAGGTACCCAAAATGACATCTTGTTGTACAACCCCTGCAACCATGCATTATTAGTAAGATCATATTTATGAAGTAATTGCGTCCACTTATTCTCAAATTCTTCGCAATTCTGTGTATCATAGAGTGCATTATGAATCGAAATCTTCAACCATGATCGTATGCTGCGTGGGATCCTAATTTCTCGAGAAGTTTCCGCATGATATGCAAGAGACAATATCTATGACGGTTGTTCGGGAATACAATGGCAATAGCACTCTTCATTGCCCGGTCTTGGTCTGTTATAATTGCTTTGAGTGCCCGTCCTTTCATGCACTCTAACCATGCTTCAAACAACCAAATAAAAGTATTTGATGGGTACCAAGATGGACATAATTTTAAAGATCCTTTGTAAGTTCCAGATGAGCTAATTACAAGGTCAAGAGCCAAGAAGATCAATGAGGCAATACAAAGATTGGTGCAATTCACTTGAGACAAGTCTAGCAAGAGCCCAACATTCAAGATGGGTTTAAAGGATGAAGATTCAGTTTTGATTCATTTGATATAAGTTATGGAAGAGGGCAACAACATGACTTAAAGGTTTTGGACACTTGAAGACTTTCAACTTGTTTAATTCATTTAAAGGACTTATTTTATTAGTTTAAAATAATTGAGTTTATTATGAGAAGGACTTAAGGGGGTGCCAATTCAAGGGCATGTTGGGAAGTTATTATTTTGTTGAACTAGGTTTTCAAGAAGTACAGTAGCCGCGTACTGTAGTGTTACTGTAGACGTGACACAATTCACTCAGGGGCATTTTTGGAAAATAGAGATTTATTTTGGCTACGGTCTTAATTAGGTTTTGCTTTAAATACTCTTTATAGCCTTATTTTAATCAGTTTATGAAATTTGATGAATTTATTCATTGTGAGTTGAGTTTTATCTCCTCTGATTTTGGATGAACTTTTAAATTTATCAAAAGCAAATCACAACTTTTGTAGCGTTCTTCCTTATAATTTGGGTACTTGAGAGAGGTTCTTCAACGGGTCTAGATTTTCATATAATCTAGATTCTTGAAACGAGTTTCTCAACTGGTCTAAACTTTCCATTGGCTTGATTTTGGCTTTATTGGGTGAGTTTTCAAATTAATTGTGGATTCAAGGGAATCCATTCCCTTGGGTTCATATCATTTGGTATTCAGAGCAAGATTTCCAATCAGGTCTGATTCTATCTTTTAATTCTTGCATCTTTGAATTTAATTATAGGGCTTCATTGTTTTAGGGTTGCAAAAAAAAAAAAAAAAGTAGGTTGCCAAAATTCTTAGAGTTTTTGGTTTAGCTGAAATTTGCATCACCTAGGGTTTCTTGCATCTCTAAGTTTGTCAATTGCTTGGAGTGCCGTTCCATTGATTCTCTTCTACTTCATTGTCAATTCTTGTGTGTTTGGATTCAATTGCTTGATTTTCACAATTGAATATTACTGTTTGTGATGGAATTAGAGAAGAGAAAAGAAAAGAAAGGAAAATAAAAGAAAATTCGAAAAAAAGGGAAAATGAAAAAGAAAAGAAAATGTAGCATATTCAAAGGTTGCTAAATAGTTACAACAAAGAGAAAGAAAGACATTTGTTGATTGAGCTTTATCATCAAAGGGGCTAAATATTTCTTTCTAGTTGGTATCTTGTTTTATAATTGCTATTTTCCTCTTATAAATTCCTTGAGTCTCGTATCATTTTATTCATTCCTTGTTTTTTGTTCTTGTTCTTGTTCTTGAACTTGTTGTTGGTTGGAATAATACAAGGTTGTATTGTCTTGATTTAGTTCAACTAGTTTTTAAAAAACTTGAGCGAGAAGACGCTTGAGATAAAAGGCAAGAAAGTGTGAGACTATTATCAGAGAAAAAACCAATTAAGAGTGAAACACAAGTAGAGTGACATTATTCGAGTGTAAACATGTAAGGGAGTGTGTAAGGCTTTCCACTAACATTTTTTGTGTGCAGCGTATTACGATGTCTCACAAGAGTGACTCATCACCAAAGGGGATGCCAGATAACTCATTCTTTCTATTGTATGCCATGCACCAACAATTTGAACGGTTGAATTTGGTGTTGGGGAAGTGAGGGATATGATGGATCAACGAGATGCGGTGTGTAGAAAACTGCAAGGTGGGAGAGATATAAGGAGGCGTGAGCCTAGTATTAAACATAAGTATAAGAATGAAGAGTATGGTGAGCCTCTTGTTGCCAAGTGTGCTCTCATTATACAAATTAAGATGGATGATACAGAGCAGCAGAGCGAGAACATTTTTCATACTATATGTCATAACAGCAATAAGGTATGTAGTATGATCATTGATGGGAGGAGTTGTATTAATTTGGCTAGCACTACTTTAGTTGAGAAATTGAATTTACCTACCTTGAAACATCCTAGACCATACAAGTTGCAATGGTTGAGTGATCGTGAGGAGGTTAGGGTAAATAAGCAAGTGCTAGTTTCTTTTTCAATTGAAAAATTTCAGGATGTGGTGCTTTGTGATGTAGTGTCTATACATGCTGGCCATATTTTGTTGGGGAAGCCATGGCAGTATGATAAGAAGGTGATCCATGATGGGTTAAGGAACATATACAGTTTTGAAAATGATGGAAAAATAATCAAACTTGCTCCTTTAACTCCAACACAGGTTCATGAGGACTAACCAGAGCTGAAAAGAGGAAGTAAAAGTGAAGATGAGATTAAAGAAAAAGGAAATAGTAAGATCGAGAAGGAGAGAGAGAAAAAAAATGAGGGTGAGGCTGAAACCTCTAGAAAAAGAGAGATTGAGTTGAAAAACAATTGTGAGGCTGTGAGTTCAAAAAAAGATGAGAGTGAAAGAAAAAAAAAAGAGTGAAAAGGAAAAAGAGAGTGAGAGGAAAAAAAGAATGAGGCCGAAATATCAAGAGAAAGAGAGAGTGAAAAAGAAAATAGAGATGTGGCTGAGAGTCAAGAAAAAAGAGTGGAATCATAAGAGGAAAACGAAAGATAGATTGCACAGAGAAACATAAAAACAAAAGTGAGTTTTTATGCTAAGGTAAGCTTTTATACTAACGAATTTAACGACTCTGCCTAGTGTTATTGTTTCTTTGTTGCAGGGATTTGAGGTCATGATTCCTAAATGTGTGTTTAGTGAATTGCCATTTATTAGAGAGATAGAGCATTACATTGATTTTATGCCAGGTGCGGCAATCCCTACCCGACATTACTTTGAAGAACATGAGTCATTGACGGACTTGAAAGGACAAGGTAAGTTGAATAGAATGCATGCCAAGTTGGTGCAATTCGTTGAAACATTTCCTCATGTAATCAAGTACACACAAAATAAGGAAAATTTTGTGGTTGATACTTTAGCAAAAGCGTATGTCCTTATCATCATTTTAGATGCAAAGTTACTGAGATTTGAATATGATAAGAAATTGTATGTTAATGACGATGGCTTGGCTAGTGTGTATGGAGTACGTGAGAAAGCATCATTTGGTCAGTTTTGTAGACTAGATTGGTATTTGTTTAAAGAGAATAGACTTTGTGAGCCTATTAGTCTTATGTGTGAGTTGCATGGATTTGGTTTGATGGATCATTTTGGTGTAAAGAACATTTTAGACGTATTCTATGAACATTTGTGGGAGTATCATTTGTCATTCACTGACTTGTTGCATGAACATTTGCGGGACTATCATTTGCCTTTCATTGAGTTTGCTTATAATTGGAGTGGTCATTTTAGTGCAAAGAAGATTTTAGATGTGTTACATGAATATTTGTGGGAGTATCATTTATCATTCAGTGACTTGTTGCATGAACGTTTGCGTGAGTATCATTTGCCTTTCATTAAGTTTGCATATAATTGGAGTGATCATTTTGGGGTAAGGAAGACTTTAGATGTGTTTCATGAACATTTGTGGGAGTATTGTTTACCATTCATTGAGTTTACATATAATTAGAGTGTTCATGCTACTACTAGATTTTTACCTTTTAAAATTGTTTATAAACTTAATCCATTACTCTTCAAGATTTAATGCATTTACCTGTTGATGACAGGAGTAGCTTGGATGGACTTTTTCAAATTCTTGAACAAATTAATGATAATGCATATCAAGTAGATCTTCCAAGTAATTATCATGTTTCCACTATTTTCAATGTTACTAACCTTTTTTCCTTTGATTCAGGTGGATATTCGAGGTCGAATTCTTTTGAGGAGATAGAGAATGATGGGCACAAAGATGAACCTATTCTTAAAGATCTTTTGCAAGTTCCAGATGAGTTAATTACAAGGTCAAGAGCCAAGAAGATCAATGAGGTAATGCAATAATTGGTACAATCCACTTGGGATGAGTCTAGCAAGAGCCCAACATTCAAGATGGGCTTAAAGGATAAAGATCTAGTTTTGATTCATTTGATACAAGTTATGGAAGAGGGTAACAACATGACTTAAAGGCTTTAGGCACTTGAAGGCTTTCAACTTGTTTAATTCATTTAAAGGATTTATTTTATTAGTTTAGAATAATTGAGTTTATTATAAGAAAGACTTAAGGGGGCGCCTATTCAAGAGCATGTTGGGAAAGTTATTATTTTATTGAACTAGGGTTTCAAGAAGTATTGTAGCTGCGTACTGTAATGTGACTGTAGACATGAGACTATTCACTTAGGAGCATTTTTGGAAGATGAAGATTTATTTTGGTTAGAGTTTTAATTAGATTTTGATTAAAATATTATTTGTAGCCACATTCTAATCAGTTTATGAAATTTAATGAATTTATTCATTGTGAGTTGAGTTTATCTCCTCTTGTTCGTGAATGAACTTTTGAACTTATTAAAGGCAAATCACAACCTTTGTGACGTTCTTCCTTATAATTTGGGTTCTTGAGATAGGTTCTTCAACAAGTCTAGATTTTCATATAATCTAAGTTCTTGAAATGAGTTCCTCAACAGGTTTAAATTTTTCATTGGCTTGATTTTGACTTACTTGGGTGAGTTTTCAAATTGATTGTGGGTTCAAGGGATTCCATTACCGTGGGTTCATATTAGTACTTGTAAATATTCGTATCGATTCGTTATCACATTCTTGACTCTGCCAAAATATTTTACATTCATATCGAATGTGACGTACCTAAATATTTATTAGGTATGTCGTATCGAATGTGATAATATTGCCAAAATATTCGTATGTCGCTCGACTTCGTGCGTCAGCCCAAAACACATTCTTGACTCTGCACTCGTCATCCACATCCATGACGGACACAAAGCCATCATTCATTGCCCTCATTCTCTTAAAGTAATCATTCAATACTTCACCACCTCCTTTACCTAGCCTTAAATGTCTAGCTTTCTCAATAAAATTTCGATAATTTTTCTCTTGGAATTCTAAATTCTCAAACCCCCGCGTCAGTCACAAGTGCTTGGAAATTCTTATTCATTCGAATATCCGCTTTGTCATTCAAGTCGACCATCGTTTGACTGTATTCATCTAAATATTTGTGAGATCTACAAAATCTAGACTTTTGTGGGCTCACAGTATTATGATTGTGTACAAGATCAACGGTGGTCAAATCCATACCCCATTCACCAAGTGAGCATTTATTTTCGCCTTACAATCCTTTTTAATTGTTGATCATGGCTTTGATAAATTGTTGTGGCTAGGATAGTACCTGCCACCACGTGCACATCCAATCGTCACATATTTCGCACTCTCATCTACCTCTCTCTTCGTCCTTTTTTTGTAACACCGAAACCCTCTTGCTTGGCATATCGTTTGTAATAGGCTAAAACCTCTGTATCAATTGTAAACACCATACCATATTTTGGAGGCTCGACTCTTTCATTATCATCTGATACTTCATTTGTCCCCTCCGCATCCGGCTCTATGTTAACGTCGAATAAAGTTTTTGAAAATAACATTTATGTTTAGGTTAGTATTTTTGTTATATACAATTAAATAATATAACAAATGTTGATCATTCTGCTGTGACGTACCTCCAACGTGCTTTTCACTTTCAGCACTAATTGGCATAGTTGATGAATGACTTGAGCAGTATGGGTAGAGCATAGTTGGTCCGCATGGTGGCATCGCCGGATGCTGTAAATACCCACTGGGTTAGAAACAAATCGAATGCATGCACATACAAGAAAACATTTCTCAAACATAAAAGCATACTACCTTCATCACATCTTCAACTGGTCTCAAATCCTCCGGATTATTCGACGGAGGGTAAAGCATAGTTGGTCAAAATAGTGGAATTGTTGGATGTTGTAATTACCAACTGTGTTAGAAAAACTTCATTATAAAGACTCAGTCGCATGCAACTAAAAAAAAAACTTATGTCTACCTGGCTACCCCAAGCGTACGGATATGGATTTGGATATATATTTGATGACAACATATATGGTGGGTAGTATGGATTTAGCGGATCATAGTATCCCTATAACAAAATATAAAAAATGCATTAACTTAATGCTGTAATATAAAACATTAACAACATTTTCAACTAACAATGTGTATCATACTTAATTCGGTGAAATTGATGTCGAAGACATGGGTGGCCTTTCATCTTCCCCTTCGCTCATCACGCTATTTAACTCAAATTTAATTACAGGTGACTAACACCCACCCCCTTCAATTGCACACGCAAAAATAAAGATACAAATAATAGAATAGCCACCCCTTGATTCCGAATAGCCAAACATATATGTGAAATATTTGGAAAGCACTCATATAGTTTCAGGACCACTTCTACCAAATGGACCAATGAAAAACACTTTTCATATAAAGTTATGCTATGTAAACGTGGGAACTTGCACATGATCCTAAGAGTACAAATGTTATTTCTCTTTAGTCTTTAGGAGTTAATTCATAATTGTCAGTATCTTGCTAATTCTCAAGATTAGTTGATTTTTTTTTTTATATTTTTTGATTTAGTTAAGAAAGTACAATTTCATCAACAACTAGTACTAATAATTGGACTAACATATTATTATTTAGAAGTTAAATAGAATTAAGAAGAATCAGATAATATCTAATTGGAGTAACAAAAATACACAAGAGAAGATGGAACTATCATGATCAATAATAAGGTGGGACTCAATAACAAGTTCTCCCATCTTGGTAGCATTATAACTTTTTCAGAATACATTTAAAGTATCACCCCACAAAACTCCACAAAACAGAAACTGAAAAAAAAAAAAAAAAAAAAATCCCACATATAGAACAAAAAGTCCCACAAAACCCCCCACAAAACATAACACAACACACTACTAATATATAATGAACACAAATTACAGATCAACCAAAAACCCCACCAAACACACTACTACACAAAACACAGATAAAAAAAAATACAAACTCACAGATCCATTAAATACAAAAATACACAATATGCTAGAAATGGAGAGACAAAACGAAAAGAGAAAAATAAAAATATTTTCTTTCATTTCTTACCCTCGTGGAATAAAGAACAATGTTGGGTCTGCTATGATGATGAGCTGGGGGGTAGGACGACGCCGAATGTTTAATGGGGGACGCGAGACAATGTACACCCAGGGGGGAGGACGCGGAACAACGTGGGGGGGGGGGGGGGGGAGACACGGGATAACGTAACGTGAGGGGGAGAGGGGTTTCTGGGAAGGACAATACTATGTCCACAGAGGATTCTCTCTGATTAGGTTTTTTTCCTCTTTTTTTTCAAACATTTTTTAAAGTATTTAAATATTTTTTAAAAATAAAACAAATCACAAATTCATTTAAAAACATTTTCTTAATTATTAAGTCAAAAAATTAAAAAAATAAAATAAAATACAATTCGGTAGAAACTTTACATGAGAATAGTATTTTCCTTCTGGAAAATTGATTTTTAATAAAAAAAATGCAGTATCGGTTTAACATTTTTCTTAAAACAAGAAAAAAAGTCACGTGAATTGGTGTATAGAGATTGCGTAAACAGAGAGAGGTTGGGTAGCTTACTCTTTTTCCCAAGAGTAATCCTATAGCCTCCGTATAGTGGAGTAGGTAACCGTTTTAAGTGGAATTTTTTTTATTTTTTTTTTGAAACCTCCAACTTCATTTTAAAAACCATCATTGTGGCATTCAGCCATTACATTGTTCAAGACATTATCAAAAACTATAGGAACTTCAGCATTTACATTAGTTTGTTCTACATTTACTAAACTAGGACAAAAACCAGATCTAGTTCTATCTGCCATAACTAGAGCACTAATACCTCAATATCGATAACCTCAAAATTTTGAAGGAGTGCTTGCTGAGCTAGCTGATGAGCTACTTGGTTGGCCCTCCTTCGGACATGTCTAATCTCCCATCTTGTATCTGCCATGAGGTAGTGAATATCTTCCAAAAGGTATTGGAGCATACCATTCTCTTGTTGGTGATGTCTTACTGCATTAACAACCTGAAGTGAATCTCCTTTAAAAACAACTTGCTGTAAACCGAGTTCTTTACATAGCTTCACAGCTGATATTAGTCCTCTAGCCTCTACCATAGTAGCTTGTGTGCAGAAATTTATTGGTTGCATACATGAAACCAATAGATCCCCTTCGGAGTCTCTAACTGCAATCCCCACTCCAATTGTTTGGCTACTTTCCCTTTTTGCAATATCCCAATTTTTCTTGATCCAATCTGAGTCAGGAGGATACCAAAGATCATTGGTTATCTGATCCACATTGCCATGACTTCTCAGTGAGCATTGTTTGTGTTGCAGCTGTTGGAACTCAGTGCACGCCTGCTTTGCTTTCTACATCAAAATAGAAGGTGCTACAAAATAGTCTTCAAACAGCAATTTATTTCTTCTTATCCACAGCATTCTAGCCAGTTCTGCAAACACACATATCTCATCTTTGCCTATTCTTTGTAACATCTCCATAAAGATATCTCCAAACTCATCATGAGTGATTGCAGCTTTCTGCATTTTCCTGCTTCCTAGCATCCATGCATCCTGTGCAGATGAACAAGCCCATAAAACATGCCCTGGAGTTTCTTCTGTTTGTTGACAAATTGGACATAAAGGTTCCTCTACAATCTTCCTCTTATACAGATTTTGCTTAGTAGGTAAAGCATTACTGCAAGCACGCCAAATAAACACTTTGACAGCATTTTTAGTTTGCATTTGCCATATATGCTTCCATAAAACTTTATTTTGCCCTGCTATTGAAGTTTCTCCTTTATCTTGATCTTGCCTTTGCTTGCACAATTGATAGGTACTCTTGACAGTAAAACAGCCATTGCTTGTATACTTCCATGCTATATTGTCCCTTAAATGAGTGGTCTGTGCAACATGTATTCTTATGATTTGTTGCCTATCTTCTATCCAGAAAATGTCATGAAGCAACTGCATGTTCCACCATCTAGTATTAGGATCAATGAGCTCTGTTACCTTGGTATTCGAGGACAAAATTTTTACAGGGGACATTACTTTGCCAGAATTATTAGTTGGAATCCACTTATCTTGCCATATTTTAACATCTTCTCCATTGGCAATTCTCCAAATCATACCCTCTTTAACAATGTTGATTGCTGAGCTGATACTTTTCCATGTATAAGAAGGTATGGATCCAACTTTAGCCTGCAAAATAGAGCTATTTGGGAAGTAAGCAGCCTTGAGAACTTTTGCTGCTAAGGCTGTGGGATTTTTCAGAATCCTCCACACCTGTTTGGCCAATAAAGCAGAATTGAAAGCTAGCAAATCTCTGAAACCAAGTCCCCCAGCTACTTTGTTTTTACTCAAACTATCCCACCCTTTCCAGTGAATCTTGGCAGTTTTGTCATTAGTACCCCACCAGAAATTTGAAATCAGAGAATTCAACTTATTGCATAAAGTTCTTGGAAGTAAAAACACATTCATACTGTAGGTAGGAATAGCTTGAACAACAGCCTTGATGATGATTTCTTTACCAGCTTGTGAGAGGAACTTAACCTTCCAATTCTCAAGTTTTCTACACACTTTTTCAACTATACTTTGAAAAGCTGTGACTTTTGATCTTCCAATTACTGAAGGCAAACCCAAGTACTTTTCCATATTTGATGCAGCTCTCAACCCAGTAACTTGTAGAATATAGTGTTTTGTTTCTTGCCTTGTATTATTGCTGAAATATAATGAAGTCTTGTTTCTGTTGAGTCTTTGTCCTAAGACCTGTTCATAGCTATACAAAATTTGATTTAAATTGACCCACTCTTGTATATTAGCTTGACAAAATAAAATACTATCATCAGCAAAAAAACAAGTGGCTCAGCTTCATCTGTCCTCTAGCAATTGGAACCCTTGAGATCTGCCCTTTTTGTTCTGCTGCTTGGAGCTGGTCTGTTAACACCTCAGCATATATGATAAATAAGAAAAGAGACAAAGGACAGCCCTGCCTAAGTCCTCTAGTAGGTTTAAAACTTTCTTGAGGGACACCATTTAGTAACACAGAAAAGGATGAAGAAGAAATGCACCTCAAAATAAGCTCAATCCATTTAACATCAAAACCCATTTTCACCATAGCTTCTTTCAGAAAATTCCACTCAATCCTGTCATAGGCTTTGCTCATATCTAATTTCAAAGCCATATAGCCTTTTTTTCCTTTCATCTTAGTTCTCATAACATGCAAAGTTTCATAGGCAGTCAAAATATTATCAGAAATTAACCTACCAGGTACAAAAGCACACTGGTTTTGAGAAATTATAAAAGGAAGAATCTGTTTGAGTCTATTGGCTAACATTTTAGTAATGATTTTGTAAAGCACATTACATAAACTTATAGGTCTAAAGTCAATAATGTTCACTGGGTTGCTGCATTTAGGGATCATCACTAAATAGGTAAAATTGATGTCTTCCATGCCATGATTGGAGTGCATAAAGTCAAGAATGGCATCACTAACCTCCTCCCCTATCACAGACCAGTATTTTTGGTAAAAACAAGCCCCATATCCATCTGGTCCTGGAGCTTTATAAGGGCCCATCTGAAAAACAGCTTCCTCAACTTCCTCTTTTCTGAAAGGTGCTATGAGAGCTTCATTCACTTGAGGAGTAACCGTTCTCTTAACAGTGTTAATCACATCTTCCATTTGCTTTGGATTGGAAGTTGCAAAAAGTCCTTTAAAAAACTGAGTGAAAGCCTCTCCTATTTGCTTTTGATCAGAAATTGTCTTGCCAGTATCATCAACAATCTTGGAGATATTGTTCCTCTTTTTCTTCTGAGTTGCACAAAGGTGATAGAATCTTGTATTTCTATCTCCTCTCTGTAGCCAATTCTCTTTGGCCCTTTGTTTCCATTTCACATGTTCTCTTTCAAGCTGGTTATCAATATCTGTTTGTAACTCTCGGAGTTGTTGTACTGATTCAGTAGTAACAGATTGTTGAAGTTGTTTAAGAGATTTCCTCCTCTGCTTAAGATTGGCTTTAGAGGCATACTCTTTTTGGTAACTCCATTGCTTCAGCACCTGTAGGCAACTTGCAAGTTTTGTATTAATCTTTGTGAGGCCTTCCTTGTTCCTCCCATGCCTTTGCCAAACATTATAGATAACTTTTTCACAATCTGTAAATAAAGTTTTAAGTGGAATTTAATGTTAAATAAATAATTTTTTTTTAATATGAGTCTTGTGTTTATTATTTTTTTTAAAAGAATTGTGGGACACTTGCAAATTCTGCATTTTCGAATATCATTGCTCTTTTCCCAAACACACAGCAGTTCACATGGCATCGTTGCCCAACCCGAGTTATCACTAGCATTAGTCGTAAACTGTTGTAAATGTTGTTGCGTTTACATGTGCGCTCGCATTCGTAGGCGTTTGAACGGATGTCAATATTTCTTGCATGTGAAAATCAATCGGAGTTCGACGTACTGATACAGAATAGTGAAATCGAACGGCTTCCATGGAGATACCTCAGAATCCTTTATACGAAGCTGCCAACACCCGACACGACACATATTCCACTAAAAAGTGACTTTATACAAAAAAAGTGAACAAATTCAATAAATATATGGGCAAATCAGAGCACGCTACGCCGCTTGCTTTATCATATTTATGTACACAATATATACGATTTTGGGTTTCGTGGGTTTCTATGTCAACCTCCAACAGACAACGCAAGCTACAGCTTTTGAACAAATTCTTCTTCAATCCGGTATCTTTGAGGGGCACAAGAGATAGACGCTATTCAAATTTTGGACATTCAGCATTGCTTGCAATTCTGTGAGTCTTCCTCTTCTTGCTATACTCTTTGAATATTTTTCTACGTACGGTCAGTTTTGTTGCTGGTCTGTGTAAAGTTGTGCCTTTTGCTTTCCGGGTTTTCCTATTCTTCTTGTGTTCTTGTTTTTTTTTTTTTTTCACCGAAAAAAAGAGAAAAAAAATCGAACCTTCACCATTGCTGATTATCTATTGGCGCTGTGATTTTAACGTTTATATAGTTCTTTAATCTTCTACCTCTCTCTCTCTCTTGTGATTTAATTATTTAAAGACAAACTTCAACTCCAATAGCACAGATGATTGCAAATGGCTTTTTATTCTCCTGTCCGGTTGCTGAGAAATACACAGGGACATGAAATAAATTTGAGTTTAACTTTTTCTTCTTGGTTTTGTTCTCAACTGCAAAATGCGGGCTTGAAGTGATTTCCAACTTTTTTATGATCGGTTTTAAGTGACTTTACCATTATTAGGAGCCACAATTTCAGAAGATGCCAGATTTCGGGTTGATTCTTTTTTCCAATTCTTTCTTAGTTTTTCTGGGTTACCAAACAAGTGGGGGCACGTTGTCATTTGTGATTTTGCTTAGCTATGTGACATTTTTCCCCCTTTCAGTGTCATGTCTTTTCAGGTTTATTTGCCTAATTACGTTTTTCGTTTCTTTTCTTCTGAACTAGGCAGTGCATAAAGCTGTCATAGTGGGCGAAAAGCAGCCCTTCTCTTTTAATTTAATGGGATTTTATTCCTGTAGGTAGTGCGGGAGAATGTATAATAAGCTAGTTTACTGTTTTCATATTTCACCTTTGAGGAAACCTTAGTGGTTTTTGCGTCAGTTTTTACCCCTTCATGTCTCCAGCAGCCACTTTCTGTCGGGCAGTGCAAATTCAATCGGTGGCCCGTCGTGTCTGATGCCAGATTGGGTTTTGTTTAATATGTATTTCTCAGAAGAAAGATAATGTATGTTACTATCGACTTAGCTTTGCATTCAAGGAACTTGCAGTAATTTCTGTGGATGTATGCAAAAGTCTTTGCTGTGTGATTTCAAGTGTTGAAACCGCTGCATGCCATGAACCTCGAGATATTTTTCTTCTGTGCTGAATTATGTAAAATATATCAGAGGGAAAAAGAAAAACTGAGAAGTGAGAATCATTGCTGTATATGGGGAAAACCAAATAAGTGCAGTAGCTGTCCAACTTATTTCATCAAAACAAACTGCGTCATATACACTTAAAAAAACATTATCTCACATAATGCGGTACTTCTTTTAGATTGTGGAAAAAATTGTTAAAATGGTTCACAGTTGTTGATGATAGCTTTTACTTACTCTCAACCTTCTTTTCATTTGCTTGAAAAATTGAGGGAAGCAACATGTTAACCATCTCACCCATATTGATATGTTTAGAACTTAAGATGTTGGTGCTCACTGCTTTCTGGAAGTCACTTTGTCTGTACTTATTATGAATTCTATCCTTTCCCTCAAGAGCTTATAACTCACAGGTTTGTTCTCTGTAGTTTCCATTTTGAGAGTGTCGCTGATTATGCAGTCACCCCATAGTTTCTATATTCCACTTGCTCTGTTGACTTTGTTTTTCTTTTTTTTTTTTATTATTGTTTTCTTTTCTGTTGTTCCAGTTCAAGCTTTGCGATTGCACCCATAATTACTTTTACTTGATGTATGCATCAAGCAAGAGTTATTTTTCCTCTTTGTTATTGTTGTGCACCTTTCCTCTTTATTTGTCTTTTTCTGTTCTGATCTTGTTTACCTTACTTCTTAGATTTTTGTTTCTTTTGTCATCATTCATCAACTTTGGTTCCTTTCACCAATAACCATGTTATTTCGATTGGTAAAGTAGAATATGGAACGGACCAGAGTTAATATGAGGTTGCGTTGCTCTGGTTCAACACACTCTGAGGAATCAGCTCTGGATCTTGAAAGAAACTGTTGCAGTCATTCTAATATGCCTTCATTAAGTCCACCAACAATACAACCCTTTGCATCAGCTGGACAGCACTGTGAAAGCAGTGCCGCTTACTTCTCATGGCCAAATTCAAGCCGACTAAATGATGCTGCCGAAGAGAGGGCAAATTACTTTTCAAATTTACAGAAAGGGGTGCTACCTGGAACTCTTGGCCGGTTGCCTGAAGGACAGCAAGCGACAACATTGCTTGAACTCATGACCATCAGGGCATTTCATAGCAAGATATTGCGTTGCTACAGTCTTGGCACAGCAATTGGATTTCGTATTCGACAGGGTGCTTTAACCGATATACCAGCTATTCTTGTTTTCGTATCCAGGAAAGTTCACAAGCAATGGCTCAGCCCCATCCAGTGTCTTCCTACTGCCCTAGAGGTCTGGAAAGCAAGTTCATTTTCACCTTCCTGATTATATAATTTCATGTTATTGTTTTCTCTTCCCTGTGCACCCCCGGGATTAGTCGGGACGCTGTTTCGGACATCCGGTGCCAATAAAAAAAAAAAAGGATTATTACCGATCAAAAAAAAAAAAAAAGGATTATTGTTTTTCCTTCCGAATATTATTTTTAGTTTCTGTTGGGTGACTGATTGATATTTCCTATTCCTGCTTGACCCCAGTTTGCTTTTATTATTTGTTAATTGTTAAGGGATCTGAATCTTTATATCAGGGACCTGGTGGTGTATGGTGTGATGTGGATGTTGTAGAATTCTCGTATTTTGGTGCACCTGAGCCTGCTCCAAAAGAACAATTATACACTGAGATTGTAGATGATTTGCGTGGTGGTGATCCATGTATTGGTTCAGGTTCTCAGGTATTTTACTTTCCTGAGCAAGCATACAACTTTTGTCAGACTAGTTTATAGAGAGAAACTACTAGTTGTCTATGCATACTCTATCTCCATTAAGTTTGATTATTTTGATAGGCTTTTTATCACATGAAGTTTGGTAGCTTGGCTTTTTTCAATCTCTAGGCCTATACCACTGCTTCATGTTTTTTTTTTTTTAAGTGTAAGTATATTAATAAAAGAATAGGCAAAAGCCATGTTCAGTACAAAG
The DNA here is from genome assembly GCF_004785595.1 of Juglans microcarpa x Juglans regia. Lineage (NCBI taxonomy): Eukaryota > Viridiplantae > Streptophyta > Magnoliopsida > Fagales > Juglandaceae > Juglans > Juglans microcarpa x Juglans regia. The sequence goes on from NC_054605.1 coordinate 2,419,348, forward strand.
AATGTCCTAGCTAAGTAGGAACATTAGAAACAATGAAAGCGTGAAAATCTTGGCCATTAAAGATAACGGCAGTGGCCCAAGTACAAAGAGTTCTATAAAAGAAAGCATTTAGTTCCTGCATTGATCTTTCTTTGTCTTCAAACGTTCGTTCATTACGCTCCTGCCATAAACACCACATGACACAAATAGGCAACATCTTCCATACAGCCTTGATCTATTGATTACCTCTTAGATCTGTCCAACTAGCCAACATCTCCACTACAGACTCGGGCATAACCCACCCCAAACCCAGTCTTCTAAATACTTCGTTCCAAATCCCTCGAGCTATATCACAATGTAGTAGAAGATGGTCCACACATTCACCCTCGTTCCTGCACATGCAGCACCAATCTGCGATGATCGCCCCTCGTCTTCTCAAATTATCCGTTGTGAGGATCTTACCCAAAGAAGCGGTCCACACAAAAAACGTTGCTTTGAGGGGCGCCTTGTGTCTCCAAATCCTTTTCCAAGGGAACTGAGTTGGAGGTTCTTGTAACAAAGATTTATAATACGAGCGAACTGAAAATAAACCTTTTCCCTAATGTATCCACCACAACCTATCAGCTTGATGGTTACTCCGTTTCAGTGAATATAAGAGGCTGAAAAGGGCTGCATAACTGTCAACTTTCCAATCATGTGCCGCCCGACTAAAATTAATGTTCCATTGAATTTGTTCCCCCACTATCACCATAACTTCCACCACAGAGACATCATTGTCACTTGCCACCCTAAAAAGAATAGGAAATAGATCCTTTAAAGCCCCATTACCACTCCAAGTATGATACCAAAATTTGATCCTAGTCCCATCTCCAAGACAAAGTCTTGTGTGCCTGGCAAAGACCCCCAACCTCTTCTTATATGTTTCCACAAACCCACATCATATGCCCCACTCACTTCATTGGTACACCATCCCCCCCATAAATCTCCATATTTACTCTCAATCACCAGTTTCCATAAAGCCTCAGGTTTTTTGTGGTATCTCCACAACCATACTCCCGATTAAAGATTCTCAAATTTCTAATGCCCAAGCCACCAGAAGAGATAGGTCTGCATACTTTTTCCCACCTAACTAGGTGGAATTTAAACTCTTCACCCAATCCTCCCCACAGGAAATCTCGTTGTAATTTCTCAATGCGAACTGCCACACTTGTAGGGATAGGGAACAAGGACAAAAAATAGGTCGGTAAGTTAAATAACGTACTCTTTATCAAGGTAATCCTACCACCTTTTGACAAATACATTCTATTCCATCCTGCTAATCGACACTCTACTTTCTCAATCACTATATCCCATATAGAAGCCGCTCGTGAGGCGGCCCCCAATGGAAGACCAAGGTATGTCATAGGGAGTGAAGCAATCTTACACCCCAGAGTATTAGCTAACTGTCTTAGACGCTGCACACTTCTAATAGGCACCATCTCTGATTTATCCAAGTTCACTTTCAACCCTGAAACTGCTTCAAAACAAAGAAGAAGGGCCTTTAAAACACGGATCTGATTGTTATCAGCCTCACAGAAAATTAGAGTATCATCTGCAAACAATAAATGCGAAATATTAATAAATCCCCCACCCGGGGATCCTATTGAAAAACCATTCACACGCCCATTTGCAACTAGAGCTGAGGTCATTCTGCTCAAAGTCTCCATTACAATAACAAACAGTAATGGTGATAGCGGATCTCCTTGTCTACGTTGGACTTCCATTTATTAGAACTGAAAATTTTGCCGTAGATATACACCAACGGATCCATGATCTCCATCTTTCCCCAAAACCACACCTCCTTAGGAGATCTAGCAAAAATTCCCAATTAACATGGTCATGAGCTTTTTCCATGTCTAGTTTGCATATAACCCCAGTACTACCAGCTTTCAGTCTGTTGTCCAGACATTCATTTGCGATAAGGACTGCATCTAGGATCTGTCTATCCTTTACAAAAGCATTTTGAGGCTTTGAGATTATCTTTCCCACTACCTCACTAAGGCGATTCGCAAGTACCTTAGAGAGGATCTTGTAAACCCCATTTATTAAGCTAATGGGTCGGAACTCCCTGATTTCTTCAGCCCCAACCCTCTTCGGTATCAAAGCAAGAAAAGTGGCGTTAAGGCTTTTCTCGAACTGTCCAGCCGAATGAAACTCCTGGAACCAGTGTTTTAAATTTTGTACCGTACTGGCCGGTACGGCCGAAATTTTTCGTTTCGGCAGTCCGGCCGGTACAGGTACTATATCTGTTCCGTACCGGCCTGAATTTCGGACTGTACCGGCCGATATTTCGGCCTGTGTTTTTTTTTTTTTTTTTTGTTTTTTCAAACTACAAGCTTATTTTTTAACCCCCAATTCAGATTAGACTATTTATAATTTTTATATATATGTATTTATATATAATTTATTTATATATAGACTATTATTTTAGAATATAATTTTTATATATATTTATATATATAATTTATTCATATATCGACTATCCCAAAACGTTATCCCAAAACGCTATCCCGAAACGGTACCGGTACCGAAATATTTCGTTCCAGTGCCTTGACCGGTACTGCGTCCGGTACGGTATTCAAAACATTGCCTGGAACACCTTCATGAGATCATCCTTTACTACCTCCCAGCAAGTTTGAAAAAAACCCATAGAAAACCCGTCAGGACCCGGAGCCTTGTCTTTAGCCATCTTCCAAACCACTTCAAAAACCTCAACCTCCTCAAACGGCCTCTCCAAGCGAATACCATCCATAGGCCCAATAGAGTCGAAAGCTAACCCATCAGGCTTCGGTCGCCAACCCTCCTGCTCAGTAAGTAGTTGTTCAAAGAACCCAACTAGATGATCATTAATTATTTGCTCATCCTTACAATCTGCCCCACTGCTTCATGTTCTCCATATTTTGAGGGATTAGTTTATTCTTTGAGCAATATTGGCAATCTAGCAAGCCAAATAGTGGCCTACTGGGCTCGTGCAGAGTCCTGAGCTTGTAGCCATGGGTGTGTGCACGCTCCCAACATCAAAATACCTATTCTTTGCTGTCTCTCCCAACCCTAAACTTACAAACTCTTTGTTCAGTTTTGCAACTGAAATTTCCTCCATGAAAAATACTATGCATAAGCTCTCTCTCTCTCTCTCTCTCACACACATATCCCCAATGACCATTCCCAGTGCTTCTCACCGGAAATAAATTGTTTCCTTCTCTCTTTGTGTTTCTTCATCATGATTAAATCATCTCATCTTTATTCTTCTCTTCATCACCGTTCACTTAACATATTTTCTATTCTTATCATCATCCTTTTCTATTTCGTGATTGGTGGAGAAGCTAGTTGCTCTATGGAAGCTAGTGGTCGGCTCAAAGGTTTTCGAGTTTGCAAGCAAGGGTGACTCTGCTCTACATATTATTGAAAGGAGCATGAATGTGATGAAGGATATCATCATGGGTAGTGTGCTACAATGGGTTGGTTGGTGAATACATGTAACGCCCCAATGGAAGGTCCAAACCACATGGCCTATACACCAAAAGGACTAGTCAATGATACAATTGGAGCCCCATTGGAACCTTATAAAGAGCAAGAACTTCTCATTCCCAAGCAATGTGGGATCACATACACCACCTACCCTTAGCCTTATCATATGGGGTATCACAAACTACCCCTTTATAAAATTGTGATACCCCATATGATAAGGCTAAGGGTAGGTGGTGTATGAGATCTCACATTGCTTGGGAAAGAGAAGTTCTTACTCTTTATAAGGTTCTAATTGGGCTCCAATTGTATCATTGAGTAGTCCTTTTGGAGTATAAGCTATGTGGTTTAGGCCTTTCATTGAGGTGTTACAAATGGTATTAGAGTCTATCCCAACAAAAAATATGGGACTTGAGCCGTGCCACCTACGACGGATTGGTCCGACGAGGACGTTGGGAATTTAAGGGGGGTAGATTGTGATATCCCATATGATAAGACTAAGGGTAGGTGGTGTATGAGATCCCACATTGCTTGGGAAGGAGAAGTTCTTGCTCTTTATAAGGTTCCAATGAGGTTCTAATTGTATCATTGACTAGTTCTTTTGGAATATAGGCCATGTGGTTTGAGTCTTCTATTGGGGTGTTACAATACGGTGGAAGCTTGTGCTTTGTTAGTGAGTAGTAAGGATTTTTATAGAACGTTAAAGGATGAAAACAGAACGTATCTTACACAACGATGTTCTAATGAGTTTAGTAGATATATGGTGATGGCAGAATATGATGGAGGGAGATGTGGGTTTATTGCCATAGTGGAAGGTGTGGAAGGGAGGGGTTGAAAGTTTGCTGAAGTTCTTAGGCAAGTTTCTGTGTTCCAGGTCTCTGTTTTTAGTGGCAAAGACAAAGGGTCATTAGTTCAAATTGGTGCTGGGTTGGCTCGCTATAGAGGAAGAATATATCTCATGCCAACTCCATTTGAGGCCTAATATGGTGCATGGGAGGTTGTATAAGGTGGCCTTGGAGGGTTTGGCAAACTTCACGGCAGCCCAACATCCTTATTTGGGCAGTGGAGGAAACATGGAGGATGTTGAAGTAACCGTTGTAAGTGGGTCTTGTTTTGCCTGAAGAGGTATCTTCAGGATTTGCCTACACCACAAAATCTCAACCTAATTCAAACCTAGGTGGTGTTTGAGGCTTTTGAAGGCGACTCGATACAAGAAACTTTGTACATAAACACTTATGGGTCTGAAATCTCAGCTTTTGGAGTTGAGATCAAACAAGTGGACTGGGCTTGGGCTCGGATGTGGGCTTGGAGCGTGTTACTTCTCTGTCTATGGTTAAAGAGCCCACAGGCTTGGCTGGCCTGCACTGGTTGACGGGCTTAACTAAAATTAAATCAAGCGCGCCAAAGCCAAAGGTAATGGAGAAGGGTAAAGCGAAAATTGGGCTGGGCATGGAGTCAACCTGACCCGCATACACGTGGCGAGCAAAAAAAGCAGTTGGGTTGGAAATCCCCAAACACAGCCTCAAACGATGTAGTATTAGTAGATAGCTGGTCACTTGCGTTATACCACCATTCATTGACATTCATTTGGACCAATCTCTTGGATTGTCCCCAAAGAAACACCTCAAATATTCCTCCAATGTCTTGTTAACAATTTCATCCTGCCTATCCGATTGAGAATGGCAGTCCCATATAAGTTTAGCTGGACCACCTGAGCCCTAATACTCTCCCAACAGAACCTACTTTTGAAGGTGGGATCTCACCCTATCACAATGTTTTCATGCATACATGGAAGTTCATAACGTGTTGGATGAAAATATCTGCTATCTTGGCAGATGTGTATGGATGTGCAATTGCTATAAAACGAGCATCTTATTTAACTTTAGAGTGGTGACCACTAATATTACTAGGTACTTATATAGGATTGGCTACCCTTCTATGAAAGCCAATGAGATGCATGACCACACCCTTTCTTGAGGGGGCAAGAGCTGTAGAAGCCCTCCTCATGTTCTCCAGTTTAGCTCTGTCACAAATATTTAATTCCTTGACGTCGTTTTTAATGTTGGATTTCAGTCCCACCCAAAATAAATCTCTTTTAGTATGCATAAGGTATTTTCGTACCTACTTATTAAAAAAAAAAGGTCTTTTCGTACCTAGAATGCCCAGCTATGGGGCTGTCATGTACGTGCTTCATGACTGAAGCCTTGAGGACATATTTTGTTAGTGTAAATTTTTCTTTTATGAAGCAGCAGTGAGTACTCCATCCAGTAGGCTGTAATTCAGGGAATTCAAAGTTTTCTTCTTGATCTTGTGAAGGATTTCTTGGACCTCCTCATCTCTATCATTGCTGGCCTTAAGCTCACTAGCCCATTATGCCACTAGTATTGCGTATCCACAGCCCATTTCTCGGTTTTGGTGAATGGCATCCTTGTTGGCTTCTTTAAGAGTTCCCATGAATTGAGACAAGGGGATCCATTGTCTCCTTTTCTCTTTGTTATAGTTATGGATGCACTTAGTCAGATGTTGGGGCTGCAGTTGGTGGAGGTTTTTTTGCTGGCTTTTCAGTGGGGTGTACTAACAATGGCCTTCTTAATGTTTCCCATCTTTTGTTTGCACATGATACATTACTTTTTTGTGAGGCAGATCTTGGCCATGTTCAGTCGCTAAGAGCACTCTTACTTTGCTTTGAGTCTGTATCCGGTCTAAAGGTGAACGTTGGAAAGTCAGAGATGGTGCCGGTGGGCCCTATGCGTAATATTAGAAGTTTAGCAAATGTTTTGGGTGCAAGGTATCTTCTCTGCCCATGAAATACCTTGGTCTTCCCTTAGGGGCTGCTTACAAGGCGAGAGCTATCTGGGACAGGTTGATTGAGAAGATTGAAAGAAGGTTGGCGGGATGGAAAAGGCTTTACTTGTCAAAAGGGGGAAGAATCACTTTGGTAAAAAGCACTCTTTCTTTGCAAAATGTACACTTTTGTAACAGTAAATGTACACTTTCTTTGCAAAATGTTGATGCTACCTCGAAATTCCCAATATCTAGTCCAAGTTGTTCAAATGCTCTTTCATGGTCTTTATGGACAAGAATGTTGTTGAAAAGACCAATACAAACATTCTTAAGTTGGGCTTAAAGACCACAATCATAAGGCCAAATTGGGCTTGAAGACCTCATTCTTCAGAACTGTTATTGTCTTGCGATTACCTCAATCAGAAGAAACTTGTTTCCTTATTGGCATTGCTTGGCTAGAGCTCTGAGAGTATCATTTCCCCCAGGACTGGGATAGGAGGCAAAGGTGGCATGGAATGGGAAGATTGCTCTTGTTATCTTTAATATAAATTAATTATATGATATATCACTAGCTAGCCGTCCGATTCATTCGTGTGAAGGATTCTGTGATGCTCACCTTTTCTCCCTGGCTTAATCAAATATTCCTTTGTAAGGGCACAAAGTCACCTCCCATTGATATTTCATTTTGGCGTTAGGAGCAAGTTATTGAAGAAATAGGGACATGAAACATGATACTAATAGCTTTATATAACTGGCATTCAAAAAATTTGTATCGTACGTATATTGCAGCACAAGACGTGCGTGACATGGAACCTTCATATTCTGTCTGGGTCTCTATTTTATTTTACTTTTTTGTCAATATAATAGTTCTGAGAGTGTATAAGATTCTTGAGTTAATGTTTCTTTTAGCAGTTCTGGTTGATATCAATGCCCACATTAACTATTTTTGATTGTCCAGGGGCTGACCTCAAGTTTGATCTTACGATAATTCTATAAGCCAGAGTTTGTGATATTGGCTGGATCATATCAATTCATTTCTTCTGAGTACATGTGTCATTTAATAGATTAAACTGGTCCATGGCCTTCAAACAAGAGCCTCCTACGTTTGGTGCAAGAGAATACATTCCCCCTCTCAGAGAAAGAAAAAAAAAAAAGAAAGAGTCACATTGATGTTTAGAGACCTTTAGTGCTACAAGGGCAGCATTACAAGGGAATGAGATCAAGAACGGGAGAAGAGTGATTTATGGACTAAGTTTTGAAATTAGGCCATCATGCTAGATAGAGCAGATATGCCAAGATGGAATTGCTTATCGGTCCCATAGTCTTGAATAGAATATTTGAGCTACAATTTCAACCTAACAATATTTCTTAGAGCTTAAAATGGTTTCATGATAGTTTAAACCTAAGTTTCTATTATGACAGATTTACAGTTTTTTTTTTTTTTTCCCAATGAAAAGCAAGAATTTCTAAATTGAAGTTTCTCTGAAGGAAGCTTTAATTAGTATTAAGGATTCCTGCATCTCTGCTTTGCCTGACCTGACTCATATTGGTCAACCGGCTGTGGGAGCTTTTACTCAAGGGGTTATGGTGTTCTGTAAATTGTAGGTCAATCTACACAGCCAGTTGAGGGTATACTGTCATACTCAAGGGGTTATGGTGTCTCATTCTGTCTCTATCTTCTTGTTTTTCCCAACTGATATTTGCTTGGCTATATATCTAGCACTTTTACTTATAAAAAAAAAAAAATATATCTAGCACTTCTGCTATACTGTCATACTTCACTTATTCAACTTGGAGAAGCACCTAAGGTTTTTATCAAACAAAAAGAGAGGCACCTAAGGCCAGCTCAGAATTTTATCTGACAACAATAAAATGTTATTCAAACTCATGCTAACCTTTGTACATTAAAATCCAAGGTACCACTACTTTGGTACTTCATCAGTAGTCATATATTTTTCTTTTCTTGCCACAGTATCACTTTTTTAATCACTTTTATTTTATTTTTCAGGTACTTTTCTCTTCAGGTTATTCCTTGAATTATCTTTGCTTTCCATTTTATAAAATGTTGGTAATACATATCTGTCTTACTTTTTGTTAGGTGGCTAGCCAGGAGACATATGGAACCTTGGGTGCTATCGTGAGGAGCCAAACAGGCAACCGGCAAGTTGGTTTCCTGACAAATCGTCATGTTGCAGTTGACTTAGACTACCCAAATCAGAAGATGTTTCATCCCCTGCCTCCAACACTTGGACCTGGGGTGTATCTAGGTGCAGTGGAGAGAGCTACCTCATTTATCACAGATGAGCTTTGGTACGGTATCTTTGCTGGAATAAACCCAGGTAATGAGGATATATCACTACTCCGATTACTATAATTGATGTAACCATGCCATTGATTACAGTAACTAAGCAAACTGATGGTGAACAAGCCTGAACGTTTTATCATGGAGAGTAAATGTATGTAGTTGGATTGATGATGAGGCATTTTTTTTTTTTTTTTTTTAGTTATAAAAAAAAAATGATGAGGCATAGTCTCATCATTAGGCATAGTCTCAACATTAGGATAACCAGTAGGGGTGGGCGGTGGGTCATCCAGGCCTGCCCCACCTGTGCCACTAGGGAACGGGCAGGCAGGCTGTGTATCAAATTTTTAAAAAGTGGCAGGTTGCAGGTGGGATACCCACCCGCCTGCCCGCTCGCTTCGCAAAAATAAGAATAAACCCTATGTTTGCACATTTCAACCACTCGCCTACTTCTCCCTCTTTCTTCTCTTCTTCCTCTCCAGACCCTTATGATCTCCTCAAGTCCAACTTCAGGCTGGATTTTAGATGAATTTTGTGTATTTTGTTCGATCTGTTGTTTAGTGGCATTTTTTTGTATATTTGTAGTGGTTGATGGGTGGATCTATGGACGAAGAGTTAAAAAACCTGACTGCCTGTTCAACCAGGGTAGGCAGCTGCGGGCCAGAGCTGGGGGCCATGTGGCCGCCCTGCCCCAGTGGGTAGTTGCCCTAATAACTGCACTCTATATACCACCACAATTTGGATTATACACTCTTGGTTTATCTTTTTTTTTTTCCTATGTAATGAAGCCACTAACATAGGATAATGGTGTTACCTGATTAACTCACATTGCGGCATGCATGTCTGTTTGCATCCCCGTCAAACAGGAGAAAAATTAATGTAACCTAAGAGGAATGTGACACTGCTCAAATCAATTGTGTTTCAAAAAATCTGCTTCAACGTAAACTTATAATCAATTTACAGAGAGAACGACTCTAGGCTTAGTAGTAAGAACATGAATCAGGTAATTTCTTATTTTCTGCTCCATATTTATGTGTGACTCATTCCTTTATAAAGTTTCTCTTTTTTTCCTCTTGTATTTTTTCTCCTCCACACTCGTGCCTTTTAGAGTTCTCTTTTTTTCCTCTTTTGGTTTGCAGCTTTTAAATGTTTTTATTTAATTTTTTCTGCTGTTGTTATATTATGTTGCTAATAGATGTATCTAACCACTCCAAAAAAAAAAAAAAAACAGTAGATGCTTAGGAAAAAATAAGAGAGATATTTACCCGTTTTAAAATATAGGTTTTCATTAATTTATAAGCTTGTAGTGTCCTGACCCCACTACAAATTCATTTTGTGATGGTATCTATGCAGAGACATTCGTAAGAGCAGATGGTGCATTCATTCCTTTTGCCAATGATTTTGACATGTCCACCGTTACTACATCTGTGAAAGGTGTAGGAGAAATTGATGACGTCAAAATTATAGACTTGCAGTCTCCAATTAGTAGCCTTATTGGGAAGCAGGTCATGAAGGTTGGAAGAAGTTCTGGCTTGACCACTGGAACTGTATTGGCCTATGCTCTCGAGTACAATGATGAGAAAGGCATATGCTTCTTGACTGATTTCCTTGTTGTGGGTGAGAACCAGCAGACTTTTGACCTTGAAGGAGATAGTGGAAGCCTCATCATGTTAAAGGGTGAAAATGGCCAGAAGCCACGACCAATTGGAATCATATGGGGTGGAACTGCTAACAGGGGCCGACTTAAACTCAGAGTTGGCCAACCTCCTGAAAATTGGACTAGTGGGGTTGATCTTGGGCGCCTTCTCAATCTCCTTGAACTTGATCTCATCACATCTGATGAAGGACTCAAAGGTTTGTGTTGCAGATGCCTGTTTTGTGCTCTTTTTGTATCCGATCTGTCTGACTTTTACTGTGGATTTATATTGTTCATAAGCACACTGATTAAGCTGCTGGTGCAATTTTATATAAATCAGAAAACCAGGATGCCCTTTCAATGGTGAGGACATCGTCTTTTAATTTGACAAAGTTGTTTTAGGTTAGGGAAATGTGATCATATTATGGTCTTATAATTAATGATAAATGAAAAACCAGGTACAAGTACAGGCACAAATAGAACTGTTAACTGGTTTGTAAATTTTGTAACGGACTAATTGTCATTCGAAGTATATGTTTTTGTAATTTATAGTTGCAGTGCAAGAACAAAGAGCTATGTCAGCAACAGCAATTGGGTCGACTGTCGGGGACAACTCACCACCTGATGGAATGTTGATGACGGACAAAGTTGAGGATAAATTTGAACCGCTGGGTCTTCAGATTCAGCACATCCCACTGGAAGTAGAAGGCAACAGCCCAACAGTGAAACCATCACTATTGGAAACAGAATTTCATCTGGAAGATGGGATCAAGGTGGCTCCCAGTGTTGAGCATCAGTTCATTCCAAGCTTCACCCGATGCTCCCCTCTACATAAAAATAATACACTGTTTAGGGCTGTTTCAGAGAATCTCTCTTCTTTGAGAAGTGGCCGTGATGAAGATATATGTGTTTCGTTGCACCTGGGTGACAATGATGTTAAGAAGAGGCGTTCAGATGCTTCAACAAGTGCAGAAGAACCAAAATGAATCTGTATTATGTCAAAAATTTCTAACCCTTGATTACATGTTTATGTTGTGTATAAATTTCAGCTCAAACAATGAGCCGGGTCTACTGAAATCTGGACCATCAAAGTTAACCCTGGTGATGATGCCCTAGAAATATTCATGAATCCAGATTCCCTTTGTTAAGCTCTTGAATCAAAAGATTTACCGTCTTTATCACCTTTGCCAATTAAGGTGCTTGAGACAAGAGTAATGCTACATACAGTCGTAGAGTGCACAAGTGTTACATAATCGTTTTGAAAAATAGTGGCGTCCACTATTAAAAAATTAATTTTTTTCATGTAAGTCTTGTATTATTTACTTTTCTTAAAGTAATTGTACGGCGTTTGCACATTTCACAATTGTAAATATCATTTCTAGAAAGACCGTAATAGTTTAAGCTCCTTCTAGTTAAAGTATGCAAATATTCGGCTGGGAATGTGCAGTTTTGCCTCAGTAGTGGGGCATGCAAGACGTTTAGGTGCTAAATTTGAGATGTTTGATTCATCGGACTGCAGCTATTTTCATTTTCATTTTACCTCTTTCTATTTTTAGACATTTTCTTATAGGGTAAGAGAATGTTTGATAATTTTTTAAACATGTTTTGAGATGCGGCTTTGAGTTGGGTTTTATGAAAGTTTTGAGAATTGTTTGAATAAGAATTTGTTAAGATATGATTTGTATTGGGTTTGTGAAAGTGAGTGGCTAGATTTTAATAGTTGTTTGAATATAATCTAAAGATGGTTGGTTTGTTTTTTTAAAAATTGTTATATTTCTTGCATTTTTAATTTTTACTACAATCTAGGCAAATGATGAGATGATTTTTTTTTTTTTTTTTTTTGAGAGAATAGAAAATTTTTTTGAAAAATTTGACACCTTTTTTTTTTTTTTTTTTTATGAGTGGTACTACTCTATCTCCATGTGCCCACTCTGTGTGTCGCTTAATGCAAATTGTACTTTTTTATTTCAAATATTTTTAAACATATTTAAACATTTTAAAAAATATATATATCAATACACTAATAGTCACTTTCTTAACTATTAAGAAAAAAAATTAAAATAAATAAATAAATATATAAGCGATCAAAATAAAAAAAGTAAAATGAAAAAGCATACTCGCATTTTTTTTTTTTTTTTTTAATACCCTAAGCATGTTTCTTCCAGCTTCCCCGTTAAAAATACTAAAAAGAATGTGGCCTCGTTACAGTCCTCAAATCATTTTTAATATGCTTGAATTTAAATTGAAAACCTTTTGAACAATTTTGAAACTTTTTTTTTTATACCCAAAGTTTTCTAGCCCGCGTGAAAGTTCAATCATTCCTAGACATGGTAGAAGATTATGGACGAAAATTCATTCATTATCCTTCCTTAGAGTACCGCTACACCTACGGAAAATTCGGTATCGAATAGTGTAAATTGTTTTTTATATTTTTACTCAATCATTTTTTAAACTCTTTTAAATATTTAAAAAAAATTCATACAGTCATTAAAAAAATACTTCCTTAACCATGAAGTAAAAAACATTAAAAAAGAATTCGATAAAAAAGAGCATGCAATTTTTTTTGTTTAAGTTTCAAAATCAGAAAATCTTTCTTTCCCAAATAAATCATTATCCAAAGTTTAGTTCTTTTAAGTTTCTAATTTTGTACTCTCCTCTCATCTCATTAATTTACTGCACGTCTCAAATAACTTCACTTTTATGTTATAAAGGGTTCTTGAACATGTTGCTTTTCATAGCAAAAATATTAAAAGAATATACAAGATGTGTTCATTACAATATTAACCTTTTTTAATATCTTTTTTATGTAAGTCTTATTTTTTTCAAAAGAATATAAATGGCTCGTGTCAATTTTTTTTTTTTTTTAGCAAAACAGGGTCTATTTACAATTCCTTTTTTTTAATAAACCATGTAAGTGCTTAAAAAATAAAAATAAAAATAAATAAAAAATAAAACCATGTAAGTGGCCTTTTTGATGGGGCTGAGAGAGTGGGGCTTTTAGGCAAGCCCCTTAGTTTTTTTTTTTTTTGAAATAACCTCTTCCATTCATAACCTTTGCTAAAACAAAGTTAACAAGCAGTTAGGAATGTCCTCAGTGTCCACAATGCAGTCTCTGGCATTAAGAGCATCTTTCCCTAACTTATGGGCAACCAAGTTGCCTTCACGATATGTATGATTATAAAAACATTGCTCAAATCTGTCTATTGTTGCTTGGATATCTGAGATGATCATACCAAAAATGCTCTTATCCTTCTTCTTCTGTTGTATAGCATTCACCACAACCTTGGAGTCACCTTCTAAAATTACCTTTTTCATTCCTAATTCAAGTCCAAAATTGATTGCCTTTGATGCAGTTGTTGCCTCTGCCAGAAGTGGATTTGGAAATGCATCTTCTTTCTTTCTCAAGGTTGCCAAAAAATTTCCTTCTTCATCTCTTACTGCTGCTCCTATCCCTAATTTATAGTGCTTTTTATCTATAGCCACATCCCAGTTTATCTTACAAAATCCTTGAGGTGGACTAACCCATGAGACCCTTATGTTGTTTGTTGCTACAATCTGATCATCCTCTTCTGACCTTATTGTTGAACATTTTGTCATCAATTCTCCAACTCTATGCATGATTGTCTTAGGATCAATCATAGTGTTCTTAAAGACATATTCATTTCTCCACCAAATGTTCCATAAAACTAGAATAAGCTCAATCATCTCTTGCTTGTTAAGTCTTTTCAACATGTCCCGAATAAACACCTTGAAGCTGCTACATGCTATCTTTGTTTTCTGAATTTTCCTTCAACTTTGACTCAGTATATCAGTTGTTGAAACACACGCCCATTGTACATGTTCAGTTGTTTATTGTTCCCTGAGGCACATTGGACAACTTGAATCTTGAATGATCTTCTTCTGGCACAAATTGACCTTGGTTGGCAGTATATTCGAGCATACTCTCCGTAGAAAGTTCTTGGATGCTGGAGGTATTGACAGTTTCTAGAAACTGGTCCATTCCTCTCTGTTGGTAACTCTTGTTGAAGCCTCTCCTTATTTCCTTTCTTTCAGTCCCCTTAGTAAATGATAAGCACTTTTCACTGTGAATTCTCTCTTAGCATTGCTTCTCCAAATCAACCTGTCTTACTGATTATACTTGCTAATAGGGATTTTAGTTATAAGACCAGCTTATGTACTATTGAAGATTGCCTAAATTAATGAAATGTTCCATTCTTTTGTATTTTGTTGAATGAGGGCTTCCACTCTTGCATATTTTCCCAGCAGGTTATAACCAGATTGAGGTCTGTACAATATAAGTTGAGGCAGCCATGAATCTGTCCAAATTCTGATGGATTTACCACTTATGATTCTCCAATTTGACCTTTCTTGAATTAATTCTCTTATTGATAACAGACTTCTCCAAATATAGGATGGGTTGCTTCCTAGTTTTGCATTGAAAAAATCTGAGTGATGGTAGTATTTTGCCTTTAAAACACTTGCTGCTAGAGAATCTGAATTTTTAATCATTCTCCAAACTTGTTTTGCTAACAAGGCTTGATTAAAGTTTTCAAATTCTCTAAATCTAAGACCCCTATTTCTTTAGCCTTCTCCATTTTTTACCAACTCATCCAGCTCATCTTTCTCTCCTCATTTACTTGCCCCCACCAATAGTTGCTCATTAAATTGTTTAACTGTTTCAGCAAGCCCTTAGGAAGTTTAAAAACTCTCATTGAATATGTTGGAATAGCTTGTATCACTGATGTTATTAATATTTCTCTACCTGCTTGAGATAAAAACTTCCACTTCCAATTTTTCAATTTCCCTCTTACTTTGTCTAGTATTGCCTTGGAACTTTTGTTCCTCGATCTACCTATCAAAGCTAGAAGGCCTATATATTTATCGTAGGAGTTTGTAATTCTTACCCCTGCAACACTTGTGATAATGTCCCTTATGGAAGCCTTTGTGTTGTTGCTGAAACATAGAGCAAATTTGTCTTTATTTAATCATTGGCCTGATGCTATTTCATATCGACTGATGATGTTACTGAGTCTTCTCCATTCTACTAATGAGGCTTTGCAAAATAGTACACTGTCATCTACAAAAAATAGATGGTTTAAGTGAACTTGTCCTCTGCCCAATGGTAAACTAGTAATCATCCTCTTATGTTCAACCTTCTTGAGCATTTGACTTAGAGCTTCAGAACATATTATGAATAGATAGGGTGATAGTGGGTCACCCTGTCTAATTCCTCTAATTAGAACAAATTCTGGTTGAGGAGAGCCATTCACTAGTAAAGAACATGTGAATGTGGTAACACATTTAAGAATCAATTCTATCCATCTCCTATTGAACCCCATCCTTGCCATTACTGATTCTAGAAAACTCCACTCTAATCTGTCATAGGTCTTGCTCATATCCATTTTAAGTGCCATGAACCCAGTTTTTCCTTTCATCTTACACTGCATTAAGTGCATAGCTTCAAAAGCGAGTACTATATTATCTGTAATTATTCTCCCTGGAACAAAAGTTGTCTGATTTGAAGAAATGAAGTCAGGTAGGATTTACTTCAACCTATTTGATAGTACTTTGGCCATTATTTTGTATAATACATTACACAAACTAATAGGCCTATATTCTGTGACACTTGAGGGGTTTTTTGTTTTAGGAATTAAAACTATGAAAGTCTTATTGATAAAACAATCCCACCTATTTGGGTTCAAGGCCTTTATTATACTTCACATAGGTCTTCTCCTATAGTTTCCCAATGTTATTGAAAGAAACCTGCTGAATATCCTCAGGACCAGAAGAATTGAAGGGGTTCATGTTGAATACTACTTCTTCTACCTCTGAGTACACAAATTCTAAAGTTAGCATTATATTCATCTCCTCAGTAATCAGTGTTAGCATGCCCTCGACACACTGTGGTTGACCCATTGGATGAGATGTTGCATTCAGATTAATGAAGAACTCCTGAATAATGTGATTAATGGCTTGTGTTGTAGAGTAGGTATTTCCCTCTTCATCATTGATTCTGTGTATAGTGTTGTTCTTCTTCCCTTGGTTAGCCCACATGTGAAAAAATCTAGTATTTCAATCCCCTTCTCTGAGCCATTTTTGTTTTGATCTTTGCTTCCAATTTAGATCCTCCTACTCCAGTTTCAAATTCACATTCCTTTGAACATGTTTGATTTCCTCTTGCTCAGCTTTTGTATTTCTTTCCTGAAGTTGTTTCACTTTGTTGAGTTGATTTTCAATTGGTTCTTTGTATAGTCTTGTCTTCTGTTCCAGTTGATGAATTGACTTGTGCATCTGTCCAATTTGTTTATGACATCAATCACTGTGTTAGCAGTGTTGTTATTCCCTTTCCAAGCTTTATTAACCATTACCTTACATTCCTCATTTAGACTCCAACTCATTTCATATCTGAAAAGTCTAATTCTTCTTCTTTGTGGATAAGACAGAGAGATCAGATTTGTGAGTATGGAACTATGATCTGAGGTGCATGCTGCTAAAGTCATAACATTAATGTCTTGAAAACTGTTTATACAATCAATGTTAGTAAGCACTCTATCTAATCTCTCTTTTGTGAATTCACCTCCTTCTTTGTTGTTAAACCAGGTGAATTTATGCCCACTATAACCCATGTCATTTAACTCACTGTCTTGTAATGCTTTCCTAAAGCCTTCCATTTGAGCCAAAGGTCTGGTGATACCCCCATGTTTTTCATGTTGATGTAGTAATTCATTAAATCGCTCATGCATAACCATGGTTTGTTGTTCACAAGTTTTAAAACCCGCAATAACTGCCAACTTCCTTCTCTTTTAGTTAGTGGGCTGCCATAAAAACCTGTGATTGTCTGTACCTTCCCAGTTTTAGGATCAACAACTCTGATAGAAATATGTGATTTAGTGTAAGAGTCTACCTCATTGTCAGCAGTGGAATGCCACATCATTGCCAACCCTCCACTACTTCCTTTACTATTCACTGTAAAACTTCTATCAAAACTTATTTTGTTCCTTATACTTTCAATCCTTTCCCTTGTGCTTTTTGTTTCAATGAGGAAAAAGATTTGTGGGCTCTTTTGCTTCACCATAAAGTGAAGCTTTCTAATTGTTTGAGGTTCCCAAGCCCTCGACAGTTCCAAGAAAGACACTTCATTGTTGCTGGTGGCGCTGTTGAGCAGCCTCCACCATATATTCCTGAGTTTTTCTCCTTTCAGGATTGAGATCCTCTTTGAATTTTTTGATTGCCTTGGTCATCTTCATTGTCTATGTATTCATTATCTCTTTTCCTTCCATTTTGATCACTTGTTCCTGTCTCTTCACTCTCCATATCTTCTGATTTTTTATGATTAACATTTCTTGCCCTTCTTTTCCAGCTCAATTTTTTTTTGTGATAAGTCCACTGTGCTTGTGGATTGTTGTCTCGAATAAACAAGTTGAGTTTCCTGAATTGAGAGTTTGATTGGCTTGATTGCTGTTATTAATAGACAAATCTTCCTGACTTCTGTTTGTGATGTTTGTCTTAGTTGATGGAACTCTCTTTTGTTCTTTAAGTTGATCAACTTGTCTGCTATACTCCAGATGAGCTTTTTGTTTACCCTTTGCCACTGCTAATTCAATTTGCTGATTGTAGTCTTCTTGAGGGTTTTGAATGGGGTCCATGATTGCCTCCTCCTGAGGGATTTGGTTTTCATGATAATAAAGAAGACCCCTGCTATTTTGTTCCTCATCACTTTCTTGAACTTTATACTAACCTCTGTTGCCCGTACTTGCAGTTCTTTTGTCCCCATTACCCATCATTGTGATAGTTACAGCCCTTAGAAACTGTCCATATTGGGGTTGGACTTCACTTCTTGTATCAGTTCTGCTTCTTCCCATTACACAATTCCTATTTACATGTTGAATTACACCACAGTGAAAGCAAAATAAATGAAGTCTTTCATCTTTGAAATCCAGCCAAAACTATTTCCCCTCTATTTTTACCAACTTCCCTAGAGGTAAAGGTTTGGTAGTATCCATATTTACCTTGATCCTGAGATATTTTCCCCACCCTACCTCATCCTCATCCACATCTACTGTTAAGACTTCCACTATTGATGACCCTATTCTTTCCCCCCTTCATATGTCATCGCTGCTAAGGGCAAATCATGTATCTAATATTGCTCATTTACTTTAAGCCACTTTGCTTTTAACATTGTATCATCCCTACCAGGGGCAGCTCAAAGGCAAGGCAACTAAGGCGCTTGCTGGAAAGGAGTCCTTTCCTTATCGGGTAAGGAGCAGGTCCTTTTCTTCTGAGAAGGGTGAGACGGTTGGCAGGAGTTCTTGAATTTTCAGCATAGTTTCTAATCAATCGAAGCTACAAACATGGCAGATGAAATAGCAAGGCTTTGGGAAGGATTCAAATTAACGAAAATAGAGAAAGAGGTGGTTGATTTAACAGAAAAGGAAACTAAGAGAGCTGCTCTGAAGTCCAAGAGATGTCTTCTTCTATTTGTGTTGATGGAAAAGAATCTAAACAAGGAAGCTTTTAAAGCAACCATGACAAAAGGTATGGAACCTTGAGGGTTTTCTGAGCTTTAATGGAAGACCATGGACTTTTGACAAAAACTTAGCATGTATACAACCCTTTGATAACAATAATCCTCATAGTGTGATCTATCATTAAAAAAATTAATTTTTTCATTTAGATCTCTTATTTACTCATTTTTTCAAAATAAGTGTGCGACACTTACGCACTTTATGACTACAGATATTATTTTTTAAAATAATAATAGCTGAAGAAGCGCTGAACATCAACCCACAAATGGCATTAAATGCGCTGGGTGGTCCAACCCACATTAAATGTGATACCAACTATGGCAGAAGGAAAGAAACCTTCATGTGCTAAGAGTAACCTTTCACATATAAAAGAGTCCATATAAGGGGGATCAAACTCTAGAATTATTACACAACACTCTCTTTTCTGTAACTTGGGCATCAGAGATATCCCTAAGAGCCATTGATGCATTTTCTTGTGACTTGTAGGCTTGCTCAAGACCGTAAACAATGGTCAAAGCCGACGAGAAACTGTGTTAACAATTATATATATGAAATCGGGACACTGGTAATTAGCGATTTTTGAATTTATGTGGAGGGACGTTTCTCACCCCAATAAGCCCAGGCCCAAGGAAGAGGCCCGTAGAATATCATATCAGGATCATGGAGGGTTAGTTGCAATATGAATTGATGTTGTAACCACTGACTTGATAGGATGGGATAACTTGTCCAGGGGAACAACAGGAAACTTGCATATCATTGGATAATTCCCTATTGGTATCAATTTCAATCTCCTAAACCGATAAGGGAAACCAAGAGATTGAATTGGTATCCCATACTTATCACTAACGTTCATGTCTATATATCGGGCAAAAGAAGGTAGCCCCAGGTAACTTTCTCACCTAATACTTTCATATCATCTTAGTTTACCTGAAACTGAGTTAGGCATCAAAGGTGCATTAGGCACATTGTGCCGCCATCAGTCTTTGCTGCAGATTGATTGTTTTGGTAAACAACAGCTGGAACACATCCCGAACATGATGGTAGGTTGGTCAGTTTGTTCAACTTGTCATGAGAGCAGCTAGTGGCCTTTTAGCTATTTGAATGGAACAAAAAATCCCTCCATCTATTAGGCATGTTGTGGTATTGTTGTTGACCCATACGCAAAACTAGAATAAACCATTCATTTTTTAGTGCTCATAGTCTCCTTACAAAATTGAATGGTCAAGGATTCATCATATTCCGACGACTTATGAGCATGCACTTGGACTAATGTTAAATGCCAACGTGGAAAACATCATTCTTGCCAATGCTAGAATTAGTGCAACTACATCGTTTGATAGATATCTTGGATTACCTTTTTTGGTTGGTAAGTCTAGAGTGAAGTTTCAGCATATAAAGAATAAAGTCTAGGATGCCATACCTAATTGAGGTACAAACTTCTTTCACAAGCTGGAAATGAGGTTTTGATTAAGACTTTGTTGTCAAAGCAATACTAACTTATAGAATGGGTGTGTTTTGTGTTCCTAAAACATTATGTCAGGGAATCAGCAGACAATCAGAAAATTTGGTGGACTTTCAGGGATAAAAAGTAGGCACACAGTGGGTGAATTGGGAAAAAATGAATAAAGCTAAATCATTGTTGGTCTTGATTTTAGAGATTTTGAATGTTTTAATGATTTTCTTGGTAGTCAAGCAAGATTAGAGATTACTGTAGGAACCAAACTCCCTTGGTAGTACAATTTTCAAAGCCAAGTATTATCTTCGTGGTGACTTATTAACAAGAAAACTAAGAAAAAAAACCATCGTTGTGGCGCCCCCAACTCTCCCACTTGTGTTTGGGCAAAGTACCATGGCACTGGGGATGTGTACCTCATGGGTCACATCCCTCGGCTCCTTAAAAGAGAATTTCATGTGCTAGTTTGTTGAGCACACATGTATAAAAGAAACGTAGTGAAAATTATTAAAGTCATGAAAACTAAACGATCAATTTTGAATTCTAAAGATATTATTATAAGCGCCATCCCAATGTCATAAACATCCATAAGTCACCATACTTCAACTTCAAAGCAACTAAGTTAGCTACAAATACAAAGTCCAAACAGGGATAGGACCCCGCCTCATTCCTCGGGCTGTGAAGGGTTTTCCTACTCATAAGCACTCTTGTTGTATAGATTTGCGTCAAAGTCTACGGTTTCTAGTAGGAAAATTGGACTACTATGGTGAGCTTTCAAGAAAATCTCACTAAATTAAGAGTTATGATAAGACATACAACATATATGGTGACAAGGAATATGCAAGAAAATAAATACTTAGAAATCTGGACAATGATACAAGCTTACTGAGGAAAAAGAACTGAGCAATCTAGTATTCACTTCGAGGTATGCAACACCTCGAGCAATAGGAACAAATGATTATATGCATGCTTTTAAATGAAAAAATAATGAGGAAACCAAGCACATATCAATTATTATCGTAGACTATTAAGAAAATATAATTAATGTAGTTTCCAACATCATAAACGTTTTCTTGGCATCCAACACTCAACACAAGCTTATAAGCCCGAGAACCCCAGGCTCTCCATAAACCAAAGTAACCAAGGACCCTAGGCCCTCCCATTAATTAAGTAAAAAATCTCAAATCTTTTTTTCTTCTTACGTATGGACCACAGCCTCCCCTATAATGATTGTGTACACACTTTGGCTCCCTTCGTTACACCACAGGTAACGACTGTGTGTATGATTTTGTAACAAACAACACTTGGCTTTGCTTATCTGTCCTTCACCATAACGTTCTGTAGTCTCTGCGAGCAGAGAGACAATGACTGTTATCCGAGAGCATGACAATCTTAGTTGAGCCCATTGATCACCCAGCTAGCTCCACCAAGATAATGTCCATCTCAGCTTGGAGTTGTGAGACACACACCCACACTCTTTCGTTAAACAATCAACATCCCTATTTTAAACATCAATGAAAAATTGAGATACAATACCATAAGGTTTTAAGAAATCTAAGATATATAGAAAAACTATTCCATAAACATAAGTAGGAAGTGTTATAAAAATGCTTGAACAACCTTTGCATGGGCATTGTAAGAGAACGATAGCATGCAGGACAAAGTGGTGGCATGAGGAAATACTAAATAATGAGGTCCCTTCCTAACATGTACCTAAGACATGCATACTTCACAACCATCCACACATTTGTAAGTATCGTTACGACAGACACTTACTTGGATAACAAAGGTTTTCCCTAAGCTTGGTCGTTGTTGAGTTGCCCTCGCCAATCAATCTGAGGATGACCTCAAGTGTCTAGATGCAAGTGAGCTGTCTTAGAGAAGTAGGGTTCCTCTTTCTAAAGGACAACTAGATTTAATGAGGGAGACAAAGAGATAAAGAGAAAGACTAAGTCTTTGGAAGGAAGATGAGGAAAACATATGGCCGTCGTGAAGAATAAAAAAGAAAAGAAAGACATCACAGGCCTCCTAGTTGCCCAAGGGTATTCTGGATTTGAAAGAGACTATAGTGGCTGAAATGATGAGTTCTGCCTCGTTCCAGAAGTTCAGCCAAAGAGAAACAAGCTCCTTAAACGCGGTTGGTCTCCCAGTCTGTCACGATTGAATGTCTTCCACGTGGCGATAAAATTCTTGTGTGGTCGGACAAATGGTGAGTCCGTGACTCTGTTTGCTGCAATGTCATTTAGGTGGAAACAGGGAGTTCGTGAGGGCACTTCATTGCTTCCAAGTGCTCCCATATTGCTTCTGGGCACTCCCAATTTCAGGGCGCTTTGTTTAAACTCTCATTTCAGTGTGGGAAACCCGTTCGGGTACTAGTCAAATCTCTTAAGTTTGGATAGTGAGATGAGATAATAATTTTATGAATAATAGTAAGATAGTTTGTGAATAGTAGTGAAATAGTTTGAGTCGAGTGTTTTTTGGATTTTGGAAAAAGGAGAAAAAAAGTTGAATAAAAAATATTATAAAGTTAAAATATTGTAAGAATATGGTTTTATAATATTATTTTTGTTTGGGATTTGAAAAAGTTGGAATTGATTTTTATTTTTTATTTGAAAATTTGAAAAGTTATAACGATTAGTTTGAAAAAGTTGTAATGATTAGTTTGAAAATTTTGTATTTAAATTATATTTGGAAATAAGATGGGATAAAATAAAATGAGATTAAATGAGAATTTTATGTCTCATCCCATGCCCCAAACCTACCGTAGGACAGGGGCAAAACATTTCAGAACACTTGCTTGACCTCATACTGTGTTGTTTGTTGCTCACCCTTCACTTATTTAATTAGTTCTTGTTCGCCCCCTTTTTAGTGTTTGTGCTACACTTTGCTCCCCGTTGTATAACCTTGCTCCATACCACATTACATGCGACTATTATTTGCATGCCCGTATTATTGCTTTACCCAAAATGTTGTATTACTTATGTTACTTGCTCTCACATTGCTCGTTTATTTTTGCTCGCCTAAGAACTTGTTTGGGAAACTCATCCCATTTCATATGATCTCAAAATTTCTCAAAACTTCATTCCCAAACATCACTCAAATACAAACACTTTTCAATTTCAAATTTTTAACTTTTTCATTTAATTATTTTCAAATCATTATAACTTTCCCAAACTCCCAAACAAGACACAAAAAAAAAACATCGTTTTCAAATTTCAAAACAAAAATAATATTCTAATAATATTTTAACTTTTTAATATTTCTATTCAATTTTTTCTTTTTCCTTTCTCAAAATCCAATAAAACATCTTAATTCAAATAATTTCACTACTATTCACAAATCATTTTATTACTATTCACAAAATTATCGTCTCATCTCATTCCTTAAGTATTCCCTAAGTCTTTACTTGCCCAAATGACACGTTCAATTATTCCAATTTGCCGAAGCCTTTCCTTACCCAGGGCTTTATTTGTTGTTCACCCAGTAAGGTTTTTCCTTACGTTCGAGACTGTGAGACACGATTCGGTTACGTGGTTACTGTGTAAGGGATTACTTTTGTCATTCGGACGGGCTCTCATAATTATATGCTTGGTGAAGTATATTTTCTGTTGTAGGTCTCCTTAAAGATATTGTTCGGAGAATTGGGTGTGAATGGTAGAAGAGTCAAAATCTGGAAAGATAAATGGCTGCTGGGTTGCTCTTATAATACTGTTCTATCTAGAGTCCAAATGTTAAATGAAAAGACTAAAGTTTTTTATTTAATTAACCCTGACTCTACCCTTTATATATGTTGTTAAATAAGGTTAAATCGAATTACTTCAAGAAGTAGAATTCCAACAAGATCGGATCTTTACTAGTCTTACAGCCCACGTCACTTTGTTGTTTGCATTTTTACGTCGCTTAGGAGGCTATTAGAGTCTCCTAGAAAATTTCACGCTTCAAGATCAAGAGACCTAGATGGTTTCTCTAGGAAAATGAAGAGAAAGAGGAGAGTTTTTATCTTTTTACTAGATTTTTTTCACTCACCACATTTAATGTACGTAGACTCTTATTTAAAAAGTTTTCACACTTAGAAGTTAATTAACTTCCCTAAAGTTGTGGTAGTGGTAGGGAGTTAACAAATAACTTCCCCACCCATGTGGACACAACTTGGTCATGAGATTTACCCGCTACCAACATCTCCCACTTGTCCACTGTGGGTGTTATGTCCATTAACAATCTCATCCTGATCTCTTAATGAGTTATCCCTCGTATAGAAAATGAAATGTGCGACCTGATGAGAAGGCAAAGGATATGAGTACTATATTAAGTCACTATCATACTAACATAGTACATCACCCATTATATCTCATCTATGCCCCAGATTATTTGATCTCACCAGGTCAAGTGTCCTTAATCCCTCACGAGTTTATAACTCAAAACAATTATTGACCTCACATATATAATATGCTTATGATTATATCGAGTCAAAATAACACAATTGCTCAGGCTATAAGACATAAAATAACAAGAATCCAAACAATATTCCCTAGACACTCACGTCAATTCAATTAGACTTGATTGTTTTCCTCACTCATAGTCAGTGAGACCGTATTATTCATGGCCCTAAGAAAACATGCTAAAGTAGCAATATCAAGTTTTCATTTTATGACATAGTTCCAGTTTCAAGGGCATATAAATAGATCATTTATTGATCAATTAGGGCTCACATAGTGATGGAGCAGGGACCCATCCGATCACTTCCTCATATGGTTGTCTACAACATGTATAGTATGAAATGTATGTTACAACGAAACTTCCACTTAATTGGGTTTGTCACATTCAAAACGCCGTAGGAATCTTAGTCTAGTCACCACAAAGGTGCTCTAACTTGAGTTTCTTAGCATAATCAATCATCCAGCACCTACGTAAGACCTCACATTCCGCTTTAATCAAGCTCGTGAAGTTGTGCAAATACTTCATATATGACTTTTATAAGTCTCATCTCAGCCAAGTTAAGGTGACATTCTTTAAATTTATCTTAAATGCTCCAAAACATTAAGATATTTACTAGCTCGCTTTCCAAGCGCCAAAGTAATCAACTTGTCTCATCTTGCTCGCTACTCAAGTGCCAAGGTGATCGATCATTCATGTGAGTGGACTGATCTTTGCCTTGTCACTTCTTTATAATGTGTGCTTTTTACTTAGTATTAATTAATTAATAATATGAGATAAACACAATAATCTCGCTGGAATAGATACTAACAGTGTTAAATATACAATAAAGTTTAATGTATCCTTAATATAACATATATCAAATCCGATGAAGCCTCAAACTCCTAACATGAGTTTGGAAAACATTTCTACTATTAGCCTTAGTAAGAGGATCAACTACAATCTTGCTAGTAGAGATATGTTGTAGGATCACCTCACTTCGCGCAACATCTCGAATATAGTGAAAACAAATGTCTATATATTTGTTTCTGCCATGGTTTTTGGGATCTTTAGCATATGCCAAAGATGTCATACTATCACTGTATATCTTAAATGGCTTCATCTGCAAGAGTCGTAACCTCTAGGCTTTGAAAAAATCCCCTCAACCAAGCAGCCTCTTGTACAGCTATTGAACAAGCAACATACCTTGATTCCATCATGCACAAAGCAATACATGATTGTTTCTTGCTACACCAAGAAATAGCTCCCCCACTAAGCATAAAAGCGTAACCCATCATGAATTTTTGCTTATCTCTGTCACTAGCCCAATCAGCATCGCTATAACCCTTCAGTCTCATATCTCCACCATGATAGCAAAGAACGAGGTCTGTTGTCCCACGAAGGTATCAAAAAATCCTCTTAATTGCTTGCCAATGAACAGGTCATGGGTTACTCTGATAACGACTGACCAATCCAACTACAAAGCAAATGTCAGGTCATGTACACAAATAGCATACATTAGACTTCCAATTGCACTTGCATAAGGAACTATGGTCATTTCTTTATTTTCCTCATCATTCTTAGGGTCATATTCTAGGCTCAAAGTATAACCATTCTTAATTGGAGTATCTATAGGTTTGGATTTGTGCATACGTAATCATTCTAGAATTTTCTTAATGTAAGTCTCTTAAGACAAACCAAGAAGGTTCCTGGATCGATCCATTAAAATTTCATGTCCTTCATCTCAAAAGTAGAGGACAATCACTCTTTTGCGGCGACAATTATCTCCATATCATTTCCAGCTAATAAAATGTCATCCACGTACAAAAATAAAATTAGAAAACTCTTCCCTGTACATTTAACCTACACACAATGATCTTCTTCTAACATTTCAAAGTCAATTGAAGTAATGGTCTCATGAAATCTAAAGTACCATTGTCTAGACGATTGTTTAAGGTATAAATGGAACGTTTCAGCTAGCATACTTTACGCTCTAGTCCCTCAACCTCAAAACCAATAGGTTGATCCATATAGATCTTCTCGTCTAGTTCTCCATTGAGAAATACAATTTTTATATTCAGTTGGAAAAGTTTCAAATCTAGATGTATAACTATAGCTAGAATAAGACGAATGTAAGCAAATCTCACCACAGGGGAGAATATTTCTTCATAATCTATACCCACTATTTGGATATAGCCCTTCACCACGAGTCGAGTCTTATATTTATCAATTGATCCATCTGCTTAGCACTTAAATTTTAAAATCCATTTGTTTCCAATAGATTTGTGCCCAGGTGGAAAATTAACTAACTCATAAACTTGGCTCTTTGTCATAGAACTTATCTCATCACTCATAGCAGCCAACCATTTATTTGAAACAGGCGAACTTAGTGCTTCTTCATAAGTAGAAGGTTCATCAAAGTTACACAGAACACACATGAAAGATTCCCCTTCAATCTCAAAACGACGACAATGAATGGTTCCACGTTCACTTTTACGTAACTGAGACTCTTGTGAGTTACTTTCTAGTGGTATGCTCCCACTAGGAAGCAAGTCACTCCCATTATCTTTTGCAATTCTAGGATGTGATAATTTTCCATCCTCGCCAAAAGATGGTGTAACTCCCTCAAGTTTTTGCAACTCAAAAAGTGCAAGATCATTCTTTGCTTCACCAATATTAGGAAAATCGCTCTCGATAAATGTGACCACACGTGACTCTATTTCTATCATCCATCTACTAGGATGTTCACCAAACATTACATAACCCTTTGAGCTCTCTGGATATCTTATAAAGATATGCTTATTTGCTCTAGGGCCAAGTTTCTCATATTTATGGAAAGTGGTGTGAACATAACCTGCAGAACCCTAAGGACGCAAATGTTCCAAATTTTATTTTGCATTATTCCATAATGCATATGGGGTTGAAGGAACGGACTTAGAAGGCACACGGTTCAAAATGTAGGCAGCAGCTAGAAGAGCATCTCCCAAAAAGAAATTGACAGGTTAGCTTGTACCATCATTGATTAAACCATTTTCAATAAGGTACGATTTCTCATTTCTACAACACCATTTTGTTGTGGTGTGCCAGGAATCGTCAATTGCTTGCGTATCCTTTTTTGTTCACATAGTTCTTGAAACTCTTTAGACAATTACTCTTGACCACGATCAGTTCGTAGAATTTTTAAATTTCTTTCTTTCTGATTCTCAATCATAGCCACAAAGTGTTTGAAGTAGTCTAATGCTTCAAAGCGAAGAGAGATCAAATAGGCATGATTGAAATGTGAGTAGTCATCTATAAATGTGAGATAATAAGAGGTGTCATGGCATGCCTTTACATTCATAGGTCCACAAATGTCAGAATGGACTACCTCTAAAGGATAAGATGCCTAGGAGTCTTCCAAAAGGCTTCCAACAAGTCTTACTAGCTAAACAAGGCTCACACACAAGTAGGCAGAAATTAGCAAGAGACCCCAATAAACCTTCTCTAGCTAATCTAGCCATTCTATCTTTTCCTATGTGGCCTAGTCTAGCATGTCATTTCAATGAATTAGAAACAACATCATTATCATTTGAAGCCATAAAGGAAAATGAGGAATTATCTAAATCCAACGTAAAAAAACCATTCGAAAGAAAACCATGTCAATACAAAATTCTATCTAAATAAAAGTCCAGCTGAGGACCATCAAAGTGAAAAGTAAAATCAAGTTCTAACATAGAAATAACTGAAAATAGATTATATTGAACACCAGTTGTATATAGTACATCATGAAGAAGTAACAAGCGCCCCATACGGATCTTGAGTTTGTAAGTGCCAACTCCAAGCACTTACTCTCGAGTTTCATTACCCAATATAACGTACTGTCTGCCAACTGGTATTCTTCTATAATCTATGAACTCAACTCGATATCAAGGTACATGTTTGGTTGCTCATGTGTCTACAATTCATTCAGGGATTGAGTGAGCAACAAAAATATGTGAACAAACATCAGTAATGAGAGAGTTGTGTTTAGTGGATACCTTCTTTGCCTCAGTGCACTCACGAGCAAAGTGTCTCACTTTTCCACAGTTATAGCACTTCAATTTGGACTTGTCCTTGCCAGCATGCTTGCCTCTGCGACACTTTGCTAATTTTCCATTCCTTGGCCCAAGACAATTTGTCGCTCCAACAAATCTCTCATATTGCTTGTGCTTATGCGTGAGTGCCTTGTGCTTCCCAGCTTGGACAACAAGAAGAGTATTAAGGTATGCATCTATGCACTCCACCTCTATCTCCAAAAAAAATTCATTCACATAAAAATACATACATACATTATAAGTTACACCTTATCCATTCACATAAAAATACATACATACATTATACATGAGCCCAACAAATTACCAATGTCACTTCTATCTATTTTTATAAAAAATATCAATGAACTCAAATATTCAATCATAGTGGTATACTTGATGGTTCAATCAACACATGATTACATGTGCCACACGTGTCAAAAAATGGCAACCAAAGCTTCCGCATGCGCCGCCTACGTGTGTGGGCTTTGTTTTTGCTCTAGAGGTTGTCTTGCCTATGCTTCACTTGCCATGATGAAGAGTGTACGTCACCTCCTCTGCTCATGGTGTTTTCAAACTTCTAAACTCAAAGTTCAATCATCTTAATGTGTATGTGTGTCGGTAAAGTGAGTAATAATGGAGCCAAGTGGAAGGGTGGACTACACTCTCTTCTATCGAGAGTGGGGCTGGGTCAAAAACACTATTCATCATCTTCTTTCTAAACTCAGAACTCTGTTTTTTCTGATTTCAACAACCTATTTTCAATCGTTCATAACTTACATATACAAAGTCCAAATTAAGGATATGATATGTCAAATTAAAACTTATGAACCCATCTTTCTAACCATATAAAATTTATATAAAAAAATAAGATTTGGTTGGTTAAAAAATGACTCAAAGTCACGATTTAAACATGAACTTTATAATTAGGGTTTCAGATTTCTTCTTCTATATGTAATGAAACTTCACCAAAAGTAATAGACATGTTTCTGACATTATAAGGAATGTTTTCATATAGATAATTCAATCTTAAACATGTCATACCGTGACCTCTAATGAAAAATCTGAAACACAAATAATCTTGGCATATCATCAATTACATGCATTTAAACTCATTCCAAAGCATCAAACAACATGTAATCTTATTCATATGGGCGAAAACAAGTAGCACAGGCTCTGATATCATTGTTAAATAAGGTTAAATCAAATTACCTCAATGAGTGAAATTCCCACAAGATAGGATCATTACTCGTCTTACAGTTCACGTCACTTTGTTGTTTGCACTTCTACATCACTTTGGAGGCTACTAGAGTCTCCTAAAAAATTTCACGTTTCAAAATCAAGAAATCTAGATGGTTTCTCTAAAAAAATGAAGAGAGAGTTGAGTTTTTATCTTTTTACTAGATTTTTTCACTCACCACATTTAATGTACGTAGACTCTTATTCAAAGAGTTTTCACACTTGAAAGTTAATTAATCTTGTACTGAAAATATCTGTAAGTGCACAGAATCATAAAAAACAGTAAAGTGTTTTAAAGAAAACGGATGTTGAACCCTCAAAGATTAATTATGTTATTGAGTACTGAAATTTACTAAATTAATTACTATTTGGAAAATCAAAATTTAAAGAATAAATTATCTAAATTAAACTGAAGAAAAGAGCAGTAAAATTAAGATTTTAAAGATAATAAGAATAGATTTAAATCATTTGATTTCACCTAACGAATCTCACACAATTTATTCTTCCTTGTTATAGAATTCCAATTATCTCAAGTTGATATAAAAATTCATTAACTATTCAATATTTTCTCTTGAATAATACTGAATATCTTCAATTAATAACTCCATATCTCTATGTGAATTTAACTAATTGGATACTCATTAAGTTCTTTGAATTTTTCTTGAAAATGACACTAATCACTGTAAAGTATTTCTACTTTTGCTCAACTAATGGTACTTAATCTTAGAGCTCTAATCACAAATCAGCTCTCGATCTCATTGCAATTCAATAGATCAAACAATAAATAGCTAGAAAATTAAAAGCATTAAGAACAAGTAATAAACACTCAATCATGGAAATATTGAAAATAAAATAATTTAGAATATAAATTGTGTGTTCAAGACTAGACTACATCAAAGCTCTAGAAAAAAATTAGTTCATAATAAAACTGAAAAGAAAAATAATAGAACTAGTATTCTTCGTTGGAGTCGATTGATGAAGCATGCGGCTCTTGCCTCTGCTCTCCAGATCCGCCTCCTCGAAAGAAACTTAAATAGTAATCTTTGGACTATTGAACTCTAAAACTCAGACTCTTCTCTCTTTAATTTTGTACTAATGATATGCTTATATAGGGTAGTAAGGAAACCCTATCATTTTCATGATTCCCGCCTAAAAAAATGGCTTAACTTCTAGGACTAATATTGGCAGCCTCGTATGCACTTTAGGAGTCAGAATTTAGAAATCCTTATTAGAGACAAAGTTGTAGCCCTTTAAGATAGTTTTCTAACCCATCTAGAATGGTATTCATTGGATATGTAAGTAGAAAGTTATGATTGAAACACTCAAGCATGTCCAGACTATCTCCTAGTGTATTCCGAACTTGGACTTCTTGTGGATTCCTTTTGTGATTTCTTTCTCTTGATCAAAATTACTTTCAAGTCCTTTACTAGTTGTTTACCACGATGTCATTTAGGTTGGTCTTTTAAGTTGGTCAGTTAGACTTGTCACCCAATTTAACCACCGAAAGCCTTGTCGCCAAGTCTTCTCGCCTTGGAGGTAAAATATCTCGCTCATCGCCTAACTCTTGTCGCCAATTCTGGTCGCCATTGAGTCTCCTCACCTAAATCTCCTCGGCTCTCTTCAAATCTCTTTGTCTCTCATCGGTCCTGATCCGTAGTCTCTTCTTTTATACCAAAATGCTCTCATTTCGCACTAAATCTTCTCATTCCTTCAAATCCAAGAAAATAAAGAAAAATATATAGAAATAAAATGAAATCAATAGTATTAAAGGAAAACTCACACTTTTTATAACTTAAAAAGGGAATGAACAGAAGGTGGAGGAGCTAATAGATCAATATACTGGCTGGTAGGATGTGCAAAAAGTAAGAAGAATGTTGCCTTCTGAACCTGCTAATGCAGTTTTGAAAATTATTCTTAGTGCAGAGAACCATGAAGACAAATTAATATGGGACATGGAAAGAAATGGTTGCTTTAGTGTGAGAAGTGCTTATAAATTGTTCAGAAAACTAACTACAGAACCAGCAGATGGTTAATGCTCTACTAGCAGTGCTAATAAAAAAATATAGAAGCATATCTGGAGCATGAAGGTTCCCCATAAGGTTAAGGTATTTGCTTGGAGGGCATGCATTGATGCTCTTCCCACAAGAAGCAATTTGAGAAACAGGAAAGTAGTGGAAGATGCAACATGTCAACTTTGTTATTCAGATGAGAAAGTACAGCACATGCACTTTGTCACTGCAAATTGCTTACAATAATGTGGAGTCAGCAGTTTCTTCAGCTCAGAACAGAAGGTCTAAATGGCAACTTTAAGGAGTGGATTTCTAGAATACAAGACATTTGCTGCAAAGAGGAGTTGGAGAAGTTATTCATGATAGCTTGGGCATGCTGGTATAGAAGAAATCAATGGGTCTTTGAAGAGAAACAAATCACACCTGAGGAGGTCATTAATTATGCTCTTTCTCTGCATATGACATATAAAGCAGTTAAAGAAATAGATCAAAGCAATTTCAAGACGATATCTCAATGGCAGTTACCTCCATAAGGAATGATAAAACTCAATGTGGATTGGGTAGTTTTTCATGATGAAGGCAAGGCAGGGGTTGGACTCATTGTAAGAGACTGGTAGGAAAAGTTTTAATGGCAGTGAGTAAGAAAGAAGTTGTTGTCATGGAGCCTTTGGAGATTGAGTTTCTAGTGATATTGAGAGGATTGCAATTATGCATTCCCCTTGGTCTTCAATCTTTGTGCATAGAAACTGACTCACTGTTACTAGTTCAAGAAATAACCAGTCCTCATACTTCGAATTCTAGCTATGAAAATGTAATAACAGATATTCAATAGCTTAAGAGTAGATTTCAAAGCTGCACTATTGTTCATATGAATAGAGAAGCCAATCAAGCTGCAGACAAGCTAGCTAGATTTTCAAGAAATGTTTCTACAACTAATGTATGGTGGGAATCTGTTCCCAGTTGTGTTCAACAAGTCCTATGGACTGATTTTCATTTGTAATGTTGTTTTGGCAGTTAATGAGAAGTTTGTTTTTCTATAAAAAAATAAAAAAATAAAATAAAAAAGAGTAATAAAAATTACATAAAAATCACACTTATCAATTAACTTCCCTAAAGTTATGGTAGTAGTGGGGAGTTAATAAATAACTTTCCCACCCATGTGGACACAACTTGTCATGAGATTTACCCACTACCAACATATGCAACATTTGATCCATAAAAAGCAAAGTTAATTATTCAGGTGTCTGTTAGTACACATGCACAATTGTAAAGGATTGAGGAGATTTTAAATAGACTGCCAAATTTGGCAGGCTCTCTTATAGGTCCAAAACACATGTTCTGTAGTCTCTTCTCGATCAAGCAATTAGACATACACTTTTAGTCCATTGCAATGTGACCACACACTCCTCACACTCCATATAGCACACATGCACACTCGTAGAGGATTGAGGGAGATTTTAGTTAGAAGAAGGACCATTTTGCCACAAGATTCGAAGAACCCAGACGCAAAAGGAAGGGTAATTGGAGGAAGTGGAGTTTCAGTTTTGAGAGGAAGGCACCACTTGTCCAAAAAGTTTCATTTTGCTCCCAACACAATCTCATGATGAGGGAAAAGGAAGAGGCACACGGTGGGGATGCCATTTGGCATCCATGCACCAAGTTTTGGTTTCTAGAGGAGGGAGAACACACCTATAAGAAGATGGAACCAAAACACCAAGAGTCTTTTTGGACTTTTGAAGACAAGCATAGAGAATTTCGGTCACTCACTTTCTACCTATTTTCTATAATTTTCTTGTCACCCAAACACCATTCACGCCACCCTTTATCCACTCAAGTCTGGCTCTAAGTGTTTGCAAAGATCAGGATCATCTTTCTTCAAGGGAAGCCATGAGGTAAGGAAGAATCAACTATCTCTTTTCTTGTTTCTCACACACTGCCAAGAGAGAGGGAATGCTTTTGTTTTTCCTATATGTTCTTCATGCACAAATGCACACACACACGACTGTGGGAAGGAGAATACTTACGATTTTGAGGTGATCTTCCACATGAGCACACACTCACCATATTCGGAATGCTTAGGGATTTCTTTCCAAAGTGAGAATCCGAACCATCTTTTGGTTAACATGTGAGGAAAATATTTTGGGAAGGAAAGGAAGGTCACATCCTAAACATGATTTTTTTGGAAAATAAAAAAAACTAGGGTTTTTATTCCTTAGATGTTTCGAACCTATAAGAGAGCCTTGAAGATTAGGGTTTCTCTTGTTTTGAAGAATAACCTAGAGCACTCACTCACTCACTCACTCACTCACTCACAGCTTAAGGTTTTGAAAGAATGGATTATCATGACTTGTTACTACATTCTTTTCCTTTTTTTTTTTTTTTTTTTTTTTTTTTTTTTCAGATTTGCTTATTTTACTTGGACGTTAGATTTTGTAAGTAAACTTCCAACTTACTCTCTTGATAACACTTGTATATATTGTGTAAACTCTTCCTTTTATTTTATTACTCGAACTTGCCATCTTATTGTATGTATATACTCGGTTTATATATATTTTGTAAACTCTTGTTTGTATTTTGTTGCTTGAATCTTATTATTTTGATGCATATATGTATTCGGTTTTGGTTAAAATAATGAAATACCATGTTTTGTGATACTTTGGTTGAAGAAGATTTTGAGTATGCCATATAAGGGTTCCGGTTTTACGTGGTATATGTGCTAAGCAAGTTTTTTTGTTACATAAGATTGTGTGGAAGCATGAGTTTATGAGTTGTGATGATGAAAATCCATGTTTTTTAAGGCTTGGATGAATTGGCCAAGACC
Organism: Juglans microcarpa x Juglans regia; assembly: GCF_004785595.1. Taxonomy (NCBI): domain Eukaryota; kingdom Viridiplantae; phylum Streptophyta; class Magnoliopsida; order Fagales; family Juglandaceae; genus Juglans; species Juglans microcarpa x Juglans regia. Next base: position 2,454,062 of record NC_054605.1, read on the forward strand.
ATATTAGAGTTTTAAAAATTTTTTTTTGATGTTACCAAGTGTGAATTGAATATGTTTACATGTGTTTTTCATTAATCGCATGCTCTAATACTTTCAAGCCATGTTGCACAATGCATGTTGTTGTTTGGACTATATGGTTCGGCTTTTACATGTTGCATGAATATGATAAGTGCTTCATCATATGTCCATGTCCCATGCATTTGGGTTTATGTTTGCAAAAGAATGAGTCAACTCATATTTTATCACGACCCCAAATGCTAGGATGAGGAAATGCCCTAGTAGAACTCCCTGTCCACTCTAGAGTGTTTAAAGTCGAGTAGAGACCCCTGGGTCGACGAAGTATAGTCGACGAGCCTCAAATGATTCCTATGAAAGGATACCGGAGCTAAGTTGCACCTAAAGCTAGTGGGTGCAATACGATGAAGGCGAAGTAAGTGATTATCATATGACGTAAAAGAATGTGATTATGATAGGACATAGTCATCCTGATAAAATGGATTGATGGTTGATGATGTACCTAGAAAGGAACACACAGTGCATAGAGGAACCATAAGGTATCCAATCATGTGAATTATATGATATGAACAAGACATTTGAGCTCTATGACATGATATGTTATGATATGGCATGTTACGATATGACATGATATGTTATGTCATAATACGCTATGTTATGATATGAAATGATGAGACGTGATCTCAATATGACATGTTATGAAATGATAAGGAAATGACATGATATGTTATGATATGAACAAGAACCCAAGCTCAAATGATATGAACATGTGTTAAGAGTTTAAAAGATGAAAAAGTTATTTTATGTGAAAGTCTATGTTGCATATGTCAAGGTTTTACGTTAAAGTACATGTTCATGCATTCATTTGTGGTTTGCTTTTATATGCTTGTGATATCTGTGGTATATTGACTGTTTATTTGTTGAGATTTTTTAAAATTTCACTGTTGTAATTTCCACTACCATTCCCCACCCGGAATGGTAGAAGTCATAATAGGTGTAGGAAATCCTGATGACGAAGTAGAAGATGACAGCACTCTCTCCGGATAGGATAGTGCCCAAGATGGAAGTGAGCTCTTATGGGCGCTGGAGATCATAGACTAGATGATTACCGAAGTACTCAAACTCATTAATGAGTTAAAGCGACTCAGAAACCGTGGCAAGGACCGGTTCTTAGAAAAGAGGACGAAGCCTGAAAAGCCATGAAGACTTAAGATGGAAATCTTTTGTGGTTTAGACAATCTTTTGAATGGTCCTATGTTTTGGGAAAAAACTTTATAATACTCTACGTGTTTTGAAAGTCTTTTGGAAAACATAACTATTTTTGAAGTGCATATGCTTATATAAAAGGTTTTGAGATATTTGCACTCATTGATACTATGTGTCTTATTTATTTTGTCATCATTCTTAAGTAGATAGAAAAGAATTTTTTCGCTACGATTTTTATTGCATATTGTTAGAATGTTAGGTGCATTGCATATTAACTGTTATATACAATGAGTATGTAGCCTTGTGTTACATGTCCCGACGCATTCAATCACCGTCAAATCCCAAGCGGGGGGCTAAGGGCGTTGCAACTATTGTCTATAAATATAATGGGGTTGGGTCTAGGGTTTGACATACCCACATTTTCCTCCTGTTAACTCGGGTGGGATGAATGGACTCTTCTAAAATTTTAAGTGAAATGGGCAGGGGTGGGTTTTGGACAAGACCGGCTCGTTTTATACCTACCCACCCATACTAATAAATTAGGATTTTTACTCTAAAAGTACAATTCTACCCTCAAACCTTAGTAGCTTATCTTTTTCCCTCATTTCTGCGTTACCCACCTTCTTTATTTCTTTCATTCATTTCTTTTTACTCGTTCTTTATTTTTCTTCATTATAACCACAAATGGTGAATTCTTCATGACCCTAACTCTAAAATTTTCTCATCTTTATTTATTTATTTTTTGTCTTCTTCTTTTTCATGGCGCTTTCATGGTTGTTGAGCATATGCTCTCTTAATTCTCTTCTTCGTCACTTTTGTGGTTAAGCATCTGTATAATATGGTAAAGTATTTTTGTTGTATTTATTACGGTTTTACAAGTGGAAATGCTAAAAAGTTGCCTTTCGTTTAATGGATGTGGGCAAGTCGGGGTTGAGGTGGTGCCAAGGTGCAGTGCCAAAATCCTGTCCCTGCCAACTAGGCAAGTTGGGGCTAGGGTGTTTAGCTACCTGTCCATATAGGGTGGGTAGTAGGGTTATTTGGGTTTTCGTTAGGTTCTCAATATGCTACACTGAGGGTGGCAATATGTGACAAATTCGTGAACCTATCAAGAATTCGACACGAAATTAGAGAGTTTGAGTTTGAGATAAATGAGTTCGGGTCAAAATGGGTTGACTCGTTAAGACATAATTAATAAACAATTCAATAATGGGTCAACCCGCTTAACCCGAAGTCAAGGCGCAATAACCCATTTAAGTTTTATTTCAAAATTATAATTTTATTGTTGTTGGGTTGTAATATTGATATTTTCCAATATACTTATATTTTTATTGTTGGGATTATAATTTTGGATCTCTACTCATATTTGTTATTATAGGGTTTGTAATATTGGTTTAATTATATGTTAAAATTTGAAAAATATTAATATTTCTTGTTAGTAAGGTAGTATTGTTTTTTTTTAAATGATATTATGGCTATTAATAAATATAAATTTTAATTTTTATGTGAAATTATGTTAATCAGGCCAAATAGGTTATGCATGTTAGTTCAACTTATTTACATGGAAAGGGTTAAAACAAGTCATGTTGTATTGACCTATTTTTAATTAATTATTAAAAGGATCAAAACGAGAGACACCACATGATCCGTTATTTAAATGGGTCGTGTTAGAATTTGAAGACTTGATCTGTTTGGCTTAAAGAGTCAGATTCAAGTTGACCTATATAGTCGAATGCCCATGACCTGATATAACACGAACACAACCCATGAACACAAAGTGACACAAGCTGCACATATAGTACAAGAAGAGCATATAAAAAATAAATTATGAAAGATTAAAATATATGATTAGTATCTAATTTTTTCATGGAATAAGCTCAAATAAAGGCCATAACATTTACTCTCTCTATTTTCTCACTATACGCGTAATGTTTGAATGGTGGCTGGGGCATTTAACTGCGAGGTTACTATTTTACTAGAGTTGAAAGATGGGATTTCAGAATCAGATAGTAATAGAATCAAACGGTTTTGAGTTCATGAGGGATGAAAAATATTTGCTTATCACTAAGAGGAGCTGGAGAGTTGTGAAGGAAATAAGATTGGGGAGGTCCACGGTATTTTGGCTTGCCAAAGCCTTAGAGGATTGTTTGACGAGCAGAGGAAAAGAATTATATACTGCTCATCGAGAGGGAAATAGAGGGTTCATTGCGCAGAGATATTCTTACTCCCGTAGTGGTTTTATGGCTTTAGTGGAGTATGGAAGTGGTGATAGAAGAAACTTCATCTTCATCCCAGATAAGAGTGACTATAAGGGATAAAGGGGAATTTCAGGTGCCGTCAGTGGAGATGGTGGCAGTGAACCAGTCCAATAGGCGGTTGTACAGAGAGGTCCTCTAACAGACAAGGGTATCGGTGCCATTTCATGAACAAAACAAGAAGGGGGAAGGTCTGGCATGCCTATTAGTTTGAGGGGAGGCGTTGTACAGAGGAAATATGGTGGTGGCAGCTATGTTGTTGGCTTGAAAGATGATGGTGTGTATAATACTCTACTGGAAATGAAAAAGAAGTTAGACTTTTTGCAGGAGAGGATGGAAACTGTATTAAGGTGCATTGAGGAGAATCAGGAGGTGGGCTTGGGCTGTGTAGACAATGGTTTGGTTGAAGAAAAGACATTAGGCAACATGGGCTCAAATGGGCCAATTAATATGGCCAAGAAGAGCTTTACATTCAGTAAAGCTTCATAAATCAGAGAAAAGCTCAAGATGGACTTGGGTCAATGCAACGGGCCTCAACCCATGGGCCATAACAAAAACGTAAGAGGAGTTGGCCCTAATTACTTTTCGAGGAGATGAGGAGTTTGTGAGGCAAGCCCATCAACTGGCGAGAACCAGACCATGCCATTGTAGGTGGTTCTGATGGTCGCGACCGGTATGCCGGCGACACCTACGTTTATTTCCGACATCACCTACGCTGAGCAACGCAAGGTAGTACTAATGGTGATACAGATTCGCACACTGGTGCCCTCTGGACTAAACGGCGACATGACGGGTGAACTTTCAGCCAGTGGGGTGGCACAGACTCAAGCGTCAAAGCAATATGGGTTGTTTCCCGTCACCACAGTGCAAATGCGGCAGTCCAGGCATCGGAGACTAAGAAAGGCCAGCGTAGCGCAAATGACGGGGTGTATGAGTTGTTGGCAGACCTGGAACTCCGCGAAAGGCCACAAACGCCGCCGCATGAGCCTTCTATCCCTGTAGTTGACTGCAGTTCCTTGTTGTCTTCTACCCTGGGGTCAGATGGCTTTCAATTGGTGATTTGTGAGAATGGGGGCGATAGGAATGAGTTGGGCAGTCCAACCCCACTATGTGCTATTCCACCAGTTCCTAAATCTTTGGATTGGGTGCTGAAAAAGGTGACAGAGTTACAGGGGTGTGTGAGGATTTCCTGTGAAGGCTTCAAAGAGCAATTTCAGGCCGTTTTAGTTGCTATAGAAGCAGGTAGATCAACGGTTTTGAAGTCAGTAGCCAAAAAAGACAGAGAGCTAAAAAGATTGATATGTTCTATTAATTATGATAACAAGGAGAGTAGTGATAGGAGGGAAAGCTTGAAGGAGCGGAGGAGTTGTTTATCTTATGAAGCCTAGAATCTTATCATGGAAGGTTAGGGGGATCAATGATGTTAACAAGCTACTTCACATTTGATCCTTTCTTCGTAGTTGGAAAGTTGATATTGTTTGTCTTCAAGAGACTAACCTGAGCCATGCAGACAAAAATATTATTCGAAATTTGTGGGGTTGTTCTTTTGTGAGGTGGAGTTATTTAGCTTCTTTGGGTGCTCCAAGAGGAGTGTTGTTGATGTGGGATATGAGAGTGGTGGAGTTAGTAGAGGATTGCATTGGGAACTATTCAGTGGCTGGGTCATTCACGAATATTATGGATGGCTGGAGGTGGGCTCTTGCGGGTGTGTATGGGCCAAATGTAGATCGAGAAAGGAGCTCTTTGTGGGAGGAACTGGCAAGTTTGTATTATTTTTGGGAATTACCTTAGGTCGTGTGTGGAGACTTTAATGTTGTACGCTTTCCTTGTGAGATGGAGGGGGCTAATTTTTTTACAAGAGTGATGGAAGACTTCTCAGAATTGATTTTTGATCTTAACTTGATTGATCTTCCTCTAGTTAGGGGGTTTTTCACGTGGTCTAATAATAGAGGGGGAGTCAAGGTTGGACAGATTTCTAGTTTCTACTTCTTGGGCGACACATTTTCCAGAACTAAGCCAGAAGAGATTACCACGAGTATACTCTGATCATTTTCTCATTGTTAGATTGTGGGGGCATTCATGGGGGTAAGTGTTTCTTCAAATTTGAGAATATGTGGCTCCAAACGATTGGTTTTGTGGAGAAAGTGAGGGATTGATGGGTTTCCTATTCCTTTAACAATACCCCTAGTTTTATTGTGGCTAGTAAACTTAAAACCCTTAAGCTGGATTTAAAGAAGTGGAACATTGATGTTTTTAGACATACGAACGAGCATAAAAGTCTTCTTTGGAATGAGTTGCATTCTTTAGAAGTTGGGGAGGTCAATGAGGTGTCCTCATTGAGAAAGATTGAGGTGGTGTCGGAGTTAGAAAAGGTTTTGCTGATGGAAGAAATTTCTTGGAGACAAAAATGTAGGATGATGTGGTTGAAGGAGGGCGACAAATGTACTAAGTTCTTTCACAAAATGGCAAATTCCCACATGCGTAATAATGTGATTGAGGTGATCCAATCAGGTAACACGGTGCATCAATCCCCAGAGGATATTCAAGACCATATCGTGAACTATTATGAAAATCTTCTCAAAGAGACTGCGGTGTGGCATCCTAAACTGGATGGTTTGTTTTTTGACCAGCTAGATGTTAGTGTAGCAAATTGGTTCGAGAGACCATTTGAGGAAGCCGAAGTGTAGCAGGTGGTGAGTGGTATGTGCAAAGATAGATAAAGTCCTGGGCTTGGATGGATTTTCTATAGCTTTCTTTCAAGAGTGTTGGGACACAGTGAAGGATACGTGATGCGGGTTTTTCATTAGTTTCATCTTTGTCACAAGTTCGAGAAATCTCTTAACACTACTTTCATTGCCCTTATACTGAAGATCGTGGGGGCCATTGAGTTGAAGGATTTTCGTCCTATTAGTTTGGTAGGCGAGATTTAATAAAATTATTTTAAAGGTGTTAGCAAATCGAATGAGTTTGGTGATGGATAAAATAATCTCCAAACCTCAAAACATCTTTGTACGAGTTTGGCAAATTTTGGATTCAGTTTTGATAGCGAATGAGTGTGATATGAACCCATAGGAATGGAATCTCTTGAACCCACAATCAATTTAAAAACTCATCCAAAAAAGCCAAAATCAAGCCAAGGAAAATTTAGACCAGTTGAGGAACTCGTCTCAAGAATCTAGATTATATTAAAATCTAAACCCATAGAAAAACCTATCTTAAGAACCTAAATTATAAGGAAGAACGCCACAAAAGTTGTGATTTTACCTTTGATAAGTTCAAAAGTTCATTCAAGAACAAGAGGAAATAAACTCAACTTATAATGAATAAATTCATCAAATTTTATAAACTAATAAAAATGAAGCTACAAAGAATATTTAAACCAAAACCTAATTAAAACCCTAGCCAAAATAAATCCATATCTTCCAAAAATACCCCTGAGTGAATAGTGCCGCGGCTATAGTAACTTACATATCTTAATCCCCCAAAAACCCTAGGAAACATAAAATCCTTTTCCAAAATACCCTTGAGCAAAATACAAGGCATTCCTAAAAGAAACCCTAGCTGCAAATTAAAACGACCCCTGAATTACCCTTGAAAACTTATCTTGAAACCCTAATTCGTAAAATATAAAACATACGTGGGCCAAGCATCCTCAAGCTCTATTATTCTAAATTAATTCATATAACTAATAAAATAAGTCATTTTAATAAATTAAACAAGGTCCAAATAATAACTCTAGCTCATGTCTTCTATAGCTTGTATCAAGTAGATCAAAACTGGATCTCCTTCTCTGAAGCCCATTTTGAGACTTCATCCCAAGTGGATTACACCAATCCTTGTATTGCTTCCTTAATCTTCTTGACTTTTGACCTTGTAATTAGTCTATCTGAAACTTGTAAAGGATCTTTAAGACTAGGTCCATCTTGGTGCCCATCAGAGTGTTTTGGATAGCCGGTTGAGGGATGGTATTCTAAGAGTTCTTTGCAAGTTGGACATGGAAAGGCCTACGACCAGGTGTGCTGTGATGTTTTGCTATATATGTTGAGAAGATGTGGCTTCAAAGATAGGTGGTATGGCTGGATTAAACATTGCGTTTTAGCCGCTCGATTTCCTGTTTTAGTTAATGGCAAACCTTGTGGATTTTTTCTGAGTTCGAGGGGTATGAGACAACGGGGACCCATTATCTCATTTTCTCTTTGTTGTAGTAATGGAGGCCTTGAGTCGTATTGTGGAGGTTGTTGTTAGGGGTGGTTTTCTTGTTGGTTTTTTAGTGGGTAACATTAATAATGAGGCTTTATCCATCTCCCATTTATTGTTTGCGTATGACACTTTAATTTTCAACAATGTTGGAAGTGGACAGATTCAAGATTTAAGGGCTGTTCTTTTGTGTTTTGAAGCCACTTCAGAACTAAAGGTGAACATGGGCAAGTCAGAATTGGTCTTGATAGGGGGGGTGGAGCATATTAACTTTCTAGCAGAATTGTTGGGATGCAAAGTGGCTGCTCTTCCTATAAAATATCTCGGACTCCCTTTGGGAGTCTCTTTCAAAGTAAAAAATATTTGGGATGGTGTTGTAGAGAAGGTAGAAAAAAGGTTTTCAGGTTGGAAGCGGCTCTACCTATCAAAAGGAGTGGGATTAACTCTTATCAAAAGTACAATTTCCAATCTTCATACGTACTTTCTCTCTTTATTTTCTTTACCGGTGGGGGTGGCTAATTGGATTGAAAAACTATTTAGACCTTTTTTATGAGGCGGCATGGGTAAGGAGAATAAATTTAATTTTGTGAGTTGGCAAAAAGTGTGCAATTCGAAGGAGTTGGGAGGTTTGGGGGTGCGTAACTTGATCATTTTTAATAAAAGTCTATTAGGAAAGTGGTTGTGGAGATTCCAATCGGAAGAGATTTTGTTGTGGAGAATGGTTGTGGATCAGAAGTATAGTTGTGATTGGGGAGTTGGTGTTCCAAGGAGGGTAGAGAGACTTATATTGTGAGCCTTTGGGAATTTATTAGAAATGGGTGGAAGGTGTTTGCAAATTTTGAGGTTGGAGAGGACACAAGAATCAGGTTCTGGTTTGATGAATGGTGTTGTAAGAGAGCTCTATTTTCTATTTTTCTAGGTGTTTTCAGATTGGCTGGAAATTAGCAGGCCGCAGTCTTAGATGTGTTGTGTCGAGCAAATGGTACAGTCATTGGAATATGATCTTTTCCATAAATGCACAGCATTGGGAAGTTGAGGAGATAGCTAGTTTTTTTTAGTTTGCTTTATTCCAAGAGGATAGGAGGAAATGAGAGAGATAGAATGAGGTGGAAACTTTTGGGGAGTAAAAATTTTTTTGTTAAATCTTTTTTTAAGTTGCTGACATCAGCCCATTGTGTTTCCTTGGAAGGATATTTGGAGACTACCTGTGCCATCCAAAGTTGCATTTTTTACTTGGACTACAGCTTTAGGAAATATTTTGACGGCTAAAAATTTAAAGAAACGTGGAATGATCGTAATAGAGTGGTGTTATATATGTAAGAACAATGGTGAATCGATTCACCATCTTTTTCTGCATTGCGAGGTGACGAGGAAGTTATGAGTTGATATATTTAGTAGAGCTAGGTTGTCTTGGGTTATGCCCAAGAGTTTGGTGGAACTCCTATCATGTTGGAATATGCATTATCATAGCTCTCAACTGGCAGCGACGTGGAAGATGGTTCATTTATATTTATTGTGATGTATATGGATAGAAAGAAATGAGAGATGCATCAACAACAATGAGAGAGTTGTGGGGGAAATATGGAGCTTCTTTGTATTTTCTTTGGTTCAATGGTTTTTTGTTATAGTTTTAAAAGGAGGGAATGTTCATGAGTTTTTGTTTTCTTTTTCAGCTTTTTAGAATATAATTAGGTGGTTCTTTTATATACTTTCTATACACATATGTTTTATTTGATCAATAAAGTTTCTTAGTTATAAAAAAAAATATAGGATTAATATAAAAAAATTTATTTTTTCATAATAAACTCTGTTTTAAATATCTGAACATAATATGCACGCGAATTAGCGCAAGCAGCATTACTCAAAGGTACATAAAACACGAAATAGTCCAGCCCGTGTGCTATTTATCATTCTAGCCCCAGGCCTGTCTCGGCTCGGTCTCGTCTATTCTGCGGGGTTTATCTAGGGTTTCGCTCTCTCTCTCTCTCTCTCTCTCTCTCCCTCTGTGGGCCATAGCCATGGCGAAACCAAGCCGAGGCCGTCGGTCGCCGCCATCTGGGTCCGTTTCGGGCTCCTCCTCTCGGTCAAGGTCCTACACCGGCTCCGACTCCCGTTCCAGCTCTCGGTCCCGGTCCGGGTCCCTCTCACGTTCCAGATCTCGATCGAGGACGTTCTCCTCATCTTCTTCTCCGTCTCGTAGTGTCAGTTCTCGCAGCGCAAGCCCCCCGCCTTCGAAGAAGAGGTCAGTTCCTTTCTTAGCCTTTCGATTTAATCTTCTGGCTTTGGTTCCTCTTTTTTCTTCTAATATACATACATACATACATACATATATATATATATATATTTAACAACCATCAGTAAAATTACTTTTTTCTCATTTGTTTTTTAAATTGCTGAACTTTTTCAAATGAAAAGCATGAAAGGCCATTCTCATTTAAGAAAATTCAGGAAAGAAAAGAATTGAGAACAGCTTATTATTGATGGTTGTCAAATTTGGTTCTCTAATGGGGTGCTCCCTAGCATGATCCATATAAAAATGCAGAAACCATACACGATTTTCTTGGTTGCTTGTAGAGTGTAGGAAAATTACTAAAAAAACCATGCAAGGTCCTCCACTTTAAAAATTTCTAGAATTAGCTGAATTGTGCTTACGCCGTGTTCATTCTATTATTTGCAAAGGGCGTCTAGTTCTTAGAATCATCATTTTTTTTCTTGACTGTGCGTCTCATTTCTCTATTTGATCGCAAAGGGAATGCTTGAACATTCATAAAAATACCACCAGTGGCTACTATTTTATGAGAAAAGGAAGATCCCGTTATGCTGTTTTCATAACATAATAAGATAAGTCTAATGAGACTTGAACCACGATAAATTTATAACAGTGGAACATCCACATGGCTGCTACGTTGTTCTTAATTCCATGCATTTCTCAAGCAAATTTTTTCTCGTTGTTCTTAGTCGTATATTTCTTGTTCAGTCTCACTAGCAAGGTCACACCGGTAACTTTTGCAAAGGGTGGTAAATCCTGAGATAACATCTTACGCCAACAATAATCCTCACTAGCAAGGTCACACTGGTAACTTTGGCAAAGGGTGGTAAATCCAGAGATAACATCTTATGCTAACAATAATCATTCTTTCAACTAGAGCACCAATCCTCCTCTCAACTGTGAGCAGAAGGTGACTGATAAAAAAAAAACTGCGAGCAGAAATTGTAAGATCCAATATTTGTAAAAATCCATAAAAAATATTAGTCAGAATCAACTATGAATTTTGTAAATTTCCGATAAATTGACAACACTTTGATATTCACTTATCTAAACTTGCAACACATTGATTTGTAGGAGGATTATTTGTTTCAATCAATCTTAAGAAACACACATCTTTCTAATTAGTTGTCTTTTTCTTTTCCAGTTTAATTTGACTTGTTTTTTTCATTTCATTTCGACAATGATCTTCAGTCCTATGGAAGTAGCTAGGCGAGGTCGTTCTCCACCACCAAATTCTAAGAGAACTTCTCCACCACCAAGGTGAAATTATTTCTTAACTTTTGTTAATTTAATTTATAATTAGAACTTAAGATGTGGACGGTGTATATTTCAGACTAGAAGTTTTCAATTAACCTCCTTTCATTTTCGGTATGCATCTTAATTTTTCAGCTTATTACATGAAAAACTTGGGTTTCACTTTTTTCATTACTTTTTAGTAATACTCTTGAGGATTTAATAATGATGAAGATTTTAAGTAAATGAAGCTGCAAAATAAACAATGCCACTAGAAACATGCATCAATATGTACCCTTCCCTAGCATATATGGAAGTATTCCAGTTATTGGAGAGAATTCTGTTAAAGAGTGCCTCCATCAGTTGTTGCTCTGAGCCTTGAACTGCAATGGGTTCAGTTTCCCTGTAGCTTTCTTCTCTGCAAAGCAGGTTAATTTTGGCTTATTTATTGTAATATTTTTATGTGCATAATTTAATAGGAAAAAGTAAAGAGTTGTTATTGAGTTTTGGTTCTTTTCCTACGATATGTCCTTTAAATATTAAGGCCACCAACCTCCTGCTTACTTGGGCTATGCCTATTTACTTCTATTAATAAAATTTTACATTACTTATAAAAAAAATATTAAGGCCACCATTTTGGATTTCATTCTCCTTTAATGATACCATGAAATATGTTGGAGATATCTTGTGAGGTGTATCTAAGTCAGAAATAGTTCCTGTGGGCCCTGTCTCGAATACCATGGACTTGGCAAACATTTTGGGCTGTAAGATTTCTTCCCTTCCCATGAGATATCTAAGCCTCCCTTTGGGTGTCCCTTATAAATCTTCGTCAATTTGGGATGGAGTGATTGAGAAAATAGAGAGGAGGTTGGCTGGTTGTAAAAGGGTTTATTTGTCCAAAGGGGGAAGAATTACTCTAATTAAAAGTACGTTGTCTAATCTTCCAACGTATTTTCTCTCTCTTTTTCCTTTGCCCGTTGGGGTGGCTTGTAGAATTGAGAGAATCTTCCGTAATTTTTTGTGGGGTGGTCTTGGGGAAGATAGGAAGTTCCATTTAGTAAGTTGGGATAAAGTTTGTTCACTGATTGCTTGTGGAGGATTGTGATTCGTGATTTGAGGCTTCTTAATAAAGCCCTTCTTGGGATGTGGCTTTGGAGATATCAATTAGAGAGGGATGCGTTATGGAGAAATATTATCAATGCTAAATATGGAAGGGCATGGGGGAGTTGGTGTTCTAACGAAGTTAGAAGTTTGTATGGTGTGGATTTGTGGAAATATATTCGGAATGGCTGGGGGGAATTTCTTAACCATGTTTCGTTTAAGGTTGGAGGAGGAGATATGATTCGTTTTTGGCATGATCTTTGGTGTGGTGACTTGGCTCTTAAGAATGCTTTTCCTTCTCTTTTTAGGATGGCAAGGGGAAAAAAAGCCACTGTGGCTGATTCTGTAATTTTTTCTAATAATATCCCTCAATGGAATGTGAGATTTATTAAATACTTTCCCACAAATCAAGGTCGTGTGGAAGATGATCCTGATAGCATTATGTAGTGCATATGGCAAGAGCGTAACGATCGGACTTTTGAAAACAAGGAGTGGTCACCAGAGGATCTTCGTTCTTTATTTTTCCGTACTTTAGTTCTATGGGCCATAGTTTTAGATTTTCATGGCCTAAATTTTATGATTTTCTTGTTTCCACTACTTCGACCTAGATAGGCCTTATCTCTTGTATATCATCTTGTGTATTTGGGCTATGCCTATCTCTATTAATAATATTGTTTTACTTATAAAAAAAAAGATTTATTAGAGACTTTCATGATTGGGAAGTGCCGGTTGTTACAGTTTTTTTCAGTAGGCTGTATGATATGGAAATTGTGCAGTGAAGGGACAGATTGTTGTGGCAACATGCTGGAAATTCCATTTTTCTGTCAGATATTATTATAAAACGCTGACGTGCCATTGTGTCAACCAAATCCCTTGCAAGTGTATTTGGAGATCCAAGGTGCCGAGTAAAGTTGCTTTTTTCTGCTGGTTGGTGTCCCTTGGGAAGATTCCGACAATGGATAATTTGAGAAAGCGTGGTATAATTTGCTTAGACTAGTGTTATTTGTGCAAGAAAGATGGGGGAATTGGTTGATAATTTGTTTGTGCGTTATGAGGTGGCAAAGACTTTTTGGGACGAGATTTTCAGCAGGTCAGGTATTGCTTGGGTGATGCCCAAGAGGGTGGTGGATCTTTTGGCTTGTTGGAAAGGATATATGGGTAGTCATCGTATTGCTGCTATTTGGAAGATGATTCCTTTATGTTTGATGTGGTGCCTATGGCTGTAAAGGAATGGGCGGTGTTTCGATAATAGAGAACACTCGTTGGGAAGAATTTAGAGAGTTTTCTTTCGAACTGTCTTTGGGTGAAAGTTCTTGTATTGAATGGGGATAATCTAAATGACTTTCTTTCAGCCTTTCCTAGGTCTTAGTCCCTAGCTTGTATATAGGTGTTTCCATTTGTATACTTCCTGTGTACTTGGGCTATATGCCTATTTACTTGCCTTAATAAAATCTCTTATTACTTATATAAAAAAAGATATCTTGTGAGGTGTATCAATTCATGGACTCGTATCGAGTTTTAAGTGCTGCTCAATCAGTGTTTATTGTGAATGCTAGAGTTGATTTTTTGGTTGATGAACTTACTGTTAAAACATATATTTTCTATTTTTGTATCTAGTGTTTGTTTGTATAGAGTTCTATTAGCAGGTCAAGATGCTATTTGCTTCCCATATGGTGTCCTATGGTTAGATTTTAATTTAATTGTAAAAAGAGTGGTTGGGCTATGCCTATTACAGTATTAATAAAATTTCCTATTTAGCTATAAAAAAGAGAAAAGAATGATTGGGTCGTATTAAGTGGGTAGTTTGGGCCTTGGTGGTAACATGACAACGTTAATAGTTTGGTCATATTGCAAAAGGAGTGGTAGTTGAAGGGGGTAAAGTGTGATTTTCTGGAAAAAAGCTACTTGTTTTGTTTCTTGCATGTGTTAACATATGCATATTGATTTCAGGAAAGCTTCTCCTATGCAAGAATCACTTGTCCTTCACATAGACAAACTTAGCCGGAATGTGAATGAAGGTCATTTGAAAGAAATATTCAGTAAGTAAATTACCTATAGTTGAATTTTTGATGCTTTTTAAATTGTGGCCTTTTAGTTGCTATATATGCTTATGTAAAGCTGTATTATATAACTGGAAATTAGTAATGGGAAATAGAATCATCTATGCCACCATCAAACCTTTATTTTTGGTTGTTACGCTAGGAGTTCACGAGGTATTGCTAGTGCCAAGTACAACTGAATCTTAGTAATTTTATCATGACAACTAAAGGCAATGCCGTTGATTGCTGTGTTAGTCTTCACATGGAAATGAAGGCATAGAAAATTTTGAGTTTTTTTTTTTTTTTTGCTTGATATTTGTCCTTGCGCTATGATGAGTTTAAGGATAGCATCTTTGCTTTCAGATTGTGACTGAACCTCACATGACTACAAGGATTCTGATCAATTCTTGGAGGTGCTCTGAGGTGTTACTTGATGAGTGTAAAAATGTAGTTTTGCACGGTGGATTTTGTGCAGCCATTTATCTTGAAAATTGGATAAGCTCGTCAATAATGTGAGTTTTAAACCAAAATGGTGTGGATTTTGCTCAGCCATTTTTTTTGAGAATCAAAATTATAATCTAGTTAAGAATGATTTAAGACCAACTTACAAAAAAAAAAAAAAAAAAAAAAAAAAGAATGATTTAAGACCAATTTTTCAGTTTTGGCATAGGCCTTATCATCATTGCAGTATAGTTATCGTTATTTTTATTTTTTGAAAAAATACAGATTGTTTCTAGGGTTTGTAGCCTGTTAAGTTTGGATGTTATACCCATATATGTAGTTTTAACTTTATGCTTCAAATTATTTTATTATTATTCACAACTTTTTCAGTTCTAAGTATAATGTTAGAAGTTGATATGGGAATAGAGACAAATTATGTCAACTCTGAGTTAGTGTCTGCAGTCCATGCTCAAATAATCCAATTAAAGCGTGTTGTCAAAAAAGGAAATGACCTGAACTGATGAAAGACATCCGCAAAAACTTTTCATTTAGTTGTTGTCTTGCTAGTGTGGTGGTAAGAACCAAGAGAGGGAGATTTAGAAAAGAGGCATAGCAGCTTAGGGTGGATATGTTGAGGGTACATAACCTGGTTTTGTTGAAAGTCTCATGAGGAGAGAAATATGGGATAAATATGCTGAAATTTTCTCAAGAGCTCAAGGGATAGAAAGCGGAGTTTAGATAGGAAGAAAGAAAGAGAAGGAGAAGGGAGGGGAGGGGAGATTCCCATCTCATACCCAACTTACAGATCCATTTACTACCAAAGAGTAGAAGTTCCTCTGGGAAAAGACACCAGCTACTAGCTAGAGACAGCTATCTTTCTTCCCCCGTTTAGTTGCTTCGTGCAGTGCAGTTTCCTTGCAAGCTCCTAACTCACATGAACCTAGGAGAGAGTTACTACAAAACTTAAAGATACCTGGCTAATACTTAACTAGAAGGTGGAGGGACTAACAGAGTCTTGCAACCGGATATGTAAAATTAAAAGTGTATTCCTGCTGCACATGGACACTTTATTTATTGAAGGAATGCCTTCTTATTTGTTTACAGCTTATAGCTACGTTAAAGATACCAACTGCTAGCCAGAGACAACTATCTTTTCTTCCCCATTAAGTTGCTTCATGCAGTGCATTTTTCTTGCAAGCTCCTTACTCGCATACACCTAGGATGCAGTTACTACAAAACTTAAAAATACTTGGTTAATACTGAAGTAGAAAGTGGAGGAATGATTTAAGAAATGACTAACAGATAATCATGCAATCCGGTATTCTAAATTAAAAAGCTTTATTCTGCTGCACA
This sequence comes from Juglans microcarpa x Juglans regia, assembly GCF_004785595.1. Classification (NCBI taxonomy): domain Eukaryota; kingdom Viridiplantae; phylum Streptophyta; class Magnoliopsida; order Fagales; family Juglandaceae; genus Juglans; species Juglans microcarpa x Juglans regia. The sequence goes on from NC_054605.1 coordinate 2,470,168, forward strand.
TGGATGAGTAATTTATTGAAGGAATGCCTTATTATTTGTTGACAATAAGGAGTTTTAGAACCTATTCTTATAAAAAATAAAAATAAAAAGGAGTTTTAGAACCTATTGTTTCATATGTTATTTTTAATTGGTGGTTTAAACTATTCTTACATTTACTTTTGTACTTTGTAGGTAACTATGGTGAAGTTGTAAATGTGGAGCTGGCAATGGATCGCGTTGTAAGTTTGTTGTAAATGTGACATTATGGTTGTGCGGTAACCTTTTTTGGTGCAGCAATGTGAAGCTTGTTTCACATTCGCAGGTCAACCTTCCTAAGGGCTATGGATATGTGGAGTTCAAGACAAGAGTGGATGCTGAAAAAGCACAATTATACATGGATGGTGTAGGTTTTAGTGCCATTTTGGTGTGGAATTAATTGCTATGATGGAAACATGTAATGTTGGGAAACTAATGTTTTGATTTACCAAATGCAGGCCCAAATTGATGGGAATGTTGTTCAAGCAAGGTTCACTTTACCTCCACGACAGAAGGTGTCACCACCCCTAAAAGCTACTGCCAATGCTCCAAGGAGAGATGCTCCCAAAACTGATGGTATTGCTGCTGATGTTGAGAAGGATGGACCCAAGCGGCAGAGAGAACGTACGCTCCATACACTGGGCTCATGAAATGCTACATGGTACATTATTTTGAGAGTGCTTTCTAATAGTGCTTTGTTTTTAATGACATTAGCTTCTCCCCGTCGGAAGCCTCCTGCCTCACCACGAAGGAGATCTCCTATTACTCGAAGGGGAGGATCCCCTAGACGCCAGCCAGATTCTCCTCCACGCCGTCGTGCAGATTCTCCTATCCGTCGTCGAGTGGAATCTCCTTATCGCCGTGGTGATACACCTCCAAGGAGAAGGCCCACATCTCCTGGCAGAGGTCGTTCCCCATCTCCATTAAGGCGCAACAGATCCCCTGCAAGGTTCACTACCAATTACTACTTTGCTTGTTTGATTCCATCACTGATTTTGATTTTACTGACCTGAGTATCATCTTGATATGGCCTCTTCAGAAGGATGCGTGGCAGTCCTGTTCGCAGACGTTCTCCACTTCCTCCAAGGCGCCGGTATTTATGCTTTAAATTGTATTTAAAAAGATTTATTTTTTGGGTGATCGCAATCCTTTCACAGGCTGCATAATGGAGATAAAACACGATATCATGGGATTTGATAGAGCTGTTTCTAATATTGACTGCATCTGGATGTTAATCTTGTGCATATTGATTACATCTGGATCCTAATCATTCTATGAGCTCTTGTTGCAATAGTCTAATTAATGTATCAACTTGATGGTCATTGCACACATTATTTGTCTACCAAAAATATATGCTCATGCCGACGCATAAATCAGTAATTGGGGATTGCTTCCATAAAGCCACCCTTACTCTTTGGTTATGGGTGTAGGAGATATCATTTAATCCAAAGACTACTGGTTGTTCTAGAATATGTTTTGTTTTCCTCAGAAATACACAAAATTACCATGAGTAGTGCTATGTTCTATTTAAAGGGAAGTTCCAGTTTTAGAACATGGAACTGTTTTGTGGGAATCTCATTAAATGGTGGCATAAAGTTAGAATGTCTGAAGTAAAAGACTCCTGAAAACATTGAATGAGATGTCTATATAGATTTTTTAAAGTGTACATCAAGACCTCAAAAGATGTTGCAAAAAAAATTCAATTTAGATATTTTGGAGACTTTGTTTTTGTGTGATTTAAATATCTTGTTTTTTGTTATATAAGATAGTTAGATGTATGTTGAGTACAGCTGCGTTTGGACATAATAAACGTAGGTTTTTAATACTTAGGGTGAAAATTACTTTGTGGATGCTTGCCCATGTCTCCTTATCTGACACCTGTATGTACACTTACAGAGGTGCCAACTTTTACTTAAAAGGATGTGCACAAGTAGTCAAGTACAAGGGATTTTGGTTTTTTCTTAACATTTTGTTAATCTAGTTTTTTGGATTATCTTTATTTTTTTTACTCTCTTAAAGTTGTTCTACTTTGAGCTGTGGGCAGTATGAGACATTACATTTGATCTTCAACTATATTTTCCTTTGGCTTGTATCTTGAAATGCTGTCTGATTTCATTCAGTACACCTCCAAGACGAGCTCGTAGTCCTCCTAGAAGGTCTCCTATTGGTCATAGACGTAGTCGCTCTCCCATTCGCAGACCTGCTCGCTCACGTTCGCGATCAGTCTCTCCACGGAGGTAATTTTTTTTTTTAAATTATCCAAACTTCTATGGGAAATGTTTTCTTCATCCTATATTTTGTCATCCCCACTCATAGTTGCTGATGTGTCATATCTTAAGTGGTTATTCATTTAAGTGTGACTAGAGATGACAAAATCTAGGAGGAAGAGCAACTTGTATTCTTCTAAGCTGAGTGGCTGGTTTTCTAGTTCTCTCAATTATGTCAACTCGCATTATTTTATTTGCTTCTGTTTATATGTTTGACTCATTTTAGTTGGATAGACTAGATTTTATTAGCTTTTTTTATTTTTTATATTTATTATTGGTTTCGAACTTGTGGAGTGCTTGCCTTTTGTACATGTGGAAGCAGTGGCGACATGTTTTGTAGGGCTGTAAATCCGGATACAGATCCGGAGACCCGGCCATAACCGGATCCGTATCCGGGTTTTGAAAACAGGTCAGTTATCTGCTCAGGTAAACCCGGCCAAAACCATGGAAGATAACCAGATTTAAATTGTAACTGGATATCCAGGTTTATTACTTTTTTTTTTAAAAAAAAAAAAAAGTCTTTTTAACACTTTTTGAAAGGGTTTTGTTTATAGGACTTTATGTTTATTATTTTTTATATAATGAATATTTTCGAAGGCATTTTTTAAACTTTTTATTGCCATTCAAATTTATATATATATATATATATATATATACACACACACAACACTGCATACTACATATTACATTGTTTACATTACAACGCAAAAACATCAATTTTACAAGGAATGAATCTATGAGCATCTCTCTCTTTTCTGTATCAATTTCAGGATGAGAATATTCATCATTATTTAATGTTAACTGATATGTGAAGTAGGGAGTAATTGAGGATCGGCTGAAACTCCATTCCCCATGCCCTGATCATTAGACAATGCCATTCCCATAACACCTGCTTTTCAACTCTTCCATTTTCACCACAGAGACGTAACAAAATCTTGCCTCTCACTTTCTTGGGATCAAGAGTTCCAGCCTGACACATAAGACTACATGGGAATTTTGATTAAAAAATAAAATAAAATGACTCAGCTTTCAATAAGTTGGACGAATAACTTCCTAGGATCTCTGAGATGATCCTAACCTTTGGAAACTAACCTCCTTAGATGACAGTAAACAAAATCTTTGGCAAGAGAAAAGCAGCAGTACTTGCACATTCATCCATATATGAAAACTCTTGCTTGGCATTGATTCATCCATCTATTCCCTCCATATGATTTTGCAAACTATCATCATCTGCTACCTTAGACTGGGACCATCTGATTCCTTATCTGCTTCTGCTTCGGCTTCGGCTTCTGCTTCTGCTTCCTTGCTGTCTTCTTCAATACTAAATAGACCTTTAGCAGACCCACCAGCAAGAAGGGTACCCCTTTGCAGAACCAGACCGACCCCTTTGCAGAACCAGACCGAGAGGTGTTTGGATTTGAGTATTTTCTATGTTGAACTTGGGCCATCCATAAACCATTTGCAGATGAAGAAGATGCATGCCTTTGGGCATGAAGTCTATATTTCATCAATATCCTGTCCAGGAATAACATTTTCATACTCGAAAACTTCTACTAACTTGAGGTGAAAGGAAAATCAATCACCAAAGCAGGTATGTTTTTCCTTTCTTGAAGATAGTAAGACATACCTAACAGCACCAACAGATCGAACCTGCATCTTAATATAATCATTGTCAATAATAATATTTCCTCAGATTGTGCAAAATACAAACTTGCTAATGTCTAAAACACAAGCAAAAGAAATGTTGAAGCATGTAACTGATGAATTCAGAAGTTCAGTGGAGTTGGAAGCATGCCAAACTGATCAGGAAACAAGAAAAAGCAGGAACACCATCAAGTCAAATCAGCAATAACAAACATTACTCTTTTTCCTACCCAAAATAGAAACCCAAAAAGGCAGGGGACAAAAAATTAGAGAGGCTATAGGCGAAGGAAAAAAAAAGAAATCAAACACAAATCACAATACGTCACCTACAAATCACTACAAATGACAAGAAATCACCTCTGCAAATGGGGTTCCTCTTTTGAGCTCAAATCAGAAATCTAGGGTTCCTCGGCTTGATCTTGTTCTTGATTCCAGTTCACCACCTTTTCAGGTTGACCATCGTCAACAAACTGAAAACAGAGAAGGAAAAGGAAAAGGATAAGAAGCAGAATTCTCTCAGATTTTCACAGAATTAGAGAAAACCTAAAGCTATAGGCAGCATAGAACATTAATTGGTTGAACCAACCTTTCATAAGACAGAACAAGTTAAATCCAATGATTTCACATCATCACAGATCATGTCCTCGATAATTAATTATCAAGAAGAAAACATTAACCAAAGCGTGCAAGCATTTGGAAAATATAGAAATGATTAATCGAGTGTTATCTTGGAAAAAAAAAACATTAACCAAACCTTTTAAGCTTGCTTCTCTGTTCAACACTTTCTGACTTGTCTACAGAACACAAATGCCAATCTTTGTTAGAGCTATTGTTTGCCAAGTTTACAAAGGGAGTTTACAAGGTTAACCAAATTCATTGATGATGACCAGTAGTACTACTCATGTATAGTACGCATGATTTTCAAATATGCTATAAATAAAGAGATCTCAGACAAATTTAAAGAGTAATTTGGAGTATCAGATCATAAATTTAAAGATTTATGCGTGAATAAAAGTTGATGAACAGAACCCACCCCCCACCCCCCCCAAAAAAAAAAAAAGAAATAACACTTTTTGCCAGTCAGTCATTAATTCACAGGTATCAAATGCCAATCCAATTTAGAACCTCGACCAATCTCATAGAGAACAAATCCCCAAAGTAACCAAGCCAGATTTAGATTTCTCCAAAGAATAAAAAGGTTATGACAAGAGTCCAGTCAATCTCTCTCTAAATAAAAGACTTCATTTTGAATCAGTTAAAAGATGGCAAACCATTAATACTGTCAACTCTGCCCTCCATAATCCACATTTTCTGCTCCATCTCTCCAACAAAAAATTAGAATACTCTAAACAAGACTGTCAACTCATCACAAATCTTACTATTCGCTGGTCAACCAACCCACGAAATATAAATCAACCATACAAACAAATCCAGTTCCTCTAACTAAAATCCATAATTTACATACAAAACCCAGCATTCATAATCAAACTTTAAACACAAACACAAACATCCCTGTACAAATTGACATTCACATTCACAAATCAGAAAGAGAGAGGAACATACTGATAGTAGCGAGAAAAGTCTAGGGCTTTCTATGACGTTAACGGATGGTGACCTCTCACCAGCAGCGATGGATCGATAGGGATGCTACTTGCTAGGGTTTGGGGACTTTGAGAGAGAGAGATAGGGAAAAGTGTCGAGAGAAAGGGAGAGATCCAAGGGACTGTATCTGCGATGGAAACCAGCAGTGATGGATCGATAGCAAAAGCTAGGGTTTTTTTTTTTTTTTTGGGGGGGGGGGGGGCGGTGTGGAGAGAGAGGGAGTCTGATTTGGTCGAAAGGAAAGTCACTGGCTGAAACTTGAAGGAAATTGCAATGCTGATAACGCCTTTTTTCATGTACAAAATGCCATCGTTTTGTGTATCTGAAACTGTTTTTAAAGGCAAAACCGGTTATGGATATCCGGGTATATACCCGGATCCCGGATAACCACCCTGATTTCTAGGTTCTGGACAGGAAAAAAGATCCAGTCCGGATGCACACCCCTATGTTTTTGTGATGGGTTTAATTCCTAGGCAGGTAGGGTCTTGGTGGATTTGCTGGCTTGCTGGAAAGTGTTTTTTGGCAGACTTGGCAGTACAGTATGGATGCAGGTTCTGTGTCTGAGTGGTGCTGCCGTTACCCACTCTTAACATGAACAATTGCAGATTGTTATATGTTGAATTTAGTAATTTGTGTAAATTGCCTTGGCTAGGGTATCAGAGTGAATATATGGGATGGTGGGAAGTCTCAGCATAGCCAGAAGGAAGTTTCTGAATTGTTGTTATCATGTTTTTAGTCAATACCAATGATTCTTTCTATGAGCTAGATTCACCCGACCTGTCCTCAATTTAATGTTAAATTTGTAAGTTGTATTGTGTCCTTTGTTCTTCTGATGGGACACGGAAGTGGAATAGGAAGATTATCTGAACTTCAACTCGCGCTTTATTCTAAGAAATATTATGCTTGGTTTGTTGTTATGGCAAAAAACTATTGCCCTCTGTTGGTTGGATTTTGAGCTTTAAGTTATTATTTTCTTAAGCATGTATTTTCCTGTTGCACTGTGTACAGCAGAGGACGCGCACCAGTCACAAGACGTGGGAGGTCTTCATCCTACTCTAAGTCACCTAGTCCACGCAAGGTTAGTCACTGTTAGTTTTAGTTTAAAAGATAATTTGTTATCTATTAAAAAAAAATTAGAAGATAATTCATCTTTTTCGATATTTGACACGGCTTCATCCTTTCTCACCATAACAGGTTGCCCGGAGATCGAGTCGTAGTCCAAGAAGGTAATTACTGTCCATGAATGGCACTTGTACCATCCATTTGAATCAATTTCTCCTGAATTTTTCCAGACATGTTTGCTTGCCTAGTATTTGCTATAATTCTCCTGTGAAACTCAAATGGTGGCAGAACTTTTCTACTAATGGAACGCAACATCTGGCTTCATTTGTCTATCTTACTGACTCTTTATACCTCGCTTTTCATGATTCAAAAAGCACTTTCATTATGCCCAAATGCTATATATGTGAACAGTACTCCCTCAATTCTTTATGCCAAGCACGTCAATACTACACAAAAACTTGGTACTCTTCATAGGAAAAGTGAAGGAAAGTCATCAAGCTAGTTTCCTTCTCCCTCCCTCCCCACCTGAGTAAGACAACAGAAAAAAGTGAGAACACCACCCTAGGTTTATATCTTGCATATATGATTCACGTGAACTTTGAAGGAAAGTCATAAAGATGAAAAACAATTGCATAGGATGATAAACATGAAATGAATGCTAACTTTCGATCTACTGCCTTCCGGCTCTACTTCACGTGCCGCTCAAGCGATCTCCATGAAATGTACTCTACCCGTCACCTACCATGTTACCCTCACTTTCCAGTGCACGAGCCACGTGCACAACTTTTGGTGTCTAGTTTTCACGTGCTGTCACCATGTGTAGCTTTTCTCCAATTTCTGAGTTCTCTTGCTAGGAGCTGACTTCAGCTTGTGCTTCAATTTGGAATGAAATATCCTTTAACTGCTTTAGTTAAATCACCTCACTGGAATGTGTTGGACTTGTCCTCGTGGTGGTGTTTAAGGGCATGTTTGGACACTGATAATTTTCAAAACTTCTCATAATTTCATTTCCAAACATACTTGTAAAAAAAATTTCATTCCCAAACATCACTCAAAACTTTTTTTTTTTGACAATTAAACAAGTATTATTGATCAAAGAATGGGCAAAAACTGCCAATTACAAAAGTCATATGCCCCATCTACATAGGCGCATTAGAAACTAGGAAATCATGCAGGTTCATGCCATTAATGTCCACAGCAATGCCCTAAGTACAAAGAGTTCTAAAAAAGAAAACTTTTAGCTTTGCCATAGATCTCTCTGTCCTCAAACATCCGCTCGTTGCTCTCCTGCCACAAGCACCACATAATACAGATAGGGATCATCTTCCAAACCATTTTGATCTATTGCATGCCTCGAATATAGGTCCAGTTACCACCACGGTCTCCGGCATAACCCACGCTAGGTCCATTCTTTTAAACACCTCATTCCAGAGAGTCTTGGCTGCCTCACAATGTAAAAGTAGATGATTCACTGACTTACCTCTTTTACACATGCAACACCAATCTGCAATGATTACTTTCTTTCTCAGATTATCCGTGGTGAGGATCTTGCCTAAGGAAGCTGTCCACACAAAAAATGAAGCTTTGGGGAGTGCCTTGTGCCGCCAAAGCCTTCTCCAAGGAAATTGTGAATCAGGTTCTTGTGTGTGGGCCTTATAAAAGGAACGAACAATGAACGCCCATCTCCCTGCAGGAATCCACCACAAACCATCTTCATGCTGGATATTCGGACGACAAGAATACAAGAGATTATAAAAATCTACAGAACTCCCCATCTCCCAATCTTGTGCTGCCCGGTTGAAATTGATATTCCAGTGAGTACTCCAGTGAGTATTCCCATAACCTCTGTCATTTTGGCATATTTGGCACTTGCGATCTGGAAAAGTATAGGAAACAAATCTTGGAGAGCACTGTTACCACACCAACTCCAAGCATCATTCCAAAATTTGATCCTGAAATCTGTATCTAACTAAAACCTAGTATGATGATGGAAGACCTCCCACCCTCTTCTTATATGCTTCCATAGCCCCACTGCATAAGCCTCTCTAACTTCTCTAGTACACCAACCCTCCCCTAAACCACTATATTTTTTTTTCGATCACTGTTTTCCACAAGGCTTTTGGTTGCTTGTTATATCGCCACAACCATTTGCCAAGTAACACCCGATTAAACAACCTCAAATTTCTAAGACCCAACCCGCCACTAGAGATAGGACGACACACCATCTCCCACTTGACTAAATGGAACTTAAACTCCTCTCCTAAGCCACCCCACAGAAAATCCCACTGTAGCTTCTCAAGTCGACCTGCCACACTTGCCGGTATAGGGAATAAAAATAATAAATAAGTGGGTAGATTAGAAAGTGTAGTTTTGATCAAAGTAATCTGGCCCCCTTTCGACAAGTACATTTTTTTCCACCCTGCCAATCTCCTCTATTTTTCGATCACCGTATCCCAAATCAAGCATGCCCTCGATACTATCCCCAATGGAAGTCCTGGGTATGTCATAGGAAGAGACACTATCTTGCAACCCAGTGTGCCAGCCAACTCCTGTACGTTCTGAACACCTCCAATCGGCACCTACTCGGATTTATCATAATTCACTTTTAAGCTAGACGCTGGTTCAAAACAGAGAAGCAATGCCTTCACAGCACGCAATTGATCTTGATCGGCCTTGCACATAATAAGCATATCATCTGCAAACAACAAATGGGAAATATTAGTAATACCCCTACTCGGAGATCCAATCTGGAAATCCCTTACAAAACCATTATCCAACAAAGCCGAGATCATCTTGCTTAGTGATCCATAACAATAACAAAAAGTAAAGGAAATAACGGATCCCCTTGTCTCAAACCACGAGAACTCAGGAAGAAACCCTCTGGGCTGTCATTGATCAACACAGAGAACCTTACAGTGGATATACACCATCTGATCCAAGTCCTCCACGTTTCCCCAAACCCACACCTACCTAGTAGATATAGAAGGAAATCCCAATTAACATGATCATACACCTTTTCCATATCGAACTTGCACATAATCCCTGAGCTGCTAGCCTTCAGTCTACTGTCTAGACATTCATTGGCGATTAGAACCGCATCGAGGATCTGTCTACCCTTTACAAATGCATTTTAAGGCTTAGTGGCAATCTTCCCTAAAACCTCACTTAGCTGATTAGCAAGTACTTTTGAAATAATCTTGTAGACTCCATTTATTAAGGTAATAGGCCGAAAATTCCTGATCTCAATAGCCCTCACCTTTTTGGGTATTAATGCAAGGAAAGTGGTTTTAAGACTTTTATCAAATTTTCCAACCGAGAACAACTCCTGAAACACCTTCAATAGATCTTCTTTAATCACCTCCCAACATTCTTGGAAGAAGCCCATAGAGAAACCATCAGGTCCGAGAGCCTTATCTTTTACCATTTTCCTACTACATCATACACCTCTTCCTCCTCAAAAGCTCTCTCCATCCTAGCTACTTCCCTCGGTTCAATAGTGTCAAAAACCAATTCATCAAGAGTAGGCCTCCACCCCACCTGCTCAGTAAGGAGCTTCTCAAAGAAATCAACAACATGATCTTGAATAACCTCCTCTTCTCTGCACTCCACCCCCTCAATTTTCAACACCTCAATGTTATTATTTCTTCTATGAGAGTTTGCAATTCTATGGAATAACTTCGTACTCTGATCCCCTTCCCTTAACCATAGTGCTCGACTTTTGGTGCCATGACATTTTTTCTTGTAGAATTATCCTCTCAAGATCTGCGACCAGCAAAGTTTTCTGTAGTTGCTCTTCCTTTGTAAGTGGCCTACCCTCTTGGAGTCTTTCTAATTCTTGGATTTCCATCCATTTGGTATTTTTGTTTTCCCCTACTTTTTCGAAAGACTATTCCACTCCTTCAAGTCTCTTTTTAAGGCTTTCAATTTGTTCGCAAAAATGAAACTGGGTGTATCGTCGAACTGGTATGAAATCTACTACTGTTTGACCCTCTTCACAAAACCTTCTGATTTCAACCACTTATTCTTGAACTTAAAGTACAATCAAGCAAAATAGGCCAATGATTCGAAGCTAAGTGTACCAAACGCTTTTGCCATACGTCCGGAAAATGGCTTTTCCACTCTGGTGAAATTAAGAAACGATCGAAGCGAGAGCAGGTCTGATTATTCGACCATGTGACTGGGCCCCCTGCGAACTCCAAGCTTGCGGGCCTCACTCTTCTACTTCCAAAGCTTTCACTTTGGAATCTAACAACATTTCAATTACCCCCAATACACTAAGGAAGATCCCACCAGCTATGTACCTCTGCTAGTTCATCCCACAATAATCTTCTGTTGGAGTCTAAGTTTGGCCTGTAAACACCTGCAAAAGACCACAAGAAATCATCATACACAAATTTAAAAGAATACGCTACCGTATATCTCTCTATATAGTTCTCCATTTTCTCCACCACCCGTCTTTCTCACATCACCACAACTCCTCCTGATGGCCCTGTAGAGGCCACGTATACCCAATCCACATGATTGCCGCTCCATAAACTTCGCACAATCTTCCTATTGATCATCTTTAGCTTCGTCTCTTGTAAGCATACAATGTCTTCTTTCCACTCACGAAGCAAGTGCTGAATCCGAAGACGCTTATTTGCCTCGTTAAGACTACGAACATTCCAAGACGCAATCTTGGGTTTCATTGGGGAACAGCCAGCCCCTTCCCTTTTACCCTACTCTTACTAGAGCTACCCTCCGAATTCATCGACCACGTTAGTCTTTTAAGCTCCCGAATTTTCTTCGAGTCCCCCTTTCTATTTTGTTGATGTCCGACTTCAATAGCAGTTAACAAGGCCATGAACTGTTCTTCATACCCCTCACACTCAATCCCCACATAATGTTGGATCTCTTTCACTTTATGTATTACCCAATCTGAAGCTTGGTCTGGAAAACAGTAGTTAAATGGGATAGGATTCCCCATCCTGTTAATTTAAAAGTTCTGAAACTCCTCTCCCACCAAAATCTCATCCAAACCCACCTGACCACAAGCCTTAGAGAGGAATAATTCGTCCTCCACCGAATGCATAAGGTCGTCCGAATCACCATCCTTAAAAATTATATATAAACAATTTTTTAACTTTATAATAATGTTCTTTTAAATTTCACATTTCCTAAAACTCAATAAAACATCTTCACTCAAACCATTTTATTATTCACAAAATTCGGAGATACTGCAAGTGTCCTAACATATCCTAAATTTATTTTTTTTGTTTTTATTTTTAAATTCTCTTTCATGGATTTTGGTTTGTTCTGATGGATGGTTGCTAATATGTAGGCCTTTGAGGGGAAGGAGCAGTAGCAACAGCAGCCGCAGTAGTTCGCCACTGCCACCTCGTAAGCCATAGGTAATCATCGCATCGCATCTCTCTCTCCCCTTCTGCTGCCGCAATCTCCCCCCCCCCCCCCCCCCCCCCCCCCCCCCCCCCCCCCCCCCCCCCCCCCCCCCAAAAAAAAAAAAAAAAAAAGAGAAAAGAAAAGGAAATCAGACCCCAAGCGTGTAGACCGTGGAATTAAGATATTATGGCTGTAATATTGGAGTCTTTTGTTGGCTATGACAAGAAGATTTTAGGGCTGTAATATTTGAGGCTTTTGTTGACCATGAAAACGACATATTATGACTGTAGTATCGTAGTAGATATTCTGTACTGTTTATGGTCTTTTTTTTAGTTATTTGAAGTTCAAAACTCCGACGGAGAAAACAATATTCAAAGGGTGTCTGTTCTTATTAAGGCTACATTATGAGTACAGTTTGTATGATTGATCTTGTCGGTAAGGCTCATGGCATGCACCTTCTATACCCGACCATAAGCTGGTTATCCTCAAGAGCTGTCGTCCTTTCGCCTCGAGGGGTCTGGGGCTGTACCAGAGCTCTAAAGGACAAGGCCAGGTTGTGGTGGCATGATTGGTTCTACCCGTGTTTTTGTGGGTTTTCTATAATTAAATATCGCCTAGTAGTTTTGTAAGCAATGTTGAAACGGTTTGGGGATCTTCCGGTGTTGATTCAATCTTCCAGTTTTTTTTTTTTTTTTTTTTTTTTTTTTTTTTTTTTTTTCACTTATCTCGATGGTTTTGACCGGTTTAGTTCTGAAAGCAAAGAAAAAAAATTAGTTTCGCCAGGTTCCTTGTTTTGATACGTGAACTAAATTGATATAATCAATCCTCCGGAATCTATTCGTATCAGTATTCGAAGAACAAGTTGGGGGTTTCCATCGTGGTAAAGAAAAAAGTTCCATTCCACCTATCTTCTTCTATGGTTATCAATTTTGTCAGACTCCTCGATTTGCCAATTTAATGAATGTCACTAATATATCTAAGCCAACGGCTGAGTATCCTTGCAGTCTCACCCATACGTCCCTGATAAAACAGCAATTATCCAACTTTTATATTCAAGCACGAACATAATCGAAAGAAACGGATCAAGTAAATTCCAAGAAAGGCATAGTCCGAATCATAAAGTATCGCATCGGAGTAGTAAACTTTTTGAATACATCATACTTCACCTTTGTCTTCATAACACAGACTTAGATTAATAAACCATAAATAGCGGACAATATATATATATATATATATATATATATATATAATATACAACAACATTCCTTCATTCCCGCAGGACTTTTCTCAGTCAATTTCATCCAATCTTGTGGTTTCTTCGTATTTGAGATCCAACTCTTCATGTTCTGCTACATATTTTGCCATTCCCGACTGGAAATGGTAGTTGAGACTACCATGATGAGATTTATATAAATCTTAATAAGTTATATGTCTAAGCTACCATCAGTATATAAAGCATGTATGATAATAAACATAACATGTATACATGACTCGACCATACACTTACAAGAAAAAATTTTAGAGTATTCATACTTCATCCTTAAAAGACTAAATAACCTTTCTAAGATCCTTAAAAACACTTGTTTGGATGTTGATATGAGATGAGAAATTTGTGAATAGTAGTGAAATAGTTTGTGAATAATTTGAGTTAACATGTTTTATGAGATTTTTGAAAATGAGAGAGAGAAAGTTGAATAAAAATATTATAATCTTAAAATATTGTTAAAATATAATTTTTATTTTGGAATTTGAGAAAGTTGGATTGTTGTTTTATGTGTTTTGTTTGGAAGTTTGAAAATGTTATAATGATTAGGTAATGACTAGATAAAAAAGTTGAAGATTTGAAATTAAAATTTTTTTATATTTATAGTGTTTGGATGTTGAGATGAGATGATGAGATGACATGAAACCATCTTGCAATCCAAATGGGCTGAGTGCTCCTTAAAGTTTTTCCATCTTCATATCCTCCATTATTTTCTTACCAAACGTAATAAGCTTTCACCAATATTAGTCCCGTGCACTGCTTGCATCACCATCAATATTAACTCGATACAAGCCTAGAACACATCTTAAATCCATCATTCTATTGTAAACTGGCTACCCAAAAATCCCATAACACAAAGGCACGCACTCTAATCATTTACCACTTGAGACCAACACAGATACATCATACAACCAATGCTCATGCATAACACACCTAACATACTCAATCTATCCAGTTATTGAGTCAAATTGTCCTCATGAAATTCCCATCCATAATTTATTGGATAAAGCAAAGCTAACAAACCCTTCATAACAAGATTTTTCCAATTTCATCTTTCTTTTCAAATATGAAAAGTACTGTAGCAAGTCTAAATGTCATTTTTTATTATATTTCGGCTTCCTCTCTCTCCAGTGGCTCTTCTTCTTTCTCTCCCGTGGCTCTTCTTCCCTCTTTCTCCTGCGGCTCTTCTTCTTCCCTTTTCACTTCCTTCTCGCCAGCACGACAACCAATAACATGGTAAAATTCAAAAAGTATTGTAGCAAGTCTAAATGTCATTTTTTATTATATTTCGTCTCTCTCTCTCCCACGGCTCTTTTTCTTTCTCTCTCGTGGCTCTTCTTCCCTCTTTCTCTCCCGCGTCTCTTCTTTCTCTTCTTCTTCCCTCTTTCCCTCCCGCGACTCTTCTTCTTCCCTTTTCACTTCCTTCTCTCCAACATGGCATCGCGGCTCAAAATGCTTCCCTCTTTCTCTCCCATGACTATTCTCTCCAGCACAGCACCGCGACAGCTTCTCTCCAGCACGACAACCAATAACATGGTAAATTTGGGTTTTATTTTGTTTTCATTTTGTTTTCAATTTCTAGTTTTGATTATTACATATGTTAAATCGCGCCTCTGTTTGCTTTTTTAGTTTCATTTCTCTTTTTTCAATTTCCATTACATATGTTAAACCCTAGATTACAACTAAAGGGTCCATGTTCAATCGTCGATGGTGTAGCCTGTTTCACGGTTGAAGACAATAGCTGGTTTAGGAGGATGGTATAAATGAATAGATTACTGTTTTATATTGTTTGAAATAGACTTGTGCATGAACTTTTCGATCTGAAAGGACAAATAATATGAAAGGTTAGAGATATGATCAAGTAGATTGTTCATATTTCAAATGAAGTATATGGAGGGGACCATAAAATTATCATTTGCAGCTTTCAACTAGTATAGTCGGCCTATACATTCTAGTGATGCTTCATCTATAAGAGGAGGCATTAATGCTCTATTATTGTTGGGCCTAATCATCATTACAACAATCAAGATCTTCACTAAATTATAAATCAACCACAATAAAACCAAAATTTATCATTATGGTTTGAGTTTAAACCCTTTATGGCACTAGAAGAAGTTTTAGAATCAAATTTGAAATATGTTACAATTTAAGAAAAGGCAATGGGAATTGGAAAGCTTGTTGAGCTTGAGAGTAGCTTGCAAAGCAAACCAATCCTATGTAGTGTGCTTGAGCTTGATTCATTTGTCTAAACAAATGAGATGAGCAATTGACCAAGCTTTGATCAAACCACCCGTGGGCAGTTTATACCCTAAGTTGCTACTCAAGATAGAGATAAAAACCACTACTAGTGATATGGTTGATTAGGCCCAAAGAATAATGCAGTAGTTATAGCACAACTTTAGAGTGTCGATTCCACAAAGAGACAAATTAAAAGAATAGTAGAAAAAATAAATAAAATAAAGAAAAATATTAAGTAATCAATGGAGAACAAAGATTAATTTTAAATGCAAATTAAAATGAAGCAAAGTGATTAACGGAAAAAGTACTCAAATTTTGATGAACAGTAAAGCGTCAGGAATCTCTTGCACAAATCCGATATTTTAATTATTCTTAATTCATTGAATAACTCAATTGAAAACTCAATTCCCAAACTTTCCAATCGGAAGGTATAGATTAATAAACCAAATGAAACCATTTGAAAAATCATTCATCACTTTTAAAATACATAAATTATTATCACTATTGAGAAAATCTAACGACGACAATATACTCAGGGAGCAATATTGTAGCAAATAATTAAATCAATATAGATAAATAATTGATCCAAACATAATCAAAGTGCTAATCCATTCAATAGAAAAAGCATGACTGAATCCATAAACAGAGTAAATTCTATGATTATTTGGAGAAGGAAACATCAACAATAAATTGAGAATGATAAAATAAAAGAGTTTTTGTAATTGAAAATTAAATAGATAAATTAAAAATACCATCTAATGTGCAAGTTCATCCCTACCCCTACTTGAGAATTTAGCTACCCATAAATATAATGGACAACAAAAATCTCAAGAGAAAAATAAAGCAAATGGCGGCCATGGAAATTAATTTCGTCTTTTCATTCTTCAGTATTGAGCCGTTTTCCCTCTTTTCAACTCCCAGTTTCAAGTTAATGATATGCTTATATAGGGGAGGAAAGAAAAACTAATGTCTTCATATATTCCTGCATAAAAAATGCTTAAATTTTAGGACTCATCTTGGCAGTCATATATGTGCTTCAAGAATTCGAATTTAGAAATCCTTATTATAGAAAAATTTGTAACCCTTTAAGATAAATTTCCAACACATCAAGAATTGCATCAATCCGATATTTGAGTGGAAAGTTACAATCAAAATACTAAAGCATATCTAGGCTATCACCTAGCACGTTTTGGACTTTGACTTTTTATCTTGATTCGAATTACTCTCAAACCCCATCATTATCCTTATTGAAGAGTCTTACACTTGTTGAAAATTCCTAGGTTGATCCAATGTCTTGCCCACTTGATAGTCATTTGAATTTGACTGGGTTTTGACTTGCTCTTTTATAGACTCAGAAATTAAATATAAAAATTTGCTTAGAAGTATTTCAAAGAAAATAGAAACTCAATTCAAGAATACACATTAATTCCTATAATTCCTATTCATATTTTAGCATTTTAGTCCAATAATAGGGTATTTAGAGTGCACTTTCGTACACTCATCACACCCCTAACTTGCTTATTGCTAGTCCCTAGCAATTTCTATGTAAAGGAGATGAAAGCGACTAAAGAAAATAATAAAATAGCTCATTAATTCACATATCCATCTTACCACAAGCCTTGACACATGCAATCTAAGGAATCCAATAACTCATCAGGATCAATTCACCTGGTAGCAATTCATAGAGTGTGTGTGTATTCTCCAAGCCATTACCATCTTACCACAAGCCTTGACACATGCAATATCAAGAACGCCTCAAGCAAAAAATTCAACTCCATTACTCACGGATATAATAGTGTTTTGTGTAAGGGCTCTCTCTATGGAGTTGAGAAGTGGTGTACATACAATCACATAGAGATTTAGGTTATTATGAACAAGCAACAAATAAGCATCGATCTTATGATAGAAACCTAACATATGAGAATTCAACCATTCTTTCCACACGCTTACTTGGGATCAGAAAACAAAAGGTTGTAATGTGGCTTAGATTAGACTATATGACAAGAAAAGGAAAAGGATTAAAAAAAATCCAAGTACATACCTAAGGAATCTTATTAAACATCTCAATTAAATCACATTTCTCACTTGATGTACTCGTTAACCTTTCAAATCATCGAACTATGCCTCTTTTTCTTTTTCATTTTCTTTTTTTTTTCATCATTTTTTTTATAATTTGGTGAAGAATTATATGCCCCCTGGTATTTTGCTATTTCTACCCAGCCTTGGTATTTTTGTCTTTGAAGCTCACTCGAACACCTTGTAATTTATGTTCTTCCACTCTCTTTCTCTCTCTCTCTCTTTTTGTATTCCTTGTAAAAATGAATAATCTCACATCTAGTACACACTTGGAAGTAACAAGGGTAGGAAAATCAGTGTATACGTTATACTCCAAGGTGGAGAGGTATGGATAATGTAGGTATATGAAGAAAAAAAGACTATATGTGTTTATTGGCTCAAAGTTGGCTACTAGGGGTCTATGATGGAAAGGGTTAGCTTGAAAGGCTCAAACGTTGATCCTAAGTTGACCTTCGTCATATCCCAAGTATATCCACCATCTTACCACAAACCATGTAATGATATTCTCAAAAGAAATGCCCAATTCAACATATTAATGAACGCTTATCATAATTTACTGCATTTGTAGGCTCTCAATTCTCTCCAAAACTCACATGAATACTTAAGTAAAAGAGTTCTCTAGTTACATGTATCAAACCACCATCTTACCATAAAACTTGGATGAGTGCATTAGGGATTATGTGAATGCTTTAGCCAAAAAAATGATTATGATGGGTTTGGTGAATTCACGAAGATTGCTATGAATGAGAATGAGTACATATGTGAAAAGGATGCACGTGTGATGCAATTTTTTTTTTTTTTTAAATTGACACATGAAAATATGCCATAAAGTTCCAACAAACATTTTAAATACTGAATTTGCATCACCATCCCCCAACTTAAATGAAACATTGTCTTCAATGTTTAAGACTCAAAATTGAATGAGGAGTAGCTAAAAATGGTAAAATATACCTGATGAGTGACGTGGATAAATCACCAAAGATGGTAACCTGAAATGACAAAATGAAACTAACATGCAAAAAAAAAAAAAAAAAAAAAACAATAGTAAACAAAAAGGAAAAGAAAGAAAATAAGAAAAAACAAAAATAAAACAAAACAAACAAAACAAATATAAAAAAAACATACATGCGTGGTGTGGTCAAGGTTAATAGGTCGGATCCACAAGTAGAATGTCTTTCACTTCTGGAACTTGCCTATCAATTAATACTTTAAGGCAATTAATACTTTAAGGCATTGACTATTTATTTTAAAGATCCGACCATCGTTAGGATCTTCTATTTCTACCGCCCCATTTGTAAAAACATTCTTCACTACAACAGGGCCGGTCCACCTAGACCGAAGTTTTCCTGGGTGCTTATGGAGTCTAGAATCATATAAGAACACTCGATCATTAAGCTTAAACGTCTTCCTACCAATATTTTTATCATGAAACGCTTTTGTTTTAGCTTTATAGATTTTAGAGTTCTCATAAACATCATATCTCAACTCCTCCAACTTGGTCAACTGAAATTTCCTAAGCTTACCAGCATTCAATTTCGAAAAAATACTAACAGGAAAAGTGTCACCTCGGCCAAGAAATGCATGCTTAAGATCTGAGGGTAGTGGCTTCAATTCCAATTTGGGACTATCCACGCTTGAAGGAATTTGCTTTCACTTGTCTTAGACAGCTCCTGAAATTTCGGTTGCCAAATATGTGGGCCATAATCCTGAAGT
Source organism: Juglans microcarpa x Juglans regia (assembly GCF_004785595.1). Classification (NCBI taxonomy): domain Eukaryota; kingdom Viridiplantae; phylum Streptophyta; class Magnoliopsida; order Fagales; family Juglandaceae; genus Juglans; species Juglans microcarpa x Juglans regia. Next base: position 2,489,428 of record NC_054605.1, read on the forward strand.
TCATAAAAAATATACAAACATCAACAACATCAGACGAATGATTCATAGTATCAAACTTATAATTAACAATAAAATATTCAAGGGAATCAATATCATGAGTTGTGTGAACTCCCTTGTCTATGAGTGTGTCAATCATGTACGTTTGATGGCACTCGTCATCCTCTATTGACTGTTTTTCAATATGAAAAATATTCACCACAAGAGTCATATTCCCAAAAGAGAGCTTTATTAAATCATTCCTGCAATTAATAAGAGCATTAACAGTAGCGAGGAAATGTCTACCTAAAATTAAGGGAATTTTAGAATTAAAGTCAACAGCAGAACTAGTATCAAGGAATAAGAAATCAACAGGATAGTAAAACTTGTCAATTTGGATCAAAACATCATCAACTATTCCTCTCGATTTCTTAGCTGAATGGTCAACCAATTGAAACACAACAAAAGTGAGCTTAATTTCACCCAAACCATGCCGCAAATAAATGGAATAAGGCATCAAATTTACACTAGCTCTTAAATCTAGCAACGCTTGCCCAAACTCATGATTCCCAATATTACATGCAATGGTTGGAAGGATCAGGAGGAATTCGTTGCTCAATTAGAGCACCAACTTGCTCTATCAGGAATGATATCTTCTTAACATGGTGCTTCCTCTTAACTGTACATAAATCTTTGAGAACTTTTGCATAAGTAGGAACTTGTTTAATAACATGCAAAAGAGGAAGATTGATCTTTACCTGCCCGAGGTTCTCCAAGATTTCATTGCTAGAATCTAAAGTTCGAATACTAGATTTTAAAGCTTGAGGAAATGTCACCTTAACTGGGCTCTTAATTACCTTGGCTTTCTTGGGCAACTCAGCACTATCATTGCTTTGTTTCTCTTCAACATCCTCTGGCTTATCAGTTGTTGAGATGTGTAAGGACTTACCACTTTGTGTCACAATGACATTGACCTCCTTCAAATTTCCTTGAGCCATATGTTGACCTTGGGGTGTGGATTGAGTTTGAGAAGGGAACTTGCCACGCTCATTCACACTCAAAGAGCTCATCAACTTGGATACATGACTTTTTATCTCCTTATTTTCTTCAATAACCTACATAATCAAAGATTCAAACTTTTGATTAGTTTTACTATGTGCCTTAATAAAAGTATGTAAAGTATCTTTTAAGGGGTTTCGAAAAGAAGATGATGCATGATACGGTGTAGGATAAGCTCTAAAGGGTTATGCAGGTGGCTGATTTTCAGACTTCTAGCTAAAATTGGAGTGATTGGGCTACCTCGGATTATAGGTATCAGAGAAAGGTGTAAAAGGCTTCTTGTACATACCTAAGGCATCATATTGTTCCTCATACATCTCTCATCTCAGTAAGTGTGGGACACTCTTGGGCAAGACGATCTACCCCGTCACACACAAAACATGGTTCAAAAGATTTCACATGATTAGCTAAGTGTGTGGGCTTTAAGTCCTTGGTCTTTAACACATCTAGCTCCCTAGTGAGTATTTCAACCTTAGCCTTTAGGTTATCCTCTTCCATGAGATAGTAAATTCCACCACCATTTGGGTTTCTTGCAGGTCGTGACCTATTTGTGCTATCAGTAGCATTAAGTCCAGTCCAAGTGTGAGCTTTTTCAACAACTTCATTGATGTATTCTATGGTCTCATCAAGATCTTTCTGTAAAAACTCACCATTACCCATCATCTCCACAAATTGGCACTCTAGGTGTAAGTCTCTCATAAAAATAGCTCATTAGGCGCCAATTCTCATATCCATGGTGAGGACACATACTCAACAACTCCTTAAATCTCTCTCCGAGATTGATACAAAGTCTCACTGTCATTTTGTGCAAAGGTGGAGATTTGTCTTTTTAAAGCGTTAGTCTTATATTGGGAAAAATATTTATTAAAGAAGACCTGAGTCATCTCATTTCATGACTCAATAGATTGTGGTCTCAACGAGTATAGCCAACTCTTAGCTCTATCCTTCAAAGAGAAAGGAAAAAACTTAAGTCTCACAATGTCATTAGTTGCATTTTAACTATGAAAAGTCGCAACTACTTCCTCAAACTCCCTAATGTGCATATATGGATTTTCATTTTTCAAGCCATGAAAAGTAGGGAGTAACTGTATCATCCCTATTTTAAAATCCAGTTGGCGAGTATTACTGGGTTGATCTTCGTATTCACTCATTTCTTTGAGAATAGATGGATTTTCAAATGAAGAATTTAAAAAAACTTGATTCTGACTCTAGCATAGGCCTACAAGCAAATCTACTCAAGGCGTCTCTACAAGCAAATCTGTGCATGCAAGGTAAAAAAAAAATACGAAAAAAATAAAACTACTATAAAACGAAAGAAGAAAAAAAAATTAATGCAGCAAGCTAAAAGATGGAACGGAGTTACCGCCTTTACAAACTGCTGAAAAAAAACTATTTAGCAATTCTACCACCGTCTACCCGGCAATGGCGCCAAAATTTGATTATGCCTAAAGAATAACGCAGTAGTTGTAGCACAACTTTTGGGTTGTCGATTCCACTGAGAGACAAATTAAAAGAATAGCAGAAGACACAAATAAAATAAAGAAAAAAAATTAAATGATTAATAGAGAACAAAGATTAATTTGAAATGCAAATTAAAGTGAAGCAAAGTGACTAATGGAAAAAATACTCAAATTTGATGAACAGTAAAGCGTCGGGAATCCCTTGCACAAATCCGGTGTTTAATTATTCTTAATTCATTGAATAACTCAATTGGAAACTCAATTCTCAAAATTTCCAATCGGAAAATATATATTTATAAACCAAAATTAAACCAAATGTAACTCTTTGAAAAATCATTCACCACTTTTAAAATACATAAATTATTATCACTATTGAGAAAATCTAACGACGACAATATACTCAGGGAGCGATATTGCAGCAAATAATTAAATCAATATAGATAAATAATTGATCCAAACATAATCAAAGAGCTAATCCATTCAATAGAAAAAGCATGATTGAATCCATAAACAGAGTAAATTCTATGATTATTCAGAGAATGAAACATAACAATAAATTGAGAATGATAAAACAAAAGAGTTTTAGTAATTAAAAATCAAATACATAAATTAAAAATATCATCTAATGTGCAAGTTCATCCCTAACCCTACTTGAGAATTTAGTTACCCATAAATATAATGGACTACAAAAATCTCAAGAGAAAAATAAAGCAAATGATGGTCATGGAAATTAATTTCCACTCTTCATTCTTCAGTACTGAGCCGTCTTTCCTCTTTCCAACTCCCAATTTCGTGCGAATGATATGCTTATATATGGTAGGAAAGAAACCCACACTAATGTCTTCATATTCTTGTATAAAACATTGCCTAAATTTTTGGACTCATCATGACAACCTCGTACGTGTTTCGGGAGTTCAAATTTAGAAATCCTTATTAGAGATAAATTTGTAATTCTTTAAGATAAATTTCCAACGCATCAAGGCTATCTCCTAGCACGTTTTGGACTCCGACTTTTTCTCTTGATCCGAATTACTCTTGAACCCCAACATTATCCTTATTTGAAGAGTTCTACACTCGTTGAAAAATCTTAAGTTATTCCAACGTCATGCCCACTTGAAAGTCCTTTGAATTTGACTGGACTTTGACTTGCTCTTTTATAGAACCTAAAATTAAACATAAAAATCTGTTTACGAGTATCCCAAAGGAAATAGAAACTCAATCCAAGAATACACATTAATTCCTATAATTTCTTTTCATATTTTAACATTTTAGTCCAATAATAGGGTATTTAGAGTACACTTTCGTACACTCATTACTCTTCAGGTTAGACAGTCGAGGAAAAGAAAGAAAATAACTTTCTTCACTACAATTTATCAAATCTGAATAATAATCAAATTAAAGCCTTAAGCACACTCTTATACCAAAGAAACCCAAGAAAAAACTAAATTCCAATACTTTTAAAGTAGCATGAATGGTACCACTACAGTGTGTGAAAAGTCACCATACAACTTCTAAAAAAAAAAAAACCTCTAATCTTGGCCATTCTAAGGGTACCATTTTGCCTTCTTTTCTTAATTCTTTCCTTTTAGATTTTGTCTTTGTTTTTTTTTTTTTTTAAATCCGTCTTTGTTTTAGATTCTGTCTTTGCCCTATATATTTGTTTTGCATCTTTCATGATCATTAGGTTTTAATTTTTTTTTTCCAGTTCACCCCTTTTATCAATTGTCTTATAATTAACCATTCACATGTAGGAAATCTTATCAATGTTTCTATCTATTGCTTATTTGCTAAGGGGCATTTTCATAAACATATTGTTGTTGGATGAAATATATTTTTCACATAATTGCATGCAGTGATCAAATTGTGGGTTATGAGAACATGATATTTTGATGATAAACCGATCTGCTTGTATATTTGGTGAGTATGAAATTATAGCTTTTGAGAATCTAAGACAAGTATAACTTACTATTGTAGAGTGATGGTTTGCATGCTTTAAGAGATGTAAGAGATGGATTGTATGCTTCAAGAGATGTAACAGATTGATTGTGTATTGAGCATATTGGAATTATGAGTCTAGTTCCTGATTTTCTACAATTATACTTGAATCAAGAATGGACACCACATTTGATGAAAATCCATTCTTTACCACTCTATTGAAAAGTGGTGAACAAAGTATCTCCAGTACCCTAATGACTAGTAGCCACGATAATGTTGGATTTGAAGCAACACAATTGGAAGGTGAAAAAAGGCCACCTAGTAAGGAAACACAACGAGGTATGTCTTTCAACGTAAAGAAGGACAATCTCCTCGTGTCGGCTTGGCTCAATATTAGCATGAATTCTTTACGGGGGACGAACAAAAAATATTCACAAATGTCAGAGAGAATTTGCGATTATTACAATGAGTATAAAAAACCTAGCATGACAAATCATTTTGGGGGTTATTGACCAATCCATGGTCGGTGAGCCAAAAATTTAGAAATAAGTTTTGTGTTGCTGTGGTCAAAGTAGAATCATTGCATCCAAGTGGTGCGACATAGCTGGACAAGGTGCACTAACTACATTTCATTCTAAATTTTCTTGTTGAAATTCTATTCACACATTCTTGTTACATTTGCATATTTAGATGGAAAGAGCCAAAATCATGTATAGAGAGACTGAGAAGGCCACATACAACAGAATATTGCTAGTGTCTATTGAGATACCAACTAAAATGGCAGCAACATATGTCCATGTTGTCAACGAGAAGGAAACCACATGGAAAACACCCTGCTATTGCGGAGTCGACTCCACCAGTAGATGACACGATAGATGACAACATAGAGGTAATTTCTGAGAGACCTCCTAGCAAAAAGGTTGAGAAAGAAAGAGGAAGGCTGGAGAAGCTTCCGATGCTGAACTTGCTAAGGCCTTAAGTGATATGAGAAATGACAGAGCCATATACACTTTTGAGAGAAGACAAGAGATCAGCAATAGTATTTATGATAAGACTGAATTACTAGTGGAGAAAATAGGAAGAATGATATGCAGAAAAGAAAGATTGATATGGAGAGAATGAAATTAGATCTTGCTGGCATGAATGGAATGCAGCAAGAGTATTTCTTGAATCTTCAGAAAGAGATTTTCGAGAAATCACGGAAGCAATTTTCATCTACATCTCCGTCTCCATCTCAATCTTTTCATTTTGAAAATGTGTAGCCATCTTAGACTCAACCTATTCTTATCCACTTAATATTGTAATTAAATAGTTTACAATTGGTTTTAGTAGCTAGGCAGCCACGTGGTTGGGCAGCAACTATTGCCTATGCTATTTTGTGGTTTTTTGTTATTTTGGGTTGTTGGATTGTACATATATTGGCCTTTGTTCTGTTGGGTTGTTATTTTGGGTAGCAACTATTGCCACATGTAGGGCTGTGGGGCTGTTATTTTGTTATATGCTTGTGATCATGTGATTTTCTCATATGTTATTTTGTTATATTTTGAGATTATTATATTATAGATATGAGATTTTTATGGATTGTATACATGGGATTTTTATTTACATATGAGATAATGCACAAATATGTACATATGAGATTATTATATTATAGATTGTTGGATTGTGAAAATGAAAATGAATATGATTGTTAGAGGTTATTGAAGATTATGAAAATAAAATAAAAAATTAATTAAAAAATAAAAATTAATTAAAGAAATATGAATAATAAAAAATAATAATATTTTTTTATTATAGAGAATGTGATGGCTAATCCAATATTTTTAGAATTAAGTGATTAGTTAAAAGTTAAAAAATTACATATTCTTCAAATTTTGAAGATTAGAACGACCAATCCAATGCTAATGCTTTTAGGACATAGAGAAAGAAAATATACCACAATTTGAAGGGATGTTGTGCAGTGGCTCACAGTATGGCACACGATTTTATAGTGGTTTGTTTGGCTACTTGAGGGTGGTTCTCGCACAAGGCATGGTGATTTACGATGGAGTATGGCTGAGCTATGGTAGGTCGAGGCTTGCATGGCTTTCACTTGGTTACTTCATGGTATTGGGTTTTTAGCCGCAACAGCTGGACCTCGCGATTGGGGAGAAAGCAACGTGCTTCTCTGCTTTTGGTTGTTGTTGGGCTTACCATGAGAAGGAGCTAGAAGCCGGTGGCTTGGCCTGGGAGGAGGCTCACAATGGTGGTAGTTTTCAATGGTGGTTTGTTACGGATGGAGATGGGTGCTGAAGTGATTGTGAGTGTAAGATGAATGAGAAGCTGATGTGTGGAGAAATGAAAGGGTGAAGATGGTAATTTAGTTAGTTATGGATTTAATGATACGTTGCCGTTTCCACTAATTAGAGTGTTGTCGTTTTGTGTCATTTTGTATATAAGTAAGAGATAATAACTGGAACAGTGCCATTTGAACAGGAAATAAATACAAAATTGTAATTAGGAAGTGACGTTGCTTTTGGTGTGATGTGTTGAATTGTTGTAATTGTATACAGAACGTTGTCCTTTTAATACATATTAATACACATGGATGAGGAAGCTTTGATATGTTTCCAAGAGGCAAGTGAAGTTGGAGCCTTTCATTCTTGGGAAGAGTTTACTCAAGCTGTGCAAGTCAGATTTGGGTTATCGGCATATAATGATCCAATGGAAGCTTTTACAAGACTCAAGCAAGTTAGTTCTTTAATGCTTATAAGACTGACTTTGAACTACTATCTAATAGAATTAATGGCATTTCTAAGAAAAACAAGCTGAGTTGTTTTTTGATTGGCTTAAGAGATAAAGTGAGATTACCAGTGAGGTTGTTGAATCCCAATTCCTTAAATGCTGCTTTTGGATTATCCAAAATTCAAGATTGATATATTTAGAGTACAAGAAGGTCATGGAGAAATAATTCTGCATATTCTCATTAGCATAATTCTGAGTGGGGAATGTCTAAAAGTGTACATCCTGGATCAATTTTGGGTACATCTAAAACTTAGCATACTATGAAGTTACCTTGTGAAAAGGTATCTGAGGCCCAAATGCAAGAACGAAGGAAGAAATGGCTATGTTATTTTTGTGATGATAAGTGGCATCAAGGTAATAGATGTGTGAAACCAAAATTGTATTTGTTGGAGGGCATGGACGTTTTTTGAAACTACAGTGGTGAATCTAGAATAGACCAAGAACCAGTGATTGATAATGTACATGATGAAGTTAAGGAATGTAGGAACATTGCCTTAATTTCCTTGCAGGTCATTGTTTAGACTCCAAACCCTAAGACAATGAGGGCAGTGGGTCAAATTAATAAGAAGAAAGTTGGTATTTTGATCAACACTGACAATGCTCATAATTTTGTGGATACTGCAATGGTGGCTAGATGTAATTTTCCTGTGAAGATGGAACACCCTATTCAAGTGAGGGTTGCCAATGGTGAAGTGTTGAGTAGTAAGGGCAAGTCTACATCAGTAGGAGTACATATGTAGGGTTGTGATAAAGTGTGAAGTGTTGGTTTTTTCACACTGACTTTGGGGAGTTGTGATGCAATGCTTGGGTTATAATGGCTTTTGTCATTAGGGCCTGTACTTTGGAACTTTGTGGATTAAAAAATGGACTTTTCTTATAGTGGAATGACTGTTTGTCTCAAGAGCCTTAAATCTCCTACTGTTGACTTGATTGATGATAAGGAGATCTCTTGTATTTCTAAAGTGGGGTATAAAGGGTTGTGGTTGCAGCTATTGTCTACTAAAAACAGTCTGTCTGAGCCTAATACTTGTGTTGAAGTTTCTGAGTTATTACAAAAGTACAGTAAGGTTTTTGATGAAACTTGTGGCTTACCTCCCCAAAGGTCTCGAGATCATTAAATACTTCTGAAGAATGAGTCCCTACTAGTCAATGTAAGGCCATATCGATATCCTTATTATAAAAAAACAGAAATTGAGAAGATTGTTAGTGAATTACTAAACTCAGGTGTGATTAGATCAAATCAGTCCCTGTTTTCTTGTCTTGTTTTGTTAGTAAGGAAGTCTAATGGGTCATGGCGGATCTGTATTGATTATAGAGTATTGAATGAGGCTACCATTAAAGACAAATACCTCATACTTGCAGTAGATGAGTTGCTAGATGAGTTTTTTAGCTCCACTATTTTCTTCTCCAAGTTGAATTTGAGATAAGGTTATCATCAAATTCGCATGAGATATGATAACATTCATAAAAAAACATTTAGAGCACATGAGAGACATTATGGGCTCCTTGTCATGCCATTTGAACTCACTAATGTTCCATCAACATTTCAAGCCCTCATGAATGATGTGTTCAAGCAATTTTTGAGACAATTTATAATAGTGTTTTTTTATGATATCCTTGCTCATACCAAGGACCTGCAAGCTCATTTATTGCATCAAGCCACTGTCTTGGAAATAGTGGAGAATAATCATTTGTTTACAAAGAAATCAAAGTGTCATTTTGTATGTGCTTAGATCGAGTACTTGGGACACTTAATTTCTAAGGATGGGGTGAGGATCCAAAGAAATTGGATTCTCTGGTAAGCTGGCCAGTTTCTAAAAATGTTAACTCTTTAAGAGGATTTTTTAGGACTGACGGGCTATTATATGAAGTTTATTAGAGGCTATGATCAGATAGCTTCTCCTTTGACAACTTTGTTAAGAAATGATGCATTTTAGTGGTCTTCAGCAGCAGCAGCATATTCCTTTGCTAGATTTATCCAATGTTGTCTTTGCCAGACTTTACAAAGAAATTTGTTATAGAATGTGATGCTTGTGGGGTTGGAGTGGGAAATGACTTGATGCAGAATCAAAAACCACTGGCCTTTCTCAGTGAAGCTCTTAAGGTTAAGAACTTGTTGCTCTCTATATAAAAATAAATTATTAGTCTTGTTTATAGTTGTTAAAAAGTGGAGACTTTACCTGCTTGGGAGTGCATTTGTCATTAGAAGAAACAATTGAAATATCTGTTGGAGTAGAAGATTGGTACAACAGCTCAACAGAAGTGGATCTCGAAGTTGTTGGGTTATGAATTTTCTATTGAGTACAAAAAAGGAGCTGAGAACAAAGTGGCAGGTGCTCTGTCACGGAGGAACATTTTAGATGATTCTATGTTGCTTACTGCTATATCATTTCCTACTCCAACCTAGTTGGAAAAGTTGAAGGCTTGTCTTGAAGATCAGATGGCACAACAACAGTTTAGCTTGTTGCAAAATGGCTCACCCTTTACTTCTTCCTTTACCCTTAAACATGATCTTTTATTTAAGAAGGGAAGAATCTATATTCTAGACTACCCTAAATTAAAAGTGAAGATTTTTCATTTTATCCATGCTAATCCATCTACAGGCCACTCTGGGTTTCATAAATCCTTTCAACGTGCTAGAAGTGACTTTTACTGGCCATGGTTGAAAAGTGAAGTAAAAAAGTATACTAGAGAATGTAAGGTCTGTCAAAGGAATAAAGTGGAGAATGTAAATCTTGCTAGCTTAATACAACCCTTACCTGTGTCTCAAATTTTTTGGATAGATTTGTCTATAGATTTTGTAGAATGATTATTTGTTTCAAAGGGCTATTTTGTTATCATGGTGATTGTTGATAGATTGTCTAAATACTCTCACTTTATGGCGTTGAAGAATCCCTTTACAGCTGCAAAGGTGGCCTATTTATTTTTTGATAATATGTTCAAGTTGCATGGTATGCCTGAGAACATAGTTTCTGGTTGTGGTTCTACCTTTACAAATTTATTTTGGAAAGAGCTATTCAAGTTATAAGGGGTAAATCTTTCTTACTCTTCTGCTTATCACCCCCAAAGTAATAGGCAGACTATCATCAAATCTATAAGCCAAGGTTGTGGTTCGAATGGTTGACATTGGCTGAGTGGTGGCATAATACTAGTTCTCACACTTCTACCAAGTTAACACCCTATGAGGCAGTGTATGGCAAACCCCCTACAAGGTTACATAATTATATACTAGGTTTGACATCTAATCAGGCAGTGGAGGAATTATTGAAGACCAGAGATTAGATTTTGACCACCTTAAAACAGAACCTATTAGCAGCTTAGGAGAGAATTAAGTCTCAATTTGATAAGAAGAGGATTGAGAGGGAATTTTTGGTTGGAGATTATCTTAGGCTTCAGCCTTACAGACAACATTCATTGGTTGCTAGGCGTAATTTCAAGCTTTCTCCAAGGTTCTTTGGACCATTTCAGATCACACATAGGATTGGTCAGGTTGCTTATAGACTTGATCTTCCCCCGCATGCTTCACTTCATCATGTATTTCATGTTTCTTGCTTAAAAAAGAAAGTGGGGCAGCATATTTCACCTCTTTCCACACTACCACCAGTTGATCTGCAAGGCGAGCTGACACTAGAGTTAGAATGTATTTTACAGCATAGAAGCAAGAAGGTTCACAATAGAGCTGTTGTGAAAATTTTAGTGCAGTGGAAGGGAGCTAGAATTGATGATGCCACTTGGAAATCCTACTGGGAGCTTCGTAATAAATTTCCTCACCTTGTGGGTAAGGTGCTTTGAAAGGGAGGCGAATATTACGGGTTGAGATGGGAGTTGGAGTGGATGTGAATGGCAGAAGAGTGCGAAGTTGATGTGCGAAGGAATGAATTGGGGAAGATGATAGTTTAGTTAGTTGGGGATTTAATGACACGTCGTTTTCATTAAATAGAGTGTTGTCGTTTTGTATGTAAGCTAGAGGTAATAAGTGAAATGGTGCCGTTTGACAGGAAATAAATATAGAATTGTAATTAGGAAGTGATGTCATTTTTGGTGTCATACGTCGAATTGTTGTAATTGTATATAGAACGTTGTCATTTAAATACATATAAATATACCATGACCTGAGAAGGAGGCCAACTTTGGAATTCATACAACTCATTTTCCTCTCTTCTCTCTCTAGTTCTTGCTCTTCTTGGATGGTGACTACCTCGAAACAGTCATTAGTAGAAGGGCCCATTACATGGCTTCAAGTTGTGGAAAGAGGGGCTCTGGCTTAGAGCATCTCCGTGGTGGCTCACGGTTGGGCAAGGGCTACAAGGAGGAGGGGAGACAATTGTGTGTGTGAGAGAGAGAGACTCACGGTGGAGAGAGACCTCTGGTGAGAGACCAAGGTAAAGAAAAGCAGGGAAGTGGAGGCATATCTACACGGTCTCGTGATCGGTCAGCAACGACGGAGAGAAGAAAATCTCACCGTATGGAACTTGGGTGATTCTCGGCATGATGAGTGACAAGAGGCTGGCGTGATTGTGGAACACGGTGGCAGATCTAGGCGCGAGAGGGAGTGTGTGTGCAGGGGAGGCATGGGTCTTGACTTCTCTTACACACAAGGTGACATGTGGCACCCTCCCATTGGTTCACTTGACACCTGGAAATCGAAAATATTATTATTGCACCATAAATTTTTAAAAATTCTAACTAATTCTGAGCACCTAAAAAAATCCAAGTAGTCTCGAGTTCACTTTAAGGATCACAATTTGAGTTCACTCTTGAAATGAAATTTCAACCAATAAAATCCATAATATGCATGCCTTTTAATAATCTAGAACTTATTAGAATTTCCCCAATATTAACCTATTAACACCATCCAAAATTGTCTGCTAAACTTTAATGAGCTAAAAATGAAATTTTGGGCCTAACTAAATTTCCAAACCAACCTCAATAAATATTAATTAATGGGCTCATCCAATATTGCTCATTAAACCTAATTTAGGTCAAATTAAATTATCCATATTTCATCTCTAATATTTTCGAGTCGGAGTGTTACACCAACCTCCGCTTGGGATTTAATGTAGACTTAAGCGTAAGGACATGTAATGCAAGGTTACATACCCCGTTCATGATAGATAGTATGCAATGCACCTAGTATGTTTCTAACAGTATGCAATAATCACATCGGAGAATTTGTTCAACTATAAATTGTACCATAGAAACTAATCCCGAAATATTTTTCATAACATTAATATATATACTGGTTCAATATTCATCAAAAGCATAACTTTAAACCAAAATAAACATTGTATTGGAGTAAAAACTTCTTAGTTACAAATGTCTATACAATCTCCTAACTACAGATTATGACGCTCACGAAGCTTGGCCATCAATAGCAAAATGACATAAAACAAATTGGAGGATGGCCTCCAATAACTCCTCCAGGGCCAATCCCTCGCTAATCAATCTTGTTGAGGCTTGATTGTTCATCTTCCCGATGACCTAACATAACTTCTACCATTTCGGGTGGGAATGGTAGTTGAGATTACACGGTGAGATTTTTACAAACCTCAGCAAGTTATACTGCTAACATATTAACAGTTTACAAGACATGCACAACAATAAGCATGGCGTGAATGCATGAGTGACATGCTTCATCATCGAAGCTTCATACTTTTGGGACATGCTTGCTTTTATAAAACATTTTCATCATCAGAACCTCATACTTTCATGACATGCTTGCTTTCAAAAAAGATTTTCATCATCAAAACCTCATACCTTCATGACATGCTTGCTTTCAAAAAATATCTTTGTTCACTCTTGTTCTTATTCTTACAAAGAGTGGATGCCTCATGATTCCCCTTAAACTGTCCTCCTACTGGTTATCGCACCACATCATAGGCCTTTTGACCAGCTATGAATACGTCATACATAGAATGAATACTCAGACAGATCGTAACGCCTTCACCATAAATACCCTTTAGCTTTTGGCATATCTAGTCATCTTCACCAAAAACTCTTAACTGCTTCGGTAGATTGTAACGCCTTCATCATAAGCATCTTGTTTCGCACCCAGTAGTCGTAGGTGCTACGATTTCGCTCCGACAATGTTTTGGTTCCATTTGAAACATGTAGACTGTTCTTCATCAACTCAAGAGATTCTACACAATTTTTACACACTCCAGAGTGGACATGGGAGTTCCACTAGGATAATCCTCCACCCTAACATTAGGTGCGTGACAAAAATAATTTACATGCTTGACTTATGTTTCATGAAAAATATTCATGTTTCATGATATATGGCAATACAATATGACATGAACGCTTTGGATATTAATGAAAACTCATAATAATAACCTTGATTCACTAACATGACATTTATCATTAAACATACTAACATAAACAGGAAGTAAGTTAGAAACTTACAGACTGCTCTAAGCATAGAAAATTTTCCTCAGCTGTAATAAATGCACACTAAGGTTAGGGACCATTTAATACACCAAAAAAACTCATAAAAAATTTATCAACTTCCAAAAATAAAATTTGCAAAAGCCCCTTCAATTTTCCCAAAAATTGCAATTTGACCCCTAAACTTTCCATAATTTCATTTCGGCCACAAACTCTTAAAATTCAAAACTCTATAAACCTCACATATTTTCTGTTCTAAATCCATTTCTAACTTACAAATGTTGTTTTCATATATCCTACCCAAAAACTTATGCCAACACTGAAACCAGATGTACACATCTTGCTATTTGAAAATTAATCCTAAACCTAACCTTGCAACCATTTAACCAATTTATCCTTTGATCATTTTCTAAAATAGAGTTCAATAGCCTATTCATTCACTTGTTTCAAGTAAAAAAAAGATCAAATTTGCAAAAAAAATTATAACCTACACAACCATGGAGATCCAACATCAAACGGTGACCTCACTTGGTGATTCTTGTTCTTATTGAGTAGTCAATGCTGAAATCATCAAAGTTACTAAAGTTTTGACCTTGACATGATCAAAATCACTTCTTGAAGATTCTTACTTCCAATCAACTTGGTAAACCGAAACATGTTTGGAAAGAAAACCGTATACACAATTAAGGACAAACTGAATATATGCTTGGATACTCTTGATCATGTAACATGCTTATGCCTTAGTTCCAAAGATTTCCTTTCTAAAATGGAACCTATGAATACATTTTTAAGCTTAATCTAAACCCCTAAACATTATATCATTCATAGAAATCCAACCCTTACCAAGATTAACTCAAAATCAACCATGCTCAACATTAATACACCAACCAATACATATACTAACTCTATATGGCATTCTAAGCTCCAATACTATGATTTTCAATAAAAAATCATACAACCAAGTTGTATACGGTATACCACATTTTCAAGTTCAAACAAAAATTAAAATCACTCTTCAAGTCATAAAAATATAACATTTTGCAAAACTTAAACTTAACTACTCATCACTTAACAAAAAGCATGCTAACCAAGACATCAACTCCGCACTAACTTCACAATTCGACCTTTTAGTCCCAGAGATTGCTAATTATAACTTTCTAATATATTTATCTTTCTAACACCGAAAATAGAAGTAGGAAAATTAACTTACCAGAGTGTAAGCCTTTGAGGCTAAAGGCTGCATTTGGATAATGAGGTGATATCAGATATTATGTGAATAATAGTGAAAAAGTAACGAAAAAATAATAATAAAATATCAAATATCAGTGAATAGTAATAAAAAGTAGTAAAAATAAGTGAAAAATAATAATAAAATAATGAATAATAGTGAGATATTTTCACTACCCAAACAGAGCTTAGTAAAATTGTTTTGAGTAACTAAGCAACTGAAAATGGAAAGTGTGAGGAGAGAAAAAACAGAGGAGCATCGGTTTTGAGCAGAAAATATGAGGGTCTGAAGCAGGAAATCTCGGCAATACACAACCTCCCTCTCGGTTGCACTAGGTGTTACGAGCTTGATTTTTGGTCGTGTGGCTGAGTGTGTGCGACGTGAGGGGACTACTAAGAGGGGAGAGAAGTCATTTGGTGCAGGTTGGACGTGCAGGGCATGGGTTGTGCAGCAGGGGTGTGTTTCTTGGCATGGAGCATCCTTTTCTTACACACTAACTCCCTTGCAACTTGTTCTTCGTTGACATGTGTGATTTGAAGATGAAATGAAAGGTTAGGATTCGATCACTTGAGATTTGCTGCTGTCCAAAAGATTTCCGGCCATTTTTGGGGCGTACTACATAGATGAGTCGGTTGGTGATGTGTTGTAGGTCTCGTTCACTTTTATAAAAATTTTAATTTTTTTTTATTTATTTATTATAATTTTTTTAATTCTCATGTAAAATAAAATAAATAATTTAATTTTTTTTAAATTTCAAAATAAAAATAATATTAAATAAATATATTCTAATAATATTTTATTCAACTTTTAATTTTTATTTTAACTCATCTCATCTTATTTGCGAAAACAAATGAGGCCTAAGTGATACGTGACGCTCTTCCATGGACTTATTTGACATCCAAAAATCATAAAACTTTTTATTGTATCATAAAATTCTAAAATCCTAACGAACTTTTGATCTATACATGATCTTAGGTGCCTAAAAATTTCCAAATAGCAATACATTATCTTTGGAGATCATAATTTAACTATGCTTTCAAACCGAAATCCTAACTAATTTTAATCCATGGATTTTTATTTTTTTTTAAGTTTTCATGGCATAACCAAAGTTCAAATTAAAAAAATTATTTTAGTTGAATTTTTTTCGGGCGTTACACCTTGGCTCCACAACGTTCTTGTCTCGTAATGGCTTTGGATAGGGATGTAATCGATTCGGTTTGGTTTGGTTTTTATTCATTTTTTTCTTTTCTTTTGTTAATTTTTTTCCAATTTCTTTTTTGCATTATATAAATTAAGTTCTTTAATATAAATTATTAATATGTTAATGAGCGTATAATGAAAGTTGAGTTTTACAGATGTAATTTACTAATTTTCATGATTGAATCATCTAATTAATAAGTGCTATGTAATATGTACTAGTTCCTACATATTATTAAAATATGCATGTGCAGCAACTAATTGGTAGGTAGCTTAATAAGATTAATATTTCATGCTATAATTATTATCTTTATAGTATGTATAATATATAGTATGTATAAAGGAATTTTTTTAAAAATATTGAACATTACAAAAATTGAAAATGGGGACCGAACCAGTAAAAAGTTGAAAACGACCAAACCTTAATGGAATTGGACTGAACTAGTTCAACTTTTGCTCTTTCTTTGTATTATCCTACTAATAAACTATATTAGTATGTCGAAGCGGATAAAAATCATCAATAACAAACTAGGTGTGTAATGCCGGTCCTTATGGTGGGATTTTAAGAATTAATTTTAGAAAATGAGACGGGATTAAATAAATCTTTTTAAAACTTTTATTTCCTCATGATATAAAAGATTTTATAATTAAAACTTGGGACATCCATCTCTCCGCCTCTTAAATTACATTAAGATATGTGAATAAAATTTGTGTGTAAACCTAACACTCGCATTAGTAAAACATCGTGTATGTAATGATTTAAAGGAGGCACAAACTATATGTAGGTTTATACTCCAAAAAGATTAGTTAATAATACATTGGAACTCTATTAAAGTCATTATAAAGAGCAATAATTTCTCATTCCCAAGCAATACGAGATCTTATACACCATACATCCTTATCACTAAGCAAGACATTCCACATTAATGCTTGTGAATTAGAAGTTATTGCTCTTTATAATAATTGTAATGAAGTTTTGATTATATTATTAACTAGTCATTTTGAAATATAGGTTCAGATGTGGCTTGAGGAGCCTTTCTTGACACCTTACAGTGGTAAAAGCATATTGAGATGAGATAATTTACCTTAATTTGGCCAGCACCATATAGATGTTCATTGTTACAAAATTATCTTAATTGAGACCAAATCCACTTAACTTATGACTTAAAAGCTTAATTTGGACTGCCCTTCACTTTCTTTTGTTGTTTTGCAGTTATGACTCCCGAGTGTACTTCTTTCGCTTCTCCATCTGGGTCCTGAAATTTCAACCACTCTGACGAAAAGAGACTGCTGCATTTTCTTGCATCTTTGGTCTGCTTGGTATGGTGGTGGGTGGTGGTGGGTGGTGGTATGGTGCTCTATATGCGATGGGATGATCGGCAGTGCAGGCTAGATTTTAACGACTCCCATAGTACTAGCATTGGTTTTTCTATATTCATAAGCAAAATCATATCTTTTGGAGATTGATTTTGCATATCAAGAAAAACTCTCACATTGGATTATGCATTTTTAAACCAAATAATAAAAAAATATTATTATTTTTTTTTATGTTTTTTCCTAAAATTATTTTTTATTGATATGCTTCAAATAAACAATTATCAAATTATTTTTTCTTGATATGCTTCGAATAAGTAATTATCAATCCCATTCGGTCCTCTTTGGTTTCTTTTTTTGCGTTGCTATGGAGAGAGAGAAAGGATAAGAGAGAAAAAAAAGTAAAATAATGTTTGGAGAGTGAACAATGTTTCTTCAAATTTGAAGAAACACCGTTCATAGCTATGTAAAATTTTGAAGATGCATAATTCAATGCAGACCAATTTAATGAGATATTATGCAAATATGAAGATGAATATGAAGATGCATAAGCCATTACCAATGCTTTATTTGGTTTCAAATTTTCCCTTTTGGTTTGCTTGAAGCTTAGAAAATGTAGTTGGTGAGTTCATTCGGTGTTCATGGAAATACTCTCTCTGATTCTCATTTTCCTTTTTTCTTTTGATAGGTGATTCTCATTTTCTTTCGTAAGTCTAAACTCCATCATTTTCTAAGATGATTTCCTCATTCATTTGTTGATTTTAAGTAGTTTTCTTTTGTTTTAATCTTGGGGATTTTCTTGGAGATTGTTCTGTTTTTTTGTTTTTGTTTTTGCTTTATGTGTGCAATTGTCAGTAACAAAGATGGAGCTTGATTTTCTACAGCACTTATCCACGTATGAGGTTGGCAAGAACTGAGATCATTGGCAGATTTGAGAAGAAAGGGTTTCATTTCAAAGGTAATATATTTTTGCCCTCGGAACCATTCCTGGAAATTTGTAGTTGAAATTGGGAGTTACTTTATCTTCCTTAATTGCATGGAATTGTAAAATGCCGATGTTTGTTCTCTCTCTCTTGTAGCCGTTGTTTGTTCTCTCTCTCTTGTAGCCGTTGATCTTGGTATTATGATCTATAAGTACTTTGTTGATAAATTATGGCTATCTTACATAGGCATTGACGACATTAAAAAAGGTTGAATTTTTGAAGAAAATGTTTGGTTATGATGCAAAATGAATTTTTCCAACCTAGGTAGGTAGTTAGCTCATGTAACTGAGTTCGAAAACCCTGAATCAAATTAATAGAAATTGAAAATCGGGTTAGAATTTAGAACATTCGGCAATACTTTTGGAAAGAAGGGTTGTGGAAGGGCTTTAATATCACCATAAGAGCACGCGGGGTGCTACCATGGGCCTGGGTCATGGTGGCCTGACGAATCACTTCATTCAAGGCTTAAACCCTTCTGGCCTGATAGGGTTCATGCCAGCTTGTTAAGGACATGAATGCCCGTCCGCTTATCTTGGGACAGATAGGATATTCATTCATTCAAAGTGAGTAAATAGACGGATGTTCCGGAGTTCAAATTTCAAATACCTTGCGAAATAATTAGTCCAAGTGATCCTATGAAGTCAAAAGCTCTATTTAAAGAAATTAGGTATGCTAATTAAAACTCTCGAATAATTTGGCTCTAAGAAGATTCGTATCATTATTGACTTAGGCATCAAAGGGGCCCCATCAAACTCCCCAAGCCACCTTACTCTTTGGTTGTAGGGGATCAAGAGTGCGTAGATGTGAAATACATCCTTAACAATTGACGCCGTCTGTGGGATAAGTTCTATCTTGAAATTAGCGTGCTTCACATGTCCACCACAACTCGATCTTAGGCAACTAGAGATCAGGAAGAGTCGTCATGAAACACGGAGAGAAGGCTCGCGGAGATGGAGGAATTAGTGAGGAGGCTCACCACCGAAGTCGAGTCGTTGTAGAAGGAGAATGAGGCTCTTAAGGTAAAGAACGGACCATCAGGAGAAGATACAACGCCCAGTTAGGTTGATAGGGTGGGAATGGAGGCCCAATGAGCTGGCGCGGGCAAAGCACCTCGGGAGAACGAGGAGACAAAGAAGATGCATCATGATCTGCGCAACCAGATGGTCAAATACGTGGAAATGACCAAGAAAATAGGGACCTCGTTTTCAGTCGGTCAGTTGTTGACCAGCACCAACTTGCTGTACAACTCAAAGATCATGGCGGTACTGCTACCACCAAAGTTCAAGGTCCCGTCAATAGACATGTATGACTGCTCCAAGGACCCGGTGGAGCACTTGGAAACTTTTAAAGCCCACATGACTCTCCATGGGTTCCCAGGGGAGCTTGCATGTAGGGCTTTTCCATTGAAGTTGAAAGGAGTAGCCCAGGGTTGGTTTTGAGCATTGCAGCCAGGCTCCATCGAGAGTTTTGAGAAACTGGGAAGGCAGTTCATTACTCAGTTTAAGCAGCATATTTGTTTAACTGTAAAGCAGAGGGAGGACGTGAGTTTGAAGGCATATTTGGCGCAATTCAATAAGGAAAGAATGACTACCATCGACCAAGATGAGAAAATCATGTTGGCCGCACTACTCGGGGGAATTTCACCAAGGAGTCCTTTCATGGCCGAATTGGCAAGGAAAACCCCCTCCTCTTTGTGGAAATTTATGGATCGGGCGGATGAATTTGTAAATGCCAAGGATATGTTGATCGCCTTGACCACCAGGCCAGGGCAGAAAGATGAGAGCACGTCGAAGGAAGATCCGAGAAAGCAATCTAAAACCAAGAAAGAATCAGTATAAGGGAAGGTGAGATACACACACGAGGCGATACGGTAGCAACCATGTACACAATTCTAGTGTGCAAGACCACGACAAGGCGAAGGGAACTAGGCACGATGAGGACTGCGGGCTGTGGACCTAAAGGTACTGTACATACCATAGGGTGAATGGACATCGAACTGGGGATTGTCACACGCTCAAACAAAAAATTAACGAGATGAAGGGTAACAGGGAGCTGGAACGTATTGTCGTCGAAAATGCTTCTCCACTGCAGCATTTAGATGACTGAAGGTTGGTACGTAAGCCTAGATAGAGCGAGAGCCCGAAAAGAAGAGAATCACCTAAAAGGTCGAGGAGGTCATAGGAACCAAGAAATCAACGACCGGAAAGATATGGATAGAAGAAACCCACCTTTGGGGGAGATCCGTACCATAATTGGAGGTTATGCAAGTGGTAGGCCAACCTTGTCGGAAGGAAGGCCTATGAAAGATGGGCGAGATATGAGGAGATATATAGCGTGGAGAGGCTTGTCAAGCAGGCACGAGTACAAACCTCTCCCCCAATCTCTTTTGACGATGATGACTCTCGAGGAGTAGTGTACCCACACGATGATGTGTTGGTGGAAACAATGCTGGTAGCAAATTACATGACGCAGAGGATATTAATAGATAATGAAAGTTCAACAGACATCCTATTCTGGGACGCTTTCACGAGAATGGGGTTAAGTATGGGTCAGCTTCGCCCAACACCAACCATGTTGAAGGGGTTCACGGGAGATGCAATTCAACCCACGGGGTCCATTATGCTACCAGTGTCGGTGGGAACTAACCCCCACCTCACCACCACCCTGACCGAGTTCTTGGTGGTAAGGACGTAGTCGGTGTATAATGCCATTATAGGCCGACCAACGTTGAACGCCTTGAGGGAGATCACGTCCACTTATCATCTGAAGATGAAGTTTCCTATGAAAGCAGGAATTGGTAAGGTACGTGGTAAGTAGGTGCTTGTCCGAGAGTGTTACGTGTAGGAAATAAGGAAATGAGAGTAGGATGTGAAAGTAGTAGAGTCGCAGGAATACGACGATGAGACCCTCCCACCACCGCCCCTTGGAGTCTTCATAACGGAGGCAAAAATGATTGATGAGGAAATGCTGAGACAGGGAGAAGTCGACGAGCTGTTGAAACTCGTTTCCTTTGATTCGAACCAGCCGGATAACCATGCGAGGATCAGAACTACAATGGCAAAGGAAGAAAGGGTCTGGCTAATCCAGCTCCTCCTTGAGCACAAAGACATCTTTGCATGGAATCATCATAATATGCCAGGGATAAGCAAAAAGGTTATAGAGTACCGACTGAAAATTAACCTAGACGTAAGGCTTGTTTAACAAAAGAAAAGGAATTTCAGTGTTGAGAAGCATAAGGCGATGGCATAGGAGGTGGATTGATTGTTGGCTTCGAGATTTATCAGGGAAACTTAGTACCCTGACTAGTTGTCGAATGTTGTGTAGGTGAAGAAGTCCAATGGCAAGTGGTGAATGTGCATAGACTTCACGGACCTCAACAAGGACTGCCCAAAAGACAACTTCCCTCTCCCTCGAATAGATTTAATAGTACAGGCCCCAATCGGTTATGAAAGTCGTCTTATCCTGGTCTGATCGGCCTTCGGACTAAAGAATGCAAGAGCGACTTACCAAAGGCTGGCAAACAAAATGTTCAAGAATCAGATAGGTTGGAACATGAAAGTATACGTGGATGACCTTTTGGTAAAGAGCATGGAGTTTGGGCACCACATAGAAGACTTGAGGGAAGCTTTCAGGGTGCTACGTCAGTACAAGATGAACCTTAATCCAACCAAATTCGCGTTCGAGGTGCAGTCGGGTAAGTTTCTGGACTTCATGGTGTCCGAGAGGAGCATCTAGGTGAACCCCGAGAAGCTCAGGGCGATCATCGAGATGAATTTACCCGCGACTCTTAATGAGGTTCTCCCTCAACGGACAAGTGCATGCCCTTTTTTTAGGTATTGAAGAAGGCCAAAAAATGGGATGCATGGTGTGAGGAAGCATTTACACAGTTGAAAGAATACCTAACCCACCCACTGCTGCTTAGTCAGACCAAGCAGGGGGAACCCTTATCACTGTATTTGGCTGCCACCCTAGATGTTGTTTCAGCCCCTCTAGTCAGAGATGAAGGCAAGGAGCAAAGGCCGGTGTATTATGTTATCAAAGATTTAAGAGGGGCTGAGAGGAGATACCCGAAGATAGAGTTGATCGTTTTCGCACTTGTAACGTCGGCACGACGCTTGCGCCCTTATTTCCAAGCTTACCCCATAAGGGTCATCATTTCCACACCCTTGCAGAAAGTGCTCCAAAGGCCAAATACTTCGGGGCGACTAGTGAAATGGTCTATCGAGCTAAGTGAGTATGACATCAGTTATATCCCCAGAACCGTTGTCAAGGGACAAATCCTAGCCGAATTTGTCACTAAACTGACGAACTTTCCCAAGGAGACACCGAAGGCACCTAAGAAGGAACCACGACTGGTACAAGTCGACAGTTCATCTTGTCGAACAGGAGGTGGCGTGGGCGTCCATATGATTGCAGATGGTGGCATGGAGTCATTTCATGCTGAACGACTGAACTTCAAGGTGACAAACAATGAAGTAGAGTACAAGGTGGTATCACAAGGTTGGCCGTAGTTGAAATATCAAGTGGAACGAAGGTAGTAATGAGAGCAGACTCCTAGGTGGTGGTGGGTCAAATCACGGGAGAATATTCAGCAAAGGGACCAAAGCTAATAAGGTACCTCCATCATGTCTAGGAGAGATTCCTTCAGTCCCAGTATTTTTGGATCGAACGGATTCCCAGAGGGGACAACTGAAAGGCTGATCGGTTGGCACGAGCCGCATCGACAAGGCAGGAAGAAGTGTTACCATGGGAAGTGACTTTCAGGACAGTAGACATGGCAGCCATAGGAAAGGAAGTTTTTGAGATCGAAGGGAACTCACCAGGATGGGCAGATAACATCATCAGGTACTTGAAATCTAGGGAGCTACCCACTTCCTGGGAAGAGGCGAGGAAATCAGGAGCAGGGCAACTCAATTCACCTTGATAGATGGAACACTGTACAACCAGGGTTTTTTAAGCCCATTACTGAGATGCATATCAAAGGAAGAGGCTGAGTATGTAATGAGGGAGATACGCAAAGGCGTTTGTTGAAATCATTCAGGAGGAAGGTCATTGGTGTCCAAAGTCTTGAGAGCAGACTACTATTGGCCCAATGCCCTGCAGGACTCAAAGGAATTCATAAAAAAATGTGTCTAGTGCCAACTACACGCGCCAGTCCCGAGCATGCCCCCTAAAGAACTGAAGTTGATAACTTCCCCATGGTCGTTTGCCCAATGGGGGATAGATTTGGTTGGCCCTATGCCCCCGAGCAAAGGTGGAACCAAACTCATCATTGTCACTATCGACTACTTCACCAAGTGGGCAAAAACTGAGACAATGGCGACGATGACTACTCAAAGTGTGACAAAGTTTATATGGAAGGTAGTCGTATGCAGATTTGGGGTACCGCAAAGCGTCATCTTCGACAATGGCAAGCAGTTTGATTCAGAGCACTATCGTAGGTGGTATTCAGAACTTGGGATCAAAGTTAAGTATTCATCTCCCAGACATCCACAAGCAAATGGACAAGTCGAAGCAACCAACAAGACGATTGTGGGGATATTGAAGAAGAAGGTAGGCGAGAAGAAGAAGGCATGGGCGGATGAGCTTCTTGAGATCTTATGGTGTACAGGACAACACCAAAGATGTCAACGGGTGAGACTCCTTTCGCCCTGGAAAACGGAACTGAAGCCATGATACTAGTGAAAGTGGGGATTCCAAGTCGCATGAGGTAGAGCTTTGACGTCGATGAAAATGGAAGGAAACTGGAAGAGCAGCTGGACTTATTGGAAGAAAGAAGAGTGAGCGCCGAGATAAGGGTGGCCACCTGCAAGAGGAAGATGGAGTAGTACTTCAACAAGAGAGTAAGCTGAGGTCCTTCAAGGTTGGCAACCTGGTGTTAAAAGAAACTGGAGTGACCGCCGCAGAAGAAGTAAAGTTGGGCCCAAGATGGGAGGGGTCATACGTAGTCACAGGCAATAGTCGCCAGGGAGTCTATTGCCTAACAGACACAGCAGGAAGTGAACTGCCTCACCCTTGTAATGTAGAACATTTGAGGAAATTTTATGTTTAAGTTATTTTTTATGAAAATTTCAGGAAATTTTTATTAAGACATTTTCGGTAAACTCAGTTATTCATGTCATATTCTTCCTTTATATGTTATCTTGCCACTTTATGATCATATTCAGAACACTCCACTCGCCAGAGGTACGCGGTCGAGCAACTCTCCCGCTACACTCCACTCGCCAAGGTTATGCGGTTGAGGGACTCTCCTGCTACACCTTCTAGCCAAGGCTATACGGTCGAGGAAGCCTTCCATTAGGCCACTCGCTAGAGTTACGCGGTTGAGCACCTCTCCAGCTATGCTCCACTCGCCAAGGTCACAAGGTCAAGAAACTCTCCCGCTATACCTTCTCGCTAAGGCTACACGGTCGAAGAACCCTCCCGTTACGCCACTCTCTAGAGTTACATAGTCGAGCACCTTTTCCGCTACACTCCACTCGCCAAGGTTATGTGGTCGAGGGACTTTTCTGCTACATCTTCTCACCAAAGGCCACACGGTTGAATTTTGGTTAAGTTAATTATGTCCTTAGTTTTTTCTTAAACTTGATTCAACATAACTGAGATTAGAACTAACTACATTCATACTCAGTAAATCAACAAAAATCATTCTTTTCATTCTCCATAGTTGGAACAAAACAAAGGTAGTAATCCCTCATTAGCAAATTTTCATTTCACTTAATATAAAAGCCACAATTCAAAATATACAACTACCAAGGGTCAATTGCCCAAAGTTCAACAAAACAAAAGTACAAAAAGAAAACATCAAGGGCGAGGAGGAGGAGGAGGGAAGGCGTTCGACATGACGTCTCACCCGATAGAGTCAATGTAATTGTAGGCAGTAGGACTAGCTCTTATCTCTCTCCACTTCAAGTTGCAAAGATGTGTCTCGGGATGTGCAAGCAGAAGCTGCCGCAGCTGCTTAATCCCAAGCTTGAAGCCAAGGCCAAAACCACAATCTCGAATTACGCAGGCAGAATTAACTTGGGGAAGGAGGCGACTGATCTGTTCTTGGGAGTGGCCCAGCTCCCCATTCAGCTCGGATATCTTCGATTCCGAAGCAACCAAGTTCTTCTTGCAGGTCTCCATGCTCTAATTTAATGCCAAATAATGGTGATTATGGTCCCTAAGAGCACTCTTAGCCTAAGCCAAATCCTGCTCTGCCTTAGTTTTCTCGCCCTGAGATATGATTAGTTGGACAATGGATTCTTGACGTTCTTCCTCTAAGGCAGTCAGGCAGCTAATGTAGTCAGCCTTCACCTTCCGCAATCCCCCCACCTCTGTTTCCACTTCCTCAGGCGGGCGGCCAAATTATGTCATTCAACCTTCCTATCAACCGCTTTAGCCTTGTGCAGTGCAGTTTCTTTCAACGCGCTCACCAATTCAGATCGGAGAAAGGCAATTTGGTCCCGAAAGGTGGCTTCATCTCGGGAGAGCTCCCCAGCCAGCTCTTCTTTCTCCACTCGGGCAGAGACAACAGCCCCGTGGGTTTTGCCAATGAACGGGCGCATGGACTCGTTTTCCTCCTTAAGTCCCATATGGTCTTCCACCAGTGCAACAACCAACTTGTCAACTCCCTGCAAAAATCCAGTCAGGACAAAAAGGTAACAGTCTAATAGAAAGTTAAACTAAAGAAAACTGAAGCTCACCTACGAAAGGATATTATGACGGTTGAGGACAGTGGAACGGAAAGCCTCATCACAATGTGACCTGGTAGGCCTGAGAGGAGTCGCCAGGGTGAGAAGAGGAAGCACCATGGCGAGCACTCGGAATCCAAAAGGAGACCCCAGTAGCACCCTCTGGGGTGAATGGCTCCTGAATAGTCTGAGGTGACGTGCCACCAATTGCTTGAGTTGATGTCCCGGCTATTTGATCTATTTGAGGCACCGTGACTTCCTCGTGGAATGGAGATCTTTGGGAGAGCCAGTTTGAAGATCGCCTATAGGAAAGGTTGGAGGGGCTTCAATTCTACTGAAAAGGCCCAACGACATCTAGTGTAAAAGTCCCATCACACAATGCATGATGAGACTTTGCGGCGTAATTGGAAG
The DNA here is from genome assembly GCF_004785595.1 of Juglans microcarpa x Juglans regia. Lineage (NCBI taxonomy): Eukaryota > Viridiplantae > Streptophyta > Magnoliopsida > Fagales > Juglandaceae > Juglans > Juglans microcarpa x Juglans regia. The sequence continues at coordinate 2,515,838 of NC_054605.1, forward strand.
GGCTTTCATACCACCATAAGGGCTCGCGGGGTGCTACTATGGGCCTCGGTCATGGTGGCCCGACGAATCACTCCATTTATGGCTCAAACCCCTCTGGCCTGATAGGGTTCATGCCAGTTTGTTCAGGACATGAACGCTCGCCCGCTAATACTTCACCATCCATTCCAAATCGTCACACCTGCATTTTCTTTCTGTTAGTGTATATGCGAGTATGTGAATTATGTGTATGAATAAGATTCTCATATTTCTTAAGTGAGGTTCTTGTATTGCCTTGACCGTTTATATAAAGGCCATATTAGGCTGAATTGAAAGATGCACAATGATGTATAGAATACAATTCTAACATAGTATCAGAGCCACATCATTGTGCCACATGGTTGCCATGTTAGGAGACTACCACGATAGCATTCTTCCACTGCCTCTGTTTTCTCTGGTTGAACCCTTTCACCATTATCGTGGTACTGCTCACTGTCGTAAGACATTTGCAATCGCAACAAGGACTACTACGTTTGCAGTCTGCAACATAGCAGCCACGTTTGCTTCGTCCTTCTCAACATTCTTTTCCTGGCTCTGTCTTCTCCGGCTAAGGTGTAACATCCCGCTTAATTAACCTTTGATTAACCCTTAAGTACTCTAGATTAGGCTTTTATTTTTGGGTTAATCATTTTCAATAAGGTTGATAGTGGGATTAACATTAATGTTGGTACTTAGTGTTAATAAGCTAAGGATTATAGAGGCTAACCCATTAGTAATTTTAGTGAGGCTTTTTAGAACCCAAGTGCATTCATGGGCCTAGCCCAAGAAAACCTTGAACTAAGCCCTTAGGAAAGCAAGACTAGTCTTGGCCCAAGTATAGGAAGGCATAAGGCCATTGGTGTAGATTGGACCCTTGGCCCTTTTCAAGCCCATATGGCCCAAAGCCATGTTTGTACTCATTTTACCATTCAAAGACCGAAGGTCCAATACACCTTACCGTTGGTTTCCTTAAGCCCAAATCACACTTGAAGTACCTAAATTAAGTTTTGAAAATTGGCTAAGGCCATTAACCATCATACTTGAGGTTAGTGTACTTTAAGCTATGCTTTGAAGCTTAATCATGCTTAATCTTTTCTTAAACTTTTTAATTCAAATTTTCTTGAATTAATACTCCCTTAAACCATGATTAGACCATGTTAATACCCTAGCTAAATCATTCCACATGTCATTAAGAAAAATGACATAACAAGCCCAAACCATGCTTCAATCGGTTTTGTGCATTGCCCTTTGTATGCTTGGACTGTTTTGCCCTTGAGCCCAACATTTTTGTGGTTTATCCTCAAGGGTAATATGGTCCTTAAACATCTTATGAGACCCTCACAAACTCAGTTTGAGCCTTGGATGAAATTGGTTGCACGAATCAACTCAAAGAACCAAACCGGGTGCACCTTGGTCTAGTTTGTGTAGGAACCATTTGGATTGAATTTGAACCAGCCTCCTGCCATGGTTTGCACCACCAACCCATGCCACCTCCTTCTCCACCCAATCACCAAGAAGTCCCATAACCATCATGAAGGATTTTGACTCATTTTTGCTGCCCAAAAAGATCCAAAACCGAACTAATTTTCTGCCACCACAAAACCACCTTCATCCACCTATTTTCAAGGGTGGTTTGAGGGATCTTCTGCCATCCAAATGATGCCCCACGACTTGGAGTCATCTACAGGACCCTTGCAGCTACTATAGAAAGAAAATGATGGTGGGTTAGGGCATACGATCTAATCGAGCCTAAATTCTTCTACCCCCTAACCTCCCATTACACCATGACAAACGATTACCTTCATACGGAAGGTCCACCAGCGCATACGCATGAATACAGTCATTAAAATCCCTCTTCGCCCGAGGAGCCTGCAAAAGCCCACCCACCTTTTCACTATCATCTCGAATAATATTAAAATCACTATCATCTCGAATATTGCATAATGCTAGATGCATGTTAGGAACATTGCATCTTATATGTTATGAACGGGGGCAGGTAACCTTGTGTTGCATGTCTCAATGCTTCAAATGTCCGTCTGATCCCAAGTGAAATTTGGGGGCGTCACACTGGTCATCCTCTCACTGATAAAAGGTATCTCAGTACGGTTGTACTGATTGCAGCTCTTTCTATTTCTCCTTTTATACTCGCTTAACTCAAGCTTAGTTTTGACCTGGCGAGTCGGACTGGGTATGAAGTTCTGTTCTTGATAAAGGCAGCAACAATCAATGATTGATATAAGATTAATAACTGAGTTGAGTTTGCATTGGCATGCAAGTTACAACCATACTAAATAGTCTTCTTTCATCTTGGGATCACATTGTTACGTCTTTAACACGCAGTGGAAATGAAGTAACAATGATATCGCTTCCAGTAGTTTTAGTACTTGAAGGAGAAAGCATGAAGAGAAGGAATAAAGATAGTGAATCATCCAATTTATTGATGGCTCAGGACAAGCGTTCTACACAAAACAAGATGAAGTCAAAACAGTTTAAGAAAAAGAAATGGTTAAAAAGGAAAAAGAATAAACCATTTTTTGGAAATTGTTTCAAGTGTGGAAAGAATGAGCATTACAAATCACAATGTCCTAATAAAGGAAAAGCACAAGAAAGCAAGGAAATTGTGATGACAGTCTCAGAAGTAACGCTAGTGGAACCAGCATCAGATTCATGGCGGGTTGACTCTACAGCAACAAGACATATATGCAGGAACAAAAATATGTTTGTCAAACTTGAAGATAAACAAACAGGAGCACATAGAGTGTATATGGGCAACAATACATATTGCGATATCTTGGGGCAAGGTACATATAAATTCAAAGTGAATGGTTCCGTTATTTTACTTAGTGATGTTTTATATATACCTAGTATTTGTAGAAATTTAGTATCAGTGCCAGTACTAGATCAAAAAGGCTACACAGTTGAGTTTAAGTCTGGAACCGTTGTAATAAGTAAGGGCAATGTGTCAATGAAATGCGTGAAAGATCACGATATGTATCTACTGAATGTTGATATTAATAAAGTACTTATTTCTGATTATTTGAATGTGTTTGCAGATTGTGCATATTTATGACATTTAAGATTAGGCCATATAAATAAAAATAAGATGATCAGAATGTGTAAAAGTGGATTAATACCACAAATAAACTCAGATAGTTTTGATATATGTGAATCATGTATCAAAGGAATAATGAGTAGTAAGTCTTTTTCAAAAGGTTGGAAATCCATGGATGCTAGAAATTATATATTCTGATGTTTGTGGACATTCTAAAATAAAAACTCATAGAGGAATGAAGTACTTTATTACTTTCACTGATGATTATTCAAGATATGGGCATATCTACTTACTCAAGCATAAATCTGAGGCAATTGAAAAATTTAAAGAATTTAAATTAGAAGTAGAAACCCAGTTGGGTAGGCCTTTAAATAGTGATAGAGGAGGAGAATTTGAAGTTTTAGATAATTTCTGCAAATTGAATGGTATAAGACATATTTATACTATGCCATATAAACCTCAACATAATGGCATTGTAGAAAGGAGAAATAGAACTCTATTGGATATGGTGCGATTGATGATGGCATATGCTGATCTACCAATACATTTTTAGGGTGAAGTATTATTGACTGCTATATACATTGAATAGAGTTGAAACTAAAATAAAACCTCTTACACCTTACGAGTTATGGACAGGACATAAACCAAACTTTAGCAAGCTCAAAGTGTGGGGTTGTAAGGCATAAGTGCTTATCCTGAGGCCACTAAGGGATAAATTAAAAAGTAAAACCTGGGAATGCAAGTTTATTGAGTATGTAGAAAACAGAACTGGCTACAGATTTTATCATTCTGAAAGAGGATTGATAGAAAGTAAGGATGCCGTTTTCTTGAAAAATATGAACCTTATTACTTCTGTTGATCAGATAGATTTATTAAATGATTTAGGGAATCAACAGATCTCCACAGAGTCTGACAATGAAAATTTTGATATTATTCAAATACAGAATAATAAAGATAAAAGAGAGTCAGATGAAAATAAATCTTCAGATATTGATGTCAGAGACAATGGGAGTAAAAGATCCAGAAGACCATCAATATTATTTCAAGATCATTATGCACTAAATACTAGTTTGGAAAATTTAGATAATGATCTTAAAATTTTTTCTGAGGCAGTCAATAGTATTGATTCAGATAAATGGCTTGAGGCCATGAAAGATGAAATAAAAACAATAAACAAAAACAATGTTTGGGAGTTAACAGATCTTCTAAAGGATAGAAAAGCTATTGGTTGTATATGGGTTCTCAGAAGAAAAATTAAAGTTGATGGTAGTTTGGAAATGTACAAAACAAAGTTAGTGGTCAAGGGATATACTCAACAACCAAGTGTAAACTTTGTGGATACATATTCGCCTGTGGCGAAGTTCATATCCTTAAAGATCATCATGTCCATTGTTGCCAGGATGAATTGGAATAACATCAGTTAAATGTAAAAATAGTTTTCCTCAAAGGTGAATTAAAAGAGGATATCTTTATGATTCAACCAGAATGATTTCAAATTAAAGGACATGAAGAGAAAGTCTACAGGTTGAGGAAGTCACTGTATGGACTTAATCAATCTTCAAGACAGTAGTACTTGAAATTTCACCAAGCCATTATAGAAATGGGATACAAAATGAGTCTACTAGATCATTGTGTATACATATGGAAAAATGATAATAAATTAACATTATTATCATTGTATGTTGATGATTTATTATTAGCAAGTAATTGCCTAGATATGATGCATGAAACAAACGAATTCTTGAAATCTAAATTTGAAATGAAAGACATCGGTGAGGCCGTATATGTTCTTGGTATAAGAATTTCTAGAGATAGAAATTCAAATCTATTGTATTTAAATCAAGAAAAATATCTAAAAGTACTTAAAAGATTTGGTATGGAAAATTGTAAATCTTGAAGTACGCCTATTTGCAAAGCTCATACTTTAAATAAAAGTATGTGCCCAAAAGATGAGGAGGAAATAAGTGAAATGCTTAAAGTTCCCTATGCTCAAGCTGTGGGAAACCTCATGTATGCAATGACAAGTACCAGACCAGATATTTGTCATACAGTAGGATTGGTAAGCAGATTTCAATCCAATCTAGGTAAAGAACATTGGCAAGCGGTGAAGCGTATATAAAATATTTACAAGGTACCAAAATTTAGAAATTGTGCTTTGGAAATAATGATCTAGAATTAATCGGCTATAGTGATGCTGATTTTGGAAGTGATGTAGATGATAGAAAATTTATAACTGAATATATATTTCTATTTGGTGGAACAACAATTTCTTGGTTAAGTAAGAAACAAGGTTGTGTTGTTAAGTCTACTATGGAAGCAAAGTATATTGCTTGTAGTACTACAGTGAGTAATGCAGTGCGGATAAAACGCTTTGTTGAAAGCTTGAATTTGGGTACATCGACAGAACCAATCAATGTGTTTTGTAATAATCAGTCTGCCATTTCATTTATAAAAAGTGGAATACAGAGTCCAAGGGAAAACACATTGATGTGCATTATCACTATATTTGAGATATAGTGGAAAGAGGGGAGGTCAAGGTTAATTTTTTTTCCTCGATCGAGATGGTAGCAGATCCGATGATCAAAGGTTTATCTCTGGAAAAATTCAGAGAACATGTGACTAGAATGGGATTGAGAGAAACCTAGGTAAAGCAATCTCATGGTCGACATGCATAACTTAACAAATTCTGGGGACGCCTAGAAAATTGGAGTTATGGTGATACCCAAATGAAATTTCGGTTATTTGTAAAGTCACTGATAAGGTGATCAAGAAAAACCTTAGAAATGGCCTTAGGGTGAGTACTTGACGAAATTTCAATGTAGGTTGATTAACCAAGTAAAAGGTTGATCATGGTAAAGTCGCTGATAAGGTGATTGAGGAAAGACTCAGGTGAGTAAGTACTTAACGAAAATTCAGTGTCATTTACTAAAATTTTAGTGAAATGTGAGTTAATTACCCGATTAATCATTTGCAAAGTCGTTGATAAGGTGATTAGGGAAAATCTCAGGAATAGCCTTTAGAGGAAGTACTTAAAGAAAATTCAGCGCAGGTCAATATATGTGATATGTATTTGGCTGAAGTCGTAAATTGTGATAGGGGTATGGATAATTGATCCAATCACGGGATATGAATTATTGATCCAGTCATGGAGAATTGATGTTGTTCACTATTTTTTTTTTTAGTGAAATGAAGTCACCCCTAATATGTGATCAATGGGAGCGCATATGGTAAAGGGTGCGGTCAGATAAGGTAATAACAAAAAACGTGTGCATGTAGAGGCTTGTTATGCTCTAATGCCGATCTGCAAGAGTAGCAAATGAGAGTTGAGTAGTGGAAAACTTATATTGGTACCAAGGTAAAATACTCAACTGGATCATCACCGTTTTGTGTGATCAAGTGGGAGATGTTATTCTAAGGGGTGTAATCACCAAACGGTGTACCCCTTGGAATGACACCCTCTAACATGGTGATGGTTCCCATTAGGGGTGATGCTTAAGGAAGTGTCAAGAGACACAGCCTTTTGATTTAGTCAAAAGGTTGTGTGTAACTAGTGAAGTGTCAAGAGACACAGCCCCTTTTGATTTAATCAAAAGGTTGTGTCACTTCTTAAAGTTGTGACCTTTGGGTTACCATTGGTTTACCAATGGTTGTGCCATTTGCCAACCAGTGCATGATGGCCTATAAATAGGGTCATTGGTGCACAAATGAATGCACTCAGTTCCTTTTGTTCATCACCAACTTATGGGACAAATACCCCCATGGGAGTGTTACTATATTGCCAAAATTCCGCTTCTATTTATTCTTCATTATTCAACACATATAACCAAATATAAAACACATATAGATGGAATAAATAACAAAACAACTTACATGAGAGTCAAATTTACAATCATGGCTTGAGCTTCTTTGGTAGATGCGATTGTGACAAAAGTAAATTAGCATCTACTCTTCCCATTGTTCTGCTTTATTATCTGCATTTTTAGTACACATAACCAAAACCCATTACTCAAATTTCTATGGTAATCAAAATCTTTAATCCATACTACAAAGTTCTCAAACCGACTATTCAAAGTTACACAATTCAAAACCAAATATTCAAATTTGCATAAACATGAAAGAAAGAATAAGAACCTCAATGTCCTTCACAGTTCTGCACTGGCCAAAGAGGTCCTTCATTGAACAAACACTAATTTTATTCAAAATCGACCACCTTACACTTATAACCAGTCGGGCTAAAAAAGTTAAGGGACAAAATAGTAACTCCTCTTAAATGGTCCAATGACTAAAAGCAACCCGGTTGGGAATTGCTTCCCGAAAACATCTCTCTTATGAACCTCCCAGCAAGAGAAACCAAAATGGGTATAACTAGATAAAAAATGGGGGGAAAACATGTAAACGCGCAGGAAGCTTGTAATACATGAGTCCTACTACGTAGGTCCTTAAGTCATTTTATTAATTCCTTAAGTTAAATATTTTGAGATAAAGATTTTTATTACTTTTAATTATTTTATTTTAAGATGAGTATGCTTTATTTTTAAAATATGATTTATTAAAACAAATCAAGGGTATTATGTTTAAGACTTTGAAATATTTCCCTTAAGTCCTTTAATTTTCTTTATTTAAGAAATGACACAATTATTCTCTACCATTGGATTGGTAGGTGAAAAGTATCATTGAGATGGATAGATCTCCACCATTCATCTCTCAAGCGTATGTGATAAGCTTTGATCAAAGCAACTAAATTCTTCTTTTTTCTTTCTTTCTTTCCTTGGACCCATAAGCTTCCTAAGGAAGCTATTGGATTCACTTTTTCCTAGCACCCATCGTCTAAGGCAAGTCAAAAAGAGAGAAGAAAAAAATAAAAACTAATCCTAAGGCATTCTACCCCACACCCGAAGATCAACACCCAAGAAAAGAAAAAGAAAATTCCATCTTCCTCTCCAAGCAACCAAGCCAACGCCACCTTTATCACTTTCCTTCCTCTTTCCCTTTCATCTTCAAGAAAGCAAGTACCTCTCATCATCGTCAAGCTTGTGACTCCATAGCAAGGGAAAAAGAAAAATATTTTTCTCTCATCCTCTCCAAGCCATACAAGTATACTCTCTCCATACCCATTTTCGGTTTTGCCACAAAACTTGAAACTAAAGCTTGATTTCATCTTCCAAATGGTGAAATATGGAAGATAATATACTTTTAATTTACTCCCTAGTGTGATTTATATGTGGATTTCGAGTTTCACAATTTCCTTACCTATGGTGTTTTGGTTTTGGGGTTAAAACAGTTCTATTATTTTGGCTCTTCATCCACACGGTTATACCACTATTTGGTCCTCTATCTTGCCTCTTGAAAGGGGCCAAGAGCTCAAGGTAAAAATTCTAATTTGACTCATTTGTTTTTAATGTGATTTTGGAAGCTCACTAAGTTGTTTTAGCTTGTATTTTGATGTTGTTAATTTATCATCTTGCAAATAAATATGTATGCCCTGTCTTTTGCCCAAACCGAATGGTATTATAGTTGTTTTATATTTTCCTATATTTCAAAAATAGTATATTGTTATTAAACTTGGTTTAATTATAGGTAATGATTAAAGTTATTTTAAATTATATATGTTGGTATCATGTGCCTTGTGTTGAGGTTTGGTTGGTATTAGGATGCTAGAGGTTTGGTTTAAAGATTTTTCTTGGTTCTATAATTTTATATCTTGCTTTTTTAAAGGTATTAAGTGAGTAAATCATAAATTTAAGTGTTTAAAGGTTTTAAAGTTTATTAATGGGTAACCTTGCTATACTTTATGCTACGCTAATTTTTAATGCGATATGTTATCTAAACTAATTAACATATTGCTTATGTGAATAGGTTATAACTTAGTTAGTTTAGATATAAGAGATTATTTGGGCCAAAGCTGTCCAAGTACCCCTAAGCCTATGTCATGCCATATCTTGATGTAAAAATAGCCCATTTATGTTGTCTTTCATTTGATTAAATTCTACCTAACCCAAGAGTCTAAAATATTGATGAGCTAACTTTTTATAATAAGGGACCACAAGTTGATTTAAATGGCATGTTTCTTAAGCTTGTTTAGCCTACTTGAGATGTCTAAATCTATTTTAAAACCCATTGTTGAGAATTTTCAGATTTTATCTCCTAATGTCCACAACTCAAAGTGAGCTTGAACCAAAGAGACCTTGCTTGAAGTTTATGAATTCTTAACTACTTTTCATGTAAACTTTTAAAATAACATTTTCATGGACAATTAGCATGTCTTAATATTTAAGTTATTTCTCTTGTAAGTTGATGTGAGGAGTAGTCATCACGTTAATGCTAAGCATAGGAGGGACATTAGATTGTAGTATTGTGGCTTTCTCTTTTAAATGGAGGGCTAAAAAATATTGTATGAGTATTGACATGCTTAAGCTATTTATTGGAATAGGAACTATATTGACGTTGGAAGTATCGAGGAGCATAAAGATAAGCAGCTATGACCATGCTTCTTACACTAAGCTCTCTTTATGAAAGAATGTCTCTCTCTCTTTTCAAATGTTCTTCTAAAGAAAGAGTAAATGTGTATAGTATGTACAAGCATTTCTTGATAGCCCCTGTTTAAACACCCTATTGATTATAATTGTGTGTATGTGTATAAGGTAATACATGCACATAGGTCCTAAGTCATGAGGTTTCCATACATGCTCTCTCAATAAACTTATTGATTATTCCTATATGTAGTATAGTAGGAAAATGTATCTTTTTCATAAAAATGCATGTGCATTGGAGTAAGAAAAATGATGAAAATGTTTTGATTGCAAAAGAAAGGAAAGGAACGTCTTATGCCTTATGCTTTAAGTGATGCTTTCAATGATGTGAAGAAAGTGTTTTAAAATGTCCCTATAAACTGATGTTTTAAATTACGCGAAGAAAACATTTTAAGATGTCCCTATGAACTGATGTTAAATTGTCCCTATAAACTGATGCTTTATGGATGTCATAAAAGAATGATATTCAAGCTTATGCTTTTAAAATGATGTTTTTCATGAATACACTGTTAAATGAAAAGATGATGTCTAAGTTCATGCTTTTAAACGACGTTTTTTATGAATGAACTGTTAAATGAAAAGGGCTGAGATGAATGAAAAAAAGAACTGAATGAATGAATGTCTTATTGTATGAAAATACATAACGGCCACATGAATGAAAATGGTACCAAAGGAACGGGCAGATTACAATGCCGGGTAAGTAATACTGGTAGTGCACCCAGTGTTGCCGCCTGACTGAAAGGGATTCCCAACCTGTGGCCACGGACGGTATCAAGGTCTAAAGGAAGACCGCTAACCCCAACACACAAGGTGTAATAGTGTGTATCGGCCAAAAAAAGTGAAAAATGAAAGTACAGTTATTTCTTAAACTGTTATACATAAAAGCATAGTTATTTCTTAAAATGTTTATGCATGAAAGCATGGCTTATTCCTTAAATTGTTATGCATGAAAGCATTGCCAAGATTATCAAATGTTTATGTATGCATGTTTTCAAAAGAAAAGATTATGTGATTAATAAGTTAACAGCATGGTGTACTGCTTATTGAGTATTCGACTCACTTTTGTTTTAAATGTTTTAAACGTCCAGGTAATGACGAAAAGGCTGGGGAGCAAGGCACTACTGCAGAGGGAGAAGCAGACGCTTAGGACCTTACCTAACTAGAACAATTATGTTTATGGATGATGGGTTATGTTTATGGTCGAACATTCTATTCAACTTTATATGGATGATGAGTTATATTTATGTATAGACGTTTTATGTTAGGATGGACTCTGAGAGTCCCTTATGGGTGAACGTTTGAATAGGATGTCTATCAGGTCTTCCCTTTATTAAATTAGAAATTTGAAGTACACGTGTGTCATGTTCATGTTAATCGCATATTACTGGAAAAGGAAAAAGAAAAAGAAAATGGAAAGAAAAGGACAAGTATGTACATTGCGATCCCGCCCTTCCCGAGGCGGGGTTGTGACAAAGTTGGTCCTTGGAACAACACAATGCTTGGTTTGCTCTCCACATGCCAATCAAGAGGCTTTTTCTTTTTAAGGAACAAAGACATCAGAATTTATGAAAAAAGAGTACCAACAGATCTTTAACTTAGCAAATCAAGCTTTGACCTGCCCACAAAATTTGTCCTTCTCCTGAGTTGTATAGAATCGGCCATGCCCAAACTTGGACAATGTATCAATGAACTTGAGCTTAATCTCCTCCATAGCAACCCTAGTCGTCTGCTTCTAGAGTGACTGCCTCAAGGTGACCACTTACTTCTTAGGGCCTTCACAACATCCCTTTATCAAAAGATAGTCCTCCTTCACAGCACCATAGTGGGGGAATCCTCCCAATAGAGTAATTTCTTTCTCAGTCCTGTCGAATTCAATCATGGCCAAGTGAGACTCTTGGCCTGCCTTCCCAAGCCTGTAAACTTTCTCGTTCATCTCTGTGCAGTGATGGTAACCAACCAAGAGGCTTGGTGGACGTCCTGAGCTTGGTGGGCCTACCCTTCCACTTTACACTTCGGCGCCATGGGTTCCTCTCTCTCCCTCTTCCTCTTCCCCCCCCCCCCCCCCCCCCCCCCCCCCCCCCCCCCCCCCCCCCCCCCCCAATCCCTCCTGCGTTGGTGAATGAAAATGAGAGACTTTGCCTTTCTTGTGTGCAGTTTAAGAGGGAGATTTAAAATTTTACTGAAAATTTGAGAGGAAGGAGGGCGCCAATTTAAAATTTTCAACCTGATTAATTTTTTTATAATTTTACTCTTTCGGTTATTAACCTATTATTTATGCACACATGGCCTTTTAGTAAGCAAATAATTTAAACAATTTAATTGGACACATGTAATCTTATAATATTTTATATTTTTATTTGATTTAAAAGATAATTTAATAATAATAACTAAATACAAAATTTTATTTTCCAGGATTCTAAAAAAAAAATAATATCTTGTGAACTACATTAAAGAATTGTATTGAATACATAATTATAAATAAGGTCCTGATACTATACTATATTAATATTTAGAACTTTTATTTGATTTAGAAGTTAATTTAATCCTCGTCTTCTTCATCTTCCACTACTTCATCTTTATCTTGTTCTTCATCTTCTATTTGCTATTTTATTTTTAAAAATATAAACAATATAATTTTAAAATAAAAATAAAAGTTTAAGTTAATATAATTACCAGTACAAAAGGGTAATAATATAAATGCCGGAAAAATTTCTGTTTTATTGGCATAAGAAATAAGTGCCGACAATAATTTATATTTATCGGTGCATACAAAAATGCCAGAAATGTAAACACCGGCAAAACTTATTATTTACCGGCACAAAATTAATAAATTAGTGACGATTTTATAAATGCTTGAACTATTATATATTGTTGTCGGCATAATAATGTAAACGCTGGCAAAACTTCTTATTTATTGGCACAAAAAATAAACTCCGGCAATAATATATATTTACAGGCACATACAAAAATACCGGAAATATAAACGTCGGTAAATTGGATTTTTTTTGTAGTATATATGTTACGTTTTTTAGTTGCCTTTTGCTATGCTTAAGACAATTTATCTTTTTTTGTAATATGTATTATGTAATACTAAACATCTAGTGAAGTTATTTTTATTTATTTTTAATTATGTAGTAAATAGTAAGTAATATAGTATTATAGTTACTAGTTAGTAATAGTAGAAAATTACAAATGACATTAAAATTAAAATAAAATTGACTATTTAAAATGGGTTTAAAATATTCAGCAAATTTGAATTTGAAATCAACTAAAAAAAAAGCTCAGAAAGATCTTAGATAATGAATTGAGAAAAAAAAACCCAAAAATGTTGAATTGAGCAAGAACAAAAGCCCAAAAAAGGGCCCAAGAAAAATGGCTCAAACCGACCAAAATGATTGGTAACTGGCCGGAACCAGTCTAGGCGGTTTCACCCCTCTGCACAGGTCAGTTTTGTAACGTCCGTCCTTGTGGTGAGACTTTTTACAAAATGATTTTAGAAAACACGACGGGAATTACCGTTGGATTTTAAAAATTTTGCATCCATACCTAGGGTGCAAAACTCTACGATATAAAATAAAATGTGCTTTGAGAATAAAAGAGGTTTACAACGGAATTCATCAATTTTAACAATAAAACAAGACTTTCATACATTTAAACGCTCATGCCTAGACTTCCGTACTCTTCCCCATGGGCCGAGTCTGCCTAACGCGTACTTCTCATTCAGTTCCTGTGGGGGGGGGGGGGGGGGAGGGGCATGCATAAACTCTAAAATGAGTTGATGAGTCGTAAGCATTATTTCATACAGTTAAAATATAACAACATATGTTTTCATTAATGCATTTATCATTCATACATACGATACGTACATGCATACGTGCATAGGTGCGTTCTTTTGAAATCATCATTGGACGGGATTTTTCTTTTAAAATGGGCTTTCTTTTCATAAAACGTTTCTCCCGTCAGTGCCTTCATTTCTTAAAAGTTCATGTGTTCATGCGCTCATCCATTCTTTCTTATCACTTTCATTGGCCGGTACACACTATTACGCCCTGTGTGTGGGGTTAGCGGTCTTCCTTTGGACCCAGACTCCTTTTGTGGCCACGGGTTGGGAATCCCTTTTCAGTCAGGGGGCAACACTGAGTGCACTACCAGTACTACTTACCCGGCATTGCAATCTGACCATTCATTGGTACCTTTTCCATTCATTCATGTGGCCATTACGTATCTTCATACAGTAAACGTTCATTTCATTTCAGTCCTTTCTTACAGTTCAATCCTTTCAGTTCAGTCCTTTTCATTTAACAGTTCATTCATGGAAAAACTTCATTTGGAAGCATGGGCTTAAACATCATCTTTTCATGGCTTCCGTAAAACATCAGTTTATGGCATCATAAAACATCAGTTCATTGATTTTCTTAAAAAATACATACAATAGATACAGTGTATAGTCATCCATTCACATGCGTACAATTAATACTTTGGGTGCGTAAAAGAGGGCTGCCAAGGAGGGGCCGTACATACGTATACATTTGAACACTTATATTTAGCATGTCTTTCTTGTAAAACATCTTTCGTGTCGTTTAGTAAGGAAAATCGTTTCGTTTTCATTTATTGTATTTTAGAAACCTCTAGAAGAGTATGAACGTAATAGTTACCTGGACTCCATGCTACTTTCATGCCATGCAGTCCATTCATGTGCGTGTCAGATGGCAATCTACATGCATACACATAACGTTCACGTCATTTTCTATCTAATGCATAAGCAACTTACACTTAGAAGACATAAGCTACACTTCACTTGGAATGCTCTCCTTCCATCCCATGCTCTTATGCGCCCTTTACTATGCTAACACCTTTGGGGACCACTTACGGTCACTATCTCTTCCCAACTCGACGTTCTTGCCTCGAGTGCTCATCACTGAACCCGTGATTCACCTTAGGATTAAGACACTAAGACATTCATCTTCCTTTCCATGTTAACCACATTCCAACAGATGATTCCGACCAACGGAATCACGCATCCCAATTCTAACAATACACCCATCACTACCTTCATGCACCTTAGCCCACACTAAATCCTCATTCCCATCTATACAAGCCACACGGCTCTAAGCCAACTCTGAGGCTTAAGCGCACTGTGTAATTATGTCTAGGACATATTACCCATTACATATGGTGAATCCGTCGGGCACATGTGTCTAACCAGATTACACACGTACCTTACCCCCTTATCACTTAAGACCAACATAAAACACGTTGATCATCTGCTTGTCTAAACAAGCACCATACTCCGATACCAACTTTCTCTTAACCCGACTAGCATGACTCTTCATGCTATCATTCACTTGACAGTTCATCCCAACACTTAACAAGACAAGACTTCGTTCACAACTACGCCTTATGTCACGTCATATAGCTCAAGACTACTCCCAAGCTACACCGTGACCTTGTCACATCACCTGACATCCCACTATGCCATTCTTACGCCAACTTCTAACTCATCAAGAGTACGATTCCTCACGTACCCCTATCACATCGTGACGTCTGGTCACGATCCCGCTGCGCCATTCCTACGTTAACTCCTCACCTATCATAAACACGACTACTGGTAACCATGTCACTTCGTGACATTCTCCAGTCATGCTTCCGCTGCGCACTCTTACACTTGTTCTACTACTTCACACATACTCCCAGCCATAAGTCAAATACGGTGACACCCGTCACCACAGACTACAGGCTACACCATAACTACTTCGGAACACTATTCCACAGTTCCCGATACTACTCATCACGCTCTACGCCCATCAACCACACAATCATCTTTATCTCTGCGACATGCCACACGGTGTGTCGCTGCACCTCTTGGAGTACACTCCACGTGTACTCCTCCCATTCCACAATACGCCAGGAGGGTATATTTCACATATACTCTCCTTATCCCACACTACGCCATGAGAGTACACACTCTCTTCCCATTCCACACAATGCCACGTCATCATTACAGCACATAGTCCACAACCACTCTTCACAGCATAGTCTACAACACTTCACTGCACACTACACAGATACGCCCAACACTTCACTATACAAAACGCCCCACACTTCATTACACATCATGCCCAACACTACACTACACAAAACATCCTAATACAGCGAACTCCACAATACTAACAGAAAAGTCCATAACCTAATCAACTAATTAACATCTAACATAAATAATGAGGGATAGAGGGTTATACCATCGACGGGATAACCTGTGCATTGCTCACTGATCGTCACAGCAGATGATGTAGGAAGGGTCGTACGTGGCGGCTAACCAACGTACAATGGCTGTTTGGGTGTTTGGATAGCTAAGTGTGATCTTGGAAGGGCTCATGGTGGCCTTGTGATGATGGCAAGGAGCGTAACACAGCGGATCTTGCCGTGTACAGTGGCGATCAGCCATGCGCAGTGGTTGTCTATCATGTGTACTGGCTACCCACCACATAAAGTGGTGGTTTGGACCTAGGGTTCAGCTAAGGGAGGTCAAGGGAGGCTACTGGTGGAGCCGTGGAGGCTTGGTGGTGGTGGCACGGCGGTCCACGGTGGTGGAGAGGAAATTGGTTGTGTGTGAGGGGGAGAGATGCCGTGAGAGAGTGAGGGAGCATAGGTGGCAGATCGGGGCCATGGGTGGTCGGGATGGGTTGGTGGTGGCCTGAGGATGCCGGAGAGGGTGGTCACATGTTGTGGGTGGCGGCATACGGCGATGGATGGGGAGAACCCGTGCAAGAGAGAGGTGGACTCGTGGGGGCAAACGGCAGGGAGATGGAGGCTGAGTTCGCTGGAGGAGGATGGCCGATGGGAGGGGAGGCTACTGTGGAGGTGGTGGAGCCGGAGGATGGCGCATGGCGGCGCAGCAACACAAGCCCATTCGGGCTGTGCATTGCCGAGAGAAAGCAAGAGAGAGTGTGAGAGAGGGAGAACTGTGTGGGGGGACTCGCCGGAGTGAGGTGGTGCCAGTGGAAGGGGCGGTGAGGCTCACCGGTGCACGGCGGCGCCGGGCTGGGCAGTGGAGGAATCTGGCGAGAGAGGGTGTCATGCAGTGCAAGCCGAAGGAGAGAGGGAAGAGAGAAAGAGAGGAGGGAAAAGTGAGGGAGAAAGAGAGAGGGGCTGGGGTTTTATCCTAAAACCCAATGTCTGGGGATCTACAAAACGATCTAACGGTGACCCTTAAATACTGATTTGAAAATGTATAAACATTAACTTAATTAAAAGCACTAAGAGGAATTAAGGTAGAATATCATTCAAACTAAACTTTAGTTTATAAAATAATATTCCTTCATCATTAATAAAATGATGAAGACTTATTTAACATCTTTAAAAAATAAATAATTTAATTTAATTAGAGTTTTAAACATAATTTAAATCTCATAATATTTTAAATAACTGGAATTATTTATATAAAATATTCTCCACAATTATAATATTTTTAGAGCTCTTCAAAGATAATATAATTGAGTTATTTAAAATATTAATTAGTTAAATAATGATGGGAATATTCCATTTAAAATACACATAACTTCAAAACACAAAGCTATTTTTAGAAATCACATACTATTTTTAAAAACACGCCATCGAGGTTCGACACGCATAACGAGGCTCGCAATCGCTAGAGGGAAGGGGCGGAATATTGCATAATTCCATCCTTGGAATTTGCTTATGTCGGAAAGAAGAAGCCGTCAGAAGGAAGGAGCGGGGTGTTATAAGTTTCGTTTGATTTTTAGTGAGAAAACTGATTAGTCAGCCAATCTTAGTTTTGGACCAAATGAAAGCTCCGAGATTGCAATAATTTATCATAGATTTCAAATTGAAATAATATAAAAATAAAACTGGAGATGGAGGCTGCAGGTGAAGGAGGACAACTCGGCTACAACAGTTGGTCCATTAGGCTCTCAACCGTGTTGCCGTACTCCCTCTCTTCACCTGAGCTTTCTCCAAAAATACTGAAAGATAAGAACACAATAAAATACTCTACTCTACTCTACTCCTAACTCTAACTGTCTAATTCCTAATTAACTCTGCCCAACACGGAACAACTTTTCTTGTTGAATTGAGATGCCCTCATCTTTCTCACTTTCTTTTCCGGTGAAATCCCAGATGAATTTTTAGCAGGCTTTAACATATTAGATAAGAGCTTCTAGCTCAGCATTTGAGGTTTTTGTTTGTTGCCTGCACCTCTGTTCTTTGTTGCTGCAGGGGGCTTAGCAGCCTTGACATTTGCAACAAGTGGTATCAGAGTGATTACACCTCTTGGTAAAACCATAAGTTGTCCTAGGAATGCTTGGTACCTGATGATAGGATTGGAATATAATAGTTATAGGCTTGAAATCTGTAGCTATAGGTTTGAATCCTTAAGAAGGAAGAACGTTGAAGTTTATGCATGCGGTTGATCACTATTGTGAAGTAAAGAGAGAGTAGAACTCTGCTTTAGGAAAGGTAAATGTTGACACATTGGTTTGTGCATTTCAGGAGGAAAGGACCAATGGTGCGCAGACAACGTGACGACTTATCTCCAAGGTCATGAGATCGGGAGGCTAGGAAGCCTCTGTTAGAAGGAGGTCAAGCTATTGTGGAAACTATATGGCAAATGACCAAGGTAGTAAGACACCAAATGGAGCAAGGGTAGAATATGAGACAGGAGCGGCCTAGAGGCGAAAATCGAGGATGTCCATTTGAGAAATTTTTGGTGTACCGATGCTCGAATTTTATAGGAACGGAAGGAGCCTTGAAAGCCAATAAGTGGCTCATCAATTTAGACCGGACTTTCGATATTAGTGGGTGTATGGAGAATCAGAAAGTCCAATATGCCGGACACTTACTTCAAAGAGAGGCTGGCATATGGTGGGACATGAAGAGATAGCTTTTAGCACAATAATTGGGTGATATCACTACTTTTGCTTGGAAACGTTTTAAGAAAGAATTCGACAGTCCTTTCTTCCTAGAAACAACCAAACAACAGAAGGCATTCGAGTTTACAAACTTGACCCAAGGAAGTATGTAAATGGAGCAATATTCGGCACAGAGAAAATGCATGCGAGGAAATTCCAAGATGGGTTACAACCTAGGATTCGAAACCAAATTGCTTGCTTGCAGATTGAGAGCTTTCGAGGACTAGTGAACGTCACTTCAATAGCAGAGGCGGAGCAACGTAATTTGATTACTCAAGTTCAGAACGATCATAAAAGAGGACTTCCCTACTCACCTTGAAAGAACATATGAAAAAAGAAGGCCCCTTACACACCGGATAAAGGAAAAGGAAAGATGGCCGGAAACGTGGTGCCTGTGAGGCCACCACCCTGTCGTAGTTGCGAACGAAAGCACAATGGTGAATGTCGGTTTGCCACCGGTGCATGTTTTGGATGTGTTCAAACTGGCCATATGATTCGAGACTGTCCACGTCACGAGTTCTTTAGAAACTCATATAAACTATGATGACTATTTTACTTTTATGCAAGAAGTAATAGGATCTTATGTTTCATATGATTAATATTTCCTTTAAATGGACTAAAGTTGACTTTCTTCTACGATATATTGCATTCTGTTAGCTATCAATAGGTGCATTGCATCTTATTTATCATGTAAAAGGGGCACGTAACCCTGGTGCTACATGTTCTGAAGTTTCAGTTTCCTTCAAATCCCAAGCAGGGGCTGGGGGCGCCACATTATCTGTCATTTATGAGAGGTGTGTAGCCTAGCGTTGCATGTCCTAGCGTTTCAGTCACTATCCAATCCCAAGCAGGGGTTGGGGACACCACATATTATGAAAATCATAAATTTGGGGTGTGAAAAGTCAACTCGTCTACTGTGTGGCCAACAAGAAAAGGCCGACGAGAGTCATCCACAAAGGTAGTCGAAAAGGTATGAAATATTTCCATTAAAAAAAATAAAAAGAAAAAAAAGAAGTAGAAAAATCCGACCTGCCAAATAAAGGGGTAAAGAGAGAGATACTTGAAAATGCAATAAAGAGAGGTATGTTGAGAGATTTACAATGATTGAGAAGAGATGTTTGTGTTAGAAGTGAGAATGCTCTATTTATTCTGTTGATATTCAAACTTAAGTTCTCTTGCTTTATTTGAGTCCTACCATTTCTTTGTAGCCCTCACCCTAGCCTTACATTACAAGCTTAATAAAGACCTATTGATCCCTGGTGATAGTTTCTGTTCTACATTAGTGAAGAGTGATTTGAAAAGCAAGCCTATAAAGTGTTTAGAGATCCATTATTTATTTACTTATTTGCATAAAACTATCCGGAGAGCTAATGATGAAGTGAGAGTGATAGGTATGCATGAATGTGGGAATGGATAATGCGTGGAATTGAGTTTTCAATTATCTTTTGAACTTGATTGATCTTGAATAATTCCTTTAAATTATAGACTTTTGACAATCTTTGAGGCAATAAATTTTTTAAATCAAACCAATGCTTGTTTTAATCGTCTTTCTCTTCTTCTTTGCTAGAGGGCGAGCAAAGCTTAAGTTTGGGGTATTCGATAAGTGTTATTTTTATGTGATCTTTATCACTCTTTTATTTATGAAAAGTGTTATTTTCCCCTCAATACTATTGATTTTATTTTATTTCTATATATTTTTCTTCATTTTCTTGAATTTGAAGGAATGAGAAAATTTAGTCCAAAATGAGAGCATTTTGGTATAAAAGAAGATACGATATCTCTTAATTTCTATGATCATCGATCATAGAGGGGCCCCTTTACCATTCTGTATAAATAGGCTATTCTATTTGTACCGATATGGTATAGGGGTGTACTCAATCCTTCTTTGTCCATTAGTTCCCATTTTTTCTCTTCGTCGCGGGGTAGAGCAGCTTGGTAGCTCGCAAGGCTCAGGATCTAGACCGATGATAGACAATGAGATTTGAAGACAGCCGATGAGATTTGGGCGAGAAGCCTCGTCCCGTGGGCAGCAAAGTGATTTCTCTCGCCCAAAGGTGAGAAGACTTACCATAGCAAGGAGTCTCGCAACTAGAAGGCGGGACTAGAAGACACGAAGACTTGGTGACAAGGCTCTAGGTGATTAGATTGGGCGACTAGTCTAAAACAACCAACTTAAAAGACCAACCTAAACTATGTCATGGGCAACAATTAGAAAATGCGAGAAGAGTCTTCTATCCCGGTCGGGAGTCTTTGCACTCGGTAGGCGAGGAGAGGGTTGTGTGGTCTTTGTGATTTCCACGCTCGTTTATTTATGACCTCCACGCCAGTTATATTCAGCACACAAGACATCTACCCAATGGGATAATTCCTTCTGACCAGGATCAATCTACTGCTAACCACCAAATCTGAGTTTCAAGTTTCGCAATCAATCTGTTGGCAACCAAATCCTCCCTAGCTCCGCAATTCAATCTGCATGTCACTGAATCTTCCATTTTAGATAATCTCGTTATTCTTAGGATAATTTCTTTTATGTTAACATTTATCTTTAGAAACTATTTTCCAGATCTTTAGGCTAGATTGTAGCCGCAATTATCTTGTTTCCATATTTGAATTTTGATATCTATTTAATCTCGACTTGTGGGATGAATACATGTTGGTTCTGAGTCTGAGTCTGAATCTGAGTTTAGAGTTCTAGAATTTATTCTTCAAGTGTTCTTTCGAGAATGCGGAACCGGAGGGCAGAGGCAAGAGCCGCATGCTTTATCAACTGACTTCAACAAAGAATACCAGTTTTATTCTTTTTCTTTTCAATTTCATTACGACCTAATTCTATTTTCTAGAACTTTGATGTAGCCTAGTATTGAACACATAGTTTATATTCCAATTTATTTTATTTTCAATAATTCCATGATTGAGTGTTTATTCCTTGTTCTTAATGCTTACAATTTTCTACCTAATTATTGTTTGATCTTTTGGATTGCAATGAGACCGAGAGGTAATTTATGATTAAAGCTCTAGGATTAAACATCTTTAGTTGAGTGAAAGTAGATATACTTTACCGTGACTAGTGTGATTTTCAAGAAAAATCCAAAGAACTTAATAAGGTTCCAATTAGTTAAATTCACTTAGAAATATAGGGTTATTAGTTGGTGATATTTTTGGTATTGCTTGAGAGAAAATATTGAATAATTAAGGAATTTTTATCATCAACTTGGGATACTTAGAATTCTATAACAAGGAAGAATAAATTGTGTGAGATTTGCTAGGTAAAGTCAAACGCTCTAGATCTATTCTTATTATCTCTTAAAATCTGAATTTTAGGCCTCGTTTGTTTTCGCATATGAGATGTAATGAGATGAGTTGAGATTAAAGTTAAAAAGTTGAGTAAAATATTGTTGGAATATATTTTTTAATATTATTTTTGTTTTAAGATTTTAAAAAATTAAATTACTTATTTTATTTTGTATTGGAATTTGAGAAACTTATAATGATTAGATGAGATGATATGAGATAAGTTGAGAAGTTTCCTGAAAACAAATGAGGCATTCATATTATTTTCTTCAATTTAATTTAGATAAACCATTCTTCAAAATTTTGGTTTTCCGAATAGTAGTTAATTTAGTCAGCATAATTATTCTATGTGAGTTTGATATCCGTTTTCTTTAAAACACTTTACTACTTGTTAGGATTATGTGCACTTGTAGATATATTTTTATGCGAATAGTTGTTCATATTTCAATAGACGTCCATTTCGCATAATGCGTTTACTACGAGTGTATATCGCTGTTTTTTTTTTTCCTCAAGAACATTACCTATTCATTGATAATAAAGGTCGCAGTACAGATATATAAACTTTTATACAGATGAGGTTGGTGGATCTTTTCCACTGTGAAAATCCAGTAAGCATGGTGGAATTTTAATAAGGGGTATGCTTCCAGTTACATTGTTAGAGGCTGCCCATTACGCAATTGCATGTGCGTATCGATTTTGAGATCGATGTATTTTAACCATTTCTCAGAATTCAAAATTGTTCAGCATTAGTCTTGTGTCTTTAATGATGTCTTCTACAATCCAGTCTTGACTTTCTTTTGATTCCTTCAAATCTGTTATTGTTCTTTGAGAGTCTCATTTAATTATGATATTTTTTAGTTGCTTACATTGAGCTTCTTTCACTCCAATGAATCCTGCCATTGCTTCTCCCTGATTTGGGTTGCAGCTATTGGAGTGGACTGCTACTACAAAAGAGATGCCTTTGTTATGTGATCTGCCTATTGCAACTAAGGTGGTACCACTTGCTCTCACTGCTACATCAAATGCTATGGACACTTCTTTGGATGGGGGACCCAATTGATGTTTTGGTTTTGATCTTTCCAACCCCATGCACTACTGTGATCCCTATAGGACTGACTGATTTGTTCTACAAATTGACCTATAGATAGACTTTTGGAAGTGTGAACAATTTGGTTTTTGTAAAACTAGAGATTGTCCATGGCCACAGCAGCAAATAATTGGAATTTGTGAGAATCAACTTCGACAATTTGGAGTTTGACTTCAAGATCTAAGAAACACGTAATCCAAGAATTAATATCTTGACCTTCAATAGAGGAGATGTTGAAGGGCCAAAGGGATTGTCTCCACAAAACTCTAGAATATGGGCAATCAAGAAATAGATGAGAGGTAGATTCTTCACCCAAGTTATAGATGGGGCAAACCACTCTTTCTTCCTGAAGAGAAAAGCAGTTTTCCACAGAGATTTGGTTGGAAGGATATTGTTAAAAACTTTCCATATGAAAAGTTTAAGTCTGTTTGTGATTTTCAAAGCCCAAATTCTTTTCCAGACAAGAGAATGGGTGTTGCTTCTGGTTCGGTTTACTAAAGCTACATAAACAGATTTAATAGAAAAGTTTCTAGAAGAATGATGCATCCTGCATCTAAGGCTATCTCTTATTGTGTGGAAATTGTGACATCCCAGATTTTTATACGGAACCTCATTCATAATTTGTATGGATGATAATTTGTTTATGGATCTTTGGCTATGTGTTGGAAGATTTCATTTGGCCATTTTCTATTTTTATTTTTGGATTTGGATCTTGGAGTGTGAAGTTAGAGAACCCACAAGAGGAAAATAGAAGAAAAGACCCATAAAAGGCCAATGGAATTCAGCCCTTAAGGATTTTGACCTTGGGAGGCCCAAGTTGACCTCTTGAGTAAGGAGGAGGCGCCACTTGGCATTGGAAATGAGTTTTTGGTCTTTTTGGAAAAATGACTAAAGTGACACTTGTCAACCATGCATTAGATCCTTAGATGAAAAAGTGGAAGAAGCAAAAAGGACTTAGGGTTTCGGTTGGGAGGTGTTAGGCGCCACTTTTTCAAGGCACAAGTCTCTAAATGGGACACATGTCAAGCTTAGGATAAAAGTGACTTTTAGAATTCTAAAATGCGTCATACTTTGGAAGACAAAAGCACGTTTTAAGAAGGCTTTTTGTAAGGGATATGGATCATGTAGTCGACGACAACAAAAGGGGGAGAGGAAGATATTCAAAAAGTGACCTTAGGAATGACCAAAAAGTCACCTCAAGTGACATGGCCATTTCGGCACCTAAGAACACACACACACCCTTATGCCACTTGTCATTCATGCATTGGAGGAATATCTTGTAATATTAGGGTTTTGAGAAAATTACCTTTTGACCATCTAGTGCATTGAACCAAGACAAGAGATGAAGGACAAGATGGGGAAATGGAAGAAAGAGGGTTTTGGTTGAGAAGGAAGAAGGGCACATGCACAAGCTACCCTTCCCATGCAATCCCATCATGAGGGAGATGGAAGAAAGCCATGCCAAGTGTCATTCATGTATTCGTTGGGGCACTATATATAGGTATAGCCGAAAATGTGAAGGCTCTTTTTGTTCAAAAGTTTTCTTGCTTTTTCCTTGGAAGATTCGGCCACCACCTTTCTCTCTAAAGTCTCCACTTTCTCACTAGCCAATCACCACCATTCTTACCACCATTTTCAAATATTACTAAGATTTCTTCATCAATATTTTGAGTAGGAGCATAGCACCCGGAGGGAAGAATCTCATCACCGTTTCATGATGAACACGCACGGCCAAGTGAAAAACTCATCTCTTCATTTTCGATTTTAGGGTTTTCTAACACAAACACACACTTTCACTCTAGAAACCAGGGTTTTCTTTTCAAGGAAGATGGAACCCGAAATGTTCTTGATGTTTTAAACACATGAACATGTGATCTAGGTTAGTGCAAGGTTCGGTTTTTGGCTTAAAAGGAAAACTAGGGTTTGAACCTCCAAGGGTTTCGGCTCTAGGGTTTTTAGCATGAGAAAATGGTTTTGAAAATCTTAAGACACTCACACTCACTCATATTTCCAAAATTAGGATTTGTTTGATGATTTCTAATATGGTATGTTACATTTTCAGATTTTCTTGCTAATATTATCATTAGATTTTGTAAGTAAACTTTCAACCTACTCTTGATATTATTTGTATATACTATTGAACTTTGGTTTGATTGGTTGCTTGAGTATTGCTATTTTATTTCTTATATGTAATCGGCCTATATGATGTTATGAATATGTTGCATGAAATCGTTGCTTGAACCATGTTATTCTATGATGTTATTTTCGGTCTATGGATAAGAGTGATGGAATGCCTTGTTTTGTGATGCCTTGATTAAGAAGGATTTCGAATATGGTACTTAAGAGTTTCGGTTTTAACTTGTATATTGGTTTTGCATGTTCGTTTGGATGTAAGATTAAATGGGACCATGTGTTTATGAGTTGGGATGATGAAAATGCACATTTTGGAAGGCCTAGACAAAACGGCCAAGACCCCTTTTTGGATTATCAAAATCTATTTTGATGCTTTAAGGGATGAATCTAATTCGGCTTTTGCATGTTGCATGCATAAGATTAGTGGTTCATCATGAGTCCAATGCACATGCATTTGGGTCCATGGTTTTAAAAGATTGAGTCAAATATGTTTTATCATGACCCCAAATGCTAAGACGGAGAAATGCCCTAGTGGAACTCCTTGTTCACTCTGGAGTGTTTAAAGTCGAGTGGAGACCCTTGGGTTGATGAAATACAGTCGATGGACCTCGAATGGTTCTTATGGAAGGATACCAAAGCGAGGTTGCACCTAAAGCTAGTGGGTGCAATACAGTGAAGGCGAAATAAGCGAACTGTCGTAAAGAATTGTTTATGATGTAGTCACCTCGATCAAAGCGATCGTTGGTCGATGTGGTAACTAGCGGAGAACACACGATGCATATGGGAATCGTGAGGTACCTAAACATGTAAATTATATGATATGAATAAAGCATTTGAGTTCTATGATATGATATGTTATGATATGCCATGATATGATATGTTATGTCATGCCATGATATGAATGAGATGATATGAAATGATGTGATATGATCACAATATGACATGTTATGAAATGACATGATATGTTATGATAACAAATGGAATCATATGTTATGATAAGAACAAGAACCTAAGCTCAAATGATATGAACATGTGTTAAGAGTTTAAAAGATGAAAAGTTGTTTTACAAGAAAGTCTATGTTGCATATGTCAAAGTTTTACATCAAAGCACATGTCCATGCATTCATTTCTACTTTACTTTTATATACTTGCGATATCTGTGGTATGTTGAGTGTTTACTTGCTGAGATTTCTCAAAATCTCATCGTGGTAGTTTCCACTACCATTCCCCTCCCAAAACGTAAAAGTTGTAACAGGTGTAGGAAATCCCGATGGGGAAGCGCAAGAGACCGGTTCCCAAGATAGTCAAGGAGGCCCCGAAGAGCCCTAAGGATCCCTCAAAGCCATCCGTTGTAGTTAGATTGGAGGCAACTAACCAATTCTTAGTAGAGATAATGAAGCTGTTTGAGGAATTGAGGAGGATTATGCATCAAGGAAGGGCCAAGTAGGATCGGCCCCTCGAGGACCTAAGAAGATTACTTTTGTGGATATGACTATATTTTGGATGTGGTCCCATGTTTTGGGAGTATTTTGAAAACTTAACTCTTTTGATGGTGCAATTACTTAGTAAAAAGCTTTTGGGATATTTGCACTAATTGGTACTATTCACATAAAAATATATCTGCAAGTGCACAGAATCGTAACAAGTAATAAAGTGTTTTAAAGAAAACTGTTATCAAACCCACATGGAATAATTATTCTATTGAGTATTGAAATTGACTAAATTAATTATTATTTGGAAAACTGAAATTTGAAGAATGGTTTATCTAAATTAACTTGAAGAAAAAACATTAAAATTAAGATTTTAAAAATAATAAGAATAGATCTAGAGCATTTGACTTCACCTAACAAATCCCACATAATTTATTATTCCTTGTTGTAGAATCCCAATTATTCCAAGTTGATGATAAAAATCTATTAACTATTTAATATTTTCTCTCGAACAATAACAAAAATATCTCCAACTAATAACTCCATATATTTATGTGAATTTAACTAATTGGAGACTCATTAAGTTCTTTGGATTTTTCTTGAAAATCACACTAGTCAGGGTAAAGCATCTCTACTTTCGCTAAACTAATGGCGTTTAATCCTTGAGTTTTAATCACAAATCACCACTTGGTCCCATTGTAATCCAAAAGATCAAACAATAGTTAGCTAGAAAATTATAAGCATTAAGAATATGGAATAAACACTCAATCATGAAAATATTAAAAATAAAAAAACTTGAAATATAAACTGTGTGTTCAATGATAGGCTACAACAAAACTCTAGAAAATAAAATTAGTTCATAATGAAATTAAAAAGAAAAATAATAAAGTTGGTGTTCTTTGTTGGAGTCAGTTGATGAAGCATGCGACTCTCGCCTCTGCTCCCCCAGATCTACCTCCTTGAAAGACACTTAAATAATAAACTCAAAACTATCGAAACCTAAGCTCAGACTCTCTAAAACTCAAAACTAGAAACTTAAAAACCAAAGACTCCCTATTCATCTCACAAGTCGGGATTAAATAGATGTCAAAACTCAAATCCGGAAACAAAATAAATGTGGCCACAATCTAGCCTAAAAATCTGGAAAATAGTTTCTAAAGATAGATGTTAACATAAAATGAAATTATTCCAAGAATATCAGAATTATCTAAAATGGAAGATTCAGTTATATGCGGCTTGATTTGCAGAGTTCGGGAGGATTTGGTCGCCGCTAAATTGATTGCGGAACTCAGATCTGGTGGTCAACAGCAGATTGATCCTGGTTAGGAGGAATTATCCCACCAAGTAGATGTTGTGTGCACTGAATATAACTGGTAGGAAGGTCACAAATGAACTGGCATGGAGGTCACAAAGACCACACGACCCTTTCCTCGCCTATCGAGTAGAAAGACTCCCAACTGAAATAAAAGACTTATCTCGCCTTTTCTAGTTATTGCACATGATATCGTTTAGGTTGGTCTATTAAGTTGGTCGTTTAGACTAGTCACTCAATTTAACCGCCTAGAGCCTTGTAGCCAAGTCTTCGCGCCTTCTGGTCGCGAGTCTCCTGGCCTACCAAGAGGTAAGTCTTCTCGCTTTTGGGCGAGAGAAATCTCTTTGCTGCCCACAGCACAAGGCTCCTTGCCCAAATCTCATCGGCTCTCTTCAAATCTCGCTGCCTCTCATCGGCCTGGATTTGTAATCTCTTCGTTTGTATCAAAATGCTCTCATTTTGGACTAAATCTTCTCATTCCTTCAAATCTAAGAAAATAAATAAAAATGTATAGAAATAAAATAAAATCAATAGTATTGAAAGAAAAATGACACTTTTTTATAAATAAAAGAGTGATGAAAATTACATAAAAATAACACTTATCAAGTACCATGTGTCTTATTATTTTTCCACCATGCTTAAGTAGATAGAAAAGAATTTTTCTGCTACGCTTTTTATTGCATACTGCTAGATTATTAGGTGCATTGCATTTTAACTGTAATGTACGGGGATAGCTTTGTGTTATATGTCCCGATGCATTCAGTCACCGTCAAATCTCAAACGTGGGCTGGAGGCATCCATAGAAATGAAGCTAGGCAAGAGGTATTTTCTCTATTTCTCGAGCAGTGTCCTAAGAGAAGAGAGCATTTAGCAGGAGAGAGTTCCATATCTTGGATTCCTCAAGGGTCAATTCAGACACCTTCAAGTGTGGATCTTGGATTATACTAGGTTATGAAGGAGTTGGAATTTTGGGGGGGATAAGAAAGGAATCCAGGGGTCAATCCAAGCTTTGGTATTAGCTCCATTGTTAATCTGCATGCATAAACTAGAGGGTAAAAAGTCCTTCTGTTTAAGCAGGCCCTTTCAAAAGGTGGAATCAGTTGGTTTCCCAAGTATTGACAACCAAGAATCTTGTTTCACATACTTCTCAATAATAAGGGACTTCCACATGCTAGAACCATTATTAAGAAGATTCTAACCCATTTTGTGAAGCAAGGCTTTATTAAAGTCATATGTGAGTCTTATCCCTAGTCCTCCCATGGATCTGGGTTTGCATATGGACTTCCAAGACTTTGGAGTGAGGTTATGGGATTTTTTTGGATCAAACCCCCACCAGAATCTCATAAAAGCTTGATCAATGTTCTTAGAGATGGTATTAGGAATCATAGTGCTTGACATCCAATATGTTGGGATGGAGTTGGCCACTGACTTAATCAGAGTTGTTCTACCAGTCTGAGATAAAAGTTTCAGTTTCCAACCAGAGAGCTTCTTTTGGATTTTCTCCAAACTTTCATTATACTGAGGCCTATTATTTCTTTTAAAGCTTAAAGGGAGCCCCAGGTATTTGATTCTGGAAGAAGCTGTTTTGAAGTCAAGAATTTTTTTGATGGATTTGATATCTAAAGTTGAGGAATTTCTGCTAAATTGAATGGAAGATTTATTTCTGTTGATCCTCTAGCCAGACTAGGATTGATATTTGTCTAGACATCTGAGGAAGGAGTTTGCATTTTGGGTAAAGGCTTTACTAGAGAGTATCAAATCATCTACAAAAAGCAGATGGGTTATGGAGGGTCCACTCCTGCTAATGATGATGCCCTAGATGTTACCCTCACTCTCTTCTCTGATAATAAGCCTAGATAACACTTCACTTCCTAAGATGAATAAAAAGGGGGAGAAATGATCTCCTTGCCTTAGCCCCATAGAGACCTTTTTTTTTTAAGAAGAGGAGGGTACCCCAAGTTTATTAATTGCCTTCACTTGTGGCAGATGAAAATCGTGGTTACAAAAAATCGACACCTGGGTGTTACAAATAATCAAAACACCCGAACCCAGGCATCAAAAGAACTAATAACCATAAAACCACAATACAATCTATTCCAAAATGACCACTACAAAGCAACAATAAACATAAACAACCTGCAAAACATAAACCCAGTAAAGGCCAAATGGTTAGGATTCTCACCTCCTTAGTAGTTGAGTTCCCGCCCAATTTCAAAATTTAAACCCGTCGTCTTTCTGTCTCTCAAAACTGGGAAAGAAAACCAAGGTTAAAACATAAAGGATATCGAAAGTGAAGAGAGCAGGAACAGATCGGAGAAGAACTCAGGGGAAGCCAACCATGATGAGGCCTTTCAGAGGAAGAGACAATTCCTCCTCCCCCGACTCGCCCCATCCATTCTCTCCATCTCTCTCTACGGCGCCGCAGGTGAGCAGCCTGGCAAGATTGATCAGACTCGTCCACTGCAACAAGAAGGGAAATTTCATATGGATCCCGAAGTAGTAGCCGCGCTCCAGCTCCTCAAGGGACCCTTCGGCGTCATTTCCATCTGCGGCCACGCTCGCCAGGGCAAGAGCTTTGTTCTGAGCCAGGTGTCTTTTCTTTTTAGCTGTTGTGGAATTTAGGGCTTTTGGATTTTAGTCTTGCTTGATATGTGCTTTGTTTTCATTTGTAAATTGAGGAGGTTTCTTGGATGGATTTAGTACTTGTGCTTGGTGTGATTGCTTGCGAAGCAATTTTCATAAGCATTTGAAAGAGCATTGCCTCTCTAAGGATGTCGAGACTTGCATTTCAAAGCAAGGGATTACAGCATGCTAATTTGATAATGCTCTCATTAGTTATCATTTCTAGCAAGTACTTTCAATGGGAAAGAGTAATGCTGCATCAGGAATGTAAAAGTTCTAGGAGGAGAAGATTACTATACTGCTCTGTAGCTTCTAGTGAACTTGTAGAGTTGAATGCTGTTATAATTTATATTATGCGGCCACCATGTTGCCAAACGCTTACATAGGACTGTTCATCCAGGCCAGGTTTTTTCCTGGCCCGATCCGGAACCCGGAAAACCGGATCAAATGTTATGAGTCACAATTTAACCAAGTCTTTCATTCAGGACTTCATATGCTAATGGTGAAGGATATTTACGTAAATCTTAGCTACCAAGAGAATTATTCTTCGGGGTACTCTATTATGAGGTAGGTGTTCTCTCTTGCTTACACCCATGGCAACTCTAAACCTATGGAATGAAGAAAAGAATGCAACTAAGCTATACTCATGTATGTTTTTTATTAAAGATTTTATAGGGAAAAAAAAAAGACAGCCAATTACACGGGTAGTATACAAAAGAAACACCTAAAATTAAAGCATAAAAGGAACTATTACTGGTAGTATTTTAAGTGATAAACTTCAGTTGTTATTGATATGTTATCACGCTAAGTTATGAATTTGATGTTACCTTAACTTTTTGGGTTTGGGGCATTACATATCAATAGTTAATTAGTTTTTTCAATTCCTCCACCTGGATAAAAATATAAAAATTTAGAACTTAACGGTGTAACATATGTTAGTAATGGGTACCCCATAACCTATATAGCGTCTATATGGGTGGGGGAGTTACAAGCAGTTAATTAACTTCAACATACAACCTTTGGGTTCTACAAATACAAATTCTATCGAAGTTTCAAGATCCCCACCATGAAAATTGTATCTCACAGTCTTATGCGACAAAAGGGTTTCTAATTATTTTTAACAACATCCAACACAATGCGTCAGCTAATTTTAACCTAGTTCTTCATTAGTTGTTGGATCATATCGAACTATGCATACGTATTTTGCATATGTTGTACACCTCTTGAGTTATGGATGTTGGGCATTTTCATATTCACGCATCTCTTCAGAGAGTTTGGGACATAACACGTCAAGCTTAGACACACCACATGCAGATAGTTAGGAAGATAGGTATCAAGAATAGGGTATTTTGAGAAGGCACCTACCTTTTTCAACAGAGAAAAATATCATCAAATCTTTTCTCTCTATCCCTGATACGTACAATAGACACCATTCACATACAAAAAGAACAACACATTCAACATTTCCGTTTAATGCACAGAAGAATTCATTGAAGAAAATATCACGTGAACTCTTCTCCTCGTTTGTTTGTCATTGGCACTTGTTCTTTTTCATTTGTAATCCCTCAATTGGCTTTTTTTTTTTATATATATAGACATCTTTTTCGACGGAAGCTCTACCTTTACTTCAAACCAAAACAAGGCTGAATTAGTTTACCACTTGGTTTGTATAATTTCATTACAACTAGATGATGCTGCTGATACGTGATGGGAAATTGGATTAGGTTCACACCTCAAGGCATGATATTTTTCTCTCACATATCAACATGTTTCATTTTATCCTTATAATGCTCCTTATCAACATGATATTTCTCTTGGCATTAGAGTTTATCTTCATTTCTAGTCCTTTCTCCATTATCACAGATGTATTTTGTAACAATGTCACTTTTTTTTTTTTTCTTTTTTGATAAGTAACAATGTCACTTTTTTATTGGTCAGTATCAAACAAACTTGATAATTTTGGTCAAATTCATCATATGATATGAGAATCATAAATAAAAGCTTGTTTCCAAAGATCACTCTGTCTATGCAATGGAAGGACTCAAAAAGGAGATGCCTCAATAATGTCATGAAGCATTGCCCTTTGGAACAATTTTCAGCCCTTTGGAATGGCTGCCAACAAGAGCTGATAGAAATTATGCATCCATGTCACTGCACCAAAATGAATCTTATAACTTTCTTCCTGAATTCTTTATGCAGTTGATAAAGCTTTGTCCATGTTGAAATTTTACCGCTTGAATAAATGTTTCCCCTTTACAAAAAGAAGCTAAATATGATATCGTTATGTACATAATCATGCGCACATAACAAAAGGCAAAACCACTAGAAGCTCATGTCCTTGGCAGAAACACTCCAGTCAATTGTAAGTGATGCGAAGTAACCAA
Source organism: Juglans microcarpa x Juglans regia (assembly GCF_004785595.1). Classification (NCBI taxonomy): domain Eukaryota; kingdom Viridiplantae; phylum Streptophyta; class Magnoliopsida; order Fagales; family Juglandaceae; genus Juglans; species Juglans microcarpa x Juglans regia. Next base: position 2,548,621 of record NC_054605.1, read on the forward strand.
TTAATACTGGGAAAGCATTGCCGAAGCGCCAATCGGACAGTGGTGCCTCTGTGTTGAGGGAAAAAGGCACACGGATTCCTCGAGGAAAAAAGCTTAGAAGGCAATTTGTTAGCCACATGCTTTTCTACGGTTCAGATCCTACTCCTTCACGTGCAGCTGCCATGGAAGCCGATGCCTCTTCAAGGGTCCGCTTCTTCTGAATTGTACTGAAGGCCTCGAGAACATCTCCCGCCTCCCAATCACCATAATCCTCCATTCCAAGCCCACATTCTAGTCCAGCAGTTACCTGGCCAAGAGGACACACTGCATTTTAAAAGAGAGAAAACAATGCAAAATGGACAATAGGACTACAAGAATATTCATGACAATTACTCTGTTCCTGCATAGATTTGGCCGTAAAAAAATTTTTTGATGAGTAAAATGAAAATTTTATTGATACGAAAGAAGTAGGCGAAGCCCATGTACACATGAAGTATACAAAAGAACACTTAAATACACGCTTATGATGAAGTAAAGCACAAGATATCCTTCTGTAAAAAATGGCCTTACATTGATACTGGAAAAACATATGCTACGCATCAAGTTAAAGCTCTACATCCTACTCAATAACCTCCAGGGAAGTATATATATATATATATATATATAGAGAGAGAGAGAGAGAGAGAGAGAGAGAGAGAGAGAGAGGGAGGGAGGGAAAAATCCTAATAGTAACCAGCAAAGACAAATAATTATTCATGAAAATACCGGACTAATAAGAAACCGTTAGTTTTAAGGGTCTTTTCCAGTTTTGAATTAAGTTCTAGATGACCTATAGCTTTCAATTCCAGACAAGAGAATGATAAAGCCAGCAAACACGACACATTATAATTATATCCATTTCAGCCATCAGAGTAAGACATTACTGTTTATGCCCTACAGTAAATGTTGGCACATGGCATATCCATTAGAATGGTGATCACACTTTCACCTTTTGATTGCTCTCAATCAAAAATGGTAAAAGAATGGAAAGAAGACCAGGAGTAATTGAATCAGGCACGAGAAAGAAAGAAATTTAGAAGCATTTGCCTTCCTCTTAATTCTACTGTCCAAAAACCCACCAAATGGTTAAATAGGAAACAGAGTTAAACCAATTTTGAAATTTGTTTAACCAACACCGAATCATTTATTTTCATTTGTTTCAACAACAGCATAACACTACCTTTGTACTTATTCACCTCTAAAATATTTAATTAAAACGCACTTCCTATAATTAACTAACTTTTAGGGTTTTCACCATCATTAACTCTGCCTTTATCTCAAAGTTGTGTGAGACAACAGCAGGTATGAACTCAGGTTTCAAGTGTTTTCAAATCACATTTAGATGAAAATTGTGCTAGGCAGTGACAAGTAAAACCTAAGGTATTAAGTCCTAGGAACAAAGCCAAGCTTAAAATAAGTTTTTATTCTTTATCCGTGCTTTAATGTTAAAAACGAGACAATGCTGCAAATATGTAAACTTGACTGATATTTCCACCAGTATTACTCCTCTCTCTCTCTCTTATCTACCATCCACACAACGCCACCTCCTAGGCAGCCCCCATGACACAGCACACACAGGATCATGTACATGAGAACATATAACTATATGTATGTGCGCATGGCAATGGTTTCATTTTTTCCCAGTCCTAAGCACTGGATATCAAAGACATGATTGTCCATCGTAAGGTGATTTAGCATAATCTGAATTGCTAGGTCATTTTTGGGTCATTAGGGTCTTTTTGGGTCATTTTGGGCAAGGTGTTTTCTTGTATACATTCAGTGTACTTGGTTTCTCCTTTGATATATAATATTTTTTACTTATCAAAAGAAAAAAAAAAATCTGAATTGCTAGAAGATCCCTCTAACCCAACACCACTGATGAAACAATCCAATAAACTCACACTTGTAACAGTTTCTTCTATGATTTCTAGTAGAATCGATAAAAGATGGGAAGTTTAGAAAAACATCAGAGAGACAAGAAGATCAATTACACACGCATATTTGTTTGATTAAGGACAGAATACAAAATGTGGGCGTATCCATGTATTACAAAACAGTGCAAAATTTGTTCAAAGTCATACCTCTTTCACAACTTCCTTAACTCGTCTCAATGAATCAAGAACGCCAGTATAAACTACTTTTCCCTTTCGAATGACCCGAATGCCGCAGCCTTTTACTACTTTTCCATCTATCACCATGCAACCAGCAACACGACTGCTGCCACTGCTAAAAATGGCTCGGACTTCAGCTGAACCAATTGTTAGTTGATCCTATCAACATAAGAACAATAACTTTCAATTGTAAGCATTAAGCAGACACTCATGCTTGTGCATTGTACAGGCATCTTATACACGCACATACACATACACACATACACATGCATGCATATAAAGTGGTAGTAAACAGTATATGACATTGCTGACGAGGTTGAACTATGCTATAGATGCCGATTCCCGATCATGCAAGCATGTCCAGGCAAAGAGAATAACACATAATTTATCTAGTAAGTCACCAGGAAGCTTTCTTCATATATTTTTATACTATGGAATAGAGGCCAACGAGCAATCCCAAACCTAAAAGATTAATGAATGGATCTAGACAAGCACAATATGGTCCTTTTTTTCCCCCCCTTCTGAGCTGAAATTTTGTTTTATAAAGTACCAAAAGGACCATTCAAGATTAATAATACTGAAGGTAAAGGTGGTGAAAAATGACATTATCACAAGTATTTAGTAGAAAATAAGCCCCTGACAGCTAAATACAGGTAATACAGGTAATTCCATAACCAACACAAGCAATTGGGTTAAGGCTATGTTGGTCTTATTACAGCAATGTTTGGAGCCCATGTGAAATATCGTATCCATATTAAATAAGACACTTCATTATGATCTTTGTGTTTCAGATGAATGAAGAAAAAGGAGATTTCAAGAACTTGTATCCATTCAAAACTTTTATAAAAAAAGGTTTGTCCAAAGATTGGAAGGTTAGATAAATTTGACACCTAGGCAAACTGCCACCTTAAGTGCACAATAAAATCTCTTGAGCACAATTGGACATACATAATATCCACCATGCATGGCATCTATGCACAGCATCTTCAGTAAAATAACATAATTAAAATAAGCTATCTGAATTCACCTCAACAGGCTCTAGGAGTCCTTCCATTGCATTCCGCACATCATCAATAAGTTCATAGATGACTCTGTAGAGTCTCATCTCAACACCTTTGTTTTCAGCATAGCTTTTCACAGAACCTGGAGCTCGGACATTGAATCCCAAAATAATTCCTTTGCTGGCAACTGCAAGATCAATGTCGCTAGAGCTTATATCACCTGTTGCTTGCAAGAGGAACTTTAAGGTGACATTATCTTGTGGGAGCACCTGTAGCGCTTGTCTGACAGCCTCAATGGATCCCTGCTCATGATGAAGAGAATTTAACTTCGGTAACTCGTAAATAAAGCTACATAGTTGAGAAGAAATGATATGTGCGCAAGCACCATATATTTCTGCTAATCATAACCAATTGTCCAACAAATGAATTGATCCGACACACATTCAAATTTTCATTCACAAGAGAGAATCTAAAAACTTATTAGATATCATTAAATTATACATAATTATGTCAGGAACAAATTTTTTCTCATTGGGTTTTTTGTCCTTCCAAATGGCTCTACTTGTTGCCCCCAACTGGTTATACATAGGTGCTGCTTTACCTTTGGATACTTGCTGAAGTTATTGGCTTTTTTGTCTTATCATATATTATTACACTTGTGGTGCAGCTTGTGTCCGTCCAATGTCCTTGTCATCATTCTCTCTCTCTCTCTCTCTCTCTCTCTCTCTCCGGTTTTTCATTTGCTTTTCCCTTTTTATTTCCGGCTCTTTTCCCAGAAAAGTTTCTTGCTGTGGAATTCATGTCGGTACGCCATTTTTCTCTCTAAAACCAGTAACCTTTTTTCTCATGTTTCAACATTTCTGTATTTGATTATGTTTGATGCTTATTCTGCTCGATTTGCACAGACTTATCTTCTTGTTTGCTTTTTTCCCCCTTTTCCCTCCCTGCAAAACTAACACACACATACACCAAAGTGACCCATGATGATCTTTTCAATGTTAATGCAGGCATTGTCAATTCTCTTGGCCAAGTACTGCCTTCATGTGAGTCTCTGTTTAAATTCTCTACTCTTTTCAATTTATTATTTCAAAAATTGGTATGATGGGAAAATCTGTGTGTTTCGGATAGCTTAGCCTGCGAATAGGTTGACTTCTGTTTGCAACTCTATCAGGCTTGCTTTTCAGTTGGATTCAAATCAATTTCCAATTTGATTGTTCTTTCTTTCCAGTAGAGGTTCTGAGATTCTTGCTTTACGATAGGGAAGTCCAGAGGTTCTTGCTTTGGTAGCATTGAATCCAACTCTGCGACACAATGGTGAGGGTCACACAGCCAGCTTTCAGGATGTGGCTCTACAGTTTCGGCTCCATGTCAGAACAGTACACGTTCGCGGTCAGCTTTTGCATGAAAACAGCTTTCCCTGATCAGCTCCATATCAAACCTTTCAGTTGCATGTCTAATCTCTGGATTTGCTAGGTACAACAATGTGGATGGATTTAGTCTTCATTGATTGCTCTTGTGGCAGATGTGGATTCTACTCTTCTAGATATTTATGTTCCTGTCCCGGCCCCCATTTTGTGCTACACCTATCGCAAACCATCATTCTGTTGTCTCCATCTCTTTCTTGGTGTGCCCATTAGGGGTGTAATCGGTCCAGCTGGTCTGCTGGCCAGGGGGCTCGTAGACCGAAAATTTCGGTCCACCCTTTTTCCGGACCGATTACCCCTATAGACTGGACCAAACTAGTAGCCATCGGTTAGGTCAGTCCATTCGGTCAAATTCAGTCCGGGCCAGTGTAAATGCGTCAAACATACAAAAAGCCCAAAATCACTTCTAATGTGTATTTTAACTATTTTCGGCCCATCAATACAAAAAAGCTCACAATGTTTACACTTTTGAATATCAACTATTTATCTTTATTTGCACATTTTGTACTTGAAAATAGCCTTATAAAGTTGCAAAAATTATCAAAATTATCCATATCCATCCATGAGAACTAGCAATCATCATAATAAAGTTAGAAAAAAAAAATAGAGAAAATGAAATTCAAAAATGCAATATCATCCAAACTCCAAATACATATGATCAATGGTGATAGGTTATTTGAAAATTACATAATTAACTTATATAACTATTATATAAAATAATATCTATAAAAAATATTTGAAAAAACTATATATATTTCGGTCAGTCCGGTCCAGCCCGGTCCAAAACAATCACACCCTTGGACTGGACCGAAAACCGAAATTCTAAGGTATATATGGACTGGACCATTCGGTCCGGTTGGGTTTTCCAGTCTGGACCAAATAACTTACACCCCTGGTGCGCATCTTGCAGCTTCCTTGTTTCCTTAATTTTAAGTTTGTTGCGGTCCTGTTTTTGGCCTATTTTGGCATTTTTACTTGAAATTGAGCACATCTTGGGGTGGTTTTAATGGTTCTTTCTATTGGAATGTCAGTTTTTGAGAGCAGCTCATGACTGGGAACTTGGAACGTTTGCTGATTTTTTTGACTCATGATGGAGGATAGGATGATTAGGATTCCTGATGGGAGTAAAAGGTTCTTGGTGCGTTCCTATTATAAGGCCCTCTTGGGTTTCTCTAATGATCGTGGTTTTCCTTGGACGGCTATTTGGAAGTGTAAGGTCCCTCCTAAGATTAGCTTTCTTTATACTTATCAAAAAAAAAAAAAAAAGATTAGCTTTCTTTATACGGAATGCATCTCTTGGGAGAGTCCTCACCACTGACAATTTGAGGAAACGTGGTCTCATCATTATGGATCGGCATTTCTTGTGAAAGAAAAATGGGGAATCCTTGGACCAGCTATTGTTACATTGTGAGGTGGCTCAGTTCTTGTGGAATGAGATCCTTAACCGGACCAGTGTGCCATGGGTTATGCCTAGAAGAGTTATGGTTATTTTCAAGTGCTGGACAGTATTAGGGGAAATAATCACATTGCTGCTGTGTGGAAAATTATCCCTCTTTGCATTATGTGGTGTTTGTGGATGGAGAGAAATCAGAGATGTTTTGAAGACCAGGAGCGTTCCTTGGATAAGATGAAGAGATTCTTTTATAATACATTATTTTCTTGGGTTTCCGTCATAATTTGGAATGAGGACAGTTTTCATGATTTGCTTGTATCCCTCACTGGTGCTTAGTGGTACTTAGGCATGTTCTGTGTATCCTTCCTATGTACTTGGGCTATGCCTTTTCCTATTAATAAATTTTTACTTTTACTTCTAAAAAAAATGTCTTGGGGTGGCAGTTTGGTGCAGCATAGAGAAGCATCTGGTCTTTAAAATCTTGCTTGGTGAAATACGTATCATTTCTCTCGTATAGTTTTATTTCTTTGCTCTTATGTTGTTGTATACTCTGTTACTTCTATTGTTGGTGCTTCTATATTTATGTTCCTCTATATCTTGGTTTGAATTGCCTCAGGATAGACGAGGCTCTTTTAATTTTGGAAAACCAGTGCTAATATCATTCTTTATCTTAAAGATATGAGTGGTTCGAAACTATATTTAGATTTTGAAAAACAATTACAGATATATTCTGAGGAAAAAAATATATTCTAAATGTACTCTATTTTTTAGCTTGGGAAAAAATCATTCTAAACGCACTTCAATTTTACTTGGGACAAAGTATTTATTCGAAAAAATACGACTTTTTTTATGAAGTTTTTTTAGCGTGTGATAACCTTGTATTATAAGAGCGAGCATGTGCTTTGTTGTGTCGGAGTTATGTCAATGCTTATGTCAATGTTCCATGTCTTCGAATGTAGTAGAAATGGGTTCTTTTGATCCATCAATGTTGCACGGTTGCATTGTGTAAAAACTGTCCGCTATGCAGCCTAGGGAAAAAAATATGACAACTACACAAAACTTACTTGTGTAGTTAGGGAAAAAACCGTCAGCTATGCAGCTTAGGGAAAAAAAGGCAACTAAAATGGAGAGCTGAAACTAATAGAATAATCTATAGGAGGGAGCTATGCTTTGCTGACAAATATTGTCCAGCTGCCCTGATACCAAGAAACAAACCAGCTAACAACTTACTTCCGGTAGGTACAATAGAACATCAAAACGAAAAGGGAAAAGCAATATGAAACCTAATATCAAACCTAATATGAAATTTACGTCAACTCTCTCTCTCTCTCTCTCTCTGCAATCTGTTCACAAATTTCTTGCTAACTCAATGCTCTCTTCATTGGCTACTTCTTGTGTTCTGAATTTGTTGTTAGACTATACAAACAAAACAAATAAACCAGTTTTTCATGTCTTTCCATATGATAGAAATGCACATCAACTTATCCTTTTGATCATAGGATGGCATTAAGGACCTGGACAAAATTGCAAGGACTTCCTCAAGATAATGGTTCATTGTCTGCATTCAAGCCTCACCTTTTGAAGCCCAAGGAAAATGCGTTATAGATGTAAAGTTTTATCTACTTATGATGATTCGCATGAAACTACATAGCTCTTTATTATCATTATTGATGGCTTTTGAAACTTTGGTGGCTTTTGAAACTACATGCTTTAGATTCTGTTTGTTGTATGTACAAGTACTTTTATGTGTTTTATTTTGATGACTTGTTCCTTACAATGCTCATTATGAAACAAAGCATCAATGAATTACCTGAGCTTGTAACATACATGGGGTGTTCCTACTAATTTGTACCTCCAACTTGGCATGGTTAAACTATTAGATATCTCTTTTGAGGTTAATTCTTTTGATTGCTGGATATGGGGAACCAAGCATGTGCCTTACACTTGCTGTCCATACCAGTTTTTTATAACATTCTCAAGAAGTTCATACAGAGGCAGTGCTTGCATGCAACTTTAATTTAGCAGGATAAGTAAATATAGATCATTCCGAATTTCACAAAATCTTTTGTTTTATATTATTCAAGGATATAAAGGCAAGAAAGACGTAACCAAAATTTATAAAGTTAATATGATTTGCTATACATTAATTAGTCCACTTAACAAGTTGGATTACTAATCTGAAGAACCAAAATTTGTTAAGTGGATAGTAATCCACTTAACAGGTTGGATTACTAATTAATATGATTTGCTATACATTAATTAGTCCACTTAACAGGTTGGATTACCAATTCCAGCATTGGCAAATTGGTAAGTCCACTTAGCGGGTTGGAAAATTCACTCCGCCCTAGATTTTCATGGCAGAGTGAATTTTCCAATTTAGACCCATAGATCTATAAGTCTTTACACATTACTTGGTGTCAATTAATCCAATATCGCTGTTAAGAGTATTCCTAATAGAATCTACTCTCCAAATAGGAAAAATACAGGAATCTTGAAATTTCCATATTCCTAGATGGACTAGGAATCCTAGTTTTACTAGAAAAAGTGAAGTCAAGAAGCCCTAGAATTGTAGCTGGCCAACACTGCAGTATTATTTTGAACCATTAGAACTGTGACATAGGTTAACCTATATCCTCATTATGCTGCTACCGATATACAGTCATTAGGACTCCTAATTTTGGTTGAAAACTAAAAAGCTGCAGGAAACTCGCAAGGAGCTGGCTTCTACGACCAATTAAATCCAAGAACATCCAAAAAAACGGCTGCCAAACCCCTAGCCCCATTAGAATACCTTTGAACATCCAACAAACAAGAAAATCTCCAAGAAACCTCCAAGAACCAGGTCTATACAGCCATCTGTGTTATGCCACCACTCTCAAACCTCATTGCCGCAAGAGTTTTTGGAATTTCAATCGACTCAAACCACAGCCTTGCCGCCACATTATGAGCTCTATAGCCCTAAGTAGCAATCAAAATATCCACATAAACCTAGCTGCCAATACATTAGGAAACCTTGAGAAAACTCAACTGCATGAAATCCTTATTCAATAAGACGTTCTCCCTGCCTCCATATCCAAAGAGCCTAGGAATCGTGAAGCCTAAGTCATGTATCCTATAAATACACCAGCTATGTCTCCCCTTTTACTTCATTCAACCCTTAGAATTTTCAAGAGCCACATTCTTTAATCCCTGCCCTGGTGTACCCCCTTCCATAGCCTTGCTTTTCTTGTAAATTCTAACAAAAATTTATTCCGCTGGTGCAAGTTTAATCCAGAGAAAGTAAAGCGCAAGACAGAAAGTATACAAAACTTATTTACTTAAAAAAAAATACATAAAATAAATATGCGTACCTGAACATCAACCTTCAGGATAATATTCAGCTGGTGCAAGTCTAATCCAGAGAGCTTTCCTGTTGAAACTGCAGAAGCCAAGGAAGAAAGTGTAACCTTCCCATCTCCAGCCTTAGCTGAGATACGTTCATTTCGTAATGATTCAGCACGCAACTCAGCCTTTTCACGTGCAATTTCGAGGGAATCAACAACCTCAAATTCATCACCAGCAATTGGAACATGATTTAATCCAATCACCTGCGAATGCACATAGACATAAATTACAAGCTAAAAGTTGAACCAAAAGTTCAAGGAATTAAAGAAAAAAGGGTTAACATGGACCATATATCTTTGCTAGACCTTGTGTATTGCTGTTAAAGAAGGCATCCAATCACAGAGATTTTGTTCTTCTGCTCAAAATTATACGTTATAAGCTACGCTTTTTGCATGTACTGGTCAAATGGGGGAGGGGAGACACCAAAGTCCATCAGATCTTCCGACCAATAATTTTCCTTCCGTGGGTTGAGGCGATGAGAACTTCATTTTTCGCATGATTAGCCAAGATTACAATCTAAGGCATTTTTTAATAAAAAAAAAGGGGGGGGGGGGGGAGTACAAGTATTTTTGTCCACTCATTGTTATTTCCATTGTATCCAAATCTCTATTATTTTTCAAACTCTTAACGATAAGCTAAAAAAAGTAAAACACGAAAATATGGTTATCAAAAGAATTAAAAATATATATATTAATTGAATGTAATATAGGAAGTTGATGCAAAGATTTCTACAATTTGACTTTGCAAGAAAATTTTCAAACATGGTGATATTCATTAAGGGGGGTAATTAAGGACTGATATTAAAATATTATTTGATTCGAATAACTCCACAGGAGGCAACATCATGATACACTGCTAAATACAAATTTTCAGAATAAAATTTTAAATTATTAAATTCACCTCTTCTTCAAGATAGTAAAGTAATAGAAAAACAGTCTGAAGATCAAACGCTTACAATGGTCTTTAGCCACCATTTCAATTAAACATTTCACATGTTAGAAACATTTACGTGATGTCTAATCCATCTCACCGAGGGAAGCATTAAAATATAAAGTAAATAATACAATTCACCACTTCACATCAACTAAAGTAAATACCTGTACAGGTATAGAGGGTCCAGCTTCCTTGACACGATTTCCACCGTCATCAAATAAAGCCCGCACCTGACCATGTGCATAATAAAAACATCCCTTAAAAATGTGTATTGGGCATAATGGAAAAACAATCAAACTAAATAATTAAGCATGCAAAATTTAATTCTTTGATCAGGATACTTTATCTTCTAGAAACTTTTTTTTTTTGATAGGTTATCTTCTAGAAACTTCTAGAGCTTCAAACTCCTATATACCAACCTTTCCAAAGGCTTCTCCACAAACTACTATATCACCAACTTTAAGTGTCCCATTCTGCACGATAAATGTAGCTAGTGGCCCTTTAGCTTTGTGAAGACCTGCCTCAATGACTGTGCCCTTTCCACTTCTATCAGGATTAGCCTTCAAATCTTGTAACTAAAACAAGCATGCAAATGTTAAGGATATAAAGGAGAAAGATGTCAAAACAGCAAGATGAAGATCTGCATATTTTTTTCCAAACACTGTGTAGCACAATGAGAAGTAACCCCCTCCCCCATTCCTCCCAGAAGCCCCAATGGCTTAATGCAGTGGTATTCGACCATAAATCTATGGTAGTATGCTAAGAGCCCTCTGTTTACATAATTTCTCTACCATCGGGTTAGCTGACATGTTATTGCGCACAAATTTTAAAACATTAAATAGGCCTTCATTTTCGGAAACATTTCAGCAAGTCACACCTATAGTAGATTCTGAATTTTAGTGTATTTATGGCTTCTCAAGGCTTTTCAGTGTAAGGGTGAAAATCATGTATCCTAATGCCTAAATATGTTTTTTTTTTTTTTTTTGATAAGTAAGAAAAATGCCTAAATCTGTTATAGAAAAAGGTATTGTGCCTACCCCATGACAGAGTGACCCATTACAAAGGATAAATCATTTCATACGAACAAAAGACTAGTCCATGCAAAATTTTTACTCTAGTTGTGAACCCCAGAAAGAAAGATGAATGCACAAATAATGATAAATAAAAAAACAAACAATGGAGAAATAAACCTTTCCCCAAAGTTTTGAATACCAATATAGTAAAAACTAGGTTTCATTTATTTCATTTTTTTGGGGGGGGGGGGGGGGGGGGGGGGGGGGGGGGGGGAGGTGGATAAGCAAGACCTTTTTGTAACTTATTACAAGAAATTGCACATCAATAACATCTAACTCACCTCGGCAACGAGCATGACAGTTTCCAAAAGATCATCTATATTCTCCCCTTTAAGAGCACTAACCTGTTAGAGGAGATCGAAGAAAGAAAATTTCAATTTCAGAAACTACATAAAGTATCAATATCAGTCATTACAAACCCTGCAGTTGAGATATAACAACCTGAACCATTGGGATATCACCACCCCAGTCTTCAGGCATTAAACCAATGGACGAAAGCTCTTGCATGACTCGTTCTGCATTTGCTCCCTCTTTATCTATCTGGTGCAATGGAAGAAATAAGATTGAGAATCAGCAAGTCCTGAAGCCATGACAAAGCAGAGCAAAAAGAATTTCAAAAGTGTTTTTCCGCTTTATCATATTATCCCAAAAAGAAAAAGAAATATGATAACCATATAATTATAGTTGACATGCCTTATTTATAGCAACCACTATTGGAACTCCAGCTGCCTTGGCATGAGCTATGGCCTCATTTGTTTGAGGACGGATTCCATCATCAGCAGCGACTACAATAATAGCAATGTCTGTCACCCTTGCTCCACGAGCTCTCATTGCTCCAAAGGCCTAAAAGGAGCAGAGATAATAGATATCCATAAAACAAAAGACGTACAAGAAATTTGTTTTTGTAAGTAACAATGGGAATAACAAAATGCACAAGAAAATTACAGATCACAAACGAGAAAATAACAATGTTGTAACACCCCAGTCCCACATTGGTGGAACGAACAACTCATATAGAGTAAGTATAAAGGTAGTTATAGGTGTTAAGTCCCACATTAGATACTTATTATATGAAATTGGGTTTTATAAGTAATTCTCAATAAGCTTCAAATGGACTAGTCATTTAAAATTATAACGGCTAGCGGTTTCCTTGGGTCATTAAATATGGTATCAGAGTTACCTAATAAGCCCTACCACTAGTTATGGGATTGTACGACATAGACCTCACATGGACATCAGGAACTTAAAAGGGGAAGTTCATAACACCCCAGTCTCACATCAAGAAAAGGAATTAATTTACATAGAGTGGGTAAATTATAAAGGTAATCACAGGAGTTATATCCCACATTCGCTACTAACTAGGTGAAACCAGTCTTCACTAGGTAAGTTTCAAATTGACTAAGTCATTTTGGGGTTGTAGTGCAGGCGTTGCTAGTGCTTTCTCTAGGTCGTTACAAATGCACTAGCAAAAGATAATTTACCATTCAAACAAAGACTATAAAACCACAAAATATGAATTATAAAAGAGGAAACAATAATGTATATATTTTTTTGAGGTCGGGGGAAGGGGAGGAATAAGAAAAGCTAAAAGTTAACATGTTAGCTGGAAGTGTACCTCATGCCCTGGTGTATCAAGGAAAACACATTGCTGCACCTTGCCATCTATAGGAACTTGCACCTTATATGCGCCAATACCTTGGGTAATGCCACCTGCTTCAGATGAAGCTACCTGCAAATATCCAGCAGTCAGGCATTAGCTGAACAATAGCACAACCAGCACAAACTCCAATAAAATATTAATCCAGTACCAAAGCCGAACAAGACAATGGGCAGCTTGTCTTAAATTATGCATCTTAGCCAAATCATAAAAGTATCACACAAAATAGAAATAGAAACAAAATTAATTGAAATCACTACAAATAACAAATCCATAAGACCCCACAATGGGCATTGCAAAAGAAACTGAAAGGGGTATCAAGATGATTAAGCTTCCATATGTACCTTGCTCTTTCGAATATAATCCAAAAGGGTTGTCTGTCAAGGGTGTAGCAACAAAAACATATTAGCAAAGTTTAGCTGCAGGGATATACTAAAATTTAAAGCAATACCAATAGAAAGTAATAGGAAATAGATGCAGAAGGTCCAAACAGAAGTGAAGATCCAAATTGCTGCCACTTACCTTCCCATGATCCACGTGACCCATTATAGTAATAACGGGAGGCCGGTCTTGTAGTTTGTCTAGGTCTTCTTCATCAAAAATTTCCTTCTTTCTCGCCATTTCTTCAACTTTAATGGGATCAACATCCAGCACTTCAACATCATGCTCTTTACAAATCATTTTCACCATATCTTTGTCCAGAGTTTGCACCCCATCAGGCTTAATTCCTTTTGAGTATAAATACCCAAGAATCTCACCTTCACCAATAACCAAGTTGTAGGCTAACTCCTCAATCAGCATACCTTCCTCGCCAACCTCAAGGATTTCTACTTTTACAGGAGCTGCCTCTTTGGCAGCCTGAAGTCTGGCAGCCTTTCGACTTGCTTTACTCCATTTCCTCCCTTTCCTTGCGATGGATGCACCAGGAATCGATACCTCATCTGGAATGTCAGCATCGTCCACATCAACCATCCGTCTCCGTGGTCCACCCGCTGAGGCATTTTTTTTACGATAATCATCTTTGAACCTTCCAGTGGAAGGGCCTTTTCCTGGTCGTGGAGGGGCTAAAACTGCTTGAGCAATCAGAGGATCAACCACCGGTTTCTTGGAAGCAAATTTGTCGATCAAAATCGGTTTACGTTCTGTAGTTTTCGACTCTAAATCAGTTCCATCGGTGACTGGAGATTTTGGAACTGCCCCAACATCCTTCAAGACAACAGGTTTTTTTATGACAGGCAGAGAAGCTACAGAAGGCTTTGCTTGTAATTTTGGTTGAGGTCTCAAAGGTGGTTGACGGGGTGTAAAAGAAGTACGGGCTTCAGGGTCTATCTTTTCCCCTTGCCCTGTTTTCATCTCTTCCTTTCCAGTCATGTTACTAGGCTTCGATGATGATCCCTTAACCTTCTGGACGGTTGCGACTGTGTCTCCTTTCCGCCACACGCTCTTCAAAGTTTTAGAATTTTGAGCCGGTTTACCACTTGTCAAATTACTACTCGTAGTAGATGTAGATTTACTTGCAAACCCACTCTCTCTCTTGCTTCCAGACTCGCTCAATCTCGAACTTTCTAGCCTTTCTGCCTTTTCCAATACCTCTCCCAGCGACTCAATCACTTTATTCCTCTCGTCAGCATCCTCTAAAGTTTCACCATCAGAAGAATCACCATTGATTCCAGATGGTTCCCAAGTGACCGGAAGGGATTCACCCTTGGACCCTAAGGATTTCAACACTGGCTTAGGAGCAGGCTTAAGAAGGAAACCTGCATCACCCTCATCACCTTTACCTCCTCCTCCTCCTCCTCCTCTATAGGTGTTACTAGATGGATTAAGGGACACTGCATTGCCTTGATCGGGGACGAAGTCAGTTGTTGTGACCGAATATTTACAGACAGACAAAGACACACAGTGCCATCTCTTCTTCTTAACCGTGAAATTTCCTTTAGACAAAGAAACTCTCCTAAACAGAGAGGAGTGGGACCTTTCGGACGCTATACTACTTCCCAAACTCACCAGAGAAGTCATAGTTCCTTGCATACTTCCTCCTACTAAGATTAGCATGGGTACGCCCCACCAGTCCCAAAACCAAACCTTTCAGTTCTCAGTAATTACTCATTCTACGCTGTCTACGAATTCCAAGTCAATTAGCTAAGTTCCTACAATATGAATTACCGAAATTTTCAACAAAAAAAGGGAAGAAATTTGAGCTTTTCAAGGAATAAAATTGCCCCCAATAATATCAATATATATACACGAAGAAAGGGAACCCTCCCAGAATTTACGACATATAGAAGAAGAAACAATCTTACCTCTCCACCAGAAATTTTGTGACAGAACAGAGAAGAAACAACAGCGTTCTGGAATTCCTAAGGTTAGAAACAATCTCGCAAATGGGGAGAGAGAGAGAGAGAGAGAGTTGTGTGTGGGTGTATGGGGGAAAAGGAAGTTTAGAGTAAACGATATTAGTGGCTATGGATAGTATGGCGCAAGGGTGGGGACGGAAAAATCCAATTTTGGTAGGGAGAGACAGTACGTGTGGTCATTTCTCTGCCTTCCAATTCCATCATGTTGACATGTTGTATATGATAAGGTTAGGGTGCCTCGTTTATGTGGTGCTCTGCCTTCACTTAATTTTTCTTTTTCTTTTTTTCTTTTTCATTTTTTTCTTCATAATTTGAGAAAAAAAAAAAAACCCGGGTGCAATACTTTAGAGTAAGTCACCCCTCCTTGTTTTTTTTCTTTTTTTAATTTTTTTCGGCCATTACAATAGGTGATATACATGGTATTACATTTTCCAAGTCTATAATTCCAATGCACAAAAAAGTTGCTTGTTGAGTCAATTGATAAGCTACATTATTTCCTTATCTCTTGATACGCTTTATATCCCACACTGTCACCCCTCTTGGTAGGGTTGCAACTCGAGCAACTCGTTCAATATTTGAATCCGATCTGATCCGACCCGCTTTTCTGAGTGTGTCAAATCGACCTGACCTGACCTGAAGATTCAACTCGTGGTTTTTTTTTAATTTTAAATTTTAAATTTTTTGCCGAGTACATGCTCAAGCCAGCAAAAACTAGTTGTTGAATCCTACAACACCACCTCTTTGTGCTGGTGATTCCCATCGGGTTTTGAGGAGTACCTCACCCAGAGTTACAGAGGAAAGCAAGAGAGAAAAGCAACAAAGAGAGAGAGATTGAGAAGGACCGAAAGGGCTAGAGATCTGCTGCAGAACTTCACAGTTTCAATGGCACATGGGATCTTCGACCAGAACACCTGTCTGGTTTTTGAACGGCAGCACACAGGATCTTCGATCAGAACATCCTTCTACTTTCTTACCTAGTTGTCGAGTGTTGTAGATAGCTCAAATCCCCTTATTCTGGAATCGCATCACCAGCTTCTTCACCCAGATCTAAAGCTCTAGCCAAGGTTCTGTCCTCTTCACATCGGTAATTCCCATCAAGTTTACCCATACATTCAGAGTGGCTTTGGAATCAATTTTTTATTTTTAAGGCACTTATTCAAACGGTTGGAGTCCGCAAAATGAGAGAAAGTTGAAATGGGTAGAGACATGGACAGAGAGAATCAGAGAGAGTGGCAAAGGAAATAGTCTAGACAACGGACGGACGAAAGAGAACAGAGGCAATGGTGATGGTATCGTGAGGAAGAGAAGTGACTAGGTTTCATCTGGAGAGGATAAAAATGTGGGATTGAGTTTTTAAAGAGCTGAGTTGCCGGGTTGTACGAGTCGAATCCAAACATTACTTAAAACTGATTTTTCGGGTCGGGTCGGGTCGGGTCGGGTCGGGTTTCACGAACGGGCTAGGCCAATTGGTTTCCTGCACAAGCCTACCTCCTGGTTAGAGTGTATACAAATTTTACTAAAAAAAAAATGAATTTTACACTTAACGTGATATATCATGTGGTAAATCTTTTTTTATTATCAAATAGATTTGACATGTTTTTATAGTTTGGGTATTGAGAGACATTCTCAGAATACTTCATTATTATTCATTATTTTATTATTACTTTTTATTACTATTCAATATTCTATCATTATTTTTTTATTATTTTTTCATTATTATTCACATATTACCTGAGAATATCTCATTACCCAAATGCAACCTAAATCACATAGATCTATGACCTAACGCTACCCGACATCATCTTTCTTGAACAAAAGAATAAGAGGTAAATCTAGGTGGAGGCAACAACTACATTTTCAAAGAGGCCCAAAGCAGAACACATTTCATCCAACTTTCGTGAACTATCCTCTAACCGGTTCATTCAAGCTATTATCAGGCTGTCGTTACTGTCTCCAGGTATTTTTTAGAGCTTTCTTGTAATCTTTCTTAATGAAACTCAACTTATTTAAACAAAATGTATTGAGATTTCTTAAAAAGTAATAGTTCGGTCACCTTTTGCAATGCAAGTGGCACGAGCTAACAACAACCATGCATCACTTGTATGCGCGTTTCCAAAAGCACTCATCTCTTTTGAGAGGATTCGCAGCGAGCCCTCTAGTGTGTTTTCTCTAAGGGATGATCTTGTTGTGCACTGGGAGAGAGAGAGAGAGAGAGAGAGAGAGAGAGAGAGAGAGAGAGGATTTGATATGTGTGAAGGGGTTGAAATACCGTTGAATTAGGAGAGAAAGTATTGGTCTTAAAACTTTAGGATTTTGATTTTGTTTATATAGGATTTGATCAATGTTTAGAGCTTTGTCAATGTTTAGTTAAGATTAGAAGTAGCCTCACCCCAAAAAGCAAGCTATAGTATTTAACCTAGAAAAATAATAGTTGCAGTTGTGAGTGTGCAAGTGTCATTCAATCACTTTGAAAAGAGTGAATAAATACGAGATTCATATGAAAAAATAATAAATTTTTAATAGTAGATCACATTCTTTTTTAAAACGACTATACGATACATATGCACTCCACGACTACATGTAGTATTACTTCTGTAATATTATCCACTTGAATTTTTTTTTTTTCCATTGCCGTTAAATTCTTGTATTGTTGGCAAATAGAAAAAGAAAAAAAAAAATTGGAAATTGTGTCCCTGAGGTTGTAGTTGTGAATGTTTGAGTCTTGGACGACATGTAGCTATTCTGTAGAACAATTCCGTGGTTTATAAATAAATATATATATATATATATTAAAAAAAAAAGAAATTAATGTGGTCAAAATGTACGCTACCTATGTAGATGTTGTGGTTGTATACTGTTTAACGTGTAATTTGTAATATCCGAATCTTATAGCTGCCGGACTTCGTGTGCTTCTGATGCGAGGATTGAAAATCCAATTCGAATAAAATAACTTCAAGGTCTGTAAACTTAAATTTGACAAGTATTCTAATAGAAAAATTATATTCATCGTTCATATATCACACATCATACATCACACATAATTTTTTATTTTTTTATTTTTTTCTCTTTCTAAATGTATGATAGAGAATGCTAGAGCCATTGCTGGGGCTCCCGCTCCCGCTAGGCTCTAGCATATGTTTTTTCATATTTATTTTTAGTTCTTTTTCTATATAGATTTTTTTAACACTTTTAAATATTTTAAAAAAATAAAAAAATTCACAACATCATTAAAAAAATCTTCCTTAATCACAAAGTAAAATAAAAAAATAAAAAAAATCCCAGTGGAAGCTCCCAACAGGAAGGCTAATATTTTTTTTATTTTTTTTACTTTGTGATTAATGAAGTATATTTTAATGATGTTCTTAAAAAAACACATGAAAAAATACATGCTAGAGCCTAGTGGAAACTCCCAGCGGGAGCCCCCAGTGGTGACTCTAGCATTATCTATGTGTAATATATAAATGATGAGTAGAACGATTCAATTAATTTAAGAATAAAAAAATAAAAAAAAAATATAAATATAAATATGATGTATATAGTGTATAAAGATGAATTACGCTTGCACATGCTCGGCCTTGCGATCTCATCCTGCACATTAGCTTTCCACCCTTTTCACGGGCGTGTACATACACATATAATCCTTTAAAAAATGCTACTCACAACCGCGTAGGGGAACCCTCGCAGCATCATATCCGATGTGGCAATTAGTGGAATGTCGTCGTTTAGGCTCCTTTTCCTCGAAGACAGAAAGGGTCGCTTCGCCTTCTTTCCCATTTCGCTCATCCCCATGAAAACTTACCCTCCACTCTGTCTTCTTCTTCCTTTTCTACTCCACGAAGCCCTATCATCCTCCACAAACTGGCTACCCCACAAAGCCGCCGCAGCCCAGTCTTCATCTTCTCCGTAGTCATTCTTTGTGGTCTCCACGAACCCTACAAACCCTCGTACCCATAAACCAACGGTTTTGCGAAGTCACTGTGTTTTGCAGTCTTCATCTTCTCCGCAGTCAGTCTTCGTGGTCTCCACTAGCCCACGAGCCCTCGTACCCACGAACCAACGGTTTTGCAAAGTCACTGTTTTCGTCTTCTCTTCATTTTCTCCACGGAGACATAGAGCCATGAAGCCACAGAGCCACATCATCTTCGTCTTCTTTGTCTTCTCTTCGTCTTCTCCACAAACCCTCCTTCCTACAAACCCAAATCTAAAATCCTCTTCCTGCAAAACCCCAAACCTAACCCTAACCCTAAATTTGTTTGGTTATCAAGCCCTCAAACCCTAACCCTAAATTTGTTTGGTTATCAAGCCCCGAAACCCTAACCCTAACCCTAACCCCAAAAAAATTTATGTAATTATCGATCGGGCCGAGTTTCAACGTATCCTCACAGCAAAAATGTCGTTAGTTTTCTCTTTTTTCTGTGCTTTGGTTTTACTTTCCAAATGTTTGGTAGTCAATAATTCTTTATCATACATTGTACATTTAGTCATGTAATACATTGCCTATGATGTATAATTCTTGCATTAACTATTTAGTCATGTAGTTATTCAAATCACATACCATATCATCGTTGTTAAGTTGCCAATTTATAAATTCCATTCATGTATGAGAGTAGTAGCATCTATATGGAATGCATAAAATAATATTTGAGCAGGGTGGTTTAGCAAATTTTATTTGATTAAACTGTTACTGTAAAATGTTAGTGGGATGTTTTACTCTTGTCTATAACAGTCTCACTACCATATTAAACAGTTACTCTTGTGTATTTACTCTTGTCTGTTTGGGATCAATCCCATATTTCTTAAGTAGAGAAGTAATGGCTGTCAAACTGAAAATTGAAGAGTCAATGAATATAGAAACTCCTTGAGATGCTATAGGACACATATTATGATTATTATTATTATTATTGTTATTATTATTATTATTATTATTAATGTAATTTTGAGAATCAAATGACTGTAAACAAATAGGCATATATAAAGTAAGAGTCAAATAAGCAAAGCTAAAACTACATATCAACATGGGCCCTCCTAATGGACACAATCTAGCACAATAGCATGAAACATAATCAAAAGTGCTAGCACACAAACCCAAAAAACAATGATTTTTTTTTTTTTTGGTGCAAAAATGATAGTATACCATGTCATATGGCAAATCTATTTAGTATTTTTTTCCTTTCAGGGTTGCCAACTGCAGTCCAAGAAGATACACTTTGCATGATATACTGTTTTTGGAATTGAATAAGCAGGGTTCAATTCTCAATTTCTCACTGAAAGTTTTATTAGACTATCAACTATTTTTAAAATGAGCCACCCTTTCAATTGTCATAGTGTTCTTTAAACTTCACAAAACATCATTAAAATATTAAACTACTACTATTATTGGGATGCTTACTTTCACTAAAATGTTAAACTGCTACTGTTATTGGGATGCTTATGTAACGCCTGTCCTTGTGGTGAGACTTTTTATAAAATGATTTTAGAAAAGATGACGGGAATTACCGTTTGATTTAAAAATTTTTACTTCCATACCCAAGGTGCAAGACTCTACGTTATAAAATAAAATGTGCTTTTAGGATAACAGAGGTTCACAACAGAAATCATCAATTTTAACAATAAAAACACCTCTCATACATTTAAACGCTCATGCCTAGACTTCAGTGCTCTTCCCCATGGGTCGTGTCCATCCTGACGCATGCAGTTCATTCTGTCCCTGTGGGGGGAGGGACATGCATAAAAACTAAAATGAGTCGATGACTTGTAAGCATTACTTCATACAGTTAAAATACAACAACATAGATTTTCATTCATGCATTCATCATTCATACATACTATACGTACATGCGTGCGTGCATACGTGCGTTCTTTTGAAAACATCACTGGACGGAATTTTTCTTTTAAAATGGACTTTCTTTTCGTAAAACGTTTCTCCCGTCAGTGCTTTCATTTCTTAAAAGTTCATGTGTTCATACGTTCATCTATTCTTTCTTATCATTTTCATTGGCCGGTACACACTGTTACGCCCCGTGTGTTGGGGTTAGCGGTCTTCCTTTGGACCCGGACTTTGCTCGTTGCCACTGGTTGGGAATCCCTTTTCAGTCAGGGGTAGCACTCGGTGCACTTCCAGCACTACTTACCCAGCATTGCAATCTGCCCATTCATTGGTACCCTTTCCATTCATTCATGTGGCCGTTACATATCTTCATATAGTAAACGTTCATTTCATTTAAGTCCTTTCTTACAGTTCAGTCCTTTTCATTTAACAGTTCGTTCATGGAAAAACGTCATTTGAAAGCATTTTCATGAGAAAATATCATTTCATGAGAAAAACATTGTTTGGGGTGTAAGCTCGAAAATCATCGTTCCTTTTTCAGTTCATTTTAGCTCTATCCTTTCGGTTTATGGAAAACATCGTTTAAAAGCGTGAGCTTAAATATCATCTTTCATGTCAACCGTAAAAGCATCAGTTAAAGCAACAGTTTTTTTCTTAGAAAATACATACCATAGATACAACATATAATCATCCATTCACATTCATATAATTAATACTTTGGGTGTGTAAAAAGGAGCTGCCAAGGAGGGGTCGTACATACGTATACCTTTGAACATTTATTTATATTTAGCATGCTTTTGTAAAAACATCTTTCGTGTCGTTTAGTAAGGAAAAACGTTTCGTTTTCGTTTCTTGTATTTTAGAAATCTCTAGAAGAGTATGAACGCAATACTTACTTAGACTCCATACTACTTTTATATCATGCAGTCCATTCATGTGCGTGTCAGATGGCAACCTACATGCATACACATAACCTTAGCGTCATTCTCTATCTAGTACATAAGCAACTTAAACTTAGAAGACATAAGCTATACTTTACTTGGAACACTCTCCTTCTATCTCATGCTCTTACGTGCCCTTTACTATGCTAACACCTTCAGGGACCACTTACGGTCACTATCTCTTCTCAACTTGACGTTCTTGCCTCGAGTGCTCATTACTAAAGTAAACCCATGATTCACCTTAAGACTAAGACACTAAGACATTTGTCCTTTTTTTCTGTTAACCATATTCCGACGCATGATTCTGACCGACAGAATCACGCATCTCAATCCTAACAATATACCCGTCACTACTTTCATGCACCTTAGCCCACACTAAATCCTCATTCCCATCCATACAAGCCACACGGCTCTAAGCCAACTCTGAGGCTTAAGCACCGTGTAACTGTGCTCAGGACAGATTACCCATTACATATGGTGAATCCGTCTGGCACATGTGTTTAACTAAATTACATATGTACTTTACCCCTTACCACCTGAGACTAACATATAACATGTTGATCACCTGATCGTAGGGACAAGGGTCATACTCCAATACCAACCTTCTCTTAACCCGGCTAGCATGACTCTTCATGCTACCCGTTCCTTTTGACAGTTCATCACAACACTTAATATGACAAGACTCCGTTCACAACCACGCCTCACGTCACATCATATAGCTCGAGACTACTCTCAAGCTACATCGTGAACTTGTCACATCACCTGACATCCCACTATGTCATTCTTACGCCAACTCTTAACTGATTACGAGTACGGTTCCTCACGTACTCCTATCACATCGTGACATCTCGTCACGATCTTGCTGCACCATGCCTACGCTAACTCCTCACCTGTCATAAGCACGACTGCTGGTAATCATGTCACTTTGTGACATTCCCCAGTCATGCTTCCGCTGTGCACTCTTACACTTATTCTACCACTTCACCCATACT
This sequence comes from Juglans microcarpa x Juglans regia, assembly GCF_004785595.1. Classification (NCBI taxonomy): domain Eukaryota; kingdom Viridiplantae; phylum Streptophyta; class Magnoliopsida; order Fagales; family Juglandaceae; genus Juglans; species Juglans microcarpa x Juglans regia. The sequence goes on from NC_054605.1 coordinate 2,571,732, forward strand.
CCTAGCCATAAGTCAATTATGGTGACACTTGTCACCTTCAGACTACAGGCCACACCATAACTACTTTGGGACACTGTTCCATAGTTCCCGACACGACTCACCAAGCTCTACGCCCATCAACCACACAATCATCCTTATCTCTGCGACACGCTACACGATCTGTCGCTGCACCTCTTGGAGTACACTCAACGTATACTCCATTTTCACACGCTACGCCATATCACCACTATGGCGTACACGCCATATGGTGCATCACTCCACCACATGGAGTACACTCCATGTGTACTATTCCCATTCCACATGCCACGTACCAATACAGTACATACTCCACAACCACACTACATAACACAATTCCCAACTACGCCTAACACTTCACAGCACACTACACAGATATGCCCAACACTTCACTACACAGAACATCCCAATATAGCAAACTCCACAAATACCAACAGCACAGTCCACAACCTAATCAACTAATTAACATCTAACATCAATAACGAGGGATAGAGGGTTATACCATCGACGGGACAACCCGCGCGTTGCTCGCTGATCTTCACAGTCGATGATGTCAGAAGGGTCGTATGTGGCGGCTAACCCACGTACGGTGGCTGTTTGGGCATTTGGATAGCTAAGTGTGGTCTTGGAATGGCTCATACAATGGCAACCACATTTTTCATCGCTATGTCCTGATCTGTGATTATGGCGCTCAGAGTTATACCATCCATACATTTTAACCATGTCTGGAATAACCACACAAATATCTCTGTATCCTCATTAGATATCAATCCTGCTCCCAACAAAATTGACTTGCCGTAGTGGTTTACACCAACAAATGGTGCAAAGGGCATATCTATTCGTCAGATACGTGGTGTCGAATGTGACCACATCACCGAAATACTGATATGCTGCCCTACTACGGGGGTCTGCTAGAAGACGTTCTTTAACCTCCCGACATCATCTAAGTCCATCAATGCAAAGAACCCGAGATTTTTGTATTGCATTCTTAAAAAGTACTCTCGAAGTGCTCTAGAGCCACCTTTCCCAAGTTGCAGATTTCTTGCCTTATCTATATAATTACGAAATTTTTTTTCCAAAAACGGGAGGTTCTCAAATTCGCCCGTGCCAACAAGAAGACTGTCAAAGCTCTTATTCATTTTAATGTCAGGCAAGTCATGTGTATCTAGAACTCTTTTTACTGTCTCGCTAACTTCTCTATTACAATGAAAGAAGTAGGATTTCTTTGGACTAACGCCATGATTATGGATATTATGACATGTTGTCAACCACACATTTCTCTCAACTTTTAAGACATTAATTTTTGCCTTACATTCAGTCATTGCTGTAGGACATGATTTGACAACATTCAATGTTCTATTCCGGGCCTTCCCACCGCGGGCACAAGCAAGGGTGGCATATTTAACAGTCCCATCCTCAGCCTTTTCACTCCTTTTTGTCATCACCCCAAACCCGCATTTTTTACCATATTGTTTATAATAGCTCAATAACTCTTCAAAAGAATTAAATTATATCCCCGACTTTGGCTCCTCAATCGTATCACCACCATTCATTTGGACACATTCAGATGTCCAGGCACTACCATCCTCAGTATCCCGTGAATTTGGTGTATCCTCTGTACTCTCCTCATCAAGTCTAGAGGATGTATATGGTGCTTCAGTTTCCTTACAATTGCGTGGATATTCTATATGAACTCTTGAGCTCGTTGTGGAGCTTGTAGTGATGAGAGGAATGAGAGATCATATCCCATATTGAAATTTGTAATCAACATTCTGCATAAATCACAAAATTAAATCAATTAAACCTTTTGAAAAGGTATATTTATTAAAAAAAAAAAAAATACTAACAAAGTTGCATCACTACCTGAATGTTGATTGGATATTGGTTGCCATCTGGAAATGGCATAAAGGTCGGTGACCATGCAGGCACTGGTCCATGCCAAACGCGCATGTAATTTGAAAGGTTTGGAGCAGTTGTTGGGATGTCCTGACATAAAAACTAATAATGATAAGTAGCAACCATGGGGGAATAATGTAATCAACCAATAAACATCAACTCAGCACATTCCAACAAATCTGTAAAATAATATCACATACTGCGCTTGAAGGATTTGAGCTAGATGATGTTAGCCCAATTGAGTGGTCTTCTCCTTTTTCCATGCTAACAATCTCAAGGAAAACTATACTTCCTGTAACAACAACAAAAAAATCACCAGATTAAGTTGCTCATCCTTAGGAAAACAAATGTTAGAGGTAGGGGTGCTACCCGCCTCCTAAGGGGCAAGGCCACCCCTCCCTCGCCCCCCGCCCATGCTTGGGCGGGGGTGTCAAAATTTCTACCGTATCTCATCCTCGCCCATGAGGGGCGGGGTACCCCGTCCGTTCGCCGAGGTGTGGGGGTGGACCCCCATCCGTCCGCCCTCCATTGGGCCTTCAGCCCAACTCATTTTTCTGGGCCCTAAATGGCTCAAAATCTTTTTTTGGACCAATTTGGGCCCATAATCCATTTTTTGGGCCACTTTGGACCCAAAATTTAACTAAAAAAAATATTTAAAAATTGAAAAAAAAGATACATATATATATATATAGAACTATTAAGTATATACTAAATTTCAACTATTAACTAATTAAGTAATAATCATAACTAAGGCAGTATGCCCTAAGTTATTACAAATTACAATTTCCAATTATACAAATTAAGATTCTAAGAGAACTAATAAACTTAAACTATTACAAAATTACAAGCTCCTCTAAAAATATTAAATATTACAAATTGTACTATTAACTATTGTAACAACATTACACTTAATTGTAAATTAACAATTATAACTAATAAATTTTCAATTTGATCAATTTAGGATGGCGCGGTGGCGGTAAGTTCTCTGAGTGGTAAGTTGTGTCGACTGCTGTGAGACTGAAAATCAAGATCATAAACATTAATAAGTTATAAAACCTGAAATATTAATAAGTTAAAAATAAAACAAATTAGAATTATAAAATTATAAAATGAAACAAAGATTAAAAAAATTAAAATACAAAATATTAAAAGTACTAACCAAGATGAGATTGGGATTGGGCAATTGGAATTTGAGATGAAGATGAGGCAGATGAACATAGATTGGTCATTACGATTCGGCATGTGTATATTGAGAATATAAAAGCTAAAAAACATACAAGCAAAATAATTAGATACTAAAATATGATATAAAATTATAAATGCAAAAAACAAATAAAAGACAAATTGTGCAAACCATGGCAATGGTGGATCCAATACAAAGTCATACTGCATCGGAGGTAGCCGTAGACGCCGTCTCATGTATCACTATAACAATAAAATTTGAAATGAAATTAATGAATACCAATTAAATGAAAATAAATTAATTAATAAGAAATTAGAAAATTAAATTAAATTAAGTACCAGATCCAGACTGATCACCACCCACCTCCTCAACGTCAGCCTCCTCATACTTAAGAACATTCGGAATATGAATTGGAGTTCCCTTAATCCAATTCTGCGTGTAAATTGAAGGCTCCTCATACTTAAAGGCCGACTCTGAGGCTACGGTGCTAACAGGGATGGCCAAAAGACTGCGGGCTATCCCTCTAAGGATGGGATACTTCAAGGCATTCACCTTCCACCAACTTAATATATCAAAGTCTCGTGAAAATGGTATTACCTTTGCTACTAAGTATATGTCTATCTCTGACTGAGCCTCTACATAACTCCGCATTAAGGGGGTCTGCTCAAACCTCTAACCCCAGTCCAATCTACGTCTTTTCCCACTATCGACTACTTGAATCGGTGGGGGGTAGGTGTAGGTACCGCAATATTACCACCCCGCAGGACGGTAAACTCATCAAATAATCTACTAAGAGTTTCCCGAACCCTTGCTGCAATAAGTTTCACCCATGCTTGTCCGTACGCAAGGCCCAATCCAAATACCAAACCATCCACCTTAAACCTTGGGTCAAGGACGACAGCTACATATAACAAAATATTAGCTCTAGTAAAATCTCTCCAATACTTGTTGTACTTTGACCTCATAACCAATGCCATCTCCCGCAGCCTATAGTGACCACCCGCGACCATGTCATCTAATTCTTCTTTTAGCCTGCATATTTGCTGACATAATTGATGGGATGTAGGGTATAAGTTCCAGATATCGTCGTGGTGACCTCATAAAAAAGGCTAAAAAACTCCATAAAAATATATACAATCTCCCAATCATCATCTACGGGTTTCCCCAATCCCTCGTGATCATCAAAATATTTAACATATTGGATGTCTTCATCACCCAATAGTGTAAATGTCAGCCTATATTTTTGGGCCGCCTCCAACATAAAAAATGTTGAGTTCCATTGTGTAGGCATATCAGTACAAAGGCCCTTCTTGGATGTTAGGCCCGCAGATCTTAAAGCAATCTTGAATTTCTCCAACCTCGAATGAGAAGATCTCACTCATCTCACAGTAGTCCTGACCTGAGCAATCGAGTCATGAAGATCCCTCAAACCATCAGTAACAATAAGATTCAGAATATGTGCCGCACATCTCACATGCAGACACTCACCACCCAAGATTGTCTTATTTGCCTCTCTAAGATAGGGCTTTAGATGTTCCAATGTGACATCATTAGATGAGGCATTATCAATTGTGACTATAAGAAATCGGGTCAACACCCTCTCCTTTATTGCGGCCTCTAAGGCCTTCCCAATTGTCTCACCCTTATGATTAGTGATTTAACAAAATTTTATAATTTTCTTATGTACTGTCCAATTACAATCAACAAAATGCACAGTTAAAGACATATAATTAAAATTTTGGACTGATGTCCAAGTATCAATGGTAAGGCAAACAAATTGACCGGCCAATTCACCCCTCAACTTGTCTTTTTCAGTGTAAAAATGTTTTTTTATATCCTTTACCACCATGTGGCGAGAAGGAATATTAAACCTTGGTTCGAGAAGGAATATTAAATCTTAGTTCCAAGTAATGAGCAAATGCTTGGAACCCTTTCCCATCAACAACTTGAACAGGTAGCTCGTCCATGATGACCATACGAGCTAGGTGTCTTCTACACTCATCGGAATCATACTTAGTATACCCCCTCAAAGTTGCACCCCCACCAGTCCCATCTGCCATGTTTTGAAATCCAATTTTTAGCCTAGATTGGCTCTTTTCTTGTAATGATCTTAATATTAGATTTTTTTTATATTGCTCTTCTAAGTGCACCTTTAATTGTGAGTTGCCATGTTTCCTATAGTGACATCCATATATTTTTCCACAATTGTTACACTTGGCTTGAGGAATATTGGGGTTACCACCCTCTAGTTTGGTGAAATGAGCCCAAACTATAGAAGCATGTTTCTTGTTGGGCTTGGGGGCGGGGCAAAGTGTCGTAGGGGTAGGTGTTGGGTCAGGGGTAGGGGTAGGGGTAGGGGTAGGAGTAGAAGTAGAAGTAGGAGTAGGGGTAGGGGTAGGGGTAGGGGTAGGTGTAGGGGTAGGGGTACCCTGGACATGGAAATGAGAGCCCACACTAGAATTTGCTGGCATATCCATGAATTCAAGCAAACAAGAAATCTGAAATTAAAACAAACATAGCAACATGCCAAACAATTAACATCCAAGCATTAACATATATATTGGAAGTTGGAATATCAAACATCAAACATAAAAAAAAAAAAATGAAATACCCAATTACCCAATTAAAATGGGTTATAAAAGTTGTAAAAAAAATGAAATACGGTATACCCAATTAAAATGGGTTATAAAAGTTGTAAAAAAATTCCATTACCCAATTAAAATGGGTTATAAAGGCTGTAAAAGAAATGAAATACCCAATTACCCAATTAAAATAGTTTATAAAAGTTGTAAAAAAATAAATACCATTACCCAATTAAAATGGGTTATAAAAGCTGTAAAAGAAATGAAATACCCAATTACCCAATTAAAATGGGTGATAAAAGACTAAAAGCTATAAAAAAAAATTAAATACCCAATTAAAATGGGTTATAAAAGTTGTAAAAAAAATTAATTTCCCAATTCAAAATCAGATCTTATCCCACATTAATGTAAATCCTCAAAATCCCCCCAATCCGAAACCCTAAAATAATTTAGGGGTTTCCCAATTAAAAATCAGATCTTATCCCAAGGTGAAGGCGAGCGATGGAGCGAGACGCAGAGAGAGAGAGAGAGAGAGAGAGAGACGGAGATTCTAGTTGAGTGAGTGGGACGGTGATCTTGGGGGGGGGGGGGAGGATTCTAAACAAAACATGAAACGACGCCGTTTCGCCATTAACGAAACGACGTTGTTTCGTTATGGGTATTAAAAACAAAACCCCAAGCATGAAATGACGTGCCTAGGTTATTTTTTTATATATAAATACTTATATATATTTATGATGTGCGAGGTGGGGTGGGGGTTGCCCCTATCCCACCCCCGCCTGGGGGGTTAGATGCGGGCAGGGCCACCCGCCCCCGGCATCTGACAGATGGGGTGCTCCGCCCAGTTGAAAGGGGCGGAGTGAAAGCAGGCCCGCTACCCACCCCTAGTTAGAGGCATAAGTGTAAATGATCCAAACAAATTAACAAAATATAATTACATTAGCAATTAGCATGTGCAATGAAATAATTTATTAGCAAAATGCTTATAGATGTTTTTTTAAAACAATTGAAGAATGGACTCTATCATTAAAAATTTATTAAAAATTTAACTATGAAATGGTTTTGTTTGAACAATCCAGTCTCTAAACCCCAAAATCAGTTTACAGATTGTCTTTTTTCTATTTAATACGATATCTTCATGTAGTTAAATATTGGAATGTGCCATTAATCCTGTGCAATGAATTAAATTTATTAGTAAAAGAAATAGATTTTTTTTAAAAACAATTGAAGAATGGACTCTATCATTTGACAGTTTTGTTAAAAATTTAACTACGAAATGGTTTTGTTTGAACAACCCAGTCTCTAAACCCCAAAATCAGCTCACAAATTGTCTTTTTTCTACTTAATATTATGTCTTCATGTAGTTAAACATGGGAATGTGCCATTAATCTGGGCAATGAATTGAATTTATTAGCAAAAGAAATAGATTTTTTTTTTTTTAAAAAACAATTGAATAATGGACTCTATCATTTGACAGTTTTGTTAAAAACTTAACTATGAAATGGTTTTGTTTGAACAACCCAGTCTCTAAACCCCAAAATCAGCTCACAGATTGTCTTTTTTCTACTTAATATGATGTCTTCATGTAGTTAAACATGGGAATGTGCCATTAATCATATGCAATGAATTAAATTTATTATCAAAAGAAATAGTTTTTTTTTTAAAAAAACAATTGAAGAATGGACTCTATCATTTGAAAATTTATTAAAAATTTAACTATGAAATGGTTTTGTTTGAACAACCCAGTCTCTAAACCTCAAAATCAGCTCACAAATTGTCTTTTTTCTACTTAATATGATGTCTTCATGTAGTTAAACATGGGAATGTGCCATTAATCCTGTAGGGTTGTCTCCTTGCTCTGAAAACAGAATGCCTACCCTGTGACAAGAAGCCAACAAAAACAGACACTTTGCACTATAACATTATCAACGCAAGAAGCGGTAAAATGAAATACTAACATCTATAAAATGCGAACCTTGTGACAAAGCTAATGGAGATAACCAGTGCAGTAAATTTCCTACTTCCTATACTTTTTGGTCGGCCTCTCGACGAATCCTGTAGCTATGGAGCCTTCCTTTTTAACAACTTAAAATGCTTATAGATGTTTCTAGCCACCAAAATACAAACAAAAACACCACATACGAAGACGAAGACACGAACATAGGAAGCAGACGATGCGGGATGTCTTACCTGAAGCTACCGATGGAGACACGAAGCTGAAGAACAGAGATGGAGGAGATCTCACAAGTGTTCACGCGAAGATGAGGAGATCTATGGTTCTTCTAGACCCAAAAATCAACTGCCACGGAGCTCAATATCTTTTTCTTCCACGGTTTTGCATTTTTGCTGATTTTTTTTTTTCTGAAATGTAAAACTTTTCAGTCACTAGAGGAGATCCTATAGCTATTCACGTGAAGATGAAGAGATCTACGGTTCTTCTAGACCCAAAAATCGACTGCCTCAGAGCTCAATATCTTCTTCTTCCATGTTTTGCATTTTTGCTGGATTATTTTGTTCTGAAATGAAAACAATACCCTCCTTTTCCCTCCTTTTTCTGTTTGTGTTCGATTTCTTGTTTTTTCTTTTAATTAAATAAATATTTTTTTTTAATTAAATAAATCGGTTAATGTGGCATTATGCACAATAATGTTTTATTGTGATTTAGACATTAAAATATTGATAATGTTTTATTTAAATTAGTGAAAGTATGCACAATCAAGTTATTATCAATTAGATTTTTTTGTTCAAAGGCTTCGTATGGCACCACCATAGTCTCATGGTATGTACATCCATCGTTGGGTCAAACTGAGTTAGTTACATTTTTACCACTTTGTTATACCATGTAACAAACATATTAAGAGCAAAGTTGAAAACAAATTTAGGTTGGATTTTTTCACCCGGGGGCATCCTATACTATTACCATAACCTCACGGTATGAATGCTCCATCCTCAGGCCAAATGGAGTCTATCACATATTTGTCACTTTACTCCAGCAAAGTTGCAAACTTATTAAGGTTGAATTTTTTTGCTTAGGGGTTTCTTATAGTACTACCATAACCTCATGATATTTATGTCTCGCCCTTGACCCAAACGAAGTCAGTTTGCCACGTTACTTTTTTCCCTTTCTTTCACTCCCTTATCCCCCACCCGTTCAATTCCCAAAGAGAGAGCATGAGAGAGAGAGAGAGAGAGAGAGAGAGAGAGATCGCTCACTTGCCGATGAGGGGCGACAATGACGATGTCCCTCATCTTGCCAAAGATTGTGAGAGAGAGATTAGAGAGTGATGTCGGTGAAGGGCGAGGAAGATGGCTAGGCTACGATGAGGGGCGATGTTGGTGAAGGGATGTGGACGTTGTCACTGTGTCACGTTAGTTTGTGGGTTTTTAGGATCCAATTGTCTCTAATAGCCCTCTTCACTTTAAAGTCGAAGGCCTCTATCCATGTGCCATCCAACCCAACACTTCAACATAGCACATTACCAGACTTTATTCATTTTCACAATTCAATCCAATACAAAGCCTAATATACAATTTCAAACTAACTCTGATGCTTAACCATTGTACATTCATGCATAAAAACAACCTCTATATCATTTATAGCAAATTTGTCCAATCAAACTACAACTCTTTTACATATTCAATACATAATCATGCATATACATCCTCATTTTGTCCCTTTAACCTCTATTCATGACATCCTTTAAAGGAATAGAAGTTATAAAATGCATAGCATGTAGCTGTTGTTCATGGTAATTCTTCATTGTGTAATGGCATGAGAGGGGCTACAAGGGAGGTGTTTGATGAAGCCATAAGGATCATTTGCATTGACCCTTTTAACTCCTTTTGCTCCTATATATTTTATCTTAACTGCCTATGCAAAAAATTTCTTTTCATCCGTTAAAGCTCATTAGTGTAATTATATTCGACATGGTAGTGATAGATGGGTTGATTGTGTGGAGATAATATATATATATATATATATGATATGCACATAGGCACAAGCAAGTGTGCATACACGTATATCTTTGCAGTGTCTGCCATTTTGAAATAACTTTTTAGAATATAGTTGTGATCCACTATTTCCATAGTTATAATCGTGATCCCCTGTTTCCATAGTTCTAGCAGTGATACTCTCCACATGTAATGGTCCATGTTTTTTGCATTCTATGTTTTGTAATATTGCTGTTAGTTGCCCATGTATAACAGGTTGTATACTTCGTAGACTAGTTGTAAGATCTCAGTGTTGACAGATGTAATTGATCTATAAATTAATATAAAGTGCACAGACTGGTGTAGACTGTTTTCTCACATGGTATCAAGAGTCACTGAGGTACATAGCATGGCGTCGTCTTCTACCTCCTCCTCGATCCCACAAATTGATGACTTTGCTTCCCTTGCGTTCTCTGTTAAATCCAATCTCCTCGATATCTCAATTAAATTAGCCTCAAACAATTTATCTATTGTGGAAAACTCAATTTGTACCTGTCCTCTATGGCTATGGTCTTTTTTTGATATGTTTTAAATGAAGTTCCTTGTCCTCCATAGATTGTCATTGGTGATAGTGATGTGTCAACTCCGAATCCATTAGTCGCACGTTGGTTGCACACAGATCAATTGATTCTTGGATGGATCAATAGTTCATTATTGGATACTCCTCTATCTCAGGTGATCAATAGTGAGACTGCTCATGATGCTTGGGCTATTATGAAAACTTTGTATGGAAGTCATACATGAGACCGAGTTCAACAAATGAAAGGTGAACTCCAATCCCTCTCCAAAGGTGCTTTGTTCATGGAAGACTACCTTCAAGCAAAGTCTCTTTCTCTCTCGCTTAGGGGTGCAAGGAAACCAATAGATGATGAAGATTTCATTATTTGTATTTTAAGAGGCTGGGATCTAAATTTGATCCTATTGTTGTTGCTATAAATGCTCGTGCTACATTTCCTTCACTTGGAAATGTTATTGGAAAACTTCGAGACTTTGAAATAAGACTCATAGTTGCAAAAGGAGCTTATCTACTGTTGCTTTCTACACGAACAAAGGTGGTTCTAACTCTAGGTCTCGAGGTCGTCATGGAGGCTATGGACATGGTCCTCCATCATCCAACTAGCAACATCACACAAGCCATAAAGGAGGTGTTCTTTCTCAAGGTCCTGCATCTGGTGGGCGTCCTCAACAACTCAAAAATCGTGATGCTTCCAATGCTGGTCGTGGATGTGGTGAAAGTCACTGCCCTTGCATCACTTGTTTCCGTGGTGGTGGTTTGAATCATAAAGTTGAAAGTTGTTGTGCAACCGATGATGAGGTTGAACAATACAAAGCTTTTGCGGCATTGCAAATTGGTGAAATTATTGAGGATACTTGGCATCCTGATATTGGGGCAAATCAACATATGACTTCTAATGTTACTGAAGCTGAAGGTATTGATTCTTATCATGGTAACAATTCTAATGGTTGGAAATGGCGCTTTTTTATCCATCACTGGTATTGGTGAATTTTAACTTCCTAAAACTAATCTTAAATTGGATGGTGTTCTTATAGTTCCTACCATAGCTAAAAATCTCATTTCTATCTCTCAATTTACAAAAGCTGATAACTGTCGCTTCTTGTTTTATCCATTGGGATTTCTTATCAAGGATTTGAAGAAAAGCAGAGTCCTACTTAAAGGCTCTATGGTGGATGTCTTGTACCCAATCAACCCAAGGTGTTTCCAAGCAAATAAAGTCTTAGGCAGTGTATGGCATGCAAGTTTGGGACATCCAGATTTTTGGATTTTTCAATTATTATTACCTTCTTTACCATTTTCAAATAAAGTTGTTTCATTTTGTGAAAGTTGTAATTTTGGGAAATCAATAACCTTGTCGTTTCAATCTCATACAAATTATGCTACTACTTTTCTTTACACCATTCACACTGATGTATGGGGACCAGCCCCCATTATCTCCTATGATGGTTTTTGCTTTTATGGTGTTATAATTGATAAGTACTCTCATTTTATTTGGCATTTTCCCATTATGCGAAAATCTAGTGTGATCAATATTTTTCCCAAGTTCCTCCTAATGTTGATGGAAAATCAATTTCACACTCGCATTAAAATCATTCAAAGTGATGGAGGTGAGAAATATGTTAATGGTATTTGAAGAATTATTTTGAGTCTCAATGAATTATTCACAGGCTTTCTTGTCCTGGCACTGTTGAACAAAATGGTTTCACCGAACGTCTTCATCGGTGTGTTGTTGAGACCGATTTAATGCTTATGGCCCATTTATATGTTCCATGAAAATATTGGACTACTACATTCAACACTTATTAATTGGTTTCCCACTCCGATTTTACATAATAAGTCACCTTTTGAGATATTCTTCAGACGTTCACCACCTTTTTTATCTCTAATAATTTTTGGATGTGCATGCTTCCCATGTCTAACATTTTTTGGACGATCCAAACTTGAGTATAAATCTGCTAGATGTATCTTTATTGGATACTCTCTTCAACATAAAGGATATTGTTGCATGGACGTTCAAACACGCCACATATACATTTCACGTCATGTTATTTTTAATAAACTCATGTTTCCATTTCAACATGTACAAGGTCATACACAAAAAAAAAAATCAACATTTTAAGGTTCGACCCCTTCTAAAAGACCTTCAAAATGTACACCTGCAGTTCAAAATTTCTTCACCCGTGGATCTAGTTTCATGCTCTTCATCTGTTGCTGTTGATACCTCACATCAACCTTGTCTGATGTTCCTAACACTAGTTTATCTAATGCATCACTTGTTCCTCAGCCTGAATCTATACCAGTTCCCACCTGAACTGGTCCCATGATTATTCGGGCTCAAGATCTTACTAGAAAACCCAAGGTTTACTTCTCTTCACGTCTTCCTATTCCCACATTTTTCTTGGCAGATTTGGTTGCTCATTCAAGGAACCAAAAACCTTCAAACAAGCACTCAAAGAACCCATTGGCGTAAGGCTATGCAGGAAGAAATAGATGTTTTGCATGCTAATCATACGTGGACCATTGCTCCAAAACATCCAGATATGAACTTAATGGGTAGCAAATGGGTGTTTAAAACTAAAACTCATGTGGATGGCTCTCTTGAAAGATATAAAGCTCGTCTAGTCGCTCGAGGTTTCACTCAACTTCATGGCCTTGACTATGATGAAACTTTTAGTCCAGTTGTCAAACCTGGGACCATTCGATTGGTTTTAACGTTACCTTTATCTCAAGATTGGTCTCTCCAGCAACTTTATGTAAGTAATATCTTTCTCCATAGCGATTTACAAGAAAATGTTTATCTCTCTCAACCTCCTAGCTTTGTGGATCCGTCCCAACCTGATTATGTTTGTTACCTTCACAAGGCCTTGTATGGTTTAAAGTAATCTCTTAGAGCTTGGTACATGAAGTTCTGTACCTATCTTCAGCAAATGAATTTTCAGTGTTGTCCCTATGATACCTCTTTGTTCTATCGACATCACGGCTTTGATATTATTCTACTTTTGATATATGTGGATGACATTATTGTTACTGGAAGTTCATCTCTGCAGATCACTCAATTTATTTCTCAATTGTCCTTAGCCTTCAACATGAATGACCTCAGCAATCTGCATTATTTTTTGGGGATTCAAGTTGCTCGAGATGCATCTACTCTCATGTTGACTCAAAATAGATATGTGCTCTCACTTCTGCGCAAATTTGGTTTAGATGGTGTTAAAGTTGTTTACACAACTCTTGCTTCAAGATCACAATTGTCTGTTGCCTAAGGAGTTCCATTACATGGTCCCACCATATATTGGCAATTAGTTGGCTTCTTATAGTATCTTACATTGACTCGTCCTAATATAGCTTATGTTGTAAATCTTGTCTGTCAATTTATGCAAAATCCAGAATCCATGAAGCCGCCGCTGCCCAAAACCAAAATCTTCCATTGTCACACAAACCTCTACCATGGAGGTCTAGAAACTGCAGTCCATGATTGTAGCAAGCACCCAGTTAGCCTCCATGCTTTCTCCCTCCACTACAGGTTCCACCACGGCAGCCTACTCGTGACTTCCGTCTCTACACCGTGCATAGCTAGTGAAGCCCAACTTAGTCACCGTGAAGCTCAGTCGTTAATTCTCATTCTGTCGTGAGCCCAGCCGCCTCCCTCTCCTTCTCTGTTTCTCTCATCTCACGGCCAACCACCAACCGATAGCCATGGGACTGCCTTGCACCACCCAACCCCATGTACGTGTAACGTTGCACCAAGGACTCAACAAGCCCATGACTCAACCATACTCAGCCATGAACCACCCTACCAGTAGGGCCATCTACCTCTTTAAGCCAAACCAACCATCATTGTCACTACGAACCACCATTGGATCATCGCGGACCAGTACGCAGCAAGATGCCTGAGCTCCTCACTACCCACCTCCAGCCTGTTGCACCTCTGCCTGGCTTAGCCCTCAATTTATGGTATAAATCTCTATCTCCTTATCAGAAGAAATATTATGCTTATGAAACTGAAATGGTGTTGTGAAAGGTGTTCTGTTGTTGATTATTGTGAATTGTGAATGGTGTAGTTTGTGATGCTGTGTGCTGTATGAAGTGATAAGATTACTTATGCAGTTTTAAATGTGGTTGTGAATTGTGTGAAGTGATGGGATTTTTGTGTAGTTTGTAATGTGGCTATATGTAGTGTGAAGTGATGGGGATTAAATGTGAAGTTTGTGATGTGGTTGTGCTTTGTAAAGTGATGGGATGGTTGTGTAGTTTGTGAAGTGGTTATATGTTGTGTGAAGTGTTGAGATTAAATTAAGAAGCTGTATTTATATGTGAAGATGGCGTGAGATTTCATGGGTTGGATTTTTAAGTGAAGTATGGTTGAAGTTCAATATATCAAGATTGGTGAACTATAGGTTGAACTTAGATGATAAAAATCTAGGGTACATGTGTAAATTAGTTGGATGCATGTATTGAAAATATTTACCATATGTAATGGATAATATGTATTAAGCATGAATATACAATATTTAAGTCTCAAAATTGGCTTAAAGTTGTGTACTATGCTTAGTTGAGATTATGATGAGGTGTTGGTTAGATTATATATGAATAGAGGAAGGGATGTATGTATTGGTTAAGAATGAGTTATATAACTTGGTTGAAGTTATAAAATGGAAATGAAGGTAGAGAGAGAATGATGAAAGTGATAGTATATCTTAAAGGATAAGAACATGAAGTTGAATGCTATGTGTTGAGAAGGTGACCTCAAGTGGGTCCCAAGTTACAACTTTCATAATTTAGAAGAGGGTGATAAAGGAATGTATGGAGGATGGATTTGTTAATTGAATGAGTCTAACTGAAGGAAGCCTAAGTCAATGGTAGTTTTATGCATTTTCTAAGTTAAATTGCTTATGCAATTGAGAAAATAAATGATGTAAAGTTATGTATGAATGTAGGTTGCCATCTGACATGCATATGAATGGATTGCATGAAATGAAAATAACATGGAGTCCAGGTAAGTACTATTGTTCATACATTTCTAGAGTTTTCTAATGATATGAAAATGAAAATGAAATATTTCTCTTTATGATGCTTTATGAAAAGAAATGATGCTTATGAATATATGCTAGTGCATTAATGTTTAAAGTATATGTATGTAATGATCTTTTTTAGCAATCCATTTTCATGCACATCAAGAATAGTTATATGCATGTGAAATGAATGTTATATGTAGTAGTTATTGTCTTTTTGTTCCATGAAATGAAATTTTGAGGTTTATGCTTAATGCTATGATGATGTTTAAATGACGCTATGAAATGATGTTTAAAGGATGCTATGAAACAATGTTTAAATGATGCTATGAAATTATGTTTAAATGATACTATGAAACGATGTTTAAATGATGCAATAAAATGATATTTATTGATGATGTGTATGCTTATGCTATGAAATGATGTTTATGAAATGAAATGGAATGATGAATGAAAATGAAAGGACTGAAAGAAATGAATGAAAGGAAAAGAAATAGATAATGTTTTAATGTATGAAGCTACGTAACGGCTATGACTGAATGAATGATGATATCAATGGCTAGGGCAGACTGCAATACCGAGTAAGTAGTACTGATAGTGCACCCAGTCCTGCCCTTGACTAAAAGAGATTCTCAACTTGTGGCCATGGACAGAACCTAGAACCAATAAACTGGTAACTCCAACACATGGGGCATAACAGTGTGTACTGGTCAAAGGAAAGTGATAAGAGTTAAATGAATGTATGAAATGTTTTATCTCTTTATGAAAGAATATACAAGATGTGGGAAATGTTTTATAAAGAATGAAATTCTTTTAAAGAAAAACCTCCACCTTGTAATGTTTTCAAAAGAAAATAAATGTTTTATATAAATTATGTAGATAAATAACAAATGCATGAATGAAAACCTATATTAATATATTTTTACAGTATGAGTTAATGTTTACTGAGTATTTGACTCAAAATGAGGATGAAGCGTCATGACAAACATGGCCCATGGAATAGATGACAGAAGCATAGGCACATTTTATGTAATGTATGAACTCACATGTTGTAAAAGGACTCTGTATTTATTTTTTTAATCTAATGAGTACTGTTGTAAACTCTCTTTTAATTTACAAAGTAGATTTTAATTTTAACCATAGAATCTTTTATATCATGGGGAGGAAAATAAAAAGTTTTAAAAAGTCCAGTAATTCCCATCTCATTTTCCAAAATTATTTTATAAAGTCTCAACACAAGAATTGACGTTACATGTACACACACCATGGCTCCCTTTGCCACACCGTGGGTAATGACTACAACCGACTTCGTAACAAGCAATACTCAATTCCACACTAGGCGCGTTCATGGCCAAGTGTCCTTTATCCTCTGCCAGTAGAGAGGCAAAAATATCGACTTAAGAGTGTTACCATCTCGCTTGATCTCGTTATTACCCAGTGACAACCCAAGAGACATTACTCAATTCTTAGACGTTCCCAATGTGGAGCCTCGTTCCTCATGAAAGTCTAGGCGAGGATCCGTGGTGCCAAGAGTACTGGTCAAAGGTCAACACCTAAGAGGAAATTGAATTAGGTGTGTAATTTTCCAGAGTGAAGTACACGTGAAAGGTATATGTCTATGAAATTACAATAGAAGTTTGAGCGGATTACGTTGCGTGGACAATGCTAGCTATTAAGTAACAGAATACTAAACTTCACCATAAAAGGGGGCCTCTCACCCTTCATTAAATCTCAAGATATTACATCATCTAAATGTACATACAGTTAGTCGCCAAAAGGTGATGGACCGATTACAAGTAGTCGCCCGACTTAATATTATACATATTCTAATGGAAGGTACAAGAAAACTACAACAGGTACTAGTCTCCATACTCAGGGGTCGGGCAGACTTGACTCTTCTTACTCGGGCATCATGCCGGGATTTGGATTTACATCAAAATCTATGGTCCCAAGAATGAAACTATAGGTAGGTTAGGTAGCTATGACAAGACTGCTAATGAGAGATAATGCTACCGAAGATGCTATGAGCACTTTCACGAAAAGATTGGATAGACATGTATTTGCGTGGCAAAGAATCACCCTTACAATTACAGCTACGTGCATCCTCATACGTGGCGAGGAATTACCCTCTTAAATAACACATGTACATACATATGCATGGCAAGGGATCACACTTTGGGGACAATGCCTTTTACTCTTATGCAAAATACAGAAACACATTAGTATTAGTATGACAAGGAATAATTTGTTTACAATATAAGTATAAAACCTGTAAAGCTAGTATTTGGCTTGTTTTAGCTCCTGTAACATTCTTCCGATGCACATGTACTTATTATATAGATATTCATCACACAGACTTCTCACACAGAGATACTTGTTGTATTGGGGATGCTTTTACCTGGTCAACCAACTTGAAGACACCAACATGTGATACGTTGGGGGATCCTACATCCCGACTATCAAGTGAGGTCAAATACGACATCGTTCCACCCCAATCCCTAAGAGGCATTCTCCTTCTTATATGAAGCACATGGAAATGTTTCTCAAGAATGGTTTGGGGAATTCTCCGTCTCGTCCCATGATCATATACTTGCGCTATCGACTTCTCACACATAGATAGATATTCTCACACAAAGATATTGAGTTCCCACACAGGGATTCAAAGTCATGTAATGAAAACAGTCAACACATTCAAACATTGGAAATCAGTGCATAATGTAGGCATAAACATAATGATCGAAATATTTATTCATACTTTTAGAATGGGGGAGAGAAGTTACAAAGATGATGCAATGCCTCTTACTCACAACATTCATCCCACATTTTCCAGCACTGCCTTAGAAGCTAACCTACATTCCTATGTTGAAAATTCTTTCATTGCCTCTCTGCTCTCTACTTTCTGAAGCAACTAACTTCATGAGCGCTTTGGTGAATAAAGTCTCAAAAGTGAGATCTTGTCCCACGTCCAGGTCCTTTAAATAGGGTGGAGTTGTTAGATGTTATTTCTGACTCCGGATCTGCAATGAGGATTTTATTTAAACCTTCTCAGCCATACTGCAAGATGACAGAGACAAATTGCCAAGCATGGTTTGCCCATATGCTTGGTCCTCTAAACTTCCTCGAAAGAGAGTCTTGGTCGTGGCTTGAGTTGTACTGTTACGTTCAGACGACATGACTCGTCAAGCCTTCACATTTCATCACAGAACCACTCGAATGTGACCCTTCAGATGGAGTAGGGCTTCTGCATGCTATGCTGCCACTTTTCTAAGCACTTCCATGTACTTTCAGAAAGCTCCCTCACGTACCTAGTCTCTTCTAGACTACTACCTGCCTTGGCGGGTAACTCTTTGTCTTGTCAGAGTTATTAGCTTCCGCGGCTCCTTTTTCTCTCCTTCTCGATAAGTGGCCCTTTTGTGCATGCCTTTAGTGAAACGACACACTTATCTCCACTTCGTTCGAACACGTTAGCCAAGTGTTTGCAAGGTGATTGCTCGACCATGTGCTAGACTGACTACACTTTGTAGCGCTTGCTGCTAATTCCTTAGACCATTGGAGTATTTCTCATATTTGTCTTCCACTCAACTCCAAGAATAGTCTGTTCCCTTTCGCGCCCGACGATTTCTCATACCCAAGTAACAAGAGAAGCTCCATTGAGATAATGCTACATCCTGGCTTGGGGTTTGTAACAAGCACCCAAAAATCCTTTTAAAACCAAGTATTAAGTACTTTGAAAGAGTAACGTTAAAGTAATAAGTAATTTGTAAAAATAAACATACACATGGAAAAAATCATGTGAGAAAGTGTGATGCCCCCAACCTCTGCTTGGGATGGAATGAAGACTTAGAGCATTGGGACATGTAACACAGGGTTATATACTCCCGTACATGACAGTTAATATGCAATATATCCTATAAGTACAACTAGCAGAATGCAATATTTGCAATGGATTAAGGTTGAAAATAAAACTTATGCCAAAATAACTAAATTCAAACCAAATAGTAGCATAATCTTAGTACAGCTAATCATCATAAAAAGTCTCCAAAGTTAGATCAATTGCTTCATACGTTCTAGAGCATGAAGGACTAGCGTTATAAACATTAGGATAAGGTCTAGTCTTTTCTCAAGGTCTAGCTCCTCCTCAATCAGTTGGATCCACACTTCCATCCTCACGTTATAATGCACAAAGATAAATTATGCATGATGAATGATAAATATGAAATGCATGTAATGCGGAAAATCAGTGCGTGTCACTCATCCAGATTCCTCAACATTTTTAAAAAAACTGAGACACACATTCTCGTACAAAGAACATTTTTCACTTTACTAGTAAGATAATCATAATGTTTCATCATTATTAGTAATTTAATTGTAACATTATAACGTGTTGTATTGTCACAGTTTCTGAGTACCTACTGGTGATCGTAGTACAACTCACGTTGAAACTATGTTGTTTGCAAACTCGTTTTCAATGCATTGATAACATAACATAATATTATAACATGTACACCACCAGCCTTAGGTGTCATAACATTTGACTTCGCTTCGGCGTTCTTTAAAAAGAACCCATTCGAAGTCTGTTGGCTGTTCTTCATCAACCTAGGGGTTACCATTCCATTCTTAAACACTCTAGAGTGGACATGGGAGTTTCACTAGGATAATTCCACATCCTAGCCTTTAGGGTCATGACAAAAATTAACTTTTTGTGCTATGTTGAAAAATGTATTTCATGATATGTGCATATGTAGCAAGCTTTCATGTGAAAATGACATTTATAGATGCAATATACTAAAATGGTGAAAATATCACAAGTCATGTTAGTATGCACTCAATGTATCATATAACATGATATTTTATGCTCAAAATGACAATTATAACATGAATGTGACATTTATTAATAAATCATAAATAACTTATTAATGTGTTAGTTAGAGGCCAACTTACAAATTTCCTAAAGTCGTAGTAGCTGAAATCAAATTCATACTAAGTTAGGATTTATACCACTATGGAAGATGTTTATAATCAAAGGTTTTAAAAATGAGTATTGATAAAAATACCCCTAAACTCTAAAAAATTGTCACTAAGGCCCTAAATTTTCTATTATTTACAAACAAATCTCAAATTTAACCAAACTTCATGGACCTCATATTTTTTATATTCTAAGACCATCTATACCCTTAGAATTGTACAATTCAAAATGGAACTAGCTCAAACATTCCCAACCCGTGCATGCACTTTAGTTAATGTCTTAATGTGATTTCAACTATTGATCTCTATGAATGCATGTTTATGCAAATTTTCTTTAGTAAAAGGTAATCACTATAGTCCTAAATGATATGATAAAGGCCAATAATTGAGTGGTCAAGTTCATCCCAATACTTAATCATGGCTAAAAACCTTAATTTTCATTAATACTTAATCTAGCTTGATGCTCCTAGTATAAATCACAAAGACATGCTTTCAAAACTCACCCAAAACATGTATTTTCATTCTTATCTCAATCAGAAGGTTTTCTAAATGCTTAATCATCAAGCCTAGGTGGAATAAATCAAACTTCGTGCCTTAATCACAAACTTACTTAAAACCCATGCATGTTTTGATGATCAACACAAGATAGAATTAAAACCTATCACGGCATGCTTCTAATAAAAAATCAAACATTCCATGATCATTCTAAGACATTAATAAATCATACAAAAATATGCTAAGACATGCCATAGCTAAAATTTTCACTAAAACAATTTAAGCACTTAAAACCATTCTTAATGAATCCGGTTTTGAATTGAGCATGGTAACCTTTTCTAAAATTAACCAAAATTCAATCTAACACTTGAAAATAAGACTTGACATGTAACTAAGATCTAGGGCAAGAAAACTTACAAATTTCATGGCCCACTCAAGCTTCCAACATAAGAACTTACAAGAACTTCAATAACACTCAAGTACACACACACATTTCAGTTTCTCTCAAAACTAAGGGAAAGATGGCTCTCAATGCTCAAATGAAGTTGGAGATGAGGTGTGGAGGAAATGAGAGGGTGGATGGGCTTTTTATAGGTAGCCAAGGGGGAGGAGATGTTGGCCTAAGCCCATGGGATTGGTTGATATGGGTGGTAGTGTAAGGAGCTGAAATTTCAGCTTGCATTTCATCATCTTGTGTCACTTGTGCAAAGTGAATAATGCCCTAAATCACCATGATTTCATCAATTCAGGTGCTACATTGATCCTAAGGGTGCTGGTCAGGTCGTGGTACAGAAGAAAGAGAAGAAAAACAAAACAAAATCATCCATGAACTAGACGGGTTCAAGGGTGGTTTTCTTGGCCAGTTTTGATCATGGCTTTGACTCACCCTCTTGTCTTATCTCCATGGATGCTTTGTGTAGGTCATAAGCCATTCTTGGAAGGCTTTCCAGATGAGGGAACTGTTCTTGGTTGGCTGCCAAGTGATCATGAAGTGATAGCTCAAATGAAGGAAAGTGGGTTGCCAAAATAAATGTGGTTTGATGCCTTGGGTTTGGTGCTTTCTTTGGGTGGGAAAGATTGGTCAACCATGAGGGCTTTTTGGGGATTGGGTGGTGATGGACGTGGCATTGGGTGATGGCTCAGCCATAGGCATGAGGGGATTGAAACTCAACCAACTTAGTTCCCATCCAACTAGTGCCCAAGGTGAAATTGGTTTTGATGTTTTCTTTTCTTTTTTTTTTTTTCCCCCTAAAGGGATCATATGGGGTGTTTAAATACCATAGTTCTCTTGAGAAAAAAGGCACAAAAGTATTGAGCTTAAAGGCAAAACAATCCATTGCACACAAAAGGCACACATGTGTGCCGATTGGTGTAGTTTGGGGTTTTGATTTGTCATCTCTTCTAATGGCATGTGTGAAACTTTATCTGGGGTCCTAATATGATCTAATAATCATGTAATTGAATAATGAAATAAGAAAATATCATATCAAAAAGGTCAAAAAGGCTAAAAAAATTAAGAACGAAAATTAAGCTCCAAAACATGGTTTAAAGATCACTAATCATGGGTAAGTTGATTAATGGTCTTAACCCAAATTCAAAACTTAATTTGGGTACTTAGGGTATGACATGGGCTTGAGGAAACTTATGGTATTGTGTATTGGGCTTCAAATTGAAGAGTGAATAGAAGCAAAACAAGGCTTTGGGCCTTGTGAGGCTTAAAAGGGTCATGAATGTGGGTTAATGGTCCATGGGCTTTGGGTTTGAGTGGATGAGAGGCCTTGTTTCTAGATTTTGAGAGATTAAGAGAGGTATCAAGATCCACAAACATGGGGTTTGAAAGGCTTACTTTGACATAATTGGGCCATGGGTCAAAATTATACCATGCGTGGCCCAAAACGCCTTATGCCTTCCTCATATTTGGGTCAAAGCTATTTTACCAAGACTTATACTCCTATTATACTCCTATGAGGTTTGGTTTAAGACTTCTAAGGCTTGACCCATAAATGTCCTAAAGTTCTAAAGGCCTTAATAGAATTACTAATGAGCTTGCTTCTCTAATCTTTCATGTTTAATAACTAATGACACTAAGTGCCATAGTCGAAATAAATCTCATATCTCCATTGAAATAAATAAATAAAATAAACAAATAAACAAATAATAATAGTAATAAAATAATATTTAAATCTCAAAATCATAAGTTTTAATCTAAGGACGTTTAAAGATTAATCCTATTGGTTAATTAGGCAGGGTATTTTTTTTTTTTTTTTGATAAGTAAAAAAATATTATATATCAAAGGAGAAACCAAGTACACAAAATGTATACAAGAAAACACCTTGCCCAAAATAACCCAAAAAGCCCCTAATGACCCAAAAAGCCCATGAAATAAATAACTCAAAATACACCAGACCGGTCTCCAACCCTTGTTTCTCGTAGACCTAAAACTCTACCCGAACACCCAAGCCCAAACCCTTGATTCCCGTCTTCGCAATGTCCTTCCTTTAGACTTCCCTCTAGTTGAGCTACCACCCTTAGCGTCGTAGTTAATTGCCCAAGAAAGACGCTGTAACTCCCTGCTTTTCTTGAAACTTTTGATTTCAAGTGCGTGGCTTGCCTCAATCGTAGTGATTAGTTCATTGAATTGGTCTTCACATCCTCCATGTGAAATTCCCACAAATTGTTGAATCTCGTTAACTTTAGGCAAAATCCAGTCCGCTATTGGTGGAAGAAACACCAAGGGAGCAACGTTATCCCCAAACACAGTATCCAAATGCACTCTCGACTCTAGGCATTCATCTACATGAGACACCAACTCCAAAACCTTTGGTTCTCCAGCAACTCCATTGGTTCGCTCCAATGGTATCATGGTCTTCATTGGAGATTCTGGAGTGACAACAAGTCTCTTTACCTCTGAGGTTCCTACATCTCCTTCAGACCTTGGCAGTATACCATTTTCCTTCAACTCTGATGAGGAATCGAGGTCCAAGGGTATAGTACCGAATATTGGTCTATCCTGTGTTACATGAGGCGAATGACATTCCATTACTGATGTCTCTACGCTGATACCCGATGTAGACCCTGCTTCAAATAACCCAGATTTCTTTTTGACCCGCCATACTCTCCTGGATCTAGATATAGGGATAGAGCCAAATCCGATCTTCCGTTTTCCTTTAATTAGGTTTAAATGCTTCAGGCTTATCTTGTTTCTTACAACCTTGTTGCCTCCAACTGAAAGTCAGTCTATTTTCAAAGACAAGAAAGCTATCGCTGCCTTCAACTCGACAAGTTGGGTTTCCATCTCCTTTAAGGAATTGTGCATCTCAACAAGCTGGTCCTGAGACGTGATTTGTGAATCTCCTTCACTCTGTACTCTCGAAACATGACCTGTCTTTAGAGCTGCTGCATAGGATTGCCTCGCCATTGAGGATTTACTGGGATTTTTGTGCACCTCCAAGTTTTCCTTCCCTGACACGCCACCGACATGTCTGCTACGCGACTCCCTAGCAGAGCCACGTCCTGCAGCACCTTGTCCTTCGCTCCCTCTCTTGCCGAAGGAAAAGTCACGCAGCACCTCCCCCATCCTTCTCCAACCATTGCCCCCCTCCTCAGGAATGAAGATAAAATTTCTCCTCCCACCACCACCATATTGTTCTACTGCCATATAACGTCCTCGAGTAGTTGAGCAGCGGTGCGCCGTGAAGCTGCGTCTACCTTCTGAACAGTGGAGAAAAAAATCTTATTTTTCATCCTTTGTGCATGCTTCCATGGCCTTAGCTAGCCACTGCACTGTTGTTGAACCCAAAACCAACTTAGAAATCACCCTTCGACCCCTTTCAGTAATGGCCAACATTCCCTTCCTTCACCAGAGTAAAGGATTTAGATTCTATGGCTAATACCATAGAAGAACCCATACTAAGCAACTCCCCTCCTTCAACAGCCATTCATCATCACATTGAAACCAATTCAAAACTCGATACACGACTAAGAACCACTACTAAAGACCAACGAGCTAGAAAGACGGAGGGTGGTCTGTGACCACCGTGCTGTGTCTCTCGCCTGTAAGGGTGTGTGGCGGCAGATCTGTTTTCTTAGGAGACAGAACCAACGACACGGACGCCCGAAACGGAACCCAAACTAGAAGAAACCAGGTCGACGAAGGGTGACCAATGCCAAAAGACCCTTGGCGTAGCTGCCGTGGTCCGTCGGTCTATTCTGTGCTGTCGGGAGCCATTCGCCGGCCTAGGTGACGGCGAAATAAAGTTCTCTCTTATGGGTAATAACCTTACGCATTGGTGTATCTCTCGCCGACGGGATGACTAGCTCCGAACAACGCTCTGTGAGGTCGCCGGGGCTCGATGATGATGTCTGAGCTGGCGGTGAGCAACCACTCGCCGGCCAAGGCAGCGACAAGATGGTAACTCTCACACGGGGTTTTCAAACGAGTGTTTCTCTCTCCTCTTTGTGCTTAACCCTTTCTTTAAGGGGTCAAACAAGATGGTAAATCTTGTTTTAAGAGGTATTACATCCTCTCCCTTAAAACAAGATTTCGTCCTCGAAATCGGGGTCAAAGTAAGACATGCATTATATAAAAGTTAAGTGTGAATCACCAACTATGCTATACTCAGGGCTCAATGGGGGTCTCTCATCGCCATCCTTTGACATCTCATCCTGAGTGTGGTAATAAAACTTATCCTCCTTTGTATCGTATGTTATTTTATATTTTATATGGTTAAGATAATAAATTAGATGAAAATTACATCATGAACTTATATAATTATTATATAAAATTAATATATTAAATTATTAAAAATATTTTTAAAATATATATAGGAGTTCGATCTGGTCCGATCCAAAATTTATAGACATAAGGATCGAACCGAATTTTCTCAGTCCACAATTTGTGGGATCGAGACCGACTGGTCTCAACTTCGGTTTGGTCTAGTTCAATCCGGTCGGTTTTTCCGGTCTAGACCAAACTCCTTACACCTCTAGTTTTCTCTCAGGCTCTCTTCTTTCTCTTTTTTCTGCGTCTTCCTTATTTTTTTTTTTGTGCTCTCTTCTTTCACAACTATCCCTTTTTTGCTTTTTCATTTTTCAAACGGCTAGAACAGATCTGCACCATCTTCTCCCATATGAAAAATACTTTTTTTCCAGGAAAAAGTTGGATGTGGTGCAAGCAATAGAGGCAACAACTTGGTGATGCCTTTTCTTCTCTACTCTTACAAACATTTTTGGGTTCCTGGAAAACCCTAGATTGATCTATGTAATTTCTAAATTTTGGGTTATTATAAAACCCTACGTTTTTTTTTTTTTTTTTTTTTTTTTTTTTTTTTTTTTTTTTTTTTGTTTTTGTGATTTCAAAACCTTCAAAACAAAGGAATTAAGTGAAATAGACATCAACGAGACAAAGGGAGTAAGTGAAAACTTGAACAGCCAAATAGAGATCAGACCTGAAACTTCTGCTTATGAGAATTTACACGGCCAAAAGATTACAAATACCACCTAAAACTCGTCCGCACCAAAATCTACCAAACGGAAGAGAGAATAAGAGGCTAGAGAAATCGAAAGTTAGAGAAAATTCACACCAAACCGAAGACCCAGACAGTCCCCTAGGGTTTTGCTGCCACGGCTAGACAGAATTTTCAGACCGAAAAATATCTTTCTTTTTTTAATAATAATAATGATGTGGCAATGACACCTGTCACTGCCATGTCAGCGAGTGTCCAAAACCGCGTATTTAGTTAGTATAGGTAGCAGGACTCTACTTTTTGTTTGCATTATCTACACATCAAGCATCATCTGAGCAACCCAGAACAACTACACATCATTTTCACAGCCAAGTAAATATGATAAACTCTAACACATATGTCATGTCACCAACTTCTAGCATACATGGCAGCTTTGAAAATAGCCCTTCAATGAGTCGATGATAATAGAACACACAAGTTGGGTACTTACTCTGTAGAATTGTGGTACAAGACCATGAGCAGAACTTAACCTTTGAGAACTAGCTCGCAAGAAGAGTGCTGACCCAATGATACCTCTTTCTCTTTTTTGGTGACTCAACTCCATATATCAGTATTCAATAACTTAGCACTATATCCATACATTACCAACACATTAATCTACCCTCAAGGTATTTCACTTACAAAGTCCAGTTGCATTAGATCCCCATACCGTGATGTAGGGCTCAATATTAAAAGATACAAACACTCGGGTACAACTCATCATTGAAACCAGCTTGCAGGGGAAGGGTTCCCAAGAGCTTAAATACACAGGATCAAACTTGTACTCAAGTCATGTAAGACACCTGAATCCTGACAGAATGTTTGAGGAATGCAGAAATGGGTTGTCTCAAAAATCTACTTAGAAATTAGCAGCTGTACAATCTGTCTCGATGTCATATTGCTTCCCTCTCAGCCGATACAAGTCATACACAAGCCTCACATGGACGAGTGAATTGTGCTTGAGCTAAATTATGAGAAAGAGGCCAATGGAAAACCATAAATCAAAAGGCAAAGCAGAATTTTATATTCCTATTTTCCCTTTATTTGAACCAAGAAATTCAGTTAATAGTTTTATTACATTTATAAAAAAGAATCTAATGGAGTTGTATCATATAGAATTAAGCATAAAGTTCTTCGAATTGAGTTTTCACAGGAAAGTCAAACATAGAACTTACTCCTAAGAGACTATCCTTGTGTGTGTGTGAACTCCAACACATTCATGGGTATTATACAAGTCATACATGATACATAGGTATGCAATGCACGCATGATAAAACAGAAATTCCGATAATTCTCATTTGAAGGGAAGCACAATTGGTTCTGAACGCATATTCAACATCACATTCCAAAAGATAGAAAACGTAAGAAGAAAGGTACAATACAACAATATAGTAGCATTGAACTCATTTTGGACCGAGATTTGTTCTACTGGTAACAGGGAAAGGAGGCAATCGGAGCACAGCTTCCTCATTCTCCAACGGGTCCGATCTCAGAATCTAAAAAAATAGTGGAAATTGAAATCTATGTAAGTTACCATTAGTCTTAAATCGACAAAATGAATAAACTTATCCACTAAGCGATAAACACACAATAGGAAAACTTACTACCAAATAAAACTGCACGCGTCAAGAAAATAAATATATACACACACACACACAGAGGGAGGGAGAGAGAGAGAGAGAGAGTACTGGATCTTGCAGGACAGGCTTGGTGTCATCTTGAGCTGGTCTGAAAGGGGGTTTTGGTTTGTGAGGTTGCCCCGAACTGCTCTGGATATTGTTATTGTTGTTGTTGGTTCCGGTGGTTGTTGATTTGATCGAAATCTCCGAAACTTTCATTGTTGCAACACTCTCACACAGAGTCAGAGGAAATGAGGGGCGCACCGAGCCTTAGGTTAGGTTTGGATTGAAAAATAATATCAATCTAATTCATGTCATTTCATCATTATAAATTTTACATAAAATATTAAAAACAATTAAACTTCAAATCTCAAAATAATAATAGTATTAAAAAAATAATATTCTAAAAATATTTTATTTAACTTTTAACTTTTATTTCTTCTCAACTCACTATCCAAATCTAACCTAAACTTATTCAAGACAAGGCTTAAAATTTAAAAGAGAAATGCTACTCCTCACGTTCGCTTCCAACAGGTTTTTTTTTTTTTTATTACTTAATAATTAAGAAAATATTTTTTAATGATATTGTGAATTTCTTTTTTAAATATTTAAAAGTACTAAAAAAATACATTAAAAAAAATGCACAATGGGGAGCCCCATTGGTGGTTGTAGAGGCTTAGAGCCACCCAATTTAAAAAGTCTCTTTGAGTGGCACTACAGGTACTGAATGTGTCCAGAAGTGTATTTTAATTTTTCTTCATCTATTTTTTAATATTCTCAAATATTTAAAAAAAATCACAATTAAAAAAATACTTCTTTAATTATTAAGCAAAAAAATTAAAAAAACAAACAGTCGAGACACATTGTCGGGACCTATAGCATTTTCCTTACTCTTTAGTAAAGAAAAGAAACCAACCAATAATATTTGTTGAAAGAAATTAATTTTAAAGTAGACAAGTTTCAAGCATTTATTTTAAAAATAGTAAAGTCTATTATTAAAATGCGAGTTTTTTCATGTGTATCAATTTTTTTTTCAAAGAGAGTGCAGAATTTGTACATTTTAAAACTGTATATATTATTGAAAAAGATATAATATAGAATATTTTTTTACTAATGACTAAACATAGAATTTAGCTATTAGAGCACTTTTATTGGAATAGCCAAAGTCAAATCTAAGTTTTAACTAATATGACATGAATTTGCCTTTGCTTATTCTATTTACATCCAATCTTCACATTGAATTATCTATTTATTCATTATATAATATTAAAATAATTACGTTTTTATTTTTTTAATTTATTTATTTTTATCAAATTTTACCAATCTACCAATTATATGTTAATTATTAATCATATTCTAATTAAATTATTAGTTAAAAAAAATCATATTTTCAATGATCATTTAATGCTAATAACCACAAACGTCTAATTAAAAAGGGACTTTTTAATTTATTTCTATAAAGGGACTTTTGTATATGATAGGAAATGTTGAGAGAAGAGAGAGAGAGTTCCAAAAGTAATAATAAAAAAAGTATTTAGTTCATCTACCGTTAGAGTTGTAACATGAACAAGATACTTGACAGGCAGCTCAAACTCGATTCGATTAAACTTAAGTTCGACTCGAATCGAATATTAAATAGACCGTTCACAAACACATAAAATAAGCTCGATGATTAAACGATACAAACTCGTATAAAGCTCGAACGACTCGATTAATGTTCATGAGCAAACTATTATAAAACCCGAGTCGACTTGTAAAATCGATTCGTATATATTTTTACATATATAATACAATATATATAATTTATAATATACATAATTATGTATATAGACTTATAGTCCACTACATATACTATATATAAATTTATAAATTATAATATTATCTTCTAGTCTTATAGAACTATAAGTTATGATGAATACATGAGTCCAAATTCCAATAAATATATAACATTATATTTTTACAAATTACACATATAGATGATATAGTCCATATTATATATATTCATGTATATATATATATATTCATATTAGTATATGTATGTTAGAATGATGGTATATTAATATTAGTAATAGTATATGTATGTTAATATATAGTGGTGTTAGAAAGATGGTGGTGTTAGAACTAATTTGCATTCATAATTTCATATACTATTACTAATGTATGGTGGTGTATTAGCATATGTTAATATTATTATATTAACATATCATATTAGTATTAGTATTATTATTTTTTTGAAGCAAAACATACCTCTGAATTTCATTAATGAGAAATAGTTACAGTTTTATCTGTAAAATCAAACTATACAGACCCTTAGGGCCATCTTCCATCCAAATTACCTCTTCACTTGCATTCAATGAAAACTTTGCTAAATAATCAGCTGCTTTGTTTGCCTCTCTAAATGTATGAGTAACTAGCCATTGAGATCTGTTGTGTAACAAACCCTGAATATCTTCAATTGTCTGACCTCCCCACTCCCAGTTTTCATCTTTATTGTTTACAGCTTTAACAATGCATAAAGCATCCCCTTCAAATTCAACTTCACCCATCTGCAGCTCATCACACATTTTCATAGCTTTCCATAAAGCAGTAGCTTCCACTTGAGTTGCTGACATGACCCTTGACTGTAGTATACATGCAGATAACAGAATATCCCTTTCTTGATCTCGAAACACAATCCCAATTCCCATCCTCTTGCTATCCTTCAGAAAGGCAGCATCCCAATTTATTTTTGTCACCCCCTCCCTTGGTTTTCTCCATCTCACCTCCCCTCTTTCTGCAAGATTTCTTCTAGGGTATTTTGCACTATTTGCTACCATATACTCAGTCCTTATCATTTCAGCTTGCTTAAAAATACTAGCAGGACTATTAAAGCATGATTCAAATATAAATTAGTTTCTCCTTAACCAGATATTCCTCAAGACTATAGCAGTCAATTCCAATTCTTCCATACTCAAAGATTGTGACATTTTCCTCCTTACAAACCCAAAATCCACTTCTTCTGATGGCCATTTCTGAACTGGACTTCTACCTTCTGCCCAAACATCCACTGCTGCAACACAACTCCATAAAACATGAAAGATAGTTTCTTCATACTGATTACATATAGGGCAGCAAGGATTTTCAAGTATTTTTCTTTTAAACAGGTTCCTTCTAGTTGGCAAGCAGTTATTTAAAGCTTTCCAAATGAAAATCTTTGTAACCCCCGCAACTTTTGATCTCCAAATACCATTCCATCCTTCATCTTAAAAAAAAAACCCTCGAGGACTTCCCTAGCAACCTTTTCCTCCTCTGCATTTCAAAATGGTAAGCATATTTCACATTGAAAACCCCACTCTTAGAAGGTGCCCAGATTTGTTTATCTAGCCTACTAGTTTTGCTAACAGGTAAACCACATATAATCCCAGCCTCAACTTCATTTAACACTTCTTTCACCAACTCCACTTTCCATTCACCATTTTCTCCATCAATGAGCACTGCCACCTTATCAACCTCATTTAAGCACTTGGTAGGAGATTTTATTTTATAAGAGGACAGTTGAGAAATCTACCTATCACCCCATATTTTTATACTCTCCCCATTACCAACCCTCCACACATGCCCCTCTTTTAACAGGTTCATAGCCCCCCACAAACTCCTCCAAATTAATGAAGGTTTACTGCTTAGCTTTGCCTCCAACAGACCAAAAAATTTAAAATACTTGTCATGTAAGACCCTGGATGTAATAGATTCAGGATTTTGAAAAACTCTCTAACACTGCTTTGCTAGAAAAGTTTTGTTGAAACTCTCAAGTTCCCTAAATCCAAGACCACTACATTTTTTTGAGGCTCCCATTTTGTCCCAACCCATCCACCTTATCTTTTTGTCATTTCCTTTGAAACTCCACCAGAATTCTCCCATCTCATTAGCTATCTCCTAACAGAGTTTTTTTGGGAGTGCAAAAACACTCATACAATAAGTAGGATTCGATTGAATCACTGCCTTTAAGAGGACTTCTTTCCTAGCAGGAGACAGGAAGTGATTCTTCCAATTGTTCAATCTCAGCCACACTTTATCTTTAATTCCTCTAAAAGTATCGTATCTAGATTTCTCCACCATTGCAGGTAATCCTAGATACTTTTCAAAGCTATTCTGAACTCGAGCACCCAAATCTGTTATAATCCTTTCCCAATCCCTTTTCCTTCCATTTGAGCTGAACATAATAGTGGTTTTTTGTTTGTTAAGGCATTGACCTAAGGTCCTTTCATAAATCTGCAAAATGCCCATTATTTTCACCCATTCCTCCCAACAAGCCCTTCCAAAGATGATGCAGTCATCAGCAAAGAGGAGATGAGTAAGCTTTACTCCACCTATTGCCACTGCCACTCCTCTAATCAACCCTGCCCCTTCAGCCTCATTTATCAAACCACTCAAGTCTTCCTCACATAATAGAAAAAGATAAGGAGAAAGGGGACAACCCTATCTCAGCCCTCTCGATGGAATAATCACCTCTCCAGGTTTTCCATTCAGCAACACAGCATAGGAGACAGTGGTTGTAGATGTAAAAGTTTGGCTAGGACTAGATGACTAAGTAGATAAGTTTGTATAGGATTAGGTGACTAAAATGATAGAGTTTATCCTATCTTTAAGTTGGTAATTTTGGATAAATGTAAATTATTTATTGACTTTATCTATAACAATATTAAGTTTATCTTGGAGGTATTAGAGGTTGTTTAGATAAGTCATAAATGGGAAAATCGAGTCCCAAGAAATCTGCACTTATCCAGAGAAGAGGTTGATCTGAAATCTGTTACTGCAATGAAGAGTTATCGCAAAACGTCAGCATTCCATCAGGAGATGACTTCGCGACCGTCAGCAGAGTCCTACTACAGATAAAACTCCCATCAGATTTGTTCCGACAGCAGAATCCTACTGCAATTGGAATTGATTTTTAGATTTTTTATTTAAGAGATCCTATTGGTTAGGATCAGTAGATATTCAGATTTGCATATTTTCTAGAGCACTTTCCAGTGCATAGTTTAGTGAGAAAATTTCTTAGAGAATTTTCATACTGTTTCTCTCAGAGAGTGGTACTTGAGTGTGAGAAAAGTGTTTTATCTCTCTTTTATGAGTGCGTGCATACTCCATGTTGGAGAATTGATTGGTCGAGTTTCAGTCACTGGAGTTCTAGGAGAAAAGCCAATGTTTGAAGATTGTCAGAGGTTCTGGCTGCTACTGCGGTAGAAGACAAATGGGTCATTTGTCTGGTTAAGTAAGAGTGTCAATTGACAAATGTTTTGTAATTGAGCTTTACTTGTAATTGATTTTCAAATAATAAAATTGACTTTTCTGGGTTTGGCTGCCCTGTAGGGTTTTACCTTTAAAGAGTTCTTTAAGGGGTTTCCCTTCGATACCAATCTTAGTGTTACGCATTTCGTTTATTTTATATACTTGATTGTTTATCAAATTAATTACATACTTGACGACTAACCAATTTGTTGAGTGAATTAGTGGATTTTTCCTCTGCATTATAGGGGTACTTGGGTAATTTCAGTGGTAATGCATGTCATGATAAATTAATCCACCTCATTCCAAAGCCCACTTTCACCATTATTGTCTCAAGGTAACACCACTCTACTATGTCATAGGCTTTTGAAATGTCTAACTTCAAAGCCATTGTCCCCATCTTGCCCTTGAGTCTGGTTTTCATAGAATGAAGTGCTTCATAGGCTGCCATTATGTTATCCATGATTAATCTATCAGGGATGAAGGCACTCTGATTCTATGAGATCACACCATTTAACACTTTCTTCAATCTATTTGCCAAAGTTTTTGCAATAAGCTTGTACAAGACATTGCACAAGCTTTTTGGCCTGAAATCCCCCACCTCCATAGGCTCAGACAGCTTTGGAATTAATGCTATGTATGTGAAATTCAAAGACTTTTCAAACTTGCCATCATTCAGAAAACTCAAAGCTGCTTTACTGATCTCTTCACCCACAGTCCCCCAATCCATCTGGACCAGGAGATTTATGAGGGCCCATATCTCGCAAAGCTACCTCCACTTCCTCCCCACTAAATATTTTTTCTAACTTCTCATTCTTACAACTTGTTATTCTTTTATCAATGGGGCGTATACATTCCTCAATAGCCTCCCTTGATGGAGATTCAGATCTATAAACTTCAGAAAAATGCCTCTTAAAAGTCTCATCTATCTCATTTTCCTCAGTTCTCAAAACTGATTGAGCATCCTTCACAAAAGTACTTTATTTCTTTTCTTCCTCTGATTGGCACAAGCATGGAAGAATTTTGTGTTCTTATCTCCCAATTTGTACCAATTCATCTTTGCCCTTTGCTTCCATCTTAGATCCTCCTGCTCAAGCAACTTCCCAATCTCTTTTTTTAGCTCTCTCAGTTCAACTACAGCCTCGGGACCCTCCATATCTTGCAATTCCTTTATCTTCTTTGTTAATTGCTCAATATTCCTTCCTCATTCCCTATCTTTCTTTCTGAATCCCTTTGTTAGCTCATCACTGCATTTTAGCAACAGATTCTGCACATGTTTAATTAGCTCAAGTGTTAACTGCTTCTTTACCCAGACTTTTTTCACTACCCCCTCACAATCATCCTCCTTAAGCCAACTGGTCTCAACTTTAAACAAAAATCTTCTTCTCTTCTCCCTAATCCTTTCATTACTTGCAGTCATTAGCAAAGGTTTCTGGTATGAACTTCTTGCAACCAGACCTTCAACCTTGACTAAATGGAAACTTCATTTCCATTCCTTATTTGCTACATATCTATCTAATCTTTCTTTTGTAAAAGTATGATCAGCATGACCATTACTCTATGTAAAGCAGTCCCCCACATAACCCATATCAAAGAGCTCATTTATTTCTAAAGCATCACGAAACATCCTCATCTAACCCTCAGGTCTCATCTGTCCCCCTTTCTTTTCATCTTGTGTCAAAATCTCATTAAAGTCCCATGCCACACACCAAGCTCTTCCCTCACTAGGTTTTAATCTGGACAATAGCTCTCATGTGAACTTCCTCTTGGCAGTCTCTGGGTGCCCATAAAAACCAGTAAAAATCCATTCTTCTCCATTACCATTTTTAACCATGGCATTAATATGCCATTGAGAAAAATTGATAATCTCCACCATCACTTCACTATTCCAAAAGAGAACCAGACCTCCCTTCCTTCCTAAAGAGTCAACCACAAAACAACCCTCCATTTTTAACTTGTTTTTTAATCTCTCTATTCTTCCTGATTTCACCATTGTTTCCATCAGAAAAATCAAGCCAGACCTCCTTTCCGGTTTTCATTGGTCTTGGCGGGGCAGCCTCCACCATACAATTTGAATTCATACCTTCCATCCCAACAATTCCCTTTCTCAATCTTTTTCCCCTTCCTTCCATAGGCCCCATCTTATCTACATTACCAACAACATTTCTTTTCAAAATCAAATTAGAAGGTTGAGACTCACCATAAGTTTTAAGGACACGAGCCCTCCTCTTCCAGCTACTAGCTTTTCCCTTCTTTTGTTCATTAACATTCCTTAAGCTTGCTGAATTGGATTCACTATCAGTAGCAAGTGAGAGAACCTCCTTAGGATCTTCTGTTGAGCTCACTATTTTTGGCACCAAAGTTTGTTCTACTTTGATCATCTTCTGCTTCTGGACCCCTTGAGTCATCTCAACCACCTCTGTTGTCTCAATACCACCTTCCATGCTCCCCTTATCCTTCCTCAATACACCTCTACCTATCTCCTCCTCTCCATTTTTCCCCTGATCAGTATTAGTGGAATTCCCTCCCATTCCTGAAGCTTTTGGTTGCCTATCCGCCCGATTACCTCTAATAGTTGAGGCCCTCATCCAAACTCCAAGCTGCTTTGAATCAACATCTTCATTTGTATCCCCCAACTCTCCACCCAAACACCCCTTTTTTGAGTGCATTATACAACCACAACGAAAACAAATTCTAGGTAGTTTTTCATACCTAAATGGAATCCAGAGCTGTTTTCCTTCAAAACTCACTATTATTCCTCAAGCTAAAGGTTTTGTAAGCTCGCACTCCACCTTCACCCTCAGAAAGCGACTCCAAGCCACCTCATTCTCCTCACCTTCCACTTCTAGAACCTTCCCGATGGATTTACCAATCAATTCCCCCATCTTGCAATTCATTCCTCCTAGCAGCAGGTTGTACATCTGGATCCAAAAGATTGCCATTGTGAAATCCAGGAGGTGTGCCTGCGTACTTCCATCAAATTGTTTAAGAGCAAACAGATGGCTATCAAACAACCATGGGCATCCCGCAATAACTCTGTTTCTATCTCCACGGTTTGCAAAAGTCACCCCAAAAGTATTTGTTCCAATCTCAGTAAATTTCATGCTCATGTTTACTCACCAGATCTTCTCCATCATCTTCCTCATTGTTTCCTTACCAATCGTTTGATCTGAGCATATTCTTCCAACTAAGCTCCTCTCCCCTGATGGGAACCAAGATGAGCCTAGTCTTAAAGGTTCCTTGCAACTTCCAGATGGGCCAAGAAGATCAAGGAGACAATACAAGGATTGATGCAATCCATTTGGAACGAGTTTAGCAAGAGCCCAACATTCAAGATGGGCTTGAAGGATAAAGATCCAGTTTTGATTCATTTGATAAGTTATGGAAGAGAGCAACGACAAGACTTAAAGGCTTTGGGCTCTTGAAGTTCAACTTGTTTAATTCATTTAAATGACTTATTTTATTAGTTTAGAATTATTGGGTTTAATTATGAGAAGGACTTAAGGGGGGTCTATTCAAGGGCAAGTTGGAAAATTTATTATTTTGTTGAACTAGGGTTTTATGAAGTACTGTAGCGAACTAGGATTTCAAAAGTACTGTAGCCGAGTTACTGTAGCGCCGTACTGTAGCGCACGACACTATTCATCCAGGGGTAGTTTTGGAACAAAGGGCTTTATTTTGGCTAGGGTTTTAATTAGGTTTGGTTTAAGTACTCTATGTTACCTCATTTTAAGAAGTTTATGAAATTTGATGAATTTATTCCTTGTGAGTTGAGTTTTACTCCTCTTGTTCTTGATAGAACTTTTGAACTTATCAAAGGTAAATTACAACCTTTGTGGCATTCCTCCTTTGTAATCTGGGTTCTTGAGACGGTTTCTTCAATGGGTCTAAATTTTAATATAATCTAGGTTCTTGAAACGAGTTCTCATCGGGTCTATATTTTTCATCCATTAACTTGATTTTGGCTTTCTTGGAGAGTTTTCAAATTGATTGTGGGTTCAAGGGATTTCTATTCCCGCGGGTTCATATCATTTGGTATTCAGAGCAAGGTTTCCAATCAGGTCTAATTCTATCTTTTAATTTCTTGCATCCTTAAATTTAATTCTAGGGCTACATTGTTCTAGGGTTGCCAAAAAAAAATTGCAGAAACAAAAAGTAGGCTGCCGAAATTCTTAGGGTTTTGGGTTTGGCTGAAATTTCATCACCTAGGGTTTCAAAATTCTAGGGTTTAATGCATCTCTAAGTTTGTCAATTGCTTAGAGTGTCGTTTCCTTGTTTCTCTTCTACTTCATTGTCAATTCTTGTTTGCTTGAATTCAATTACTTGATTTTCACAATTGAATATTGCTATCTGTGATTGAATTAGAGAAAAGAAAAGAAAAGAAAGGAAAGGAAAAGAAAAGGAAAGAAAAATGGTAGCATATTCAAAGGTTGCTACATAGTTACAACAAAGAGAAAAGAAAAATAGTTGTTGATTGAGTTTTATCATCAAAGGGGTTGACTACATATTTATAGTTGATATCTTGTTTTATAATTACTCTTTCCCTCGTATAAATTCCTTTAGTCTCGTGTCATTTTATTCCTTCTTTGTTTCTTGTTTCTTGGATCTATATTACTAGTTGGAATAATACAAGGTTGTATTATCTTGATTTAGTTCAACTAGTTCTTAAAGAATTTGAGCAAGAAAACTGTTGAGATAAAAGGCAAGAGTGTGTGAGACTATTATTGGAAAAAAGCCAATTAAGAGAGTGAAACACGAGTGGAGTGCCATTATTCGAGTGTAAACACGTAAGAGAGTGTGTGAGGTTTTCCACTTACATTTTTTTGTACAGTACTTTACAATGTGTCACCGGAGTGGCTCTTCATCAAAAGGGATGGTAGATAACTCATCCTTTGTGTTGCAATCCATGCAACAATAGTTTGAGCGGTTGAACTTAGTGTTGGGTGAAGTGAGAGATAAGATAGATCATCAAGATGCAGTAATTAGAAATTTACAGGACATGAGAGATAAGAGGCCAAGTGAGTCTAGTGTTGAAAATGGGTATGAGAAAGAAGAGTATGGTGATTCTCTTGTTACTACGCGTGCACTCAATACACAAATTAAGATGGATGATACCGAGCAGCAGAGCGAGAATATTTGTCATACTAGATGCCACATCAACAACAAGGTATGTAGTATGATCATTGATTTGAGGAGTTGTATTAATTTGGCTAGCACTATTTTAGTTGAGAAATTGAATTTACTTACCTTGAAACACCCTAGACCATACAAGTTGTAGTGGTTGAGTGATTGCGTGGAGGTTAGGGTAAATAAGCAAGTGCTAGTTTTCTTTTTAATTGGGAAATACCAGGATATGATCCTTTGTGATGTAGTGCCTATGCATGCTGGTCATATTTTGTTGGAAAAACCTTGGCAGTATGATAGGAAGGTGATCCATGATGGGTTAAGGAACATGTACAGTTTTGAGAAGGATGGAAAAACAATTAAACTTGCTCCTTTAGCTCCAACACAGGTCCATGGGGACCAATTGAAACTCAAAAGTGAGGTTGCTCAAAAAAGAAAGAGTGAAAATGAGAGTGATAAAAAAAGAGAGAGTGAGAGTGAGAGTGATAAAAAAAGAAAGAGTGAAAATGAGAGTGATCAAAATAGAAAGAATGAAAGTGAGAGTGATCAAAAAAGAAAAAGTGAAAAAGAGATTGAGCTAAAAAGTAAGAGTGAAAGTGAGATTGAGCTAAAAAGCAAGAGTGAATGTGAGATTGAGAAAAAAGGAAATAGTGCGGTCTAAAAGGAGAGAGAGAGAAAAATGAGAGAGAAAAAAGATGTGAGTGAGGCTAAGACCTCGAGAAAAAGAGAGAATGAGTTGGAAAACAATTGTGAGGTCGAGAGTACAAAAAAAGATGAAGAAAAAGAGAGTGATAGAAAAAAAGAGAGTGAAAGGAAAAGAGTGAGTGAAATAGAAAAAATGAGTGGAAAGAAATGAGAGAGTGAAGAAAGTGAGAGAAAAACAAAGAGAAAAGTGAGTTTATATGCTAAGGCGAGTCTTAATACTAACGAACTTAACCTATCTTTGCCTAGTATTGTTGTCTCTTTGTTGCAAGGATATGAGGTCGTGTTTCCTAGAGGCGTGTTAGTGGATTGCCACCTATTAGGGAGATAGAGCACTAAATTGATTTTGTGCCAGGTGCGACAATTCCTAACCGACCTTTCTTTCAAGAACATGAGTCATTGACATACTTGAAGGGACAACAAGGTAAGTTGTTGACTAGAATGCATGCTAAGTGGGAGGACTGTATTGAGACTTTTCCTCATGTATTCAAATATACACAAGGTATGAAAAATTTTGTGGTTGATATTTTAGCAAGAAGGTATGTCTTTATCTTCATTTTAGATGCAAAATTGTTGAGACTTGAGTATGATAAGGAATTGCATGCTAATGATGATTACTTTGCTAATGAGTATGGAATATGTGAGAAAACATCATTTGGTAAGTTCTATAAACTAGATTGGTACTTGTTTATAAAGAATAAATTTTGTGTGCCTACTAGTTTTATGCGTAAGTTGCTTGTGTGTGATAGACATGGTGGTTTGTTGGGTAACCTTGGTATAAGGAAGACTTTTGTTGTATTGTATGAACGTTTTTGGGAATATCATTTGCCATTCAATGACGTGTTGCATGAACGCTTGTGGAAGTATCATTTGTCATTCATTGATGTGTTGCATGAACGTTTGTGGGAGTATCATTTGTCATTCATTGAGTTCGCATATAATTGGAGTGGTCATTTTGGTATAAGGAAAGCTTTAGGTGTGTTTCATGAACGTTTGTGTGAGTATCATTTGCCATACATTGACTTGTTACATGAACATTTGCGGGAGTATCATTTGCGTTTCATTGAGTTTGCATATAATTGGAGTGATCATTTTGATGTGAGGAAGGCTTTAGATATGTTTCATGAACATTTGTGGGAGTATTGTTTGCCATTTATTGAGTTTACATATAATTGAAGTGTTCATGCTACTACTCAATTTTCACATTTTGAAATTGTTTATAGACTTAATTCATTTACTCCTTTAGATTTAACATCTTTACTTGTTGATGACATGAGTAGCTTGGATGGACTTTTCCAAATTCTTGAACAAATTAATGAAAATGCATATCTAACGGATCTTCCAGGTAAGTATCCTATTTCTGCTATTTTCAATGTTACTAACAATTTTCCCTTTGATCCAGGTGGAGATTCGAGGTCGAATCCTTTTGAGGAGAGGGGGAATGATGGGAACCAAGATGGGCCTAGTCTTAAAGGTCCTTTGCAACTCCAGATGGGCCAAGAAGATCAAGGAGACAATGCAAGGATTGATGCAATCCACTTGGAACAAGTTTAGCAAGAGCCCAACATTTAAGATGGACTTGAAGGATAAAGATCCAGT
Organism: Juglans microcarpa x Juglans regia; assembly: GCF_004785595.1. Lineage (NCBI taxonomy): Eukaryota > Viridiplantae > Streptophyta > Magnoliopsida > Fagales > Juglandaceae > Juglans > Juglans microcarpa x Juglans regia. The sequence goes on from NC_054605.1 coordinate 2,612,198, forward strand.
TTTGATTCATTTGATAATTTATGGAAGAGAGCAACGACAAGACTTAAAGGCTTTGGGCTCTTGAAGGGTTTCAACTTGTTTAATTCATTTAAATGACTTATTTTATTAGTTTAGAATTATTGGGTTTAATTATGAGAAGGACTTAAGGGGGGTCTATTCAAGGGCAAGTTGAAAAATTTATTATTTTGTTGAACTAGGATTTTATGAAGTACTGTAGCGAACTAGGGTTTCAAAAGTACTGTAGCCGAGTTACTGTAGCGCCGTATTATAGCGCGCAACACTATTCATCCAAGGGTAGTTTTGGAACAAAGGGCTTTATTTTGTCTAGGGTTTTAATTATATTTGGTTTAAATACTCTATGTTACCTCATTTTAAGAAGTTTATGAAATTTGATGAATTTATTCATTGTGAGTTGAGTTTTACTCCTCTTGTTTTTGATAGAACTTTTGAACTTATCAAAGGTAAATCACAACCTTTGTGGCGTTCCTCCTTTGTAATCTGGGTTCTTGAGACGGTTTCTTCAATGGGTCTAGATTTTAATATAATTTAGGTTCTTGAAATAAGTTCTGATCGGGTCAAGATTTTCCATCCATTGACTTGATTTTGGCTTTCTTGGGGAGTTTTCAAATTGATTGTGGGTTCAAGGGATTTCTATTCCCACGGGTTCATATCATCCATCTTTTTCCATAATTCCTTCATATTTCCCAAATCCACAGCTATCGGAATGCTCTCCTCATCATTCAATCTTAATTGCTCCCATTCAACTTCAATTTCCTCCATCTTCGATCTTTACCACCACTGTCAATGGCTAACTTCAGCTCCCCTTACTCCACACGAGAATAAAGGAGACTAACTAACTTCTCCTCTGTCGCCCACTGGAGGAGAGAGAGAGAACAATTTTTTTTTCGTATTAGTATTATAGTACATACATATGGTGGTGTATTAATAAATATATAGTATTATAAATTAATAATTTATTAGTAGTATAGTCTTATATAATATATAACATTATAAATTTACAAATTAAACAATGTCGTTATCGTATTAGTATAATAGTATTATAGAGTCATATACTATAGTATATAATATGACTATAATATTATATTATGAGTAATAAATTATAATGTTTGATAAAATATAAATTTTTTATAAAAAAAATATATAAAGTTAGACAATGTTATCTTTATGAGGAGTATTAATATTTTTTTTTTTTATCTATTTTTAATAAAATATGAACTTGTAATAATATAAATTATAATGTTCCATCAAGCAATATAAAGTTGTCATATATAAAGTTAGAAAATGTTATAAACTTATATATGTATAACTGTATATAGTATAAATATTAAATATATAGTTTTATAGTATATAACATATTTTACAGTCTTAATTCTTAGTCGTTGGATCTCTATAACTAAATCTGAGCCGTTAAATCATAAAGTTATATCCCTAATTTTTAGCTGTTGGATCTGTAGAAGCAAATTGTAGCCTTTGATTTATAAAGTAACAACCGTAATTCGGAGCTGTTGAATCTGTAGAAGCAAATTGTAGCCGTTGATTAAACTCATTACAACCCTAGCCCTAGCCGCCCCTTCAGTCCTTTCACCTTTGTCCTTCACGCTTCTGCCATTTCACTTTCATTGTTTCACACACAAGTCTCACTTCTTCTTAGACTCATCGTGATTCGTGAAACCCTAGCCTCCTTAGTCCTACGCTTTGTCACTTACCTTGTGATTTCCATGGAATGAAGCTTTGAATCAAGGCTTGATTCTTAATTCTTGAAGGCATGCAGCTGTATGCAAGTTTGCGACTGCTCGAAACCCTCACAAATGGAGGCGTCAACCTGATTTGAGGGGAGCCGTGAATGCAATCTCAATCTCAGAGATGGCAGTCAAGTCTTGACAGACCAACTGAATCCCTAATTTCATGGTTTATGCTTCTTTGGTTCTATGTTTGTTCGTCCATCAGTCGATTAGCCAGGTTATTTTCTTGTTTCTAACCATTTCGTTGGGAAGTTGGGAGATTTGGTTCTTGACTCTTTTGGAAGTTTGGAAGCACGTATATAATTATTGGAGTATTTTTTTAACCTCTGGTTCTCTCTTAATTATTTCTAAATTCTAGTATTATATATCTAATCATGAGATTCATGTTTGTATTTGGAAACCCTAGTACGCTGAAATGGTCTGATAGTGTGATATTGTCCTGCCATAGGCCCATACATGTTTAATCACGACATATATGATATATGCATGCTTGAAAGCTTCTGTAAGAGTCTGAGATTGTGACTGTCTCTATCTATCATTCCAATCTATCTTTATCTTGTTGTTGTTTGCACATTGCATTATACTATCTGTTTCGAGCTTTATAATTGTCATATTAAAAATTTTGAGAAAAAACCTTCTGAAGAAAGAACTTACAAGTTACAAATCTATGCTTGAAAGTTGAAGCAAAACTTGCAATCCACAATGCAGTGAGTTTAACTTATTTTTCCTTGATTTAGTTCTTGCTTTATGTCTACTGAAAGTATATAAACATGCTTTCTTTAACATGTTTATGTGTTTATAAATTGTTCTGTTTTGTGTTTATGAGTTTATGTAATGGTGTTCTATATTTATGTGTTTATGTTTTGTTATGTATTTATCTGTTTATAAATTGTTTTGTTACGTGTTTATATGTTTATAATTTGTTATGTTATGTGTTTATGTGTTTAAGTTATATTATGTTCCGTGTTTATGTTCTGTTCTGTGTTTATCCAATATGTTCTGGGTTTATGTTCTCTCTTCAAATATGAGAAATATTGGTGATGTGCTTAACATGTTTTGCTTCATAAAATATTTTCTTTCTTCAAATATGAAATGGTGTTGTGTGTTTATGAAATGAAGTTTTTTCTTTACCCAATCTGTTTTGTGTTTATGGTGTTGAGGTGCCTTGCTTTTGGAGCAAATGGATGATCGTATGGATTTGGTTGATCCGGTGGAGGAGAATAAAAGTGAAAATTCTATTGGGATTAGCTTAGTAGATCTCATATCTGATGATGATGGAGACATTACAAATACTGAGGCCCCCTAATACTGTCTCTATTGAGGGCCCGATAGAAGTTCAAACAGTAGCCTGTGTTATCTGAATCCCTGATGCACATATTTATTTCTTAGATTGCTTGTATAATTGTATTGTGTAACTATGTTAAAGATATGACAATGATTCTTTAGGCAAGTTAAGTTTTGCATTTCCTGTCAAACATCCATTGACAGTATTACTAAGTTAATAGTACTTGAACAAGGGATTAAAAATAAGCTTAAATTTTTTAGTGTATTAGTGTATTAGTGTATGGGGGGCAACAATGTCAAGATTTTTGGCTCCATTCATGAAGAATGAAGACTTCACTGATTTTACAGCCCATTTTTTGTTTTGAAATTTAAAATACCTTATTTCATAATTTATTGTTGTAAAATATTTTTTGATTCACTTGTTCCATTAGGATGTAAAGTGTCATTTAATGTACCATAGTCATAATACTCTTGAAGGCTTCATGATGTAATTTGTATTTAATTTGTTATTTTACTGATGCATTTATTTTAATTTTATATTATTTATTTTGGATATCAAATATTCTGTTAACGAGCCGAGCTCGAGTTTGCATTACATGTAAACGGGTCTAGCTCGGGCATTCTTATAGGCCCAGCTGTAAACGAGCTTAGCCCAAGCTCGACTCGAGTTGTGAACGAGCCGAGCTTGCACACACCATGCTCGCTTGAGCTCGGCTCGTTTATAGTCCTATCTGCCATGCATATCAAATATGACTTTTGTTTTAGATATATTGTAGAAAAAACCAATTGGTCAAATACTTTGCATAATCCAATGAGTCTGTGTCCATTGAGATTGCTCTTAAAGAGCTTGGACAGTGGACACATTTTATTCACATTTTTTTTTTCTATATGATTCAATCTCCAACATTAAAATAGAGATAACAATCTATGAGTGTGACGCCCCAACCTCTACTTGAAATTTGACAGAGATCGAGACGTCGAAAAATGCAATATTGGGTTACACTTTCACATTCCCATCGTTTACGGACGCACCTAGCAGTATGATAATTGTTTTACAAAAGAAATAAACTTCTATAGATGTTTGAAAACCTTCATAGTACAAACCCACACGTAATCCCTTAAATTGGAAAAAAGGGCAAGTCTACGAGTCGTGGTATAAACGTTGTGGTCCCACATGCATCTTTGAACTGAAGCTGACAATGAAGGTGATGAGGCATAGGCATTGCACTAATGTTTCCTTTAAAGAGAGCTATCTATATTATTGTTGTTTTGGTGGAGACAATTGAATAAGTGAACAAGGTGGTGACATGACTTTATATTTATGCTTTTAGTTTTCACGATATTTGTAATCCCAAGTTTCCAACATGGAATATGATAACATTAGGGGTGTAACTAGTTCGGTCCGGTCTGGTTTTAGATAAAATTTAGGACTGAACCAGTATGTACCAGTTTTGCATTTTCAAAAACCGATTACGCACCATTTATTCCCTAAACCGGAACATCCGATTTTTATCGGCTCCGGTCCAGTTTAGTCTGATTTTCCAATTTTAAAGTATATATATTAATTTATATATAGACTTAAAGTATATTACTAATAGTAATATAGTATTAGACTATTAGTATTAGGCCATAAAATGTAAATTATAATTAATATACATTATATACAAATGTATATTAGTATTACTAATTTATTAATGTATTATGTACTTATAAAAAAGAATATAATGAGAATTTATTAGGTCATAAAAATTTGGTAATGATATTTTAGTGATCTTATTTACAACTTTGGTATACAAATTCAAATATTTTGATATTTAGGATTCTTTTTCAATTAATGTGATTTATCAATTTCAGTTTAAAGTTTTACAATTTCAATTTGTTTTTAAATTAATTTATATTATTATATATATTATATATAATATTAAAAAATAATTTAAAATATATATTATATAGAACTGGAACTGGGTCCCATTTTGGCTAGTTTTGCCATTACGAAAATCGGTTCCGAACCGGACTACTTTGACTAGTTCGGGCCAGTCCGGTCCGATTTCTCAATTTTCCCTTTTTTTTACACCCCTAGATAACATGTTAGACTAGGCATACATTTTTAAACTCTTATATACTATGCATAAGGGCACATGACCTGCATTCTTACTAGCCAAATGCACGTGCCCAAAATAATTGGACTAATAGAGGGGACTCGATCCCAACTTCTCTTGGCTAACATACTACTACTGGAGTGCTAATGACCCTTATAAATTCTTACTTCGCTTGCTTGGAGTCGGGTATTACAAAATTTCATAAAATTTATGAATAAATTTTTTAATAAAATTATTGGTACAAATGATCTTCCAGTCTCTTGAACCAAGTATCCTTGTGTTGTTTCATCTTCTCATTAAACATTGTGTTGACGTCGTGTTTCGTACACATTTCGGTTAGGTTCCAGCAACTCAAGTTTCAAGAACTAGGCCTGCGAAAGTAGAGAAGGAGGAAACAAGGAGATGGCGGCGTTGGGGCAAGAGAGTCTCCAACGTCAAAGTTAGTAGAGTATTTTGAAAGTTTGTAAATAATGAGAAAGTCTAGGGATAAGAGAGAAGCCCCTTCTCGTATCTGAAAGTTGCTATTTATACCAAAAGTCTAAGGGAGGATAGATCGAGCCTGCTCCTGTGGAGTCCATGTTCTTTTTATTGTTCATTTTGTCAGAGTCCTTTAATACGGCGTGTCTCTACGATGACGTCATTAATGTGACGTATAGCTCGGGTAGTGGCGCCATTAATACGACGTGGTTCCCCAATTTGCCTTACCCTTCTGGTATCCTTGGTGGTCCATCAATGTCTTCTTGTCAAAGATCAAAGGTCCTCCGTCTTTCTTGCTCTGCCCTGTATGAGTCTCCATGAGTGCGGTGCGACCGAGCAGCTTTAGGTCTGTTCGTCCCATTAGCCATAATTATTTACTTTTCCTCGGGGACAAGTTCAGGCCTTGGGGCCGGTTTGATCTGTTCGGGCTGGCCCGGTCCTGTTTTTTAGTTTCCTAGTTTTTTTTTTTTTTTTTTTTTTACACTCCTAGATAACATGTTAGAGTAGGCATACATTTTTAAACTCTTATATAGTATGCATAAGGGCACATGACCCGACATTCTTATTAGCCAAATGCACGTGCCTAAAATATTTGGAGTAATAGAGGGGCCTCAATCCCAACTTCTCTTGGCTAACATACTACTATTGGAGTGCTAATGACCCTTATAAATTCTTACTTCGCTTGCTTGGAGTCGGGTATTAAAAAGTTTCATAAAATTTACTAATAAATTTATTAGCAAAATTATTGTTACAAATTCTCTTCTGGTCTCTTCAACCAAGTATCCTTGTGTTGTTTCATCTTCTCATTAAACACTGTGTTGACGTCGCGTTTCGTATACATTTGGATCAGGTTCCAACAACTCAAGTCTTCAGAGCTAGGCCTACAAAAGTAGAGAAGGAGGAAACTGGGAGAGGGCGGCCTTGGGGCAGGGGAGACTCCGATGCCAAAGTTAGTAGAGTATTTTGAAAGTTTGTAAGTAAATAATGAGAGAGTCTTGGGATTAGAGAGAAGCCCTTTCTTGTATCCGAAAGTTACAATTTATACCAAGAGTCTGAAGGGGGACAAATCGTGCCTGCCCTCGTGGAGTCCATGTTCTTTTTATTGTTCCTTTTGTCATAGTCTTTTAATATGGCATGCCTTTATGACAACGCCATTAATGTGACGTATAGCTAGGGTAGTGTTGCCATTAATATGATGTGGTTTCCCGATTTGCCTTACCCAGCTGGTGTCCTTGGTGGTCCATTGATGTTTTCTTCTCAAAGATCAAAGGTACTTCGTCTTTCTCGTTCTACCCTGTACGAGTCCCCATGAGTGGGATGAGACCGAGCAACGTTAGGCTTGTACGTCCCAATAGCCATAAATATTTACTTTTCCTTGCAGGCAAGTTACTTTGGGGACAAGTTTGGGCCTTGGGGTTGGTTTGACCGGTTCAGGCCGGTCTGGCTCGGTTTTCTAGTTTCCTAGTTTTTTTTCCACCCCTAGATAACATGTTAGACCAGGCACACATTTTTAAACTCTTATATACTATGCATAAGGGCATCTGACCCAACATTCTTACTAGCCAAATGCACGTGCCTAAAATATTTGGACTAATAGAGAGGCCACGATCCCAACTTCTCTAGGCTAACATACTACTATTGGAGTGCTAATGACCCTTATAAATTCTTACTTCGCTTGCTCGTAGTCGGGTATTAAAAAATTTCATAAAATTTACTAATAAATTTATTAATAAAATTATTGTTACAAAGTCTCTTCCAGTCTCTTGAACCAAGTATGCTTGTGTTGTTTCACCTTCTCATTTAACACTGTGTTGACGTCGTGTTTCGTACACATTTGGATTAGGTTCCAACAACTCAAGTTTTCAGAACTAAGCCTACGAAAGTAGAGAAGGACAAAACTGGGAGAGGGCAACCTTGGGGTAGGGGAGACTCCGATGCCAAATTTAGTAGAGTATTTTGAAAGTTTGTAAATAATGAGAGAGTGTAGGGATTAGAGAGAAGCCCTTTCTCGTATTGTAGGGATTAGAGAGAAGACCTTTCTCGTATTTGAAAGTTGCTATTTATACCAGGAGTCGGAGGGGGGATAGATCGTGCCTGCCTCCGTGGAGTCCATGCATTTTGATTGTTCCTTTTGTTAGAGTCTTTTAATACGACATGCCTCTGTAACATCGTCATTATTGTGACGTATAACTAGGGTAGTAGTGCCATTAATATGACGTGGTTCCCTGATTTGCCTTACTCTACTGGTATCCTTGGTGGTCCATTGATGTCTTCTTGTCAAAGATCAAAAGTCCTCCGTCTTTCCCATTCTGCCCTCTTCGAGTCCCTATGAGTGGGGTGCGACCGAGCAGCGTTAGGCCTGTTCATCCTATTAGCCATAAGTATTTACTTTTCCTTGCAGGCAAGTTACCCCGGGGACAAGTTTGGGCCTTGGGGCCTGTTTGACTGGTTCAGGCCGGTCTGGCCTGGTTTTCCAGTTTCCTAGTTTTTTCTTCCCACCCGTAGATAACATGTTAGACTAGGCATGCATTTTTACTTATATACTATGCATAAGGGCACATGACCCGACATTCTTACTAGCCAAATGCAGGTGCCTAAAATATTTCGACTAATAGAGGGGCCTTGATCCCAACTTCTTTTGGCTAACATACTACTATTGGAGTGCTAATGACCCTTATAAATTCTTACTTTGCTTGCTTGGAGTCGGGTATTAAAGAATTTCATAAAATTTACTTATAAATTTCTTAATAAAATTATTGTTACAAATTCTCTTCCGGTAGCTTGAACCAAGTATCCTTGTATTGTTTCATCTTCTCATTAAACACTGTGTCAACGTAGTGTTTTGTACACATTTGGGCTAGGTTCCAACAACTCAAGTCTTTAGAACTAGGCCTGCGAAAGTAGAGAAGGTGGAAACTAGGAGAGGGCAGCCTTGTGGTAGGGGAGATTCCGATGCCAAAGTTAGTAGAGTATTTTGAAAGTTTGTAAATAATGAGAGAGTATATGGATTAGAGAGAAGCCATTTCTCGTATCTGAAAGTTACTATTTATACCAGGAGTTTGAAGGGGGACAGATCGTGCCTGCCCCCGTGGAGTCTATGTCATTTTTATTGTTCCTTTTGTTAGAGTCCTTTAATACGACATGCCTTTATGACCGCGTCATTATTGTGACGTATAACTAGGGTAGTGGTGCCATTAATATGACGTGGTTCCCTGATTTGCCTTACTCTGCTGGAATCCTTGGTGGTGCAGTGATGTCTTATTGTCAAAGATCAAAGTCCTCCGTCTTTCCCATTCTGCCCTGTTGGAGTCCCCATGAGTGGGGTGCGACCGAGCAATGTTAGGCCTGTTCATCCTATTAGCCATAATTATTTACCTTTTCTTGCAGGCGAGTTACTTCGGGGACAAGTTTGGGCCTTAGGGCCGGTTTGACTGGTTTTGGGCCGGTCCAGTCTGGTTTTCTAGTTTCCTAGTTTTTTTCTTCCCACCCGTAGATAACATGTTAGACTAGGCATGCATTTTTAAACTCTTATATACTATGCATAAGGGCACATGACCCGACATTCTTACTAGCCAAATGTAGGTGCCTAAAATATTTCGACTAATAGAGGGGCCTCGATCCCAACTTCTTTCGGCTAACATACTACTATTGGAGTGCTAATGACCCTTATAAATTCTTACTTCGCTTGCTCGTAGTCGGGTATTAAAAAATTTCATAAAATTTACTAATAAAATTATTGTTACAAATTCTCTTCCGGTCTCTTGAACCAAGTATCCTTGTGTTGTTTCATCTTCACATTAAACACTGTGTTGACGTAGTGTTTCGTACACATTTGGGTTAGGTTCCAACAACTCAAGTCTTTAGAACTAGGCCTGAGAAAGTAGAGAAGGAGGAAACTGGGAGAGGGTAGCCTTGGGGTAGGGGAGATTCCGATGCCAAAGTTAGTAGAGTATTTTGAAAGTTTGTAAATAATGAGAGAGTGTAGGGATTAGAGAGAAGCCCTTTCTCGTATATGAAAGTTGCTATTTATACCAGGAGTCTGAGGGGGGACAGATCGTACCTGCCCCCGTGGAGTCCATATTCTTTTTTTTGCTCACTTTGAGTCCTTTAATACGACATGCCTCTGTGACAGCGTCATTAATGTGACGTATAGCTATGGTAGTGGTGCCATTAATATGACATGGTTCCCCAATTTGCCTTACTCTGCTGGTGTCCTTGGTGGTCCATTGATGTCTTCTTGTCAAAGATCAAAAGTCCTCCGTCTTTCCCATTTTGCCCTGTACGAGTCCCCATGAGTGGGGTGCGACCGAGCAGCGTTAGGCTTGTTCGTCTCATTAGCCATAATTATTTACTTTTCCTTGCAGGTGAGTTACTTCGGGGACAAGTTTGGGCCTTGGGGCTGGTTTGACTAGTTCAGGCAGGTCCGGTTCGGTTTTCCAGTTTCCTAGTTTTTTTTTCCACCCATAGATAACATGTTAGACTAGGTATGCATTTTTAAACTCTTATTTACTATGCATAAGGGCACATGACCCGACATTCTTACTAGCCAAATGCACATGCCTAAAATATTTCGACTAATAGAGGATCCTTGATCCCAAGTTCTCTTGGCTAACATACTACTATTGGAGTGCTAATGACCCTTATAAATTCTTACTTCGCTTGCTTGGAGTCGGGTATTAAAGAATTTCATAAAATTTATAAATTTATTAATAAAATTATTGTTACAAATTCTCTTCTGGTCTCTTGAACGAAGTATCCTTGTGTTGTTTCATCTTCTCATTAAACATTGTGTTGACGTCGTGTTTCGTACACATTTGGGTTAGGTTCCAACAACTCAAGTCTTCAGAACTAGGCCTGCGAAAGTAGAGAAAAAGGAAACTGGAAGAGGGTGGCCTTGGGGCAGGGGAGACTCCGATGCCAAAGTTAGTAGAGTATTTTGAAAGTTTGTAAATAATGAGAGAGTCTAGTGATCAGAGAGAAGCCCCTTCTTGTATTTGAAAGTTGCTATTTATGCAAGGAGTCTGAGGGGGGACAGATCGTGCCTACCGCCATGGAGTCCATATTCTTTTTATTGTTTCTTTTGTCAGAGTTCTTTAATACGGCTTATTGCTGCAACGACGTCATTAATGTGATGTATAGCTAGGATAGTGGTGCCATTATTATGAAGTGGTTCACCGATTTGCCTTACCCTGCTGGTGTCCTTGGTGTTCTATCGATGTCTCCTTGTCAAAGATCAAAGGTCCTCCGTCTTTTCCGTTCTGCCCTGTACGATTCCCTATGAGTGGGGTGTGACTGAGCGGCGTTAGGTCTTTTCGTCCCATCATCCATCATTATTTACTTTTCCTTGTAGGTGAGTTACTTCGAGGGCAAGTTTGGGCCCTGGGCCTGGCATTGGGGCAAGGCCCATTATGCTCGGTTGAGTGTCCAATAGGCTTATGAGTGAGGGGGAAATCGCCTTACAGTTACCCTGCCAATTCTTATCGGATGGGTCTGATGGGAATTTTTCCTTTTCTTCCTTGATTAATCAACTTTTGCTACTCTGGCTATGCTGTCTTTCCCTTCCCAGGACGGGGGGTTGTGGATTTCTCTATGCTCACGTGTCGCACTTCTGCTTCCCAGCTATATCTGAGTAGCTTTTTCATCTTTACACAATATTTGACAATGGTTTGCCTTCAGTTTGTATGGTTGTACTTCGAAGGTTCCATTGTACTACATTAAGTGGCGCCCCTTCAGTCACTTCGTCATTACTCGTGTCAGCTAGTTACTTATTTCCCATGTTGCATCATTGGATACGCTTTGCTGAAATCGAGGCGATCGTGGGATTCTAGCACTCCATGGGGCGCGTGGGTTCCTACTACCTCGAGATGCCAACTATCGAGCTTGCCTATATAAGGTCCCCTCCCTTCTCCACAACGGGTTACTCTGTCTATTCTTTCTTTTCTGGATATCCTATGTTCCCTTTCCTCTTTCAAGCACTTCTCCTTGCGTTGTTCTCTCCAATTCCTCTTCTTTCTACCTGGTTGCTAATGGCCCCAAGAAAATCCTTGAGTCCTTCTAGGCTGGCTAGATCTTCTGACGTTGCCCGTGCTGTAGACGGGCAGGGCAACACTGTTCGCATAAAATATCTACAAGTGCAAAGAACAAGTAGTAAAGTGGTTTAAAAGAAAACGAATGTCGAACCACAGAGATTAATTATGCTATTGAATACTGAAATTTACTAAATTAATTACTATTTGAATAATCAAAATTTAGGGAATAGATTATCTAAATTAAACTGAAAAAAAGAGCATTAAAATTTAGATTTTTAAATATAACAATAATAGATATAGAATGTTTGATTTCACCTAGCAAATCCCACACAATTTATTCTTCCTTATTATAGAATTCTAATTATCTCAAGTTGATGATAAAAATCCCCTAACTATTCAGTATTTTCTCTCAAACAATACTAAAAGTATCTTCAATTAATAACTCCATATCTCTATGTGAATTTAACTAATTGGAGACTCATTTAAATTCTTTAAATTTTTCTTAAAAATCACACTAATCACAGTAAAGTATCTTTACTTTTGCTCAACTAATGGTGCTTAATCCTAGAGTCTTAGTCACAAATTACCTCTCGGTCTCATTGCAATTCAATAAATCGAATAATAATTAGCTAGAAAATTACAAGTATTAAGAACAAGGAATAAAGACTCAATCATGGAAATATTGAAAATAAAATAACTTACAATATAAATTGTGTGTTCAATGCTAGACTACATTACAGCTCTAGAAAATAAAATTAGTTCATCACAAAACTAAAAAGAAAAAGAATAAAACTATTGTTCTTCATTGGAGTCGATTGAAGCATGCAGCTCTTGCCTCTGTTCCCCAGATCTGTCTCCTTGAAAGAAACTTAAAAAATAATCTATGGACTATTGGACTCTAAAACTCAGACTCTCCTCCCTAATTTCATGCTAATAATATGCTTATATAGGGTAGAAAAGAAACCCTAATCATTTCCATCATTCCCACCTAAAAACTCACCTAACTTTTAGGACTTTTATTGCTGGCTATGTACTCATTCCAAGAGTCAAAATTTAGAAATCCTTATTAGGGACAATTTTATGTCCGTTTAAGTTAGCTTTCCAACCCATCTAGAATTGCATCCATCAGATATGTGAGTAGAAAGTTATGATTGAAATACTCAAGCATGTCTAGATTGTCTCCCAGTGAATTCCAAACTTGGACTTCTTGTGGATTCCTTCTCTGATTTCTTTCTCTTTTTCTTGATAAAAATTACTTTCAAGCACTTTGCTAGTTGTTTCCCATGATATCGTTTAGGTTGGTCTTTTAAGTTGATCAGTTAGACTAGTCACCCAATCTAACCTCCCAGAGTCTTGTCGCCAAGTCTTCTCGCCCAGGAGGTAAAATATCTCGCTCATCGCCTAACTCTTGTAGTCAATTCTGGTCGCCATTAAGTCTCCTCGGCTCTCTTCAGATCTCATTGCCGCTTGTCAATCTGGATCCGTAGTCTCTTATTTTGTACAAAAATGCCCTCATTTCGCACTAAATCTTTTCATTCCTTCAAATCCAAGAAAATAAAGAAAAATATGTAGAAATAAAATAAAATCAATTGTATTGAAGGAAAACTGAAACTTTTCATAAATAAAAGAATAATAAAAATTACATAAAAATCACACTTATTAGACACTGCTCCAAAGGAGTTTGCTGTCTTCTCGTGGCGTTCGGAGGTGACTCCCGTTGAGTTGGAGTCATTGAGGGAGACGTACAGGGTTCCTTAGACTGTGGAACTTGAGGTGCCTCCTCCTACCGAAAGGGCGGTAGATTCTGAGGGTTTTGCCAACAAAGTGGCGGTGTACCCCGCCATATTCTCTAGCAACCTCAGATTGCCCTTCTGTCGTCCAGTGCGAAAAGTGCTAGACTATTTTTGGTTGGCGTCATGCGTTGGAGGAGGCTAGAGCTAACTACTCGAATCTCACGGCATATGAGTTCTTCCTCACCCACCATCTTCTAAGGTGAGGTCATAACACTTATGGCTTCAAAGCATTGGTTCGGCTGGAGTCGCAATATACTACTGCGAGGGGGTGTAGTCGTCTGTTCTTCATTCTATTCGACAAGGGGTGGTAGTTCCCTGTTGGCCAGGCTAGTCGGCGCACATTCCCTATTTGCGCCATATGGGGGGTACTAGGCGATGACAAGGACCGTCATCCCACTACGACCTTGGCTGAGACTCTTAAGGATCGAGGTCGCTCGTGCTTGGGCAAAGGCCCACCTAGACAACGTTCTTTCAGAGGCTCTGCTAGCTAAGGACAGCCTTCGTCAGCATTTGACCCCTTCAACCAATTTACGCTCTGAGATAGCCTTCCGGCTAAGGGAATTGCATCCCGGATCCGCAACTGCTCTCCCAGCTCGTCGATGGAGGAGAAAGGGAAAAAGCCCAAGAGGATTTCCCCGCCAGAGCTGACTCTGGCGACCTTCCCATTCCTTCTGGAGGCCTTTCTGTGGAGGTGCTCGTCATTCAGCCAAAGCCATCGTCGCCGAGGAAAACGATGACAATCGTGAACCTTCCTCGTGCTGTGCAGCTGGCTTGAGGAGTTGTTGTGGATGTTCAACTTGAGTCGCCAGTTCTTGGGTTTGCTGCTGAAACCGTTCCTGTGACCCCGTCGGGCCCGTTGGTTGTGAGGGGGTCTTTAGTAGTCTCCTCGCCCCTTAGCATTGCCTTGGAGCGGTTCCCTTCGCTCTTGCCTATGGAGCATTTTGCAGAGTACGAGGGGTCTCCTGAGCGGGTTTCCATCCTAGAGTCCCCTTACCTCTCCTGAGGTCAAGGTCGCCTCACTTGGTGATGAAGTGGCAGGGGCCGTTGCTTGGGCCAATGAGGTGGTGGTGGGCATTCCTCTGGCTGAGATAGCTATGACTTCTGCGGTTCTCGACGCGAATGAGGAGGCTATTCATGAGGTCCTGGCAAACTTTCAGTCGATGGCTGCAGAGAGCCGTGTCGATCGTATCTGCAAGGCGGATAGTAGGCTCAAGAGGCTTTTCACTAGGGTAAGATCTTTGCTTGTAAGCTCTCTGCACCTCTGTCTGTTTCCTTCTTTGACCTTAACCCAGACTTTTAAGGTAGGACTTTAAGCGTTTGGCAGCGTTCATCGTGGATGGCCGAGAGGAGGTGCAAGCGAGAATAGAGAAATTTGCTCGCTCGCACAACTTGCTTTATGTTGTGTAGCAGATGAGCGGAAGAAGAAGGAAGAGGTTGAGGAGGCCCTCGTTGACTTGTCGAAGTCATGGGATGAGGATAGCCTTCTTTGTCTCAAAGTGGTGCTTGCCTCTGAGGTGGGGGAGGGGCTACAAAAGTCGCTCGATAACTGTCAGCAGGAGCTTGAGCGACTGCGGGCTGAAAAATTGAAACTGTGCAAGCGGTAAGACTTTGACGATCAATCGTACAAGTGGATGTTGGGGCAGTATGAGAAGGTTTCCCAGTCTTGGATGGACAAGAGAAAGGACCTAGAAGATGAAAGGAAACGAAGGAGGGATTTGGAGACCGATCGAGCCGAAGCTAAGCACTTTGGAGGCCCGTGATGATACCATCCGGGTTCTGTGGGAGGAGTTGTTGTATTGTCCATGATGATGCCTGGCACTTTGGTTACACTAACGGCGAGGAAAGGATGAAGACTCATATCCTCCCGAATCCCTGATGCGATCTGAGGGCTCTAAGTGTGTGGGAGCTTTCCCCGGGCGAAATGTCTGTGGAACAGGTTGCTCTCCTCGAGAGGGATTTAATCCCAAGTGCCCTTAGGGGTAACTCTGCCAGACGTAATCCTGCCCATTGATGGTTGATTCCCCTCGGCTGCAATTTGACCTAAGCATGTTCCCATGGTTTCATGAATGTGTTTAGATTTTTCATGTGTTTTATGTGATCATGCTATGAAATGAACATGTTATGCTTGGTTGTTTCATGCTCGGGATTTCATATGTCATATGTCAAGTATAAGTAAGCATGTTAAGTCTCATGTTACATGCATTTGGGGAAGAAATGTTTTCAAAGAAATTGTTTTCAAAGAAAAAATTTTATCACAACCCCAAGTGCTGGGACGAGAGAATGTCCTAGTGGAACTCCTCGTTCACTCTAGAGCGTTTAAGAATGGAGTTGTAACTCCTGAATCTACGAAGAATAGTCGACGAGCCTCGAATGAATTCTTTTTAAAGAATGTCGGAGTGAGGGAGCACCTAATGCTAGTGGGTGCATAAGGCATGTAAACCAACGAAGTAAGGTCGAGTTAATATGATTATCTATATATGACGTATTCATCACGGTGTATGGATCGTTGATGGTGCGATAACTAGCAGGAACACGCGGTGCAAGTAGGGAAGCCGTGTCGTGTCCACCCTCTGAACAAGTATAAGAGCTCATATGATAAGGATCACTCGATGAAAATCTTGTGATACATTCTGATAAGGCAAGTTCTGAATAAGATCACATGAATAAAAAAAAGTTAAGAAGATTTTATGAAAAGTTTAAGTCTTTGTTACAAGTCTTTTGTAAGTGGTCAAGTACATAAGTCAAGTTTTGGGTAAGGCATAAGTCAAGTACATGTCCATGCACGCATATCATGATATACTTTTTGCATGCTTGTATTAATTGTGATATGTTGTGTGATTACTTGCTGAGATTTCTGGAAATCTTATTGTGGTAGTTTCCACTACCATTCCCTAACCGGAATAGTAGAAGTTGTAACAGGTACCCCATATACCTAGGAAACATGAACCAAGATAGTTCTATGATAGAAGACGAGTTTACTGTTCATGCTCGTCAAGACTACACTGCGGATGTACTAATTCACACGGCTAAGTTACTCAGGGAGATCTTACATTGTATTAGTGAGACAGAGATTGATGCTACGATCCATCAACCCTCTAAGAACTTGAAGTTTTGGTGGAACATGGACCAATTGTCTACATACTTAGAACGAGCCTCTAAGACTTAGGCTGACACAAAGGTAGTAGATAAGGATTTAGGTTTTGATGAGTGTACGAAAGTGCACTCTGAATATCCTATTATTGGACTAAAATGCTAAAATGTGAATAGAAATAATAGGAATTAATGTGTATTCTTGAATTGAGTTTCTATTTACTTTGAAATACTCATGAGTAGATTTTTATATTTAATTTTAGTGTCTATAAAAGAGCAAGTCCAAACCCAGTCAAATTCAAAGGACTTTCAAGTGGGCAAGACGTTGGAACAACCTAAAAACTTTCAATGAGTGTAGGACTCTTCAAATAAGGATAATGATGGAGTTTGAGAGTAATTCGGATCAAGAGAAATAGCTAGTCCAAAATTCGCTAGAAGACAGCCTGTACATATTTTAGTATTTTGATTATAACTTTCCGTTCAGAGATTGGATTAACGTGATTCTTGATGAGTTGGAAAGCTATCTTAAAGGGCTAAAAAGTTGTCTCTAATAACGATTTTCAAATTTATAATCCTGAAGCGTGTATGTGGCTACCAAGATGAGTCCTAAAATTTAGACGATTTTGTATACAGGAATATGAAAGACATTAGGGTTTCTTTCCTACGCTATATAAGTATTTCATTAGCACGAAATTTGGAGTTCATAAGGAGGTGAGACAGCTCAATTCTGAAGAAGGGGAGACGAAATTAATTTCCATGGCCATCGTTTACTTTATTTTTCTCTTGAGATTTTTGTTGTCTAGTATATTTATGTGTAACTAAATTCTCAAGTAGGGCTAGGGATGAACTTGCACATTAGATGTTATTTTTAATTTATGTATTTGATTTTCAATTACTAAAACTCTTTTGTTTTATCATTCTCAATTCATTGTTGATATTTTCTTCTCCAAATAATTATAGAATTTATTCTGTTTATAGATTTAGTCATGCTTTTTCTATTGAATGGATTGACTCTTTGATTATGTTTGGATCAATTATTTTTCTATATTGATTTAATTCTTTGCTGCAATATCAGTTCTTGAGTATATTGTTATCTTTAGATTTTTTCAATAGTGATAATAATTTACGTATTTTAAAAGTGGTTAATGATTTTTTAAAGGGTTACATTTGGTTTAATTTATAAATCTATACTTTCCGATTGGGAATATTAAGAATTGAGTTCTCAATTGAGTTATTTAATGAATTAAGAATAATTAAAATACCATATTTGTGCAAGGGATTCCTAATGCTTTATTGTTTGTCAAATTTGAGAACTTTTTCCGTTAGTCACTTTGCTTCACTTAAATTTGTATTTAAATTTAATCTTTGTTCTCCATTAATCATTAAATATCTTTCTTTAGTTTCTTTATTCCTTCTACAATTCTTGTAATTTGTCTCTATATGGAATCGACACCCCAAATCTGTGCTACAACTACTGCGTTATTCTTTGGGCATAATCAGGTCTGTTACCGCCTGAGCCTCAGCAATCCCATGGGGTCTTTTGGTGTCTATCTCCCAATGGGACGATGGTTATGAAGAGTACAGGAGTATAAGTGTTTTGTGGAAAAAGCAAAAAAAAAAACAAAAAAAAAAAAAAAAAAAAAGAGAAGGCAACAACATTTATGGCCATCTTTTGTGGACTTATGTTTCTTTTGTGGGATTCTCGTGTTTTGGGAACTTTAAAATTATATGTTTCATACTTTTGGTATATTTTGCCTTTAAGGCCCATGTTTATGTTTTGGGGACAATGTTTTGGGTTATGATATTAGTTTGTGGTACCATGTACTTTGCAATTGCTTATCGCGTTACTTAGTTATCCGACTTATTAATTTTTCCACCGCATCGTTATTGCATACTGCTAGTGTACTTAGGTGCATAGCATATTATCTGTCATGTACAAGGGATATTGTGTTACATGTCCCGGCGTCTCAATCACTGTCCAATCCCAAGTGGGGGCTAGGGGCGTCACACCGGCTCCTCTGATGGGTCTTGCTCTTCTCTGCTATTAGAGGTTCCAGTTCCATACCTCCTCTTCCAAAGCTCAAACTTGCTTTCAGCCTTTATTTGTGCACACTCCATCATGTAACACCTTTTCTCACGCTCCAAGACTGCCCTCCTATTGTCATCTCGCTCTCCTGTCTTCACCTCCTCTAACAGTTTCTCGCACCTCTCCACGGTAGGAGGGCGACTCTTGGCAATGTCTCAGTAGTTGTTACACCATACGGCCCAATTAGCTGCCTCATTATCTCCATTGTTGAATTTTTTCGAGGTAACCTCTGGCGTTATCAGCACGCTGTAATGATAGAGATGCCTGTTTGCTACTTCTACTGAAATATGATATGATCAGAGACTTTGGTTTACTTGCGCCTCCACTACTTTCTGTCGTATCTAGTCGAATTTTACATGTCGTTGTAAGCTTGTAATTTGTCGTTTTACATTGTAACTTGTCTTTTGTAATTTGTTCTTTGTAAGCTTGCGGCTTCACGTTTTAATTTCTCAATATCATCCTTCTTGCTCACTGTCTATCTTCTACAGTCATTGTCTTTTGGGTTTTTTTTTTCCTTTTTTTTTTTTGTATGGCTGGCCTGAGGGGTCTGACGCAGGGAATTATGGGGTCTGTGTCGGGCCGGGGGATTGTCATTGTCTAAAGCTTCAAGGGTCACCCTACTTGGCTGAACCCATCCCCAACGACCCGCCGACCGACGGTTCCCTGCTTATACTGCCTTTGTTCGCCTTCGTTAGTTAGTTATTCTCTTAGTGCTTTTAGGGATGTCGTTGATGAGGCCAATATCTCTCCACTTTTCTTTGAGCCAACTTCCTTCTTTTTTGCCGTTGATCTCTCGGATGTGCTTTACCCCACCTAGTCCTTCCGTTTTTCCATTTTGCATTGTTGTGCTTTACTTTGATACGTAATTGAAAAAAGAGAGAAGTGCTATCAGCGTATGTTGGCTCTCGTCTGCTACCGTCGACTTGGAGGGGATGGAAATCCCTCCTAGGAGTTAAGCCGCGTCAGTGAGACTCTGGTTGCCTCCTCAGTGGGAGAGGTCAGGAAGCATTTTGCTAACCCGCCTCTATGCCCTCCGAGTAACACCGTGGTCATGGGGTTGAATATAAATAATATGGGCTATTCTTTGCTACAATGGGGGACCGAGATAGGTTATTTGGTTAGCCATGGGGCTGGTCCCACTTTTCGCTGTCGAGAGACAAGGGGCCTCTGGCTCGACTCGTCTCCTTGATCCGTAGGGAGGTAGGATATCTGGGCAGTTTGGGACTGGACCCGCTCCCACCCGTTGGCACTGTATATCTAATTCTTGATTGAAAAATAAGCAAATTATGATGACTTCATCCTTAGCTTTGTAGGAATTAGACTTTGCAAACTTGGGCCCTTCGGCCTATGATGCAATGTGCTTGCCGCTTTTTACCATGTTGTTGATGTCCGCATTCCTTGGTACAAAGTTGGAGCTGTCAAAGGACTTAGCCCGCACTCCATCGAGGAGGGTTCAGAATGCCTTACGCCAAATTGCCCCTTTGCCCCCCAAGGAGGTAATTCAGACAGCGGTGTGGCTGGTCCCCTCATTCGCCGCAATGGGGGTTGGGGTAAGTTTTCGGGCAGCCTCGAGGCTGGACATGCTCTCTGTTGTGGGAGGGATAAGGTGGCCTCTGGCTCAATCCGTCCCTTTGTTCCCTTCAAGAAGTAAGTTGTTTGGGCAGTTTGCTACTTGACCCGCTCTCGCCCATTGACACTGCAGGAAAAGGTAAGTTTGGGTCAGGCTGTCGCTAATCCCACACTTCATCCTAGCAGAGGTAGAGGTAAATTCTTCGGGTAGCTGTGGGGATAGTTCCACTATCCGCTGCAGGGAGACAAGGTGGCCTCTGGCTCGTCCGTCTCCTTGGTCTGCGGGGAGGTAGGTTGTTCGGACAGTCTGTAACTAATCCACTCCCACCTGTTGACGCTTACAAGGAATGTAAGTTTTCGTCTTCGAGCAGCTCAGGACTACTATAGCACTCCATCAGGGAGGAGTCGGAATGCCTCAAGCCAAGCTGTCACTTTGCCACCTTGAGGAGGTAATTTGTCAGCGATGTGGCTAGTCCGCTCCTTTGCCGCGATAAGAGTCAGGGTAAGTATTCGAGCAACTTAGGGCTAGACCCGCTCTTTATCGCGAGAGGGACAAGGTTACCTCTGGCTCAACCCGTCCCTTCATTCCCTGTAGGAGGTACGTTGTTAGATCAGTCTGATACTAGATCCACTCCGGCCCATTGACACAGCAGGGAAGGGTAAGTTTTGGTCAAGCTGGCGCTGAACCCACTCTTCGTCATAGCGGAGGTCGGGGTAAGTCCTTTGAGTATCTATGGGGCTGGTCTCACTCTCCGCCGCTACGAGACAAGGAGGCCTTTGGCTCGAAGAGGTAGGTTGTTCTGGCAGTCTGCTATTGGACCCGTTCCCGTTGACACTTACGAGGAAGGTAAATATTTCCCTTTCGGGTAGCTAAGGACTGACTCGCACTCCACCACAGGAGGGATAAAGTAGCCTTAGGCATTACACCCATCCCTTTGGTATCCAATGGAGAGGTAATTCGGACGGCGATGTGGCTGGCCTACTCATTCGCCACGATAGGGGTCATGGTAAGTTTTTTGGGCTGCCGGGGGGCTGGTCCCGCTTTCCCGGAGGAGGAGGTTGAGTCTCCTGCTCACCTATCTCCTAGTATAAATAGCAAATTTTAGGTACAAGAATGCTCTCTGATCTTTAGGCTTTCTCATTATTTATAAACTTCGAAAATACTTTACTAACTTTGGCATTGTAGACTCCTCGGCCCCAAGGATGCCCTTTCTGTTAGGGTTCTCTGAGGGAAAGAGGAGGAAGACGAAGGAAGAGCTCTGAAGTAGGGGAAGGAACATTCGAGAACTAAGTGAACTGAAGTAGAAGGAGAGTTATGGAGAAACTCAATACGCACCATTTGGGTGTTTTGCTCAGAATGCACCGTTTGAAGATAAAAAGGATACGCACCATTTGAATTAAGGAGACTTGTCATTTTTGCCATAGAAGACTACCGTTTCATTGCATTTTACAAGCACTGCCATTTATGTCTTTTTTTAATGTCGTTTCATTTGTTGTTGTATTTGCTTTCTGTTATAATAAGGACACGTGTAAGAAGCTTAGTAGAGCAATTCGTTAGGTTGCGTGGGTATGTAAGCCGTAGATGCACTGGTAGAGAATCATCTGGAAAAACACTATTGCAAAATTGTTCTTCATTTTGGAGGTTAAGGTATCCCTCGAAGCACCCTATTGGCAATTTGAAAATCCCAGTTGCCTTTTATCAAACAATTTGTGTACATTTTCTTTTCCCTTTCATTTTACATTCTGTGCAATCCATTTCCATCCCTTTACATATCCATACACACAACAACACCCTTACAATTGGTATCCAGAGCCTAGGATTCTAATGGCAGAGAATACTCGTTCCAACAAGTAAACCTAAGAGACTCTAAACCACCATGACTAGAGTAGACATGAATTAAAAGATCAGATGAGGCAAATGAATGACATACTCAGAATAATGATGGGAACTCAGACAAAATTACAAGCCCAGTTGGCTCTTCGTGAGCCACCACTTGAAGCTGAAAATGACAATATAAGGCCCCTACAACGAGGTATGAAGCTCAAGTTCCCTCACTTTGATGGTCAGGATCCGGCAAGTTGGATCTTCAAGGCTTCTCGCTACGTCGACTTTCATCAAACAACTCCTCCTTATGGCATCATACCACATGAATGGTGAAGCTCTTGAACACAGTTTTCAAACCATTTCTGAGAAGATTTGTATTGGTTTTCTTCGACGACATACTAGTATATAGCAGGTTCATGGAGGATCATTTTGGCCACTTAAAACAGGTCTTAAGAACCCTTCAGAACCACTGCTTATTTGCTAAGAGATCTAAGTGTCATTTTGGGGTACCAAAAGTTGAATATTTGGGCCACAATGTCACGGGAAAGGGGGTCAAGGCAGATCCTAAGAAACTAGCTACTATGCTAGAATGGTCAGTCTCTAAAAATATTAAAGCCTTGAGAGGTTTTTTGGGGTTAACAGGGTACTACTGTAAATTCATAAAGGGCTCTAGATTGATTGCCCCCCCCCCCCCCCCCCACCTTCATTCCCTTATTAAAAAGGAATTCAAGGTCAAAAAGGGCTACCAAGGCTTTTAGGGTTTGTAAACAGGTTGTCACTTCACCACTTGTTTTAAGGCTTCCAGATTTTTCTCAAACCTTCACTTCGAAATGTGATGCAAGTGAAGGAGGCATTGGTGCTGTACTTATGCAACAAGGGCAGCCAATAGCTTTTCTTAGCAAAGCTTTAAAGGGCAGGGCCTTAAACTTATCCACTTATGAAAAAGAGCTTTTAGCTCTAGTCACAACAGTTCATAAGTGGTGCCTATACTTATTGGGTCAAACTTTTAAGGTCAAGACAGACCAACAAGCCCTCAAATACTTA
Source organism: Juglans microcarpa x Juglans regia (assembly GCF_004785595.1). Classification (NCBI taxonomy): domain Eukaryota; kingdom Viridiplantae; phylum Streptophyta; class Magnoliopsida; order Fagales; family Juglandaceae; genus Juglans; species Juglans microcarpa x Juglans regia. The sequence continues at coordinate 2,635,257 of NC_054605.1, forward strand.
TTGGAGCAAAAAGTGGGAATGGTGGCCCAACAAAAATGGATTACTAAACTCCTCAGGTATGATTTCACCATTAATTACAAACAAGGGAAGGAAAACAAAGTTGCAGATGCCTTGTCTAGAAGGCATGAAAATTATCATAGTAGGGAAGGCTCCCTGGCAGTTATTACCTTTCCTACCCCACTATGGATTGAGGAACTTAAGGGCACTTATGCAGCTTCTCAGGACCTACAGGAATTATTGACCAAGTTTAATTTAGGCCTAGAGCTTCCTAAGGGTTATTCTATTCAGCAAGGCTTAATATTAAAGAAGGGGAGAATAGTGGTGGATTCACAATCTGCCTTTAAGGGACTTCTTTTGGACTGGAATGAAGAAAGATATAAAAAAGACAGTGCGAATGTGACATCTGTCATACCAATAAAAATGAGATTGTCCCTCATCCTAGTCTACTCCAACCACTTCCTATACCTGAGCAAGTTTGGGAAGCCATTTCTCTTGATTTTGTGGAAGGGTTACCTAAGTCCCAAGGGATTTCTGCTATTCTTGTTGTAGTGGATCGATTGATCAAGTATGGTCATTTCATTGCCCTCTCTCATCCTTATACTATAGTCTTGGTGGCTCAAAATTTTTTTCAAGAAGTTTTCAAGTATCATGGCATGCCCAAGTTTCATTCTGGAAATCTCTCTTTGAAATGCAAGGATCCATATTGAACTATAGCTCAGCATATCACCCTGAGACTGATGGCCAAACAGAGGCCCTGAACAAAACCCTAGAAGGATACCTAAGGTGCTACGTAGGGGCTAAGCCTAAGACTTGGGCTTAGTGGAATACTGGTATAACACATCTCATCACTCAGCAACTAAGGTATCACCATTCGAAGCCCTCTATGGCTACTCTCCACCTAAGCTAACTACTTACATTCCAGGCACTACACAAAATGCTTTAGTGGAAAACCAAATACACACCAGAGAACAGATTAAGACTTTACTCAAGCACAATCTTATAGCAGCCCAATCAATGATGAACCTTTATGCTGATAAAAAATGCATAGAGAGGGGATTTTCAATGGGAGACTATGTTTACCTCCGTTTACAACCTTACCGCCAGAAGTTAATGGCTGCTCGACAGAACCTGAAGCTCTATCCGAGGTTTTATGGCCCCTTCCGTGTACTCCAACGTATTGGCCAAGTGGCCTACATGCTTGATCTGCTCCCAAGCTCACGGATCCACCCGGTTTTTCACGTTTCATGTTTGAAATGAAAACTCAAGGCTCAGATCTACCCCTTACCAAGCCTTCCACCCACTAATACTCACGGCAAAATTTTGCCAGAGCCTGAGGAAGTTGTTGACAGGCGTTTGAAGAAAAGGGGCCATTGCACCACCATTGAGGTGTTAATTAAATGGGTTAGTACTGGCCATGAGGATGATAGTTGGGAATCTTTGTGGAAGTTGTGAGCCCTTTACCCACACCTTGTGGGCAAGGTGCTCTAAGGGAGGAGGATTATTAGGGTTCTCTAAGGGAGAGAGGAGGAGGACAAAGGGAGAGCTCTGAGGTAGGGTAATGAACATTCGAGAACTAAGTGAACTGAAATAGAAGGAGGGTTATGAAGAAACTCAATACGCACCGTTTGAGTGTTTTGCTCGAAACCCATCGTTTGAAGATAAGAAGGATACACACCATTTGAATTAAGGAGACTTGTCATTTTGCCATAGAAGACTGTTGTTTCATTGCATTTTACAAGCACTGTTGTTTATGTCTTTTTTGAATGTTGTTTCATTTGATGTTGTATTTGCTTTTTGTTATAATAAGGACACGTGTAAGAAGCTTAGTAGAGCAGTTTGATAGGTTGCGTGGGTATGTAAATCATAAAGGCACTGGTAGAGAATCATCTGGAAAAACACTATTGCAGAATTGTTCTTCATTTTGGAGGTTAAGGGATCCCTCGAAGCACCCTATTGGCAATTTGAAAATCTCGGTTGCCTTTTATCAAACAGTTTGTGTACATTTTCTTTTCCCTTTCATTTTACATTCTGTGCAATCCATTTCCATCCCTTTACATATCCATACACACAACAACACCCTTACACTTTCTCAGTTGCTTTCTACTTCATTTATGCAGCCCAGTTATGAAGACTTGAGTTGTTGGAACCTGGCTCAAATGCGTATGATTAACTCAATTAACACACATAATCATGTTTGAAATGAAAGTATCCAAAAAATTCTACTCATCATCTCATAATGTACACCGTTTTCACAGTTATATATTTTCTGCACTCTATTTGGTAACCAAGAAAGCAAAAGATCGAACAAGAAAGAACCAAATATCTACAAATCAATGCGATGCAAATTTAAATTTCCTCCCAATTAGAAAAATCATTCTAAACTTTTCAACAAGCCTAACTTTGGAAACCAAACAAACCAAGATCAATTTCAATTTCAATAATAAAAAAATTAAAAAAAGAAGAAGCAAAACTTGGTGTTGGGAATGAAAAAGAACTGAAAGTAGTCCTTTGGCAAGAGAATGGAAAGCAAACATGAGCATACAGAGCTTATGCATGAGGGTTTTGGGAGGTACCTGAGATGCTCATGGAAGTAGACGACCTTACGATGAAGATGAAAAAGACAAAAATCGCCATTTTTATTTTGGCTCACTGGTTTATCAGGTGCGGTCACTATTTTCTCCCGAATTTATCCATTCTGAAATTTCTGCATGATGTGATGTTTGCTTGTTCTATTGGCGCTCAAAATGAAGTGCCCTTCTTCTTATTCTTTTCTACGCTCTCTCTCTCTCTCTCTCTCTCTCTCTCCCCCTCCCCTCTGCTCTGCTCTCTTTGAAACCAGATGATATAAATTTCGTTTCTTGTTGCTTGACTTAAGAAAAACAACTACACGCTTATCTACTAAAAACATGCTCATTCCTCTCTCGGCTCAAGCAAATCCACGCCCACATCTTCCGCTTTGATATTCACAGAAACACTTCTTTAGCTTCCACTCTTGTTTCTCTCTATGCCTCTCTCTACTCCCGTCTCGTCTTCTCTTCTTTCTCTCACCCAAATCTCTCTCTCTTCAACCATGCCATTAGAACTTTCTCCAAGATTCTGTCGCTTTGTTTTGAATCACTGAATTTGTATGCCCAAATGATTCGTTTTGGGATTAGACCAGACAATTTTACATACCCCTTTTGGCTTAACTCTTGTGCATGTCTTAATGATCTTTGTCGTGGAACTGAAATCCATAGACACGTTGTGAAAACGAGTTTTGGTGTGTGTTCCAGTCTCGAATGCTTTGATTGATATGTATGGTAAATGTGGTATGTTGGAGAAGGCATGTCTACTGTTTGATGAATTGGGTGCAAAAGGAGATGTTTTGTCCTATAATTCTCTTCTAAGGGGTCATGCCAAAGTTGGGGAGGATATGGTAAATGCCCAAGAATTGTTTGATGGGATGCTGTTGAGAAATGTGATATCCTGTAATGCATTGATTGTGGGTTATGTAAATAGTGGAGATCTAGGTTCGGCCCATGCTATTTTTGATAGGATGACTTAGAGAAATTTTGTTTCTTGGATTGCGATGTTGGTGGGTTAACATGAAGATTGGAGAGTCACCGACGCTGGGCTGGATTGTGGTTTGGGCTCGTGGGCTATGGCTAGTGTTGTTCAATGGTGGGGCAAGAACACGAAATGGTGGGGCAAGCAACGGAAATGATCAATCTGGTTTGAGAGAGAGAGAGAGAGAGTAGCGTTCAGAGAAGCTGAAGAAGAAGCCTTTATTTTGAGCGCCATTTTTTATTTCTAAAATTTGTCTCTAATAAAAAGTAGACATCACATTAGAATAGAGTTAACTTTAGAAGAGATATAGGTAGAGTTGCGTTCAGCTTGGAGAAAATTAAAAAGTTGTCCATATAGAACAAGTAGTAAAGCGGTAGTAGTTCAACCACAAGGGTATCATTACGTTTTTTCTTTGCAAACTAGTGTCAGCCTCCCATTGGATGGTTTAAAGCATTCTTTTGTTTTATAAATTAAAAAGAAGAAAAACTGATATGATGGAAACTGTCATGTTTTGATGGGAAGGATGTGACATGCAAATTGAATGTATATTATATTTGTAAGAGAATTAAATTTTAAATTTTTTCTTACAAATCAAGTTTTATCATGTTAACAGCATGGATCGGCTTACAAATATATTTTTTCATTATGAAAAGCCAATCCTGACCATACATTGTCCAAGAAAATCAAATGAGTTTTCTTCAGTTTCCATCAAATCCGAAAAAAAAAAATAAAACGTGTATACGCAAGTTTGTAAAGTTTCCATCAAATGAGTTTACATCATCATTGCCATTTTCTCGATCGTGCGTAAAGCAACATGAGCAGAATTTAAAACTTACACACACACACACTATATGCACCAAAGGGGTTCTAATCCATTTCCACGGGCGCTTTAAGAGAAACAATTAGCAGTGCAAATCCTCACCCTACTTTCCAAGTAAATGACGAGCACGTCGAGTAGCATCTTTTACACGTGTGTCTATCACATCAACATCATCATCGAAATGATCCAAAGCCTTGTTCTGACTGCAAGAATCATGAGTGATGTAATTAAGGAATAAATTTACAGTTTCAAGAACTTGATTAGACTGTGAGGTGCAATATCTGCCAATAGTTGTGCGGCCACCTCGCTTTGTTCAGAAGGTTGAAAGGGGAGAGTCAGAGAGGAAAAGGGGAATGCAGGATGTTTTAAAATGGCAAAACATCAAATAGACAAAGGAATCAACACAACCAACCTCTCAATTTCTGAGCCCATGTCAATAGCCATTTCCTTGAGCTCTCCCAATAGATTACTTAGATCAGACAGCGCATCATCTTGCTTTGCCGTTTCCACCTGCTAACACAAATGAAAGAGATTGAATGACAGATATATACTGCACTGGAGAGCTCGAAAACTTCAATCCACAGAAACTAACAGAGTTTGGAGGCAGAGGTTTCCTATTCATTAGTAAACATTATGAACAAAGACGTCTAAAAAGAAAAGAAAAGGATTCTTTTCTTTGTTTCTTTTGGAGAAAGAAATGGTGTGGGCAAGGAGGTAAATTAGAAAAAGTTGAAAAAACTATAAAAGTTTATCATGTGTTCAAGCTCAAGCCCAGGATATCAAAACCCAGATTTGCATGGAAGCATCTTCAAAAAGGGTAAAAAAAGTCAAAAATAAAGCAAAGCAAGCATAATCTGAGCATGGTTTGCTAGAATCAAAATTATTTTGATTGTAGCTTGCTAGGAATCAAGTTGAATTGGCCAAAACAATAAACAAAAAGGGAGGGGGAAAGCAAAATTTGGGTTGGCCCAGTTTGTTTAGTCAGGTTGGACGGCTCAGTTTGAATGAAATTAGGAACTGAACAAATACCCTACGCATAATAATGAAACCCATTTTGAGCATGTCTTATATTTCAATTAATACATACATGTTGCTTTTGATACGCTGCTTTTGTATTTTTTATAGGTATATGAAATTTTATTAATAGGAATGAAGGAATAGGCATAACTCAAGTACATGGGATGTATTCAAGAGAAAACAGTTGGTCAAAAGCTATAAATAGATACAAGAAAATTATGAAAGCTTGATCCATTGAAGTCTATTGCAATTTCCCATAGAAATAAAGTATTGAATAAAAAACATCTAAGTTCATCCATTGAGCATTCCTTGTCTTCAAAGTTCCGTTTGTGTGTCAATGGACCTTTGCTGTCCATAATCAATCTTCTTTCCATCTATTCTTATTTCCTTATTTTACCTTTACTTCTTTTACTTAGGCTTGTACAGTTAGCATATTGACAGAGTATATAGTTTCCATATAAGGCTAGAATGCTAGAATCACTTGGCAATTAGTTTCTTCCCATGTATAGTTCTCTTGTAAAGTTCCTATATAATATACAGATCACTCAAAAGCCATATTGATTCGGCCATTCATACAAAACTTTGATCTATTTTGACATGGCATCAAGAGCCAGGTTACTAAGCTCTTTATTTCCTTCGAATTTTTTTCCCTTCTCGGTTTTGGTTTTGGTTCGGTTTAGACACATCTATTTTTTTCGGTTTCGGTTTCCCTTCAAATTTCATACTAAACTCTAGTATGTAGACTCGGGGGCTTCTAATCACATGACGAATAGGCCCACCACTCTGTGTCATGTTTGGCCCTATGCTGGTCAATTTGCCATTCAGACTGCCAATGGTAGTTCTTTGCCAATAGCTGCTGTTGGACATGCCTCTTCTAAATTTACTGATGTGTTTCTTGTTCCTCAGCTTTCCACGAGTCTTATTTTTGTTAGTCAATTAGTTGATAACCATTGTACTGTTAATTTTTCTGGTGATGGTTGTGTTGTGCAGGACCAGGTAACGGAGGAGCCGATCGCGAAGGGACCTAAAGTGGAGCGTTTGTTTCCACTATTTTTGCATATTCCAGCACTTTCTCCAGTTTCTTCTATTAAGTCTTTTACTTGTAATGATGTTCCTGATCTGAGTATGGTGTGGCATCGTTGTTTAGGCCATCCCAATACTCAGATCTTCTCTCATGTATTGCACTTTGGTTTTCTTGGTAATAAAGAACATTCTTCTTTATCTCTTAAGTGTGATTCTTGCAAACTTGGTAAGAGCAAAACTCTTCCCTTTCCTTTGCATGCTAGTAGAGCTTCTCATTGCTTTGATCTTATCCATAGTGATGTTTGGGGACCTTCACCAGTTAGTTCACATGAAAAATTTAAATACTCTGTGACTTTCATTGATGATCATAGCAGATTTACTTGGGTTTGCTTTCTTCGCTCTAAATTTGAGGTTTTTCATACTTTCACTGCATTTTTAGCGTATGTTGACAAACAATTTTTTGTGACTATAAAGACATTATGCACAGATTTTGGTGGTGAATATTTGTCTACTGAGTTTCAGGCATTCTTAGCTTCTAAAGGTATTATTCACCAACGTTCATGTCCCGCTACTCCCCAACTGAATGGAGTAGTTGAACGCAAAAATTGCCATCTTCTTGACGTGGTACGTACTCTCTTGTTATAATCCTCTATTCCATCCTTGTTCTGGGTCGAGGCTCTGAAAACTGTTACTCATTTGATTAATCATTTACCTTTCCAAATTTTACAAATGGAGTCTCCCTATTTTCGCTTATTTGGTAAGCAACCTAATTATCATAATCTCCGTACCTTTGGTTGTGTATGTTTTGTTCATTTACCTCCTCATGAGTGACATAGATTATCTGCTCAATCTGTTAGATGTGCATTCTTGGGATATAATGTGTGTCAAAAGGGATTTGTTTGCTATGATCCTACTTTACATTGCACACGCATTTCTAGAAATGTTATTTTATTTGAAAATCAACATTTATTTCCTGTGTCCTCTCCTTCTACTATGGTCCTCCCCTCCTTTGAGCAGCAGTTCTCATATCTTCATCAAGTCAGCTCTCGCTTTAAACCAGTTATTATGTATACGAGATGATCCCTCCCACAGTCTCTTCTGGTGGCTCACCCGATATCTGATCCTACCATACTCCAAAACCAATCAATTGCAGCACCTCCAGAGCCCTTGGTACGTCGCTCTCCTCAAGTGTCTGTACCTCCAGATAGGTATGGGTTTCTTCTGGCCCTTCTATTTCAGCTCTTATTACTGCATTGTCCAATTTTAATATTCCCACATGCTACTCACAAGCTGCCAAGCACAACTGTTGGCAACAAGCTATGCAGGAAGAAATTGCTGCTCTAGAGGCCAATCATACCTGGGACATTGAGCCATGTCCTCCAACAATTGTTCCTCTGGGTTGCAAATGAGTTTACTCAACCAAGATTCGATTTGATGGGAAGTTTGGATCGTTACAAGCTCGACTTATTGCACTTGGGAATAATCAGGAATATGGTGTCAATTATGAAGAGACCATTGCTCCTGTGGCTAAGATGACTACTGTTCGTATAATTCTAGCTCTTGCTACTTCCAATGATTGGCCACTGCATCAGATGGATGTCAAGAATGCTTTTCTTCACAGGAATCTTAAAGAGTGTATTTATATAAAGCCACCCCCAAGATTGTTTTCTTCTTCGACTTCGCATGTGTGTAAGCTTCGCCGCTCCCTTTATGGTCTCAAACAAGTTTCGAGGGCCTGGTTTGATAAATTTCGAACCACTTTATTACAATTCTGATTCAAGCAGAGCAAGTATGACACTTTTTTGTTTCTTCGGAAATCATACATGGGTATTGTTGTTCTTTTGGTTTATGTTGATAATATTGTGATTTCTGGTTCTGATTCTATTTTACTTGGCCAGCTCAAGACTCATCTCTCTGAGTCCTTTCATATGAAAGATCTTGCATCTCTCACATATTTTCTCGGTCTCAAGGTGCATCATGGTCCATCTGGTATTTCACTCAATCAACATAAGTATACTAGGGACCTGGTGGCTACAGCTGGCCTACAAGAGGCCACCTCTGTTGATACTCCCATGAAATTGAATGTCAAGCTTCGCAAAGAGGAGGGCGATTTACTTGCTGATCCCAGTTTATACCGGAAGTTGGTGGGTAGTCTTGTCTACCTCACCATTACTAGATTGAACATTTCCTTTGCAGTATAGCAAGTCAGCCAGTTTCTTCAGACCCCTCATCATCTTCATTTGGTTGCTGTTCGTAGGATCATACGCTATGTTCAGGGCACTTCTGCCCGTGGCTTATTTTTTCCTGCAGGCAATTCTCCTCGCCTTACTGCTTATAGCAACGCTAATTGGGCCGGTTGTGCTGATACACGTTGATCCATCACTGGTTGGTGTGTGTTCTTAGGTGATGCATTAATCTCCTAGAAGAGTAAGAAGCAAGACAGAGTCTCTAAGTCATCTACAAAATCTGAGTACCGAGCAATGTTTCTTGCTTGTTCCAAAATTATTTGGCTTCGAGGTTTGCTTGCTGAGCTAGATTTTTCTAAGACTGATCCTACACCTCTACATGCTGATAATACGAGTGCTATTCAGATCACGACCAATCCTGTCTATCATGAGCATACGAAGCATATTGAAGTCGACTGTCACTATTTGTGAAGCATTTGAAGCTCGTGTTATCACTCTTCCACACGTTTTCACTGAACTTCAAATTGCTGATATCTTCACCAAAACTCTCACTTGCCATCAACATTGCTTCTTAAATTGGGCTGTCAAAGGACATTGCTGTCCATTAATCAATCTTCTTTCCTTCTATTCTTCTTTCCTTATTTTACCTTTACTTCCTTTACTTAGGCTTGTACAATTAGCATATTGACAAAATATATAGTTTCCATATAAGGCTAGAATGCTAGAATCACTTGGCAATTAGTTTCTTCCCATGTATAGTTCTCTTGTAAAGTTCCTATATAATATACAGATCACTCAAAGAATGAACTATTTTGATCTATTATGACATTGTGGCCCAATAGAATGAACAGATAACGAATTTCCCCTTCCTAGAGGGAAACCCAAAACATGTTGCTTTCGTATTTTATGGCGAATGAATTTAAACTAAAGCAAACAAATGACCCCTCAAAACCCAATCTAGACTAACTCGGTCAAGCGAACAGATAACCCCTCAAAGTAATGTTGTTTCATGCTTTGTTAAAAAAAAAAAAGAAAAGAGCTTATTGCTCGATTATGAAAAGACGAACATACCTCAACTTTCTGAAGTGCATTTATGGGTTCAGCAGATGGGTTTAGTGTGTTTGATGATCCCTTGGCTGTATTCAATCCTAACCTTTCCTTCTGCTCCAAGTGGTTGACGTTTCTCCGGGATGAATCATCTGTATAACCAAAAAAAAAAAACACACATATAAAGAAAACAGAGCAAAAGATGATAATGAAAAAGGACAGATAGCAAAGAGTTGCAAGGCAGAGATGGTTCAATCATTGCCAGTCTTCTTTGATCATTTTCCAAAACCAATATAATTTTTATTTGTTTTTTCAGGGGAGGGGGGAGAGCAATGAGTCATGGCATGTATAGAATAGAAAGAAAATTAACCTCCTACGATAACAGGGCCACTTATTGGGCGTGTCTTCTTTGGCTTCCAAGTCTTAGAGAACATGCCCCAAGACTTCCAAGAAGCTTCTCACCCTGAAATCAGCAAATAATAATGAAATGAAACTGTTTCTTTAAATTCAGAATATCAATAAAGAAAATCCCAAGACAACAACATAAAAATCGAGAGGACCATAGTTGCCATTAAAGGACTGAAATGCAAAAAGAAGCAATATTTCCTATGTCAAGACTCCCATGAAGAATATATACTTGTACTAACCCGGATTATGCATAGCAAGGTGGTAAATGAGATTCCAAATTGCTTGAAAGAGATGTACTTACTCTCTATAATATTTCCAAAAGGCTCTAATTGTAACATTGACTAATTCTTTTAGAATATAGGCCGATATGTGGCTTGGAATGTTACAATACTACTTCGGAATTGAGACTACAAGTCATATGTCTTCACATTTTGAATTGTTTTTCATGTTAAGTATTTGTTGATTGAAGATTCTGCAATTCCATGAAGATGTGAAATTAATCTATGACGAGAAACTCCATAAAAAAGTGCAAGGAATTCTGACGATGCATGTATATTAAACAAGAGTACAATAGGAAGACGGGATGCAAAAAGCAATATCAGTATATGAAACTGATAAAAGTGATTGATCCCTCCCTTCCTCAAGCATAAAATGAACATGACAAATATAATAGAAACCTGCAGGTGACATTTGGTGAAAAATACATTAGAAATCAAAAGATTAACGTCTCTTGCTCTTATCATAAAAAATACTAAATCTATGAAGACTGAAGAGATACGATTAGAGAAAAGCTTTATTCACAAAAGGATCTCACAAAAATAAACTTACAAATTGACATGGTTTGATGTAGTATGTTAGATTGAAAGTTCTTTTTGTTTAGATTTGATGTAACACAAGGAATGTCAGTTTGTAAGTTTACTTTTGTGAGATTCTTTGTGGATTTAACACTTCTCATATATTCAGTCTTCATCATGTTAATTCCTGTAAAAATAATATAACAAACAGGATTCAAAAAGGAATATCAATATATGAAAATCAGATCCATCACAACTCCACCCCCCCCCCCCCCTCTCCCGGTGCCGGTGTCTCAGTAAAGTGGGAGTACTAATTGCTCAAATAAATAACAACAAAGAATGAGAAAATTCCTCCAAAAAGCATAACATGCACACAACAAATATAATAGAAATCCTACAGGTGACATTTGATGACAACTAAATAAGAAATTCAAAAGATCACCTACTCTTTACTCTTATCTTATAAAATACCAAGTCTATGAAGATTAGTCCACTTCTGGTTAAAATATTTATCTTTGACTCTTGGAGCATGGGCTATTTTATTAAGGTCATAACTATACACACTGGTTGATGGAGGAACATGAGCACAAAATAAAAAGAGATTTTACCAATGCAGAGACATTACAAATCAAATTTCTAAAGCATGCAGCTGACATCCAAAATCAATATCCACATCTTATTATAGAGAGTGAACAATATCAAAGACAACCATGCGATCCTCACATATTATAAATTTATACCTTGATAAACATGAAACATATCACTTTAATTTGCCTTTACTTCTATAAACTAATTTCTTATAGTAGATATTCTGATATGCAAACGAGCCATACCCGACTAAGATCGTGATCAATGTCGGCAGCACCCATGTGGGTCCGGGTAAGTTGCTCACCCTGCTGGTGCAAGGTGACCAAAGTTTTGGTAGCATTGTCTCTTATGTCCTCTGCTATCTTCACGCAACCTTTGACTGCTGTCGTAGTCTCCTCAGCCTTGTACACGGCATAGTTCTCCAGCTCTTGCACAGATTGGTTCTCTAATCCACCAGAGTCATGGAAAGCATTCTTGTACCTATTTCTCTCTGCTGAAGTAAGTGCATAAGAAGATGAAGAAGAGGAGGTTGTTTTCTGCTCTTTATCATCAAAAGGGTTGGTTCCAAAGTTTGGTGTAACTAGGGCACGCTCAGAAGAAGTCCTCGAGGAATTGTGTTTTCGCTTATTATCCAACTCATCATCATGGTCAAAAGGGTTCAAGCTAGAGGGAACAGAATTTCCAGGATCAACTGAGTTATGTTTAGCAATCTTCATGGGAGATTTCTTTAAACCAAACATTTTGCAATGAAAAATATGCAGACTTCAGTAAAAAAAAGTTGATGGTGTACGAGCTCTTGCATATATAACACCGATACTATTGAGTCATACAGAAATTAACAATGATCCTGCAAAGGAAAACAAGAACAATATGTGAGATTGCACCACCGGTAACAATGAGAAAATCGATTGCCAACAAGCCAAATTCAAAGAGCATTTAGTATAAAAAATTATAAAGTCTTCGAGACTTCAAAAAACAAAGTTTACAAATTAAAATTGTAAAGAATAATCCAAAGCCACCAGAACTGAAATATGAGGAATAAAAAAAAAAAAAACCCAAGAGCAATCTAACCAAGGCAGTTCATTGCTATAAATAGGTAACCATCAAAGAGGGGAAAAATTACTACGAGGTTGACCATAACCTACCCGAAATTCCAAAAGCAAAGAAGTGAGGTGACCAAAGGAAGCATGAAAAAGTTAATCATAGATTTCTACTATTAATTTTTGAAAATTAACATACCGGGGGACACTTTGGCGAGAAACGAAATAGATCAAACGGTATAAAAGTTCAAACAAAATAAGTATTATCTTTTGGTTAAAAATTAATAAAAAATATTTCAAAGAATCAACATACTCGAATATTCTGCCAGGTTGCGAAAAAAATAAAGTCGTGAATCTAAAATTATTGATCGTTCGAGGATAGAGAAAACCAGAACGAGGATCCCAAGACAGCGGTTTCACTCGGTTGACTTATAAAATTTCTCTAACAGCAATAAAACAGTAGAAAAGTCATTTTCTTTTCCTTTTCTTTCCTGTTTTCTCACCAACCAAAAAGTGAACCCATGTACGATATTACAAAAAGTACCCGAAAGTTTAAGGACAAGTCCACAGAAGGATTATCAAGCACATGCTAGTAAAAGGGATTTCGACTTTATAGCCCGTAAGAAACTAGAAAACGAAAGAAAATGGAAATAGTATTGATGTTACTAAAAATAAAACAAGAGAAGCCAAGATTAAAAAATATATATATATATAGAGTAAATCCATCAAAACCCAGAAAAAGAATCCATCGTTTAAACGCATCAATAATTATGATCAGTGGGTAACTCGATCTGGGTACCTCAAAAGCTCCACCAAATGAGGGACAATATCCTGCACGAGTGGAGCGCAGGCAATATATTCGAGACGGCTTCAAGCCTTCAAATGAAGACATAACAAAGGCTGGGGCAAGCACAAATAAATTGCATCAGCAGAGTCTTGGGGGGGCCCAGCTTTTCCCCCTAGAAAACTAGCAAGAACGGAGACGGGAGGCCCTTTTCCGGCCATGATATATCCGTTCTCTATGAATAAAGATCCCGTTACTGTCTTTTTCTTGGGCGGAATTGTCCTTAGAAGTGTATCTATTTTATCAGCTTGGACGTTAACACCGATGACTCTAATATTAATCTCTACTACGGATCACACACCCCACACGTCATTTTTTTTTTCTCCCTTTTATTTTTCTTCTCTCTGTCAAAGTGTCACGGTCCACGACCGGAATACATGGCCATGGCTTCTGCCAATTTAATTTCATTTACAACTTTTTTTATTTTAATACTATCTCTTATTTGGACTACAATAGTGTTAGTAGGCCTTGGGTCTTAATTTTAATTTCTTGTATACCTTTAATTAGATTAGCCTAGGCCCATGTAGGGGTTATCTTCTTTATGTATGAGCCAAAGACTCTAAGGTTTAATCATTCATAAAAATTGATGAAATTTTCTATTCATTTCTCTTATCTTCTTCTTCACTTCTTTTATGGAGGTACTCCTCTCGAAGTGAACAATTTCAGTCTATTTTTATTTTAAGTAACTAGAGGTGTGTTGCAAGTGGTATCTAGAGCTAGATTTTCCTTTGACAGCTACTTCATCAATCCATAGAAATGGACGAAATTATCTCATAATTACTCAATATCAAAGAGCAAGTCAAACAATCGCAATAACATTTGGATGTTATTTTGCAAACATTTAAAGATGTCAAAAACAATTTTGAAATTTTTGAGAATAACTTCAACGAAGAGTTATCAAATCTAGAAAACCAACTCTATACTTTGCAAGAACAAGAAAAATATACAACAACAATGGAAGAAAATGAGGTAGTCATCCCCACTCGGCTTACTCTTTCTCATGTTTCCATAAATCTCGTTAGAAACCAAAAATCATTTCCACCATTCTCTGATCTCCCCCTCCGAATCTCGTGTCCCTCTCTTCCTCTCAGAAATTATTTTCTCTTTTTTTCTATTCGTTCGGTCATGCCTAGCACCACCTACTCACTAATCGTCAGATGGGAGTTTGATCCCAGTGGCGTCGATGAAGCTCTGATTGTTAAGCTTGGGAAGGTTGCAGTCTCCATCGGAGAGGAGGACGAAGATCCCATCCTGGATTTGAGAGCGCCTACTTTTCTATCTCTCGGAACATCTCCATCGCCGTTGTTTTCAATCATCACCACCACAAGTGCTTCGACTCCGGCTGCTACTAGCAGTAGTAGTACTACTACACAAAGTTCCTTCTTTGTGCCTAGTTTAGGAGTAAGTTCTTCTTCGACGAAGGGTAGTGCTTCAACAACAGCTCTTGCCAGATCTGTTGCTTCTTCCAGTGGCATGGGATCTTTCACGGGTTTTGGTGTATCGAGAGCAACTGCTGCTTCATTAGGGCTTCCTGGTTTTTCGTTTTGTAAACAATCAATGCCTGCTTCGTCCTCACAAGCACATTCTACAACTGTCGTGCCTCCTTTTGTGTCTCTTCAACTATTGCAACTCAGACATCATCTCTTGTGTATGGAGACAGCAAGAAACTCGAGGGGAGAAGGGAACTTGCTAAGAAAGCAGCTACAAATCTCATGTATATAGGTAAGAAATTTTTTGTCCCTCAGTTGTTTGAGAATATGCCTGAAAAGGCTCTGCAAATTGGAACGTGCTGGAAGTCTTCTTTGAAAATTATTGGAGAATTTGAGAATGATCCTTGGTGGCACCGAATTTTTAATGGATATAGTATTACAACTTGGATGGTTGTATTAAACCTTGGCTCCACAGGCTTGCTGGTTTCATGTCTGATGAAGTATGCTAACAATATTGTGAAGGTGTATTCCACATCAATGGCCATGCTGCTTACCATGGTTTTATCTGTATACTTGTTCAATTTCAAGCCTACGTTATAGTTTTTCTTGGTTATTATCATCTACATGATGTCTCTACTCATGTATTTTACACCTCCATACTCTTTTGTTATAAAAGCTTGTGGTCAGTGCTTGAGTGTTGGAGAAGGTGGGACGATGCAGTCAGTTGATATAGGGAATACTTTTGTGAGGATTTATGCAGCTGTCACCATAACTAAGCTTGTAAGTCGGGTGTTTGATAAAATGACTGTGCTATTGCTGGTGGACATCCAAGTCAGACCAAACACAAAGCTATTTGCCAAGCAAGTTGTTCCAATTCTAAAGGGTCATGGTTGCAACAACATTTTTGCTGGGCTTGGTATGGCGATTGCAAGGGATGTTAAAGGAAAGCGGAAGCATATAGCTGTTGTCATTAGCAATTGGACAACTATGGTAGGTTAGATCTATGAGGCAATGAGTAATGTGGGCTATCTGAACTCAAATACGATGGTTATTTTAAATAGCAGTCATCACTGTTTACATCCAAAGACTGGTATTTTTATCATTAATTGTTGCTCAGACTGGTGCAAAGCATGTTTATGCTGTGGAAGCATCTGAAATGGCAAAATATGCACAAAAACTTATTGATGGGAACCCATCACTGGGTCAACGGATCACAGTAGTCAAAGGTAAAGTTGAGGAAGTTGAATTGCCTGAGGAAGTTAGATTTACATGTGGTAATATTTCTAGTCTGAGTAGAGGAATAAGTAAATATAGCATCGCTTCTGCTATTGAGGAACCAGTCCGTCCACTTGTTCAAGTAAATTATACCTAACTTTTGATTAATGGACAATTTGTCAAGGTTGCATCAGAAAAAACTTTCTCGACATTGGATCCCAAGACAGGGGATGTGATTGCTCATGTTGCTGAAGGTGATGGATGCTAAGGATGTAAATCGAGTAGTGGTTACTACTCGCAAGGCATTTGATGAAGGACCATGGCCAAAGATGCTAGCATATGAAAGACCAAGGATACTTTTGCTCTTTGCTGATTTGATAGAAAAGCACAATGATGAGCTTGCAGCCCTTGAAACTTGGGACAATGGCAAGTCATATGAATAGGCTACTAAAATTAAAGTTCCAATGTTGGCACGTCTAATGTGATATGATGCTGGTTGGGTGGAAAAGATTCATGGTCTAACAGTCCCAGCTGATGGCCCATACCATGTGCAAAGCTTGCATCAACCTATTGGTGTTGCAGGTCAGATTATTCCATGGAATTTTCCACTTCTCATGTATGGCTGGAAGATCGGGCCAACATTAGCATATGGCAACACTATTGTTATGAAAACTGCAGAGCATACGCCATTGTCTGCTCTCCTTGCATGAAATCTCTTGCATGAAGCTGGACTTCCTCCTGGTGTTCTAAATGAGATTTCTCTTTTTGGTCCAACTACTGGTAAAAATAAAATTCTCGTTTTTGACCCTGGTGGTGGGCAAATTGTGGGCAAGAATAACGCATCTTGTTGACAAGGTGCTTCTATAGGGGATGGTTTGTCATAGTCCACGACCGAAATACATGGGTCATGGGCCTCGGGTCAATTTAATTTCATTTACAATCTCATTTACTTTAATGTTACCTATTATTTGGACTACAATAGAGTTAGTGGGCCTTAGGCCTTAGTTTTATTTTCTTGTATGCCTTTAGTTGGATTAGCCTAGGCCCATGTAGGGATCATCTTCTTTATGTATGAGCCAAGGGCTCTAGGGTTTAATCATTCAGAAAAGTTAATGAAATTTCCTATTCCTTTCTCCTATCTTCTTCTTCATTTCTTTTATGGAGGTGCTCCCCTCGAAGTGAGCAATTTCAGTCTATTTTTATTTTAAGTAACTAGAGGTGTGTTACACGAAGCCATTTGAATTTTGGCCCCAATCGTGCAAAACCACCTCCTCCCTCGCCAGCTCCTCGCGTCGCCTCCCTCTACCTAGCTCCACGCCGTGACGGAGTCCCTCTGTTCAGCGCCACCTTCTTAGCTCCTCTGTCTGCCCAGCGCTGCCACTCCTCGCGATTTTAATAAACGGAGCAAAGCAGGTCGCCCAGCACCACCCCGCGTCGCCCTTCGTCTGCCCAGCGCCAACCCACAACTCTCATCCTTCTAACCAGCGCCGCCCTTGCTCAGCTTCGTAGGTAACTGATTAACAATTTTTCCTTCCATATTCTGTGGATCTAAAGAAGTATTACTTTGTTCCACTTCTTTGCTGTTCCACAATCTACTTGGGATAAATCCAGTGGCATAAATTAAATTTCTTGTGGCTTAGGGCATGGAGAAATTAATGTTCTTCTTGTGTGAACCTGAGTTCAAAGTCGTAGTTGAATCCAGTGGCATAAATTAAATTTCTTGCGGCAAAATTGGATAAGATATCATGTTTGTAATTTCCTTCAAACTTCCTGGTTATGTTGGATTTTGGAGCCTTTATTTGATTTGATGTATCGAAGCTTGCAAATGAAATCAAGTCTGTTTATGTGAGAAACTTACCACCTATATCTGCTTCTGAAATTGAGGAGTAAAACAAAAGATGAAATACTGGGTTACACTCTGCCTTTAATGGCTGACGAGAGATTGTATATATATAATAAACTATTTACAAGACAGAGTCAGCTACAAGATTTGATATTCTCAATATGATAAATGTTATCTCCTATAAACTTGGGCTTGAGATGACGGTATCCGAATACTTTGGGATGGAGTTGGACTTGGAGCTGATGTCTTTTGAATCTGCTTTGAACTTATCCTGGAGTTGGAGTTGTCTTTTGAATCTACTTTGACCTTATCCTTATCACGCTCCTGCAAGTTCAATGGGGATGATCTCACGTTGAGCTTGTCGCGCAGATGAGAGAAACGAACAAAAACTAGTGGTTTGGTGACCACATCGGCGATTTGATCCTTACTGGATAGGAACCGAACATCCAATGATTTATCATGAACTTTTTCGAGAAGGAATAAATATCTGAAGTTCATGAAGCAAGGATAATAACCATAAGGTCTCGGCAGTAGCGTGAGCAACAACACGATATTCGGCCTCGATGCTTGATCTAGCCACGGTGGGCTGCTTTTTGGAGCTCCATGAAATAAGGTTGTGGCCATAGTAGATGCAGTAGCCAAAAGTGAATTTACATTCATAAGGTGAGCCAACCCAGTCTGCATTGGAATAGACTGAGAGCTGTGTAGAGGGACTACGTTTGATGAGTAGGTCGAAATCAATAGAAAATTTAAGGTACCTCAGTATTCGTTTAACGACAGTCCAATGGATGTCCGTTGGCTTATGCATGAATTGTCACACTTTGTTCACTGCAAAGGAGATATCTGGGCGAGTGAGAGATAAGTATTGAAGAGCTCCCACCATGTTGTGAAATAAATTCTCATCTGGACACGGGTTGCCATAAAAAAGTGATAACTATTGGGAGGAGGACATGGGAGATGAAACTGGCTTAGCCTCTAACATGTTGGTGCATTTCAGGAGTTTAAGGATATACTGTCTTTGAAAAAGGAGAAGACCCCCTGAAACTGAGGTGACCTCCAAGCCTAAAATATAATTTAAGGGCTCCAAGTCTTTTACGGCAAAGTCATAGTTGAGCTGAGTAAGAAGATAAGTGATGGCACTTACGTTTGATCCTGTGATTAAAATATCATCTACATACACCAGTACATACATTGTAAGAGAGTCCGAGACATAGATAAATGGAGAATTGTCGACTGAGAGTTAATAAACCCGAGATCCATCAGTTTGTCACTGAGGCATGAGAACCAAGCCTGCGAGGCTTGTTTTAATCCGTATAATGCCTTATTCAACTTACAAATGTGAGTAGGAAACTGAGGATGGACATAACCCACTGGCTGTTGCATGTATACAATTTCAGAGAGAAAGCCATGGAGAAAGGCGTTACTAATATCTATCTGATGTACAGGCCAGTTGTGAGATACAACATGACTAAGAACAAGCCGAATAGTTGCAGGCTTGATGACTGGATTGAAAGTATCATCATAGTCTAACCCTTGCTGTTGATAATAGCCCTTTGTAACTAGACGGGCTTTTCGTCATTCAAGAGTGCCATCAGAGTTAATTTTTGTTTTGTAAACCCATTTGTTTCCAACCAGGTTCAAGCTAGCTTTATAAGGGACTAAGGTCCACACACCTTGCTTCATAAGAGCAGAAAATTCTACATCCATAGCCTGACACCAGTCGGAGAATTTATGAGCTTCAAAGTAACATGTGGGATCAGTAGGAATGGTGGAAATGGTGAGGAGAGCAGTGGGCAGAGGATACCTAGTAGTGCCGTCAAAAAATTGTTTGGGCTTCACAATATTGTTCTGTGAGCGGGTGGTCATCGGGTGAGAACGAGATGGAAGCGGTTCAGACAGCAAGGCAGCAGCGGATGGAGCGGGAACCAGAGACTGCGTTGATGATGAAGGAACTGAAAACAGGGGAGAAGACTCAGTCATCGCAGCAGAGGAAGAAGATAAATGGGACGCTGACATTTCAGGGAGATCCATATGCGACGTCGTAACTGGAAATGATGGAGGAGCAAAAACTACATGGCCAGTTTGGTCGTTTGAAGAAACTAAAATAGGGAGCAGAGTGGACAACGCTATAGGAGGAATTTTGGCATGACTGAAGGCAGTGTAGGTGTTGTGAACGGAAATAAAGACTCATAAAAAATTACATGCCGTGACACGAATACTTTGCCAGAGTCAGGATCAAGGCATTTGTAACCTTTGCGGAGGTCACTAATGCCAATGAATACACATTTTTTGGAGTTGGACTTGGAGCTGATGTCTTTTGAATCTGCTTTGAACTTATCCTAGAGTTGGACTTGTCTTTTGAATCTGCTTTGACCTTATCCTTATCAAGGAGGAATTCAAGAATTTTGGTAAACTCAGTGAGGAGGGTGTGGTCGTTAGAAGTCGTAGGTTCATGTCCTTTGCAGCTAATTGAACTTGATATGAACCCGTGGAAATGGAATCTCTTGAACTTATAATTAATTTGAAAACTCAACCAAGAAAGCTAAAAATTAAGTCAATAGATGGAGAATTTAGACCCGTTGAGAACTTATTTCAAGAACCTAGATTATATTAAAATCTAGACCTATTGAATAACCTGTCTCAAGAACCCATATTACAAGGAGGAACGCCACAAAAGTTGTGATTTACTTTTGATAAGTTCAATAAAAAACAAGAGAAGTAAACTCAATTCACAATGAAAATTCATTATTATCTAAAGAGCTTGTGTTGGATGGCTACAAGGTATTTAAATACCTAAACCCCAATTAACCCTAGGCCAAAACAAAGCCCCTTTTATCCAAAATGCCCTTAGATGAATAGTATCGCGGCTACAGTAACGAGGCTACAATAACTCTTGAAACTCTAGTTCAACAAAATAAAACATATGTGGGCCAAGCATCCTCAAGCCCGATTATTCTAGATTAATTTCTATAACTAATAAAATAAATATTTTAAATGATTTAAACAAATTGAATGCATTTAACAACAATAGGCCCAAACAATAACTCTAAGTCATGTCTTCCACAGCTTTGTCAAGTGGATCAAAACTGGTTCTCCTTCTTTCAAGCCCATCTTGAGTGTTGGGCTCTTGCTAGCTTCATTCCAAGTGGATTGCACCAATTCTTGCATTGCTTCCTTGATCTTATTGGCTCTTGATCTTGTAATTGGCCCCTCTGAAACTTACAAAGGATCTTTAAGACTAGGCTCACATTGGTTCCCATCACCTTGCATTGCCTCATTGATTTTCTTGGCTCTTGACCTTTTAATTGGCCTATCTGGAACTTGCAAAGGATCTTTAAGATTAGGTCCATCTTGGTGCCCATCATTTCCCCTCTCCTAAAAGGATTTGACCTCGAATCTCCACTTACATCAAAGTGAAAAAGGTTAGTAACATTGAAAATAGCAGAAACATGATACTTACCTAGAAGATTCATTTGATATACATTATCATTAATTTGTTTAAGAATTTGGAAAAGTCCATTCAAGCTACTCCTGTCATCAACAGGTAAAGGCATTAAATCTAAAGGAGTAAATGAATTAAGTCTATAAACAATTTCAAAAGGTGAAAATTTAGTAGTAGCATGAACACTCCAATTATATGTAAACTCATTGAATGACAAATACTACTCTCACAAATGTTCATGAAACACATTTAACATCTTCCTTACACCAAAATGACCACTCCAATTATATGCAAACTCAATGAAAGACAAATGATACTTCCACAAACGTTCATGCAACAAGTCAATGAATGGCAAATGATACTCCCATAAACATTCATGCAACACGTCTAAAATCTTCTTTGGTCCAAAATGTCCACTCCAATTATATACAAACTCAATGAAAGACAAATGATACTCCCGCAAACGTTCATGCAACAAGTAAATGAATGGCAAATGATACTCCCACAAACGTTCATGTACTATGTCTAAAATCTCCTTTACACCAAAATGACCCATCAAAATAAATCCATGCACAAGCAACTCACGCATAAGACTAGTAGGCTCACAAAGTCTATTCTCTTTAAAGAAATACCAATCTAGTCTATAAAACTGACCAAATGATGCTTTCTCATGTACTCCATACACATTAGCTGTAACAGCCCACAAGAAATTCACTGGTAGAATTTCTTTTGACCTTAGGAACCTCGTGAAAATCCATACGTTTTTACGAATCGACCAATCGCTTAGGTTTTAGTCTGTCATCATAATCAGTGTTATCACTCACTATGGTGCTAAATTTACGAGTTTAATTATTTGAGGTAGTTAGAAGTGTTAGAATGCATTATGGTCTACGCCATTAGACTCAGTGGATTATTTAGGATTTTATGGCGCAATAGCCTATTTTCATAATTCCGGACGAAACGTCTGTTGAAAATTGTGAAATTATTTTTAGTGGCACTTCGGGGTTGAATTTCGGTAAACTATTTTCACTATAGGTTAATATGAATATTTAGAATTTTTCAGTACTAATTTTATTATGCAATTTTTTGGAGTGAATAGTAACCTCGATAAGCGCACCGAGTGCAGTATTTTTTAAAATCACAGTGTGGAATGTCCAAATTAGGTTAGGGAAGTTTTATTTGGTCACTCGGCAAGATCTTAGCCACACATAGTGAATAGTATTAGACACTTGGCACAAAGAAAAACCATTAGATAGATTTGTGAAGGAATCAAGGTGTGAGATCATGCCACCTAAGCAAAACTGTGTTTCATCTGTTCAACCAAATTGTGCCAGACCAAAGAGGGTTTCAACCCTAGCAAAACCCTAAATGGTTGGAATCCAATTGAAACCCCAAAAGCTTGGTTGAAACCAAAACCCTAAATGGTTTTTCCAAACCCTAAAGTTGGTCTCCAAACCCTTTTTAACCTAATTTCTAGAATTGTGTTTAATCATTTGATTAAATCACTTCCACATGCTATTAATTAATCAAATCCTTTTTATGACATCATTATTCAACCTTTTAAACCTTGGGAATTTTATTGGGCCAAGAAAAATTGATTTTGGGCTTGATAGCATCTCAAACCCTAACCAAACCCCCTTTAAACCCCAAATTGAAGCCCACTTGGTGGGGCCCACCAAGGCCCACGAAATTGGCCACCTTGGCAAAGCTTCTTGGAGAAGTTTCCTCCCCCACATGGCAGACCATCCACTGCCATTGGCTGCACCTAATAGTGCCTTGATGTGAAGGAGAAATCCACTCCATCAACCTCCATCTCTCACAGCTGCTACAGGCAGTCCATGCCTCCCACTATTCTCTACTTTATGTCACATAGCCAACTCCAATAAAGGGTCTTTCAAGTCCATAACTTCCCCTTCCAGGAGTCTAAAGTCGTGCAAGACACACTTCTCTCCATTTCATCACTTCTTTCCCTCGTTCTTAGAAAGAAACCCAAAAGCGCTCTCTCGGGCAGATTTCTGTGTATTTTTACGTGGCCATTTTTGACCCTTTGTAAGTATTTTCACACGATTTTTCCTTCACTAAGTTGTTCGTCTTTGAGTCTAGTTTCCGTAGGTATCTTATTCGTCTCAATCCATGCTCATTTGATTAGTAAAAAATATTTTTAACCATGAAAAGGTCATTCTGGGCTTGAAACTGGAGAGTATGATATGTTTTGAAATTTTTGACCAAGCTAATGGACATATCTTGGTCCGAAAATTTTATGAAGTATTTTTAACATGTTTTTATGAATGTTCATTGAGTTTTATTGCATGACTAAAGCTTTTGATGATAGATTTCCTTAGATTTAGAAACTTGAAAACTGGAGGTGGGAAAACAGTTTTTGTTTTGTGAAAGTTTAAATATTTCGTGGTATAATCTTATTCCAAAGGCTTTGATATTTTTATATGATGATCCTAAGCCTCTTATATACATTTTAGGATGTTATTTCGAAGATATTTAGTATTATTTTTTAAAGATATGATTTTTCTATGTAAGAGGATTTCGGTTTGGCCTAAGATTTGATGTTTTTGGGTTAGATCCATGTTTTGTTGAATTTTAGCTATGTGATTTTAAGTTTGATGGTTAGATCTTCTTTAGGACACATTGTTAGACCATGTGATGTTTTAGTTTGAAGATCACATGTCTTTAAGCCATGGATCAAGAGATTGATCAAATGTAGTTGAGAGAAAAGTTTCTGTTTTGGACTATGTTTAAAACCAAAAACTCCAAGTGTTTTTTTGTGATTTTTGGTGACTTTTGTTTGATGATTTAAAGCATGGTTGATCTTAGAATGATGTTATGAATATGTTAGAGGTAAGATTTGATTTTTTGGAATTCTTGGAGATGTTTTTATTAAGGTCAAAACTTGTGATTTAAATGGCTTACTTTTTGTTAAAAAGTTTGGGTCTTTTTACAAAAAGTTTGGTGTTGATGAATAGATTTTTCCTAATGGATATTTTAAGTGTGTTTTTAAACTTAGAATAGGAAGATCTTTGTTACAAAATTTTAGTTTAATCATGAGTTTTTAATTTTGAAAGAATTGAACCAAAATCAAGAGAAATGACCTAAGTAGGTTTCGGCAATAGTGAGTTTTCCATAGTTGTGAATGATTTTAAATTTTTCTGAGTTGATATTTGAGTTTAGGACAAAATTTACATGAGGAATGTAAATTTTGGTAATTTGTGGAGATAGAATATGAAATCCTTAAGTTAGGGGTAAAATAGTCATTTTCCCACTTGTAAAGGGTAAAATGGTAATTTTACTATAAGTTGCCTCTTTTCACATTTCTAATTGTTAGTAATTAATTTCTAACTTTTAGAATACCCTCTTACAGTTCCTCGTGTTTCACACTTATTCTCGTAGAACGCGACTATCAAGGTAAGTTAGCTTTTAACTTACTATCAGTTTAATGTGTATGAGTGATAAGTAAGGGAACTAAAGTGTATGTATGCATGTTATCATATGTTTTATGCCAGGTCATTACATATTTATCTGTTACACAGAATTTATTCTATCACGAATTATTCATCTGTTACATAAGATATTCTGTCACGTATTTCTATACATTGCTATGCATTGCAAGTATGTCATGTTAAGTTAAGTATGCCATCTGTTACATGTATTTCATTTCACGTAATATTCATTGTCATATGTTATGCCATGTTACGGAATATTGTCTGTTATATGTTATGCCATGTTAAGAAATAATATTTGTTACATGTATGCCATGTTATAAAATATTTTCTGTTACAAGTAAGTCTCAAAGTAAGTCATGTATGTCATCTTCTGTTCATGTCACGTTACGCTACATCAGGACTTCTGTCTTTTCATATTCATGTCATTCCGTCTTGAATACAGTTTGTGTATCTCGAGAACAGTCTTGTTAAGTTATTCATGTCAATCACGACCCTAAGTGCTAGGATGGGGTAATATCCTAGTGAAACTCCTTTGTTCACGCTGGAGTGTCTAAATAGGTGTGAAATTCCCTGAGTTGACGAAGTACAGTCAACAGGTTGCGAATGAGACCTAATTAGCTGGTCACCGGAGCGCGTCAGGCACTAACGCCGATGGAGCCAAACTTTATTTTACGTGTGTCCACAGCAAGTGTGGCACAAACAATTCATGGGGCCACAACAACTATGGAGCATGAAGTATGGGGCCGCAACAACTGTGGAGCATACACTACGTGAGACATAGCAATTGTGACACGTAGGATATGTGGGGCCACAACAACTGTGGAGTACGTATTAATGCACTCACAGCTAGTATAGACACCTGTGTTGTGATGCGGTAATCGGCAGGGACACACGGCTCAAGGGGACTTGTGTAGCACCCGTATGGTCACTTTAATGATTAAGTCTACTGAATAAGATTCCAAGTTCATGTATTTCACGTTCAAGTCATGTTTCACGTTACGTTATATTCAAGTTTACGTTCATGTCAAGTTTCAAGTTTATGTCACGTCAAGCTAAGTTTCAGTTTCAGTTCAAGTTATGTCAGCTCATGCCATGTTATGTCAAGTCATGCTATGCTTATAATTTCATACCATGCTATGTCAAGATATGTTATGTTTACTATTGACTTTGATTGTGCATTTATGCCTTTATTGCCATGCATGCATCATTAACCTGTGTGAAGGTTTTTTGTTAACTTACTGAGATTTGTAATCAAATCTCATTGTGGTAGTCCCAACTACCATTCCCCCCGAATGGTAGATCTTATTACAGGATCTGAAGGAGAACTAGGGATCGACCAGCTGGAAACGGTCGACTAAGCGACAGTGTGACTTAGATGTAGTAACCCTAGATTACTACTTGTATTTTGTGGAGTTAAATCTCCAGCACTCTTTTGTTCACAATCATTTTGGACTAGTATTGTGATCTCGGTTGTTAGTATGCCTTTATGTATGAAGTATATTTTAAGTATTTGGTATATTATAAGTTTGGTGCATGGTATTGCCAAAAGAAAAAAAAAATTATCCGCTGTGAATATTGCATAATGCTAGACGCATGTTAGGAACATTGCATCTTATATGTCATGAACGAGGGCAGGTAACCTTGTGTTGCATGTCCCGACGCTTCAGATGTCCGTCCGATCCCAAGCAGAATCTGTGGGTGTCACATTAGCCAAGCCATCATCATTAACATACAATTTCTTATCATATTCAAGTCTTAATAACTTTGCATCTAAAATGATGACATGGTCATTCCTTCTTGCTAAAGCATCAACCACAAAATTTTCCTTACCTTGTGTGTACTTGATTACATGAGAAAAGGTCTCAATGAATTACACCCACTTGGCATGCATTCTATTCTACTTACCTTGTCCCTTCAAGTGTGTCAAGGCCTCATGTTCTTCAAAGAAAGGTCGGGTAAGAATTGTCGCACCTGGCACAAAATCAATGTAATGCTCTATTTTTCTAATAGGTGGCAATCCATTAAACACACTGTTAGGAATCATGACCTCATACCCCTGCAACAAAGAAACAACAACACTAGATAAAGAGTCGTTAAATTCATTAGTATAAAAACTTGCCTTAACATAAAAACTCACTTTTGTCTTTATGTTTCTCTCTACAATTTCTCTTTCTTTTTCCTCTCATGGCTCCACTCTTTTTTCTTGACTCTCAGCCACCTCTCTATTTTCTTTTTCACTCTCTATTTCTCTTGATGTTTCAGCCTCATTTTCTTTTTTCCTCTCACTCTCTTTTTCCTTTTCACTATCTTTTTTTCTTTCACTCTCATCTTTTTTTGAACTCTCGGCCTCACAATTGTTTTTCAACTCATTCTCTCTTTTTATTGAGGTTTCAGCCTCAGCCTCATCTTTTGTCTCTCCTATTTCTCTCTCTCTCTCTCTCTTCCCCTTTTGGTCTCACTATTTCTTTTTTCCTCAATCTCATACTCACTTTTACTCCTTTTTTTTTATCAATCTCACTTTTCAGCTCTGGTTGACCTGTGTTGGAGTTAAAGAAGCAAGTTTGATTATTTTTCCATCCTTTTCAAAACTATAAATGTTCCTTACCCAATCATGGACCACTTTCCTATCATACTTCCACGGCTTCCCCAACAAAATGTGGCTAGTATGCATAGAAACTACATCACAAAACACTACATCCTAGTATTTCCCAATTGAAAAAAAAAACTAACACTTGCTTATTTACCCTAACCTCCCCACAATCGCTCAGCACTGCAACTAGTATAGTTTAGGGCGCTTCAAGGTAGGTAAACTCAATTTCTCAAATAAAGTAGTGCTAGCCAAATTAATACAACTCCTCCCATCAATGATCATACTACATACCTTGTTGTTAATGTGACATCTAATATGAAAAATATTCTCTCTCCATTGCTCTGTATCATCCATCCTAATTTGTGCATGAAAAATGCTAGGGAGCCCATTTTGGGTTCTCCTTTTTTTTGCCCGTTTGGTTTGTTTTAACTTTTTTAGTTTTTTTTTGACTTAGTGAGTAAGAAAATATTATTTAATAATATTGTGAATTCTTTTCTTTTTTTAAAAATATTTAAAAGTGTTAAAAAATGATGTGAAAAAAAAATCTTTAAATTTTTTGAAACCCAAGAATTTTGAAACTTTAGGTAATGCAAATTTCAGCCAAATCAAAAATCCTAAGAATTTCGACAGCTTACTTTTTTTTTTTTTTGGCAACCCTAGAACAATGAAGCCCTAGAATTAACTGATTGGAAACCTTGCTCTGAATATCAAATGATATGAACCAATGGGAATGAAATTTCTTGAACCCACAATCAATTTGAAAACTCACCCAAGAAAGCCAAAAATAAGTCAATGGATGGAGAATCTAAACTCGTTGAGAACTCGTTTCAAGAACCTAGATTATATTAAAATCTAGACCCGTTAAATAACCTGTTCCAAGAACTCTGATTACAAGGAGGAACGCTACAAGGGTTGTGATTTACCTTTGATAAGTTCAAAAATTCAATCAATAATAAGAGGAGTAAACTCAACTCACAATGAAAATTCATTATTGTCTAAAGAGCTTGTGTTGGATGGCTACAAGGTATATAAATACCTAAACCCCAATTAACCCTAGGCCAAAATAAGGTCCATTTTACCCAAAATGCCCCTGGATGAATAGTGTCACGGCTACAGTAACTCTTGAAACCCTAGTTCAACAAAATAAAACATATGTGGACCAAGCATCCTCAAGTCCTATTATTCTAGACTAATTCCTATAACTAATAAAATAGATCTTTTAAATGATTTGAACAAATTGAAAGCCTTTAATAACAATAGGCCTAAACAATAACTCTAAGTCATGTCTTCCACAGCTTTTGTTAAGTGGATCAAAACTGGTTCTCCTTCTTTCAAGCCCATCTTGAGTGTTGGGCTCTTGCTAGCTTCATTCGAAGTGGATTGAACCAATCCTTGCATTACTTCCTTGATCTTCTTGGCTCTTGATCTTGTAATTGGCCTATTTGGAACTTGCAAAAGATCTTTAAGACTAGGTCCATCTTGATGGCCATCAGAACTGTTTTACTTCATTATAGTGTTGAAGCAAGTAAAGCAAAGATGCAGAGAAGGTGTTTGTCAGAATGCCACTAAGAGTATTTGATATTCACATGATTCTTTCATACATGACTATTGTGCCTTTACAACTTTATATAGACAGATACAAAATAACTAGCTCATCCAACCAATGATGGACAACTGTAAATGGAATATTCTAACAGACTTGCATAACTTATTCTAGACCATTCTTGAATGGAATTGATCATCTGTTGGTGTTGTTGATGGTCTCTTTACTTTCAACCACTGATATTGATCCTGATGATGATGCAAGATTCTTTTCCTTGACATATAGCATTGACTTATATGAAGCTAAATGCTTATTGTGTGTAGGAGATTGATTTCCATGGATAGAATAGCATTTCAATTCTACTAAATTCCATGAACTTTTTTTCTTTTGTTTGCTGAATTTGTTTGCTGAAATTCCATGGGTTTTTGTATCAATCTTTGATACTTGAGGAATTTTTTTGGATGCTTGATAACTTTTTTTTATAGGCTTTCATGAATAAATTTTTTCTTTTGTTTGTTGAATAAAGTGAAGATGCTTGATAACTTTTTTTGGATGTAGTGACATTGATTTTGCCAATTCAATACTTCTGACTGCTGTTTGCTTTTAATACAATCTAGTTAGGATGATTCCATAGCTCAATCCGAAATCCAAATCTTAGTAGCATAAATATAATCTAGTTGGGATTTAGTGAGGAAATAGTTTTCTTTCTTTGTTGGTGTTTGATTTTAGACTAGGTTCAAATGACATGCTGTATTACAATTTACATTAAGCAAATACTTTTTCCAATGACCACTCCTCTAATTGGCATTCTCAGTTTTAGTGTGATGGGGGGGGGGGGGGGGGGGGAAGAGAAAGATGGAGTGACACCCATGCCTTCGACGTCGACTTCATTCCTTGAAACAGTTCATGTGAATGTCCATTGTGCACATCTATTGTTTTCAAACAGTTTGTAATCAATCCTTTGTATGTAATGAACCCACCCCTTTTCCTCTACAAGGTGGACTGCATGTAATTCTGAAGCATCAATAATTGATGTCCAGCGTACAAAGTTGATGGTGCGTATACTTATTTTCTCACTACGTTGTACATGTGTTCTAATTAGCATGATTTGACTTTTGCTTGAGTTTTTTCCTCTTGTTTTAGAGTGCGAAAAAGTAGAGTTAAAATGCAGTGGTTGAGAAACCAAGCTTAATCTTTTTCATGACATTTACTCCCTTTTCCATTGAAGTTTTTCTTCTTCTTTGCCACCATTTCTTTGATTTTGGGATGTGATGAGGTGGGAATTTTTTGGATCCATATAGTGGAAGGTATGTGGAATTTTGTGTTAGAGTTTTTGTTTAACTTTAGAGTTCGAGGAAAATCAGATTTGTGATTTGAAAATTCTTTCAATTTAAAGATTTGCTTGCTTGTTGAGAAAATAAATGAAGTAAAGGAAAAACATTTTACGGTCCTCTGTGATGGCAAGGAGGAGACGGGCAGAGGGTTAGGGTTTGTAAGGGAGAAGAAGAGAAGTGGAAGCCAGAAGGAAGTGAACTCGAGAACTAAAGATTTGGTACTTAGACTCAAGAAGCAACTCAAAACGCATAGCTGAAGAATATCAAAACGCAGCGTCAAGCAAGGAGTCAAGGACTCAAAATGCATAGATGAAGGATATCAAAAGTATATTGTTTCATCCTGGGTGTTGAAGATTCTAGAAGTCTTTATTTCTTTCTTTGTTGTTATTTCATTCCGAAGTTAGTTATTTTCCTTTACACGTGTCTTTATGTTATTTGCTTATGTTGTATCCCTGCGTGGATATGAAGGAAGGCACTGCAGTGTCAGAGGGTAGACTGTATTTTTTCATGAATTTGGACTCTTGCTAGGAGGTTAAGGGATTCCCTCAAAAGAACCCTAATATCATTTCTATTTCAAGAAACTTTCTTTGTCATTTTCACAAACACAATATTTGTATTCATCCCCATTTCCATTGACAACACATCCATTTTTTCATATTCATTCCGCAATACAACACCATATATTCAGAACCATTACAAGTGGTATCTAGAGCCCTACGTTCCTAATGGCTGAAAATCCAAGAACCAAACAACAAGAAGAAAAAATTCTAGTTCATCATGAACAAGCAATCCAAGATCTACAAGAGCAAATGCACCAAATGACAAACATGATGAGAATAATCCTAGCTAACCAAACCCAGGAGCATCAACATGAACAACAAGTTGAAGGAGAGCATGAAAATGAACACCGTAGGCAAGGATCCAGGGGGGTCAAACTAGACTTTCGTCACTTCAGTGGAGAAGACCCAGCAGCTTAGCTCTTCAAGGTGTCTCATTACTTTACATGCTATCAAACACCTCCTACGCAGCGATTGTTGATGGCCTCTTATCACATGGATGGAGGGCGAGGCCCTCATTTGGTACTAGGATGCAATTGAAACAAGACAATTTACATGCTGGCAGACTTTTTCTCAAGCCCTGCAATAGCGTTTTGGCCCCACAGCGTACTATGACTCGATGGAAGCTCTCAGCAGGCTGAAATAGACGTCCATCGTGGCTGTTTACAAGGGTTAGTTTGAGGCTCTCTCAAACCGACTCAAAGGACTGTCCGAAACCCATAAGTTGAGCTGCTTCCTAAGCGAACTCAAAGGTGAGATCCGTCTTCCTCTTCACTTATTGAATCCAGTGAGCCTAAACGTAGCATATGGCCTAGCAAAAATACAAGAGGAATATTGTGTTAGTACAAAAAAAATCTGTCAAACCATGGGGAGATCAAAACAGCCAACAAAATACCACTGGAAGTCAGTGGTCAGTTCCCAATGCTACTACAACACACACTCCAAGACCCCCTACCCCCATATGGAAGATTTCCTCTAGCCAAATGGATGAAAAAAGGAAGCGTAGTTTATGTTACCATTGTGATGAAAAATGGAATCCAAATCATGTGTGTAAAGCCCCAAAGATTTACTTCTTACAAGCCACTGACCAGATTTGCCAGGACAAAGGAGAGGAGGTATTCTATGACACAATAGATTTGGGTGAGACAGCTTCACCAACAACACCAGCTGAAGGACCTGTCATTTCACTTAATGCCCTAACAAGTACCCCTTGCTCCAAAACTATGAGATTACTTAGAAATATAGTTGTTGTATCAGTGATTATTTTAGTGGATTCAGGAAGTACTCACAACTTCCTGGGCCCAGCTATAATTAAAAGAACTCAGTTGAAAGTGAATGGGGATGTGCATCTGAAACTGCATGTAGCAAATGGTGATATTGTCAAAACTTTGGGATCTTATAGTGAGGTGGTCATTAAGATCCAAGGGGCTTGTTTTAAACCTTCTTATTTTGTGTTACCCTTAGCGGGCTGTGATGTTGTATTAGGGATTCAGTGGTTGGAATCCCTTGGGTCAATTGTTTGGAATTTTTCTGCATTGTACATGTAGTTTCAATGGTGCAGAAAAACAATGGAGCTGAAGGGCCTTAAATTGGAAGCAACCTCCTTTGGTGATTGCCACAAACTGTTTATAAATTCTCTTTGCAAGGGAAAAGGCCTTATCTTACAATTGAATGCCCAACCTGCACTAGTGACTAGTGAGGTGCAGAGTGCCGAAATAAAAAAGTCTTAACAGCTTTTCAACATGTTTTTGAGGAGCCAACTGGGTTGCCACCTGTGAGGTCTCACGACTATAGAATTGTGTTGTGGGAAGGCACAAGCCTTATCTCTAGAAGGCCTTATCGATATCCTTACTACCAGAAAACAGAGATGGAAAAAATAGTGGCAGATCTTCTTAAAACAGGGGTTGTTAGGCCAAGCTCAAGTCCATGTGCTGTGGGAGTTGGCACTTATGTGTCGATTATCGGGCCTTAAACAAGGAAACAATTAAGGACAAGTTCCCCATACCAGTGATTGACGAATTACTAGATGAATTACATGGAGCAACAATATTCTCCAAGCTAGACCTTAGGTCCGAACATCACCAAATTCATGTAGTACCCAAGGATATTCCTAAAACGGCCTTCCGAACTCATGAGGACCACTATGAGTTCTTGGTAATGCCCTTTGCGCTTACCAATGCCCCCTCCACCTTTCAAGGGCTAATGAACATATTTTTAGGCCTTATCTAATGAGGTATGTCTTAGTATTTTTTGAAGACATTTTGGTGTACAGCAGCACCATGGAGCAACATATTGGGCATTTACAATAGGTTCTACAAACCCTATATGTGCATTGTTTGTTTGATAAGCTGTCTAAGTGTCAATTTGGGGTGCATGAGGTCGATTATTTGGGTCATATTGTGTTGGGGCAGGGTGTTAAGGATGATCCAAATAAGGTAGAAGCAATGATTGAATGACCCACTCTAATTAACACTAAAAGCTTGAGGGGCTTCCTAGGCTTGGCAGGCTATTATAGGAAGTTTATTAAGGGTTATGGCATTATAGCAGCCCCACTCATGAGTCTACTAAAGAAAAATTCTTTCAATTGGGATGGCAGGGCTAATAAGGCATTTTTGGTGCTTAAAGCTGTAGTTTCAAAACCACCAGTTTTAAGGTTGCCTGATTTTATACAAAACTTCACCATTGAGTGCAATGCAAGTGGATGTGGAGTTGGGGCAGTGTTGATGCAATAAGGATAGCCTATTGCCTTCTTAAGCAAGGCATTAAAGGGGAAGGCTCTTGACCTTTCTACACAAGAGATCAGAACTACTGGCTCTTGTCATAGCAGTCCACAAATAGAGGCCATATTTATTGGGCCAGGCTTTTATTGTGAAACCAAACCAGCAATCACGTAACTTGCTTGAGAAAAAGGTGGGCACAGTTAAACAACAAAAATGGATCACGAAACAAATGGGGTATGACTTTTCTATCCAATATAAACAGGGCAAAGAAAATAAAGTGGCTGATGCCCTTTCGAGGAGGCATGAACCAAAATTGAAGTCCAATGGGTTTTTGGGCCTTATCACATTCCCCACACCAGATTGGATAGAGGAACTCAAGACAACATATGCAGCATCACCTAAGTTGAGTGAGATCTTACAACAGCTAACTACAAGTCAGTAAGGGACTAAAGGATATGTTCTAAGGCAGGGTTTGATCTTGAAGAAGGGTAGATTGGTCATTGATCTGCAATCCTCATTCAAGGCTAAGGTCCTAAATTTTATCCACTCTGATCCTCAAGCTGGTCACTCTGGGTATTTGAAAACATACCAGAGAGCAAAAAGGGATTTTTTTTTTTGGCGTGGAATGAAAAAGGACATCAAATAGTTAGTACGTGACTGTGATATATGCCAGATGAATAAAGCAGAACACATTGTGCCCCCTAGTCTTCTTCAACCTCTTCCCATTCAAACACAAGCATGAGAAGCGATCTCATTAGACTTTATTGAAGGACTGCCTAAATCCCAAAGGGTCAGTGTAATCTTAGTGGTTGTTGATCGATTAACAAAATATGGCCATTTTATGACCTTGGCACACCCATACACAACTGCTGGTGTGGCCCAATTATTTCTCAAAGAAGTGTTTAAATTACATGATCTTCCTAAGATTATGCTTTTTAACCGTGACCCCATTTTTCTAAGCACTTTCTGGAAGGCCTTATTTGAGTTGCATGGATCTACACTGCATTACAGTTCAACCTACCATCGAGAAACTGATGGTAGACTGAGGCACTCAATAAAGCACTCAAAGGGTACCTACGTTGCTATGCAAGAGCTAAACCTAAGCACTGGGTGCAGTGGCTACCACTGGCCAAATGGTGGTATAACACCTCATACCACATTTCGACCAGGATTTCCCCATTTGAGGCTCTATATGGGTATTTTACCCCAAAACTTAGTTCATATATACCAGGCACAACCATCAATGATGCAGTTGATAAATAGTTACGCACAAGAGATCAGATCAATACATTACTTAAGCAAAATTTGGAAGCATCACAACAAAGGATGAAACTTTATGCTGACAGGAGAAGAACAAAACAAGAATTTATGGAGGGAGACTGGGTTTACCTTCGTCTACAGCCCTATAGACAGAACTCACTTTCAGCAAGGCACAACCTCAAACTCTCCCCATGATTTTACGGGCCATTTCAGGTAGTCCAACGAATTAGAAGGGTTGCCTACAAGCTTGATCTTCCACGAACATCAAGGATCCACCCGATCTTTCATGTTTCATGTATGAAATGCAAGCTCGAAAGCCATATCGGTCCATTCCCTACACTCTCTCCTGTCAACACTGATAGGGAGATTCAACTAGAACCAGAGGCCATCATCAAAACGACAAGGAGATAGGGCCTTCACGGAGGTTTTGGTTAAGTGGATCGGGGCTTCCTCAGAGAATAATAGCTGGGAACCACTTTGGAGGTTGAAGGAGCTCTACCTGAACCTTGTGGGGAAGGTTCTTTAACAGGGGAGGTTTGTTATGGTCCTCTGTGATGGCAAGGAGGAGAGAGGCAGAGGGTTAGGGTTCATAAGGGAGAAGAAGAGAAGTGGACGCCAGAAGGAATTGAACTCTAGAACTGAAGATTCGGTACGTAGACTCAAGAAGCAACTCAAAACGCATAGCTAAAGAATATCAAAACTCAGCGTTGAGCAAGGAGTCAGGGACTCAAAACGCATAGCTGGAGGATATCAAAAGTGCACCATTTCATCCTGGGTTCTAAAGATTCCAGAAGTCTTTATTTCTTTCTTTGTTGTTATTTCATTCTAAATTTGGTTATTTTCATTTACACGTGTCTTTATGTTATTTGCTTATGTTGTATCCCTACGTGGATATGAGGAAGGCACTGCAGTGTCAGAGGGTAGACTGTATTTTTTCATGAATTTGGACTCTTGCTAGGAGGTTAAGGGATTCCCTTGAAAGAACTCTAATATCATTTCTATTTCCAAAAACTTTCTTTGTCATTTTCACAAACACAGTATTTGCATTCATCCCCCTTCCCATTGACAACATGTCCATTTTTCCATATTCATTCCGCAATACAACACCATATATTTAGAACCATTACAAAACTTTGTTTCCATTTATTTTTAGGTGCCGCATGAAGTGTACTCCACGGACTGTAAGGCTATCATCTCTATGTCGGAGATTGGGAGCTTGGAGGAGTTGAAGCCGTTGTGCTGGAGAAAGCTCGGAAATGGCAATGTGAGTTGATGTGGGATTTCAAAGGAAAATCAAGTATTTTTGCTGTTTAGTTCAGAGGCGTTTCTGATGTTTATATAATCTAAATGGTTTGTAGGCATTCAGATTTGTGTATGGTTGGGTTGTGGAAACCCTGTATTGTGATTCCTCATGAATTGGGAGTACATGAGTGTGATTCCTAAAGTGTACCTTTGCTTTTGTGCCACGAAATCAAGAATGGAAGAGAGGGGTCGGACAATACATTCAATGGAAAATTTCCTTTTGCTTTATTTGGACCTTATATATGGAAGCATCGTTTATACATTAAAAATTATGTTCATAATATGTTTCTGTCAATCCATCAAGTTCTTTGATTTGTTTACCGAGGAGCATAGTTGCTTTCTGGTTCTTTGGTATTAATCCCAAACCATCAGGTTGGTTGTCCTACGCAGATGTCTGTGTGAGATCTTTTAAACATCATTGGCTAATAGAGAGGCAGTCTAAGGCGAAGCAAAAGGTCTTCAAAATCACAAATGCAAAATTCATTCAAACAATTGTGCAAAAAAAAAAAAGTATCTACAAAAAGTCTTTAGAATCTCAATTGCAAAATTCATTCAAACGGTTGTGTAAAAAAGGTATATTTCACTTGAACAAATACAACCAAGAATCTCACAAATTTTGGGGCAGAAAAATGCCGATTGAAAATGACATAACCTTCTTGAATGTCATTTGAGAATTAATATAGAATCAATATTTTCCTCCGCTTCGGTCAATCATCTACATACAAGGTTACACCCTTATCAACAAACACTATGTTTATACTTTGTTCAATACATGATAAATACTTCACTTCCAGACAAATAAATCCATTTTTGTTCCAAGTGAGAATTGAGAAATCTACCTTACAATGAAGATGCCATTTCTTCATTCAAATGCCTTACATTGAAGATGACCTATCTATTTTTGAAAATAAAGAGATACTTATATAGTCCCATCACTTAATTTCACTTAATTGCACACAACATCGGAGTAAAAACTGAAGGTCCTTCTTTGACAGTTCTGAACGCTAAGCAGCTCCACATCAAAAACTTCAAACTGCTTTGAGCTGAAGAAGGTGGAAGGCCCAACCTGAAGAAACGAAATATTCTTATCAACATACTTAGGCTATGTTTGGATGTTGAGCTGAGCTCAGTTGAGTTGAGTTCTTTATGAATAGTAGTGAGTTGAGTAGTGTTGAGAGTTATGTGAGGCCCATCTAAAATGAGTTTAAAGTGTATTTAGATATTAAGATAAAATTAGTACTTTTTATAGAAAATTGAGAAAGGTTGTAGGTCTCACATATAAAGATGTTTTAAGTTGAAAAGGTTGTGGATCCCAAGTGTAAGAAGGTTTTGAGTTGGGATGAGTTTAATAATTTGAGAGTTGGGTGTTTGGATGTTAGAATCAGTTTAAAGTTAGACTGAGCTCAGCAGAGTTTAAAAACCAAACACAACCTAAGTTCAATAACACATCCTGGACATGAAGCTAGAAAAAGTTGCATACGATGATCATGAATTTGATTGTTGGGCATTTATTCCCCCAAAGTTTAGTATCAATACCATACATGAGTCATTTCAACCAAAACCACAGAGTGGTAAGCAATTCTATTTATTTTATTTAGGTATCAACTTCAGGATGAATGTAAAAAATCTTGCAGAAGCATTGTATAAAAATTTAATTATAAGGCTGGGCAATAAGAAAACTTGAGAAATCAGTTCTTGCTCAGGCAATATGATCATGTTATGCCTCTAGGCTCTATTACATGTCCTGACCCATAACACTGATAATCCTATTGTACCAAAACATAAATTTTCTCTGCACTAGAAAGTTTCTTAGAAATTTGATTGAAAGATTTTACTCTTCTTCAGTTTCTATCTGTTGAAATTATTCGGGCAACAGATAATTCAGGCTAATTCACATTAAAAAAAGGGAAAGGATACCTGGGATTTAAGAAATTGATAGGTGGTCCAAGTTCTGGTGGAATGATTATTATTCTTCTTATAATTTCAGTCTCTCACAAACAAATACTCAAAGAACCAAATTAACATAACTCGTTGTAATATGCAATTTAATATTGAATATCAGACAACCAAACCCCAAGAAAATATATGATTAACGTGATCGGTTTAGTTTTCTATTTAAAATTAATTAGAAAATCCGAAATCACAGTATATACTCATGCAAGATAAAAAATTAAAGCAAGAATAGTAAAAGAAATACAAAATCAACATAAGAAATTATGTGGTTCGACCCTAATGGTCTACATCCATGGCAGGAACAGTCTAGGAGTTTTTATTATTGAATAATGCATCAAAAAACTTGAGTTTACAACCTCTTACAACCATTGATCACTGCAAAAAATATGGATTGGCTTCTTCGTATTATCCTCTAACGAAACCACATCATAAAAAACACTTGACCATCTTCTCAAGTTTCAATTTGATCTTGGTAAAACTAGAGTTTGAAAAAACCTCTTCTGTTTCTCTCCAGTATTGCACGCAGCTTCAAAAGAAAGGGTAAAGTGTTTTTCTCTTCTACATCTCACGATTCCCGTAGGCACAATTGCCTTTTATATACAAATATATATATATATATATATATAATTATAACTTTGATATCAATTAAATATTACAAGTTTGCCATTAATCTATTTACAAAAGTGCCATTAATGAAATACAAATATAAAAACTTGACACATCTTCAACAAATCTCCATCTTGACAAGTCTTTTATCCTTGCAAAGTGATATTCTTCTTCTTCTAGATTGTTCCTGCAAAGTAATCCGAGCTCTAATAGCTCCCCATATTAATCAAATTTAGGCAATGCCTAAACTTAGTAGTTGGTAGGGATTTTGTCATCATATCTGAAGGGTTTTCCTTAGTTGGAACATTTTCTACTTTAACCTCTCCAGATTTTATTACATCTCTCACAAAAATGAAGTCGAATGTCTATGTGTTTAGACCTTTTGTGGCATACTGAATTCTTGGCAAGATGTAGAGTGCTTTGGTTATCACAATGAACTATGATAACCCCCTTAAATATGCCTAACTCATGTAAAAAGCCATTTAACCACATAGCCTCCTTTATTGCTTTTGTCATAGCAATATATTCAATTTCAGTTGTTGATAAAGCAACTACAACTTGTAAATTAGCTTTCCAACTATTAGCCCCTCCAAATGCTGTAAATACATACCAGTCAAAGATTTTATGGTTTCCAAATTGGCAGCATAGTCAGAATCCACAATTCCTTCTAACTCACTCCCCTGTTACACATCCCCTCCAAACCTCAAACCTAGACACTGAGTTCCAATTAAGTATTGTAATACCCACTTCATAGCATGCCAATGTGACTTCCAAGGGTTGCTCATAAACCTACTTACCATGCTAACAACATAGGTTAAGTCAGGTCTAGAGCACACCATAGCATACATGATGCTTCCCACCATACTTGCATAGGGTATATCTTGCATAAATCTAATGTCTTCCTCAGTTTTAGGGGCTTGATTTATGGACAGTTTGAATGCTGTCCTATTGGTGTGCTAACAGGTTTTAAATTAGACATGTCAAACCTGTTGAGG
The DNA here is from genome assembly GCF_004785595.1 of Juglans microcarpa x Juglans regia. Lineage (NCBI taxonomy): Eukaryota > Viridiplantae > Streptophyta > Magnoliopsida > Fagales > Juglandaceae > Juglans > Juglans microcarpa x Juglans regia. The sequence goes on from NC_054605.1 coordinate 2,674,815, forward strand.
ATCTTGGTGATATAGTTTTTCTGAGATAGATAGAGAAGTCTTCTTTTCTTATCTCTAACTATTTCCATACCTAATATCATCTTAGCTAGCCCAAGTTCCTTCATCTCAAATTATGTTTTCAGTATACACTTGACTTCCTCAATTTGATCGGCATCCCTACATGCTATAAGCATGTCATCTACATACAAGAGTAAGTAGATAATGTGGTCCCCAAAATGCCTAAAGTACACACAGCTATCATAATGACTCCTTTTAAACCCATTGTCCAACATATGAGAGTCAAATCTTTTATACCATTGCCTTGGGGACTGTTTAAGTCCATACAATAATTTTTTAAGTAAATAGACATGATCAATGTTGGACTCATTTACATAACCCTCAAGGGGTTGCATGTAAATAATCTCATCTAGCTCACCGTGCAAAAAAGTTGTTTTTACATCTAATTGCTCCAAGTGTAAATCTTCATAAACAGTATAAGATAAAATTAACGTTATTGAATTGTGTTTAACAATAGGTGAAAAAATTTCATTAAAATCTATCCCTTTCCTTTGAGTAAATCATTTTGCTACCAGCCTAGCATTATACCAAAACCCTCAACTCCTGGTATGCTCTCTTTTCTTTTGTAGATCCATTTAGACCCTACCAGCTTAGCCTTTTCAGGCTTAATGACCATTTCCCAAGTATGATTATTTTTTAAAGAATCCATTTCCTCATCCATGGCCTGCACCCATTTATGAGACTCAATACTTTCCATGACTTCCTTGTAGGATCGAGGATCCATTTCTACAACTTGATCTGCTACAGTCATAGCATAAACAGTCATCTCAGCTTGACCATACCTCTTGGGGGGTTTTATGACCCTTATTTTTCTATCCCTGACCAAGTTGTATGAACTAACTCCCCCTTGGTCCTCATCACCTAAAGTGGAAGTTTGAGTCTCAGCATCCTGGCCTTATAATTTTCTCAAATTATTGTTAGGTTGCTCCACCTCAAGATCTATCTTCTCAGGGTTAGTATCCTGAGTGGGTTCAAGTCTTTTAGTTTTAACTCGAGCCATTTCACATTCATTAAAGATCACATCTCTACTAATGATACATTTTTGTATCCCTGGCTCACCAATCCATAACTTGTACCCTTTTACTTCCTCAGTGTACCCTACAAAGATACATTTCATAGCCCTTGGTTCTAGTTTGTCAGTTCGGGTATGAGCATACGCAACACACCCAAACACCCTTAAGTAATCATAGTTAGAAGATTTTCCAGTCCACATTTCTTGAGGAGTCTTAAACCCTATGGCTAAAGAAGGACTCCTGTTAATTAAATGTACTACAGTTGTGGCAGCTTCAGCTTAAAAAGACTTAGGAAGTCCCAAGTTTGACAGTAAGTATCTAACCCTCTCCAATATGGTCCTATTCATCATCTCGGCTAGACCATTCTGTTGAGGGGTTTCCCTTACTGTTTTATGTCCAGCCATACCGCCCTTCTTACAAAACTGATTGAATTCACTTGAGAGATACTCAAGCTCATTATCAGTTCTTAATTTCTTAACCTTCCTTCCTACTTGAGTTTCTACCAATTTCTTCCATTCCTTGAATTTCTCAAAAGTGTCACTCTTATTTTTAAGAATGTACAGCCACACTTTTCTGGAATAGTCATCAATTATAGAGAGGAAATAACTTTCCCTTCCATGTGAGTTGACCCTAGCTGGACCCCAAAGGTCCGAGTGCACATAGTCCAGGGTTTGTTTTGTAGTATGAGTGGTTGTTTTAAAACTTACCCTTTTTAGTTTTCCCAAGGATGCAATCCTCACTAAAAGGTAAATTTTTCAGCTGTTTCTCACCTAGCAACCCCTGTTTATGGAGTTCTAAAAGTCCCTTTGACTCACGTGGCCTAACCTTTTGTGCCATAGAACAACCCTATCCTCACCCTTCTCTAGGATAGAAGAAACCTCACCTATAACAGTTTTCTCAATGAGGGTATACAAGTCATTTTTAATGACTTATTTCATCACGATGAGTGAACCCTTAGCAACTCTCAAAGATCTATATTCAGATTTAAAAGTGTACCCGGATTGGTCTAACACACCTAGTGAGATTAGGTTCCTTTTTAAATCAGGTATGTATCTAACCTCAGTTAAGAGTCTTTCAATACCATCATGGAGCCTTAGTCTCACTGACATTACCCTGGATTTTACAAGACTTATTATTGCCAAGCATCACAAACCCCCATCTAAACTAGTGAAAGCTTAAAACCATATTTTATTAGGACACATGTGAAAAGAACATCCTGAATCAAGGATCTATTCTTTTCTTCAATCAACCTCGAACACATTTAGAACCTTGGCACTCTCATACCCATCACTCACATCCGAGACATCCCCTTCCTCCTTAGACCCATTTCCTATGTTAGATCTCTTATTGGGGCAATCTCTTTTGAAATGCCTCTCTTTGTGACATAGGAAGCATTTTAATTGCTTCCCTTTAGACTTAGACCTACCTTTCACATTATTTTTACTATTCTTTCCCTTTTGACCTCTTTTTTTAGCTCTCCCTCTCACAGTCAAGCTCTTCCCAGCTTCAAATTTTATTTCAGACATGGCCTGTAATTCCCTGGAGTGTAATACGGCCTGAACCTCATCTAAGGTCAGTGTTTCCCTCCCATATATCATGGTCTCTTTCAAACTAGCGTAAGAATTATCCAGAGAACTCAACAATAACATTGTTTGATCTTCATCGTCAATTTTAATATCAATATTAGCTAAATCTAAAATAATTTTATTAAAAGCATTGAGATGGTCAGAAATCGATATACCTTCAGACATCTTGAATGTGTAGAACTTTGGTTTCTTGTACACTTGGTTGGCCAAAGATTTTGTCAAGTAGAGGCTCTCTAATTTCAGCCAGATTCCAGCAGCGGTGTCTTCGTTGGCTACCTCCCTCAGAACTTTGTCTCCAAGAGAAAGAATAAGTGTGCTGTGAGCCTTTCTCAAGATTTCTTTCTTATCCTTCTCTTCAACAGATTCCATTTTCTTTTCTCCAAGAAGAGTTTCTTGGAGACCCTGTTGAGTGAGAATGGCTTTCATCTTGATCCTCCACAGCCCAAAGTCATTTTTTCCATCAAACTTTTCGATATTGAACCTAGCAGTCCCCATCGGACCAAAGCTTTGATACCACTTGTTATAATTTCAGCCTCTCATAAGCAAATACTCAAATAACCAAATTAACGTAACTGATTGTAATATGCAATTTAATATTGAATATCAGATAACCATATCCCAAGAAAATATATGATTAACGTGATCGGTTTAGTTTTCTATTTAAAATTAATTAGAAAACCCGAAATCATAGTATATAGTCATGCAAGATAAAAAATAAAAGCAAGTATAATAAGAGAAATGCAAAATCAATGCATATGTGGCTCGACCCTAATGGTCTACATCCACGGCAGGAACAGTCTAGGAGTCTTTATTATTGAAGAATGCATCAAAAAACTTGAGTTTACAACCACTTATAACCATTGATCACCGCACAAAATATGGATTGGTTTCCTCGTATTATCCTCTGACGAAGCCACACCATGAAAACACACTTGATCATCTCCTTCTCAAGCTTCAATTTGATCTTGGTAAAACTAGGGCTTGAAAAAATCCCTTCTGTTTCTCTCCAGTATCGCACACGGCTTCAAAAGAAAAGGTAAAGTGTTTTTCTCTTCTACATCTCATGATTCCCGTAGGCACAATTGCCTTTTATATACAAATATATATAATTACAACTTTTCCATCAATTAAATATTACAAGTTTGCCATTAATCTATTTACAAAAGTGCCATTAATGAAATACAAATATAAAAACTTGACACATCTTCAACACTTCTCTTTCTTCTAGGTCTCATTTCTCGAATCCCTTGCTCAAATCCTGCATAAATTTCTATTTCTTAGCCACTCCCACAAATTTTCACCTTAGTAGACGGTCATAATAAGGATACCTTATGCCTCACCATAGTTACAAAGAAAGTAGGCAAGATAAGTATGATCTCCAGAATAAATTTCTTCTCACCTGGGACTAATGCATTATTGCCTAGAATAAATTTCTTCAAATAGGGATTATCGAGCTCGGTTAATATATACGAACTCGACTTCAGTTGAGCTGGAGAAAATTTGAAGACTTCTGATCGAACTTGGCTTTCCTAATATATATATATATATATAATTTATATTAAGGTGGAACTCGATTCAAATTCGAATTAAAAAAAATAAACGAGTTAATCGCAAGCTTGAGTAATTTGAACTCGAGTTAATTATTTTGAAATATTATTATTTACTTTAATTAAAATTTTAATAATAAATATTAAATTGAACTCTTTTATTGAACAAATAAATGATTTATGTTGACGCCCCCCAAGTTACTGTTTGGGATGAAACAGAGACTTAGAGCGTCCGGACATGCAACACATGATTACATACCCTCATTCATGATAGTTAATATGCAATACATCTTAAAATGTAACTAGCATTATGCAATAATCGCAATGGAAATAAATGGTGACTTAAAATAATTGATGCTAGAATGAACTAAACATCTCAAAATATTAAATTAACCATAAAAAGATACTTCCTCACTTAAGAGGTTCACATAAGTTCAACATATAGTGGGAGGTAGAATTCCATAATACTGGAACTACATAATCAAATTAGCTCTCTCATCCGCTCTATGGCATATAGAGTCAAAGCTATGAACATTAAAATTGAATCCATCCTTCACTCAAAATTCAACTCTTCCTCAACCATCTGTATCCAATGGTTCATCCTGCTAGTCAAAAGCTGGTACTGACACAACTTCTACCATTTCGGAGAATGGTAGTGGGTCTATAAGGGTGAGATTTACTTGCAGTCTCAGTAAGTTAAACAACCAACTTGCACACAAATAAAATATGCATGATTAATGATAAGTATGAAATGCATGTTATGTAGATAAAAATATCTGTATTTGTCTCCCATCGAGATTCCTCAATATTTTCCAAAACAAATTTGATTTATTTTTTTTACAGAAAAATTTTTTCACTTCATCTTTTCAAACATAATACTTCATTGTTATTAAAGCTATAAATATCATTAACATAACGTATGGATTATCACAACTCCCCATTATGCACTGAGTACCTGTCAGTGACTGTAGTACAACTCATGTTGAAATTACGTTGTCTGCAGACTCGTTCTCAATGCATTGGTAACATAACATTTCATCATAACATAGGATCATAACATATGCACCCACCGGCCTTAGGTGTCATAAATGGCTGCTCAGGTATTTTTTAAAAAGAATCCATTCGAAACCCGTTAACGGTTCTTTATCAATTTAGGAGTTACCACTCTATTTTTAGTCACTCCAGAATGGACAGAGGAGTTTCACTAGTATAATTCTTCATCTTAGCCTTTGGGGTCGTGACAACAATTTCTTTTACATGCTATGCTTGAAATTGTTTTTTCATGACATGTGCTTGTGAAGTATGCTTTGTGATAAAATGAAAAATTTCATATAATATGCTAAAATGGTAAAAAATTACACGTCTTGTAAACAAGTAATTAAATGCTCAATGATATGTCACATGATGTGTCATGCTCAAAATGACATATATATCATGAATGTGGCATTTATACATAAATCATAAATAAATTATCTAAAAGTAAGTTAAAAGCTGACTTACAAACTTTTTGGATGTTAGGAATTGGTATGGAAAAATTGTGGCCCTTGAGCTCTCAAAACTCAACTCACTCCAAGAATCTCACTCAAGCTACTTGGTTTTTCACCTTCCTCACACTTTGAATGCTTTGCTCTCAAGAATACCAAAGGAAAGCTAGAGAGAGTTGTGTGAAGAAGTGAGGAGTTTGGGGGGGGGGGGGGGGGGGTATTTATAGGATTCGATGGAGGGTGAGAGGCAAGGGGTAAACGGTAAAGGCTTGAAGGAAGGAGGGAGTTGATTGGTGGAGGTAGGCGGTAGAGTGTTGAGTGCAAAATGCCAATAGTATCATCACTTGGTTCAGTTGAATAGTGCCCTAAGGCACTTGATTAAACCTTGGAAAGGAGTTAGAGGCAAGCCATAAGTGCAGTGGGCTGCATTGGTGCAGAAAATAAAAACAAAAATACACAACAAGCAGGCCATGGCCGATAGTTTGGGGTTTCAAGGTTTGTCCAATATTTTATCACCTTTTGTCCCATCTCCTTGGTTTGAATTGAGGACATTATGACCCCTATTTGAAGACTTTTTCAGGTGAGGAAATGAGGCATGAGTGGCTGCCAAGTGGTCATGCTTGGGTAGAAAATGCAAGAGATGAAAAAAGAGTGGTTTAGCTGAGTGATTCAAATGTGTGCTTCTTCAATTGCCAATCAGTTTGGCTACCATAGGGAGGTAATTGGACAAGCAAGCACTTCCAAGGGAAAAAATGACGAGGGTGGTGGCATGGGGAGGGTGGCTGTTTTGGTTTAGAAAAATAATCTTGAAGATGAAGGTGCATCTGGTTTGAATTCAACTTCACCTCTTAGGTGAATAGTTAGGTTTTTGTTTTTGTTTCTTGGAATTGTTTTGTACACTAGCTAGGTCAGATTCTAAGGTGACATCACGAGGATATAAGGGTTAGAAATCCTCTTGGAAATTGGTTGAAGGGGCGTTGGATTTGGGGGGTTTGAAGAAGGGTACTTGGTTTGCTTCAAGTGAGCCAATTGGTGGTTTAGTTGGCGTTGACATGCCTTTAGTTCATGTGACATGGGTTGGGTTAATCCTAACCTTCAAGATTTTTCTAAGAGGGATGCAAAACAAGTGCAAAAGAAAAGAATTTCAGATTTAAAAATTATGAAGAACGGGTTTCAAGAAACTATGTAAAAATCATGATGTTTAAGTTACTATTCATGGATGAGATGAATAGTGATCTTAACTCAACTTAAAAACTTAACCAAGGTTGAATTGGGGACCCTAGGGGCATGTGGTTGGGGCTTGGGTTAAATGGAAACCAATGGTATGGTGTATGTGAGTCCCATTTGGAAGAATGAAATAAAATACAAAGCTTGGGCTTCATGGGTTGGGCCTTTATTGGGCCATACGAACAAGCCTTGGTTGTGGGCTTAGGAATGGGCTTATTCATTGGTCTTATGTCCATATTTATTGGGCCTATCCTTGGCCTCAATAGTTCACTTGGTTGGGTCCTAGCTTTGGGCCTTTCTTCAATTGGGCCAAATCCTTGAATCTTACTAAGTTGGGCCCAATAACCTTATGCTTACTAGGTTGGGCCTAATATAAAAAAAAAAACTAACAAGTTAGGCCCATAGCCTTGTGCCCAACAAGTTGGGCTTGAGCCTTAGTGTCTATCCTAAGCCTTTATATTCAAAAAGCTTGGGCCCTTCATAAACCAATGTTTGGGCCTTCCTAAATCCATTTAGTAATTAACACAAATTACTTAGCCCATTAACGTGGCAAACTTCCAATATGCCATGTGTCATTCCCTTGTTGGTCTCTTGGCTTATTATCCTCAAAACTAAAAATGTATTCTAATAATTCTACTAAACCCAAAGTATACGGTTGCTTTTGCCAACTCAAGTTCCAAAAATATGCTTACTCTCAAATAGCCTAACTCCTAATTAACTAGGACCATGGCTACTAAGGTCAAGGCTTAAGGGGTTTTTAAGTGGGGTGTTACATCAAACGTTGAGGGACATCTTGCTAGAGCATCTAGCAACATATTTGATGGCCTTGGATGTGAAGACTCTGCACCTTGACCCCGCTTTCTACCATTCCTACACTCATTGAGTGCCAACGTGGTCCCAGACGCCTTTCCTCCTCCAACAAACAACCCTGAGCTATGATTTTTTGTTAAATTGTATACCTCCCTTTTTGCATGGATGGTGTGCCATACCTTTTTTTGTGTCTTGGATAGCCTTGTTGGCTTTCCTTTTTCTCAATAAATTTTCTTTACATCATAATTTGTGCCATTGATTGGATTCGTTATGACCAGTCTCTCTATTGCGTGTGAACTTATTCTTGGTTAAAGGTTATATCCTGAACCACTGGGTGTCAGTTTTAACCTTGGCACCCAATTCGATTGCACGAGTGTGGTTGGTCCATGATTGCCAAGTGCGAATGTGAATGCTCACGGGTTGCTAACACTTGGTTTTCGACATGGCGGGAGAGATGCTTGACCGTAATGAGGCCGAGGGCTAACCAGACTACACGAGTGTGGTTGGTCCATGATCGCCAAGTGCAAGTGCTAGCCTTGATTGCATGCACTTTGCTAACATTCGGCTTTTGAGATGGCGGGAGAGATGCTCGACCCCAATGAGATCGAGGGCTAACTAGACTACACAAGTGTGGTTGGTCCCTAATCGCCAAGTGCGAGTTTTAGCCCTGATCGCAATGCGCCTTGCTAACACTCGGCTTTTAGATGGCAGGAGAGATAATTGACCACAATGAGGGCAAGGGCTAACTCGATTACACATTGTGGTTGGTCCCTAATCGCCAAGTGCAAGTGTTAGTCTTGATCGCATGCATATTTCTAACACTCAATTTTCAAGATGGAAGGAGAGATGCTCAACCACGACCTTTGATCGTTGAATGATCAAAATTTCATATGGAAGACAACATTTGAAGAAGAACTATTTTAACGCTTTCTCAAGGTCATATAACATGCTCTAAGTAAAGTATTTCTCAAATGATTGGCATTCCGTAGATGGGGTAGCTTCTTCTCGTTCATGGCCTTGAGGTGATATGACCCTTGCCTATGGCTGCCTATGACTACAGATGGTCCCTGCCATCGAGGGTCGAGTTTCCATTCTCCTTGCATCATTGTTCCTGTCTCCTTTATCACTAAATCTCCAATCTAGAATGACCTAGGCTTGACTTTCTTATCAAAGTAATACTCGATCTATCTTTTGTAAGCCATGACTCTAATTTTCACCTCCTTTCTTCTTTCATCTAACGAATCTAGATTCTCCTCTAGTCCCTTATCATTCACTTCCTCCGTATAATGTTGAACCCTGTGATGTGGCACCCTCATTCCTCAATGAAGGTTTTGGCTAGGATCTACAGTGTCAGGACTACCAACTGGTCGACAACACCTCAAATATTACTTGGGACTAAGCGTGTATTATCTCGTTCAGCACATGCTAAGTGAAACATATTGCAGTGGAATAAGTAAAGGGATTAGTTGGAGACTAATACTAAATGTACCAGAGGTTTGTACCAATAAGAAAATTCACCCTTAATAGTAATATCCATATGTCATCTTTATTTCTTACCAAATAATATTATACACTATCACCAATTTATCACTTACATCAAAATGCAATGAACCATACATGATTTGTCGCCTAACTAAAATTAACATATTAACAATTACAAATATCTACCAACCAGAGACAAGCCTCTGTGTCTACACCTCAGCCATCACTGGTCCTTCCTAGGGAAACTCTTCCTGGGCTAAATCTCATCAAGATTGACTGCTCCGATAAACGAAACCGCAAGTGAGACCACCACAGTAAGACTTCTAAGAAATTCCAGTAGGTTAAAACCCATGACAGTACTATTATTGACAGACAATGGAAATGAATATGCATGCACTGCATCATGTAAATGGATAGTGAACATATATATTTGTGTATGGTGAGGAATCACCGTCTGAGCAAAATACATGTATTCATAGTCATGGTGATGAACCACTTTTAGAATAAATCTCAAGTATATAACATGACGAGGAACCACCCTCTTATCAATTCGTATAAAATCCACCACATAACATCATATAAGTACCAATGGGAAGTCGCTCCACCCGCCCGACATGGGGAATCACTTTACCTGGTCAACACACACAAGGACATCATGCATGATTAACCAGGGGACTCTTTATAGCCGTGTTATCAAGTGAGACCAATACGAAAATGTTACAGCCCTATCATCACGAGAAATCTCTCTACCTGTATGAAACTTGTGACGCCCCCAAACTCCTCTCGGGATTTGAATGAAGCGCATGACATACAACATAAGGTTACATACCCCTGTTAATAATAGTTAAAATGCAATGCACCTACCTTGCTTCTAACAATATGTAGTAAACATAGCAAATAACTTTTTCTTTTGAACAATTTACACTGTAGCAGAATGCTAATCCCAAAACATAATCACATTTCATTCATATTCACATAACCAAAAGTCACCTCATTCGTCCAACCAGTCTATAAACAAAATAATGTAGTGCTAGAGATAGAATTTCATAGTTACAGACAAAACATAAATATAATCTGAATGCCAAGCTGCTTTCGCGGCTCAGCTATCAGCTCCAAAATAGCGTCCAAAAATAGGAGGATCACTCCATAAGCTCCCCGAGGCTCCTCCTCGGCCTATTCGACATCATTCAGTCGAGGGTTCACTGCTTCTCCATTTCCTGACGAGTTTTGCTACACAACCTCCACCACACTCCACACTCCACATTTTTTTAAAGTTTTAAATTTTTAACTTTTTTTTTTAATTTTTTTTGAGTTTATTCTTTTAAAATTATTTCAAATTTTCTATTTATTATTCATATAATAAATATTTGATAAAAGAAAAAAATAACAAAAATTAAAAAAAATGTGGAGTGTGGAGTGTGAGGAGGTTGTGAAAATTTATTCTTTCCTGACACATCGTTTACAATTTTGGGTGGAATAGTAGTTAGGACTACTACAATGAGATTTATAAAGCAAGTAAAACTCCTAAGCTACCAACAATATAAATAAGCATGTGTGACAGTAAATATGACATGTATGCTTGATGAACATGAACTTGCTTATGCAAAAACATAACTTAGAAACATCATAACTTATCATGCACATGGCATGCTTGCTTGCGTAAACTTATTTCACGCATTCTTATTAAGAGAATGAATCCTCAAGTAGCTCTCACGCCTTCACCATGAGTACCATTTGGATTAAAGTAGATGTACTCCCTTCACCGTAGTACCCAACATCCCATATGCCTTCACCCTAGTACTCGGCAGATCGTATCTCCTTCACCATAAAACAATTTAGCTTGATCAATGTTTAATGCTTGAATTAAAAATATTTCATGACAGGCTCATATACTTCATGACATGTATTTGTGTTATGTGATAGATATTCATGATCGATGCTTATAATGACATAGCATGGCATAACATTGCGAATAGGACAATCATAACATCATAATATCATTGCATGGCATAAACTTCGTAACCATAACAATCAAATAATTAAAATAACATGGCATGACATAAACATTATAACCATAACAATCATATAGTTAAAACAACATGGCGTGGCATAAACATTATAACCATAACATTCACATAATTAAAATAACATGGCATGACATAAACATTTCAATTAAAACAAACATAAATTATAACATAAAACTACTTGCATGAATCTTACCATTTCCACATACAAAAATATACTACACTTACAAATATCCGTGCGTAATGAAAGCGTAGTGTGGGTTGAAATGAGAGACGTTCTATGTGACGCCCCCAAATTCTGCTTGGGATCGGACGGACATTTGAAGTGTCGACACATGCAACACAAGGCTACCTACCCCGTTCATGACATATAAGATGCAATATTCCTAACATGCATCTAGCATTATTCAATATTCGTAGCGGATATGTTTTTATCTTTAACAATACTATGCACCAAACTAAAATATCCCAAATACTTAAAACATACTCCATACTTAACGACATACTAAACAACTAAGACCACAATAACAGTCCATAAAGGTGTGATCAAAAGAGTGCTGGAGATTGAACTCCACCAATACAAGTAGTAATCTGAGGTAACTATTGTAATACCATCTATGTCGCACTGTCGCTTAGTCGTCCGTTTCCAGTTGGTCGATTCCCAGTTCTCCTTCAGATCCTATAACAAAATCTACCATTCGGGGGGGAATGGTAGTTGGGACTACCATAGTGAGATTTGATTACAAATCTCAGCAAGTTAACGGAAAACTTCCACACAAGTTAATGATGCATGCATGGCAGTAAAAACATGAATGCATAATCAAATCATAAGTAATCATAGCATAACTTGACATACAACATAACATAACTGGCATAACTTAAACTGAAACTGAAGCTTAGCATGAATGTGACTTAAAACATAGCATAAACGTGAACTTGAAATATAACATGGACTTTAAATATAACATGAACGTGAACATGCATAATTTGAACATGAACTTGAGCATGACATAACATAAATGTGAATTTGGAACATAACGTAAATGTGAACATAACATAACATGAACTTGAAACATATTCTTGACTCATGGGATTACTATGATTGCGTGAACGTAAACTTGAACGTAACATAACGTGAACTTGAAACATGACTTGAACGTGAAATACATGAACTTGAAATCTTATTCAATAGACTTAATCATTAAAGTGACCATATGGGTGCTACACAGGTCCCCTTGAGCTGTGTGTCCCTGCCGATTACCGCATCACATCACAGGTTTCTATACCAGCTGTGAGTGCGTTAATACGTACTCCACAGTTGTTGTGGCCCCACGTATTCTACGTGTCACAATTGCTGTGTCTCACGTAGTGTATGCTCCACAGTTGTTGTGGCTCCATACTTCATGCGCCACAGTTGTTGTGGCCCCATGACTTATTTGTTTGTGCCACACTTGCTGTGGACACACGTAACATAATGTGTGGCACCATCGGCGTTAGTGTCTAGTGCGCTCCGGTGACCAGCTAATTAGGCCCCATTCGCAACCTGTTGACTGTACTTCGTCAACCCAGAGAATTTCACACCTATTTAGACACTCCAGCGTGAACAAAGGAGTTCTACTAGGATATTATCCCATCATAGCGCTTAGGGTCGTGATTGACATGAATAACTTAACTAGCATACATGACATTTCGTAACGTGACGTAACATGAACGTGACATAAAAGATGAAAGTCCTGACGTAGCATAACGCGACATGAATGTAAGATGACAGACATGACATACTTCAAGACATAAATGTAACAGAGTACATGGCATACATGTAACATGCAACATTTCGTAACATGGCATACCATATAACAAACAACATTTCTCAACATGGTGTAACATGTAACAATGAATATTACGTGACATGAAGTACATGTAACAGATGGCATACTTAACTTAACATGACATACTTGCAATGTATAGGAATACGTGACAGAATATCTTGTGTAACGGATGAATAATTCATGACAGAATAAATCCTGTGTAACAGATAAATATGTAATGACTTGGCATGGCACATATGATAACATGCATACATTAGTTCCCTTACTTATCACTCATACACATTAAACTGATAGTAAGTTAAAAGCTAACTTACCTCGATCGTCGCATTCTACAAGAATAAAGCGTGAAACACAAGGAACTGTAAAAGGGTATTCTAAAAGTTAGAAATTAATTACTAACAATTAGGAATGTGAACAGAGACAACTTAGAGTAAAATTACCATTTTACCCTCTACATGTGGGCAAATGACCATTTTACCCCTAACTTAAGTATTTGATATCCTAATTCCAAAAATTACCAAAATTTACATTCCTCATGTAAATTCGTCCCAAACTCAAATATTAACTCAAAAAAATTTAAGAGCAATCATAACTATGAAAAACTCACAATGGCCGAAACCTACATAGGCCATTTGTCTTGATTTTGGTTGCAATTCTTTCAAGTTTCAAAATTCATGAATAAACCAAAATCTTGTAACAAAGATCTTTCTATCCTACGTTTAAAAACACCCTTAAGAAATATCGATTAAGAAAAAGCTAATTATCAACACCAAACTTTTTGTAAAAAGACCCAAACTTTTTAACAAAAAGTAAACCTTAAATCACAAGTTTTGACCTTAATAAAAACATCTCCAAGAATTCCAAAAAAATCAAATCTTACTTATAACATATTCATAACATCATCTTAAGATCAAACATGCTTTAAATCATTAAACAAAACTCACCAAAAATCACAAAACAACACTTGGAGTTTTTTTGGTTTTAAACTTAGTCCAAAACAGAAACTGATTTTCCCAACTAACTATGATCAATCTCTTGATCCATGGCTTAAAGACATGTGATCTTTAAACTAACATATCACATGGTTTAAAAATGTGTCCTAAAGAAGATCCAACCATCAAACTTAAAATCACATGGCTAAAATTTAATAAAACATAGATCTAACTCAAAAACATCAAAGTTTAGGCCTAACCGAAATCCTCTTGCATAGAAAATCATATGTTTAAAACTAATACTAAATATCTTCGAAATAACATCCTAACATGTATATAAGAGGCTTAGGATCATCATATAAAAATATCAAAGCCTTTGGAATAAGATTAAACCACGAAATATTCAAACTTTTACCAAACAGAAACTATTTTTCCACTTCCAGTTTTCAAGTTTCTTACTCTAAGAAAATCTATCATCAAAAGCTTTATGCAAGCAACAAAACCTCAATGAACATTCATAGACACATGTTAACAACACTCCATAAAATTTTCGGACCAAGATATGTCCATTAGCTTGGTCAAAACTTCCAAAGCATGACATACTCACCAGTTTCACGCCCAGAATGACCTTTCCATGGTTAAAAATAATTTTGACCGATCAAATGAGCATGGAATGATACTAATAAGATATACACAGAAACTAGACTCAAAGACGAACAACTTATGTGAAGGAGTCATCGTGAGATAATACTTAAAAAGGATCATAAATAGCCACGCAAAAAGACCCAGAAATCTGCCCGAGAGAGCTCTTTTGGGTTTCTCTCTAAAAACGGGGGAAAGAAGTGATAAAATGGAGAGAAGTGTGTCTTGCACGACTTTAAACTTCTGGAGGGGGAAGTTATGAGCTTGAATTACCCTTGATTGGAGGTGGCTATGTGACATAAAGTGGAGAATAGAGAGGGACAGAGACTGCCTGCAGCAGCTGTGAAAGATGGAGATTGATGGAGTGGATTTCTCCTTCACATCAAGGCACTATTGGGTGCAGCCAATGACAGTGGATGGTCTGCCATGTGGGGGAGGAAACTTCTCCAAGAAGCTTTGCCAAGGTGGCCAATTTCATGGGCCTTGGTGGGCCCCACCAAGTGGGCTTCAATTTGGAGTTTAAAGGGGGTTTGGTTAGGGTTTGAGATGCTATCAAGCCCAAAATCAATTTTTCTTGGCCCAATCAAATTCCCAAGGTTTAAAAGGTTGAATAATGATGTCATAACAAGGATTTGATTAATTAATAGCATGTGGAAGTGATTTAATCAAGTGATTAAACATAATGCTAGAAATCGGGTTAAAAAGGGTTTGGAGACCAACTTTAGGGTTCGGGAAAACCATTTAGGGTTTTGCTTTCAACCAAGCTTTTGGAGTTTCAATTGGATTCCAAACATTTAGGGTTTTGCTAGGGTTGAAACCCTCTTTGGTCTGGCACAATTTGGTTGAACAGATGAAACACAGTTTTGCTTAGGTGACATGATCTCACACCTTGATTCCTTCACAAATCTATCTAATGGTTTTTCTTTGTGCCAAGTGTCTAATACCATTTACTATGTGTGGCTAAGATCTTGCCAAGTGTCCAAATAAAACTTGTCTAACCTAATTTGGATATTCCACACTTTGATTTTGAAACACTACAATTGGTGCGCTTACCGAGGTTACTATTCACTTCGAAAAAGTGAATCATAAACTTAACACTAAAAATCTCTAAATATTCATATTAACCTATATTGAAAATATTTTACCGAAATTCAACCTCGAAGTGCCCCTAAAAATAATTTCACAATTTCCAACAGACTTTTCGTCCGGAATTATGAAAATAGGCTATTGCGCCATAAAATCCTAAATAATCAACTGAGTCTAATTGCGTAGACCATAATGCATTCTGACACTTCTAACCACCTCAAATAAATAAAACTCATATTTCTAGCACCATCATAAGTGATAACACTGACTATGTTGATAGACTAAAACCTATGCGATTGGTCGATTCGTAAAAACTTATGGAGCTTTTACGAGATTCCTAAAGTCAATAGAAATTCTACCAATGAATTTCTAGCGGGCTGTTACATTCTAGGATTAGAAATTCTCATTTAACCTCATAAAAATAGAATTTACTAACTTATAGCTTAATTTTACAAATCACCTCTTAAATCTTTAGAAATTACAAATTAGCCGTTAAACTTTTGAAAATTACAAACAAACCCCAAAACTTACCAAAATTTACTTTTCTCATGTAAATTTCATTATATTAGAATCTACAGAAAATCAAAGCGACTACAAGAACTCCACTAGGTTGAACCTAACATAGGCTAGAAATCATGTTTTGCTTGCTATTTGGCCCTTAAACACATCGGCATGCCTAATCTGAGTTTAAAACCTCATAAATATAAAATCTCTAGTTCTAGTATCATTCCAAGACACTAAATCAAGCATGTTTCAAAACCCTAATCTTTCCATTTCAACGAATCACCCAAAATATCAAGATTAGGTCAAACCGAACTTAATCTTGGGGTCTTTGGCCTTCCTCTTGCAATTTAACACCCAAGACTCTAAAAGTTTGCAAATCTTGACTTATAACATGTTAATCACTCAATCCTATTTGATAACATGCATGACTAAGCAACATAACTCAACATGTAAAAATTGGCTTGCACAAAAACATAGAACCTAAAACTTAAACATGCATTGGCTTGAACAAAGTGACTATATCCTTGATTTGCATGCACAAAATCTTGAAATAACACATCCATATACCTCATATTCAAGTTCTCTTTTGATCTAATCACCATATTCAACATATCTTAGCAAATAATAATATCCAAGAAATCATTCACTGAAGATCCTCCAAACTTAGCATTAAACATACCTCTTTGCATGTTTATAATAATTCCAACAAAGATCTTAGTCATAAAGCTTTAAAAATACAACTTACTCCATAAATCAAAGCTTTAAGAATAAGATTTTAAAAATCAAAACCAAGGATTTAAGTTTCTAAGGCTAAAATAACAAACTTAAGCAAACAACTCCTTGCTTAATAGATTCCGTTTCTAACACTTAGAGAAACATGCAAAACTATTTCATTTAAAACCTCATATGCCATAAATCCAACCAAAAACTTGTATAAATATTAAAGCACTACACCATAGAACTGATATTTTAAGAGTTACTCAACATATCACCAACAACTTCCAATGCATACCAAAAATACTCAAACCAAGAATCTCTTCATTAAAACATCATCAACCAACCTTCCAACTTTGAACAAAATTTACCAATATACTACCTACAAACGAAAGACTCAAAGCATAAAAAAATATAAGAGATTGAAGTTATAAATAAGTACTCACAAGCTTGAATGTTCAAGAAAAACACTTAGCACCAAACTCTCTCAAAACCCCACTCGGTTTGCTCCCAAGAAAAAAAAAGTGTGAAAAGCTCAAGTGTGGGAAATGAAGGGAAGGCGTGGGACTAAAGGGGATGAGGTGAGGGCTGACTTGGAGTGGGTGGGAGGCATGAAAAATTATGGGAAGGCTTGCTTGAGCAGTTGGACAAAATCCATGGTGGGTGAAACTTAAAGCTTGACCGATTGAGTGGTAATGGGAGTGGGTGGCTTGCTTAGGTGTGATGGGCACTATTTGGGTTGACATTAAGGCAACAAGTTGTTCATGAGGGTGGTCAGTCAAGGGAGTTTTGCATGTGGGAAAAGCCATGTGATTGGAGGCCATTCGTTTGGAGCAAAAGTTCTCATACCTGATTGCCTCTCTTTGGGGCTTAGTTAGGGTTTCGTTTTGGGTTTCAAGTTCAAACTCAAATGGGGTTGGTCAATGAAAAGTACCATGGTGTAAGGGAGTGATGATGGTGTAAGAGAAAGTACTTGAGGTGTGATGGTTGCTTGTGGAAGTGGATTAAACCAATAGGCGAACATAGTCAAAACCAAGTGGCTTGATTTGGGGTTTGGGAAGTTTAGGGTTTTGGCTTCCTCAAGAGTTTGGGGTTTCAGTTTCCCTTCAGCAATTTGAGATTTCATTAAGGTTGAAACCCTCTTTGTGGATGGCCATCTAGTACTTGAGTGGGTGGAATAGTGAAATGTGTAAGAAGGTATGTTGGCTTGCTTGATTTTCACTCCATTGACCTTACACATTTTTACTCCTCTTGACAAGTGTAAAATGGATTCCAAATGGAAGGTTGTGATGTTTCCATGTATCTAAAAAGATTTTCTAGTGATCCTAGGCTAATTTGGAGATCCTACATGGCAAAACGCTCTAAACTATTCACCCAAAATGCTCAAAACTTTTTATTACACCATAAATCTTATATATTCATACGAATCTAATGGTATAATTCATTTCACCAAATTATACTCCTAAGTGCATCAAATAATTCAAAAAGGAAAATTCTTCCCCATGGTGGATCATAATTCGATTACGCTAACAAATTAAAACCTAATCAATTGCTTGCTTCAGGATTTCATGGCACTCCTAGAGTACAAATAAACTTCTTTTATTGAATATCTTTCGAGTAGTTAGAAAACTAGTGGTAACATGCCGTAGGAATGGTGTGAGGACTCCTCAACCCGTCCATGATTACAGACATACGGTAAGACTCAATGCTAAAAAATCACATCATAAAATCATGCCATTTGAACTCATTGTCTCAAAATCGTACTGTAAAGATAACCAATAAACATAATGAAGAAGAATTTATTTTCACGTAAAAAGGAGGTGAGTTACAAAATATGCAGACCATGAACTTACAACATACTTTCAAACATTTACCCCACATTAACAGCAGGTCATAGGAGCTAACCTACTACCTTTATAGTAGTTTGAATATTTCAGTAACGCAGGTCTTGATCCTCCAGCCACAAGCCTTGAAGTCCCTTTCTTTCTTGAAGACTCTAATTGGTAGAGAAAAAAAACACTTTTCGATCTCAAAAGAGAGATTTTAGCTTTTGTCCAATGCCTTTTATATCGTGAGATTGTCAACCCTAGATCTAATGTCTGTCTAACTGCAGATTTGCTTGAATGAGAATGGCAGAGGCCGAGTGACTGATGGGGACATGGTGTGCACGTCGCTGCAGTTTGCCTTGGGTCCAATTTGTCTTTTCGTAATGAGGGTCTCTAACAGGGCACTGGACTATACACTTGTGTTTAGACGATATGGCCTACAGATCCGTAATCTTTTTTTTTTATTTTTTTTTATTTTTTTTTCTGCAGGCTCACTTCAGATGTGACATCTCTTATGGAATATGGGCCTATTGCCCTCTAAGCACCTCCATGTTATTTCGGAGCGCTCACACTTGTCCTTGCCCTTTGATTGCCCCGGTATTGTTAGCACATCATTTGCTCTCTTGGCACAGGGCAAAAAGTCTTTTATTGCCCGATGATGAACCCTGTTAGCCAGGCTTTCTACATAGTGTTGCTTACCCTTCTCATGGACTAGCTGTGCTTTGCTTGCTTCGCTGTCTCCTTGTCGCCCACCTTTTTTCCTTGAGAGGGGTCTCTTCCCTTGCTTCGAAGTGGTCCTCACATGTGACTTGGTACGTCGATTTCTACGAGTATTATTGCTTTGCTCCCATATGTCATTGCTAATAGAGTTTTGCCAATCGGGTTTTTAATTGTCATCTTGTACGCCCATAGGACTCCTGAGAGTTCTTCAGCTCATGTCCCCTTTTTGTTTGCCAGCCTTTTCTTTATCATGCTGAACACAGTCTTATTAGTTGCTCCAACATACCCATTGGCTTAGAGTACTTAATTTTATTCCTAGCTCCACACACCAGCTGCGATAATGATCGCAGTCGAATTATTCCCCATTATCAAAAATCATAGCTCGAGGTATGCCAAACCAGCATACCACAACCTTCCAAAGAAACTCGATGATGATGTTAACTATAATTGTGGTCAACACTTCTGCTTCTACCCTCTTTGTGAAGTACTCCACTACAATGACTTAATTTGACTCCTTTGTCTGACGGCATGGGTCCCATGATTTTGACTCTCCATTGTGAAAAGGGCCATGGTGTGGTGATCGATGTTAACTCTTTAGGAGGTTTGTGAGATATGGATGCATGTAACTGGCATTCCATGCATTTTCTAACAAACTCTTCTACATCCTTCAATGCACATAGCCAATAGTACCCTACCCTTAGTACCTTTCCTACTAGAGCACTCCCTCTAGTGGTTTCTGCATACTCCTTTATGTATTTCTACCATCACATATTGTGCTTCTTCTAAACAAATACATCTCAGGAGTGGGTCGAAGAAGCCTCGTTTGTATAGTACTCCCTCCATGAGGGTGAACCTGGTTGTCATGTTTTTTTCTTTCCTTGTCTCCTACTTTTTATTAGGAAGTTCTCTGGTGATCAGGTATTTTATCATTTCATGCGCCCATTTGGGGGCTCCTAGTCTCAACTTTGATACTTCAAGCCCAACTGAGGGAGCCTCAAATACCTTGGTTACTACATCCCACCCATGGTGGAAGCAAGTCACCCATGCTTGAAAAGTGAAAAGTCCTTTCTTTTTCATCCTTTGCTTGCCCGACACAAGATGAAAAGTCCTTTGTTACACCTTGTGAGGAGATGCTTCTAACAGGCTTTCTATATGGTGCCACTCACCCTTCTGTTTGACTAGCTATACTTTACAGACCTCTCATCCTCATTTTTTACCAAACCAATGAGGAAAGATCATCTTTATCTTCCATTTGCCAAGGAAAGACTCTTTTCTTCGCCTTCCTTTTGCCCTAGGAAGGTGGTTGCCCTTTTACGTCAGCAAGATCCTCATAACCATGGCTACAGAAGTTTGATCGGATGGGTGGCGGGTTTGAAACTAGAGTCCAGAGCAGGGAGAGGGGATGACACCCCCAGATTCCACATGGGATCGGATGAACTTTGAATCGTCGGGACATACAATACAAGGTTACTTCCCCTCTTTCATGACAATTAAAGATGTAATGTACCTAGCATGCATCTAGCAATATGCAATATTCGCAACGGATAATTTTCTTTTTCTTTGAGCAATATATAAAGTACAAAAATGCTAATCCCAAACTTAACTACTTATCCCAAACTATTCACATATACCGAATCCACATAAATCATTTAGAGACCAGTTTAAACTATGTATGAACAAAAGTAGGGTCCCTACAACATGTCTAGAGAAGTACTTAATACAGATTATAATATCTTAGCCTTTATCCTGTACTTTTCAAAGTTCTATGATCTCCTCCAAAATTCCTAGATATCCTTCTCTAGTAGAATAGTAATATTCATGTAGCAGCCTATCGGTTGGAAGCGATCGCCTATAGTAAAATCAACACTACTCGGTTCTGGCCATGCCAACCTTAGCCTGATCCAGTTTGGTTCCATCAATATCTATCATAGTATCTCGGAATGAGAGTTAGGACTACCATGGTGAGATTTGATTACAAATTTCAGTAAGTTAACAAACAACTTAAACTAATAGTTTAAAGATGCATGCATGACAGTAAAAGTATGAATGCAAAACGTGATCATAAATAAGCCTGATGAGACTTGAAAAATAACATGACATGTACTGACATGACTTGAATTGACATAAAAAGGGCTAAATTGACGTGAAATAAACATGACATAGTGCTGAACGTGAAACTGAGCATGAATTGAACTTGAACTGAATGTGAACTAACAGAGACTAAACATGAACTGAACTGAACATTAAATAACATGAACGAAATACATGAACTTGGAATCTTGTTCAATAATGAAGCATGATTAATAAAAGTGAAATGTGGGTGCTACACGGGTCCTTTTGAGCCGTGTGTCCCTTACAATTACCGCGTCACAACACATGTATCTACACCAGCTGTGTACATACCAGTTCACAAGTATCTGCATTTACTATGAAAAACATAATGTACGTATCCCGTGTCAGGTATTTGCACCATCATGAGTACATATAACATGAAATTTAAAGTATGGGAAGCACCATCGGCGTTAGTGCTTGACTTTGCTCTAGTGACCAGCTAATTAGGCTCCATTCGAAACTTGTTGATATTTACCTTGTCAACCTAAGGAATTTCACACTAGTTTAGAGACTCTGGTGTGAACAAATGAGTTCTACTAGGATATTAGCACATCCTAGCACTTAGGGTCATGATAAATAAAAAGACTAGACTGGTGTAGTAATATTATTTTCGAGATACACAAATTGTACTCGAGACATACGTGACATGAAATGAAAGGACAAAAGACCTGACGTAATGTAATGTGACATGTACGTGAGATGCATGACATGACATAACATGAAATAGATAAACATTTCGTGACATGGCATAACATGTAACAGAGAAACGTTTCATGGAATGGCATAACGTGTAATAGACAAATGTTTCGTGACACGGCATGACATGTAATAGATATATATTGCATGATAGAATATAATGTGTAACAGATAAACATTGAATGACAGAATATAAGGTGAAACAGATAAACATTTCATGACAAAATATAATATGTAACAAACATACATGTAGTGACATGGCATAGCATGGCATATATGATAACATAAGTACATAAACAATAGTTCTCTTACCAATATACATACACAGTAATTTGATAGTAAATCAAAAGTTAACTTACAGTGATCGTTGCAATACGGAGAAAATGCATGAAACAGGAGAAACTGCAAGTGAGGATTTCTAAATGTTATAAACTCATTACTAAAACTTTAGAAACATAAAAACGCTATCTTAGAGTAAAATGACCATGTGGGAAGACCCCTCTACATGTAGAAAAATGATAATTTTAACCCTAACTTAAGGATTTTACATCCTAACTCCAAAATGCACCAAAAACACATTACAACTATTCCAAACATGCTTAGGCTCTTTAGAGGCAAAAACACTTTGATTTTTGTTGAAATTCTATCAACCTCATTCCTCATGATTAAAATCAAAATATTGCAACATAGATTAGCACATCCTCTGTTTAAAAAACATACAAGAATAAAAAAAAAAAAAAAAAAAAAAAAAAAAAAAAAAAAAAACTCACATTATAAAAATCACAAGTCTTTTTAAAACAAAGCTCCAAGCTTTAACTAAAAACATAACCTTAGATTTCCAAGGTTTTGCCTCTTTTTAAAACTTCTCCAAGAACTCTAAAAGTTCAAAAATATAGTGTATAGTTTCAATATATTCATAACATACTCCTAAGAACTAACATGCTTTGAATCGTCAAGTAAAAATCACAGAAGTTACAAAAATTCATTTCTAAACTTTCGGCTTCAACACTTTCACACAAACTGATTTCCTCAAGATTTGGTTTTGATCAAACCACTTGATCTAAAACATTTCATGAAAATAATCATAAACCAGCAACATTATATGGTTTAAAATCATGTCCTAGAGTAGATTCAAGCATTACAATCAAGATCACATGGCCTAACCAAACCTTTTCATGTATAAAAAATCATATATTCGAAACCAACACCAAAAACCCTTAAAATAACTTCATAACATGTAGATCAAAGTTTTAGGCTCATCATATAAAAATATCAAAGCCATTGGATCATCTTTTCTCATCAAAAGATTCAAGCTTACATAAAACAAAAATTGTTTTACTCCTAGTTTTCAACTTTTTTTATCTGAGTAAAACTTTCATCAAAAGCTTACAACATGCAACGAATCCTCATCAAACTTTCATATAAACATGTTTACTGCACTCTATAAAAGAAAATAAGACCAATATCTTTTCAGTAGCTTGGTCAAAAATACCAAAATATCAAGTACTATCGAATTTACTGCTTAGAATGACATTTTTATGCTTAACACAACTTTTGACCATGAAAATCAACATAAAATATATCCACATAAACTAGAATCAAAGAGAAAATACTTACAAAAGCTTCAAAAATGAAGAGCAAAGTAACTCAGGAAAATAGTCTGAGAGGATCTTTAGGTTTCTCTCCAGGAAAAGTGTGGGAAAGGGATGAAATGAAAGGGAATGAACTTGGACACCTTCTTACACAATTGAGGGGTGATGAGAGGGCTGTAAATGACACTTGAATAATGTTTGTGTCAGCCAAAACAAGGGGCAAAACCAGCCCATGGTTTTGCTACCTAGAGCTGTCATGTGAGAGGGAAGAGTGAGGTGGCTTTGGCATTCACATCAAAGTACAACTTGGGGCTACTTTGGGTAGTGTTTGGTCAGCCATGGCAGGGGGAAACTTCCTCCACAACCTTTGCAAAGGTGGCTCAATTTCATGGGCCTAAACCAAATGGGCCTCAATTTGGGGTTTAAAAAGGGTTTGACTAGGGTTTGGGTTGCTATAAAGCCCAAATCTAATTTTTCTTGACCCAATAAAATTTTCCATGGTTTAAAGGATTGAATACTGATGTCATAGCATGAATTTGATGGTTAATAGCATGTAGAAGTGATTTCATCAAGTAATTAAACACTAAGTTAAAACCAGGTTCATTTAAGGTTTGGAGGCACACAAGTTTCTGGATACCATTTAAGGTTTTAGTTTCAACCAAACTTTTGGGGTTTCAATTAAATTCAAGTATTTGGAATTTCAATAGGGTTGAAACCTTTTTTGGTTTGGCACAAATTGGATGGTTGGATGGAATATGGTTTTCATTAGGTGGCATGATCACAAAACTTACTTTCCTTCACTTTTTCCATCTCATGGTTTTTCTTTGTGACAGGTGTCCAATATTATTCATCAAGTATGGATAAGATCTTGCCAAGTATCCAAATAAAACTTTCCTAACCTAATTTGGACATTTCACACTGTGATTTTGAAAACACTGCTCTTAGGTGCTACTATCGAGGTTACTATTCACTCTAAATTTGAAAACACTGCTCTTAGGTGCTATTATCGAGGTTACTATTCACTCTAAACAAGTAAAAAATAAACTTTACATTGTAAAATTCTAAATAATCATAATAACCTTAGAGTGAAAATCGTTTATTAAAATTAGGCTCCGAAGTACCTCGAATAATCAAAACGTGTTTCGAACAAGTGTTTTGTCTGAAAATCAGAAGTTGTTTGATTGTGTAAAAAAATCCTAAATATTCCTCTGAGTCCAATGGCCCAGACCGTATCTCATTCTAACACTTTTGGGTATCTCAAATAAATAAATCACGATTCTGGCACCACAGGGAGTGATAACACTCACTATGCTGACAGACTAAAACTTACGCGATTGATCGATTTGTGAAAACTCCAAGATTCCTAAAGCCTAAATAAATTCATCCGTTGAATTTTTGGCGGGTTGTTATAGTGGATGTGGTATCTTCTTCTTGTATTACACAAATCTGGTCTGGCAATTGGTTGAAGTTTTCTGTAAAGTCGTTACCAAATTTATTTAAATGTTGTTGGAATACCTTGTGGCTTAGCTATGTTTGATCTATTAGTTCCATGATCTTCTAGATTGATGCAAGAATTTCTTGCATGTCTTTGTAATTTGATAGCAAAGAGATCGATGTCTTTCCAACACCAATTGTAACACACCCAGATGTAAAAAGGAAATCACAGAGAAGAAAAGAGATACAGAGATAAAAAAGGAAAGTTCTATTACATTCCATATTTCCTTCCAATATTCTCCTTCGGTGCATATACATTCAAGCGTCCTTAATAGGAGTAGACAACGTAGGCCGTGGGCCAGTTCTAATAACAAAAGCACATAACATATGTCCAACGCACACGTCCAAACAAAACCCAAGCCAGCATTGAGGTTGTAAATGTTCTAACTATAAGTTGCATGATTTTTTTTTTTTTTAAAAAATATTACATGTACTCCCTTAAACTACTATTTATTTTTCAGCATGACAACTGAACTATCAAAATTATCATTTAACCCGACGATTTGAAATTCTTATCTTTCAGACATGACCACTGAAGCCAACATGCTCCAGTGATTGATCCACCGAAAAGATAACTGTTATTTGTGGTTAAATTAAGTTTCCTCAAATAAAGTACAATCTGTTGTGAAATATTATATTTTCGAGTGAAACCTCTTGCGTTGGCCTTCCTAACTTAATGTATGTTGTGGACCTGTGTAATCACTACTTGTCCTAAAAGCTAAATGTAACAACCCGATGATCATAAGTTTAGGCCATAATATAAGTTTTATGTATTTTTTTTTCACATAACTATAAATATATTATTATTATTATTATTATTATTATTATTATTATCATCAGGTTTTACATTATTCATTTTTTAATAAGATTCTTATCATTTTATTATTAGTAGGTTTTTGATCAATTTTGTTGTCGAGGTATACACTTTAGGCTTGTATTGTATTTCTAAAGCATGTGATCATTGATAGTAAGTGCACGTGTAAAAGGATTAGGGGAATATGCGAGATTTAGGAATGAATAAATGAGGTTTAAAATTTCAAAATGTTAGGCTCAACTAAATGATCGAAAATCTAAAATAGAAACATGAAAAGAATGGGATGGACAAGTATGTAGGTTGCTTGAGGTATTAGCAAATTCCGAGGATATAATTTTTATAAGAAGGGGAGTTTGTAACAACCAAATCCTAAGTTTAGGCCATAATATAAGTTTTATGTATTTTTTTCACATAACTATTAATAGTTATGTGAAAAAAATACATAAAACTTATATTATGGCCTAAACTTAAGATCGGGTTGTTACACTAAATCTTGAGCTGATGGAAAGATATAGATTTTATTATTTATTTCATATCTTAATATTCATTCTCACGTGTGAGCCAGACTCTCCCTCAATGGGTGTCTCAACATGTTTTAATTAAATGTGGTAAAGTGGAGAATCAGGTTCGAACTCAAGATCTCTGCTCTAATAAAATGTGAAATCACCACTTATTTCAAAAGCTTAAATTGATAGGAAGTGATAAATTTTATTATTTATTTTATTTCTTAACAGACCTATTGTCCATTCTCACTTTTGCTATAAAAGAAAACAAATATTATTGATGGTGTTTTGCTCCGAGCATAGTACAGAGGGATTTAATACCAAGACTTGTAATCTTGTGTAGACTGAGAAGTTGGAGAATGAAATGGGGGAGAGTGGGATAGGTTCTCATGTTTTATGGTGGGTGACTAAACAACCAAGTTAAATCACATGCCATCTTTAGGTAAATTACAAAAATTATCTTATTTTTGGTCTATGAAAATCATGACCTCATCACATTCCATACCAGTTTTTGACATCTCACTCATTCCCTCTTTGATGCCAAGAAAAAATAATTACCAGATGTAATATAAAAGCCAAGTTACAGTAGTGGAGTTTCAGGCTGAAACAAATTTGATGAGCTTTTAATATGCAGCAAGTGTGGCTTATTCTGTGACAGAAAAAAATTGAAAAGAAAAAAAAATAGGAATCTAGAAAAGAGGTTTTAGCGAGATCTTATCTGATGAAATACTTGAATCTTGTAAAGAATTAATGAAACGGTATCCAGAAACTTGTGTGTATACATGGTAATATCTTTACTGGGAACCATCGCCTGGAGGGAGAAATTTAGTTAGAGATCAAACCCACCAAGGCCTCATGCTCTTGGTTGCTTCCCATCCACCATGGCTGGAATCCGACGACACGGCGGTTGCTCTCTTCTTCAACTGGAGCAGGAAGATTAAGATCAAGAAAATCCCGAATTTCGGGAACTGGTTTCTGTATGAGAATGGCAGGATTGTGTCTAGCCACAGAACCACCACCCAAGTGGGATCTTTTGTGGCCTCCCAAGGCTTGGCCAGATGGAAAAACCTTGCGGCAAATTGGGCACTCATGCCCCTTATTTTTGGAGGACCATTTAGCTGTCTCACTCTTTTCATCAAAGCCAATAGCCTTTTTTTCTTGGTCAATGGGACTCTCATTGTTGCATGATTTGACGAGCTTACTATCGGTTGTAGAGTCAGGAGAGAGTTCAGTTTCGATGCTATTTTCACAGCTCTCAATTCTTGAAGCAAAGCAGCCTTTGATCTTTTTATGACTAGCTCTATGCCCTCCAAGAGCTTGGTATGAGTGAAAGATTTTGTTGCAAGTAGTGCACTCAAAAACTTTGCTCCTCTTATGGGAATTCTTGCAGATTTCAGACTCTAAAGAATTAATAGTCAAACTTTTCAAGGACTTCGACCTCAATTCAGGATCATAGGAATTGTGGAGCTTTCTCTTGCTTGAGTTATACTTGATGGAAGCCAATTGAGCTTTACTTGATGCAGCCTTTTTGGAGAAATTCTTACCCAATTCAACTTCAAAATCCTCAAATCCGAGTTGATCATCGACCCGAGAACTCTTTCTCATATCATCATTGAAAAATCCATCATTAGAAGTTTCACCTCTATTTCTACTAGACCGACTTTTTGAGATGCCATAAGCACAAAATTCTGACTGTGTCCCTTTAAGATCCTCAGAATCCAAACTACCAGGCTCCAACTTATTATCACTAATTTTCTTCACTTTCACAGTTTCACTACCATTACAGACAGAAATCATGGCCTTAGTCTTAGAAATTCGTTGAGTTTGAAAAGCTCCTTGGGCTTCTAAGTAGACAGAATTATTATCAGAAGATTCAGCAGCAGAATTCAAACAACCCCAATGACCCACATCCCTAGAAAGCATCATTAAGCACATAGCAACCTCCTCTTGTTCTTCCTCAATCTCAGAAGCAGAAGAGGAAGGATTAGCAAAAGAGAAAAAAGAAGAGGTTGAAGAGGCCATGTACCTCGTCTTTCTATCCAATCTCCTTCTTCGATTATTGTCAGATTCACTGTAAATGACCACCTTCTGGTTAGCATTGGTCAATGATGCTTGATCCTCCAATAGCTTGTCATGGGGTGATGTCTCTTCACCTGAATCTGCGAGTCTCCTAGTCTTTTTTGGGTTCTCTCTGAGGCCATAACCAGTTTGAGTTCCAGGTTCCAAAAACACGTCAGAGTCCTTAGTCTGGTTTCTCCCGCTGTTGAAAGATGAGAACTTCATTCTGCTGATTTTTTCTTCTGTTTCAACTGAATTAATGGTCAAATGAGACCTCATGTGACCTCCCAAAGATCTACCACAAGGGAACCTCTTGCTGCAGAACTTGCATACATGTACTAATGCTCGACTTTCTTCCATTGAAGGAATAGACAGAACAGAGTGCATGACAAAGGAAGCTTAGATTATATATGATTTAGAATTACAATACTGAAAGGCCAAAATTATAAACAGAGGACGAGGAAGGAAAAGAGAACAGCTGGGCCCAACTCAGAAACTTAGGTTGGAATCTCAAATCTGGCTAGAAAATTGTGTTAGATCATGGTTTCTAATTGCTTGCGGGACTGATCAGCGAAGAACCCATCTAAGACTTCAACAGAATTGCGGGCAGAAACCAAGATCTGATGCAGAAGAAAAGGAGGATAGGAGAGGCCAAGTAAATGAGTACTAGCTAGATTCTCTCAGTGGTACCTCATTCTTGAAGAAAAAAAATAAAATAAATTCAAACTTGAAGAAGGTGAGGGGTCTGTTACCTTTGTTGCTAAAAAAGGAGATGAACAAGCCAATAAAGAGAAATTAAAAAAAGACTGGAATGAGCGAGCGAGCGCTTGTTTCTCTTTTGTCTCGCTACTTTCTCTGTGTCTCTGGAATTGACTATATTTGGAGGAGAAATCCATGCATGGAAGCAAAGATAAAAGAGAGAGAGAAGTAAAGATAGCAGCACGTGTACCCAACCGAGGATCCTAGACCACCACAAATCTAACGGCTTCAGATACGTCCAGGTGAGCATCCCTAAGGGGGAGGAACCCACTAAAAACTAACTCAACTGCTCCCCTCCTTAACTATTCTTTCCTTTGTCTTGCTGTGAAGGAATACTCTCTCTCTCTCTCTCTCTCTCTCTCTCTCTCTCTCTCTCTCACACACACACACACGCAGCTCTCACTTGAAAGGTTCCACTCTTCGGCAGTTTGGGCTTTCTCCTTTACATATAAATTGATTTTTCAAACGAAATAATTGATTTTTCCAAAGTAATAATTGATTTTCCATGTTGGGTCCCCACAAGTTATCCTCAAACCTGTTCCTTCAGTTACCTACACATACAATCATCTAGTCACGTTCTAAGGGTGTTTCCGTAATTCTGAGTGCTTTTCGGTAAGTGAAGAAATTGAGAGAAAGCATTTGCACGGTCCGGCCATATAAATCATATTGAATGCACTTTTGTTTGGTTCTTGCTGCAATTTTGATGATTCTTTATTCTCACTTTTTTTTTTTTTAATTGATTATTTGTAGCAGATGAAAATAACTTGTTAAGAACTAATCTAAATAATTTACAATAGAATACAAAAAGAAACAACAGATAAGGGCAAGAATTCATGTTAATTAGCATAAGCTGTCCATCTAGGCTTGTGGGTGTTTTTCTTAAATATTTTTAACTAAAGGATCAGGGCAATCTACGTAGTCCATGTTTAACTCACTGTTAAATATAGTATTTTTCAGGTTTATAAGTCTCGCGCTGTCTGTTTAAAAAAAAAAAAATTTAAAAACCGTACAAAACTTACACAACCTAAAACCATACTTATTATTTATCACCTTGATGTTTTTGTATACAGACACGCATGGACATGCAACCAGCATGGCCGATGTGCAAGTAACAGTTGCCGGCTGGCCTGTGTTCATGATTGAAGCCGGCTCCCATCGCACTAACCGCAACGTGAATGTCTTATTAGCAATTTCTAATTGTGCCCTTTCTGCCGGCATTTTAGTACAATGTTTAGCTGTAAGTTGTCCATGCGTGATTGGATTGTTACCTTCCCTTTTTTATTCTTTTTCTTTTTCTTTTTGTGATTAATGTATCTGTGGATCAGGAGAGAGAAGAGTATCCTTCCATACAAAGTGATTAGAGAGAAAAATGCAAAGGATTGTTGATATTCTTTCTGATTTTCTACTGCCACATGTGCGTATATGCCTTTGGTTGTGTGGTGCGCACTATATCTTGTGAGCCAATTATGCTCTGGTTAATTATTGATGAATAAACCCCATAGGCATTAATATTCACTTTTTCTTTTGTTCAGATTCTAGGTTGGTTGAAGCAGTTGTTGAACTTTTGGAATTAATGATATCTATCTTTTCAAATAACAAATCGATCTGTTCAAGGCTAAAGTATTGATGTATTGTTAGATACAGTTATATATATTATGTAAATGTTACATACTTTTTTAAAAAAAAAAATAAGATTTATTATTAAAAAATTAATTTTATTCACATGAGTTTTATATTTATTCATTTAAAAAAAATGCGCGACGTTTACACACTTATCATTACAAATATTATTTTTCTTATTCTATTAGTATTAATGCTACTTTTCCTTCTTGATTTTGATGATACGACTGGGGATGAAAAACAA
This sequence comes from Juglans microcarpa x Juglans regia, assembly GCF_004785595.1. Classification (NCBI taxonomy): domain Eukaryota; kingdom Viridiplantae; phylum Streptophyta; class Magnoliopsida; order Fagales; family Juglandaceae; genus Juglans; species Juglans microcarpa x Juglans regia. Next base: position 2,706,190 of record NC_054605.1, read on the forward strand.
TATAACTCCTGATCTTATCAATATCAAATTTATCTTCAATTAGGGAAAAATGGTAGCAAATTCCAAAGAAGTAGGAAGAAAATTCTTTCTTATTAGGCAATAGGGCTCCTTTTCCTTTTTTGGGTTTCTTTGTGCCTTTTGTGTTGGTCTCCTTTTCCTCCTAGGGGTGTCTTGTGCTAAACTAATGGGTACAACTGCCGTGGCCCGTGGCAGTGGAAACTTCACTTCAGAGTGAAGAGTGCTGTCCCTTCAAAAGTGATGCTCAAATTGACAAGTACACTGCTTGCAAGGAAAGATGGATCATTCCTTCTAAAACATCAGGACTTGGAAGAAAAGATGCTCTATGTTGCGCTTATTTATATGCTTGCTCAACTTCTGACTCCTTCCTATTCCTCATCATCTACGACAAATTCCCAACATTAATTTGTTTATAACAGGCAGTAAATGTCATCTTTTGACTAGCAGATCCACCACTGCTCATTTATCTCAATCGACTGCACTATAGTGTAAATTAGCTCCACTAGGAACTCAAACTATTCATTAATAGTCGTTTAAGCTAGCTAGTTATTTTTGTAACCTATTTGTAACATACCATTGGGTAATAAGGAAGTAATTCATAGTTGCAGTTTATACACCGGCAACAAGGAATTAAAAGCAACACCAAAAAAACAATTAACGTGAAGGGCTACTTGATAAAAACTTCTAGAGAGAGAATCTCCAACTTCTCTCAAAAAACTTCCTCGTTCCAAAACTAGCTTGAGGGGGGGTGAGAGCTTTGGCTCCTCCCCTCTCACTTCCTTCCTGCCCTTATTTTTCAATTTGTGTTTTTCTTTTGTTTTTTTATGTGTTTTTTTTCCATGTCTAATAAAGTTGGTACACTCTCCGGTGATGCCAATCTCAAAAAATTTTCATCTTTGTTCTCCTTCTAGATTTATGAGGAAATACACAAAATCCCTGCTACACAAAACCCCTGACCCAACCCACAACCCACAAATCCACACTCTAAATTTTCGGTGTTGAGCCACAAGGACTAGGAAGCACGGTGTGCCGCTTAGTGGTGCTCGTGGGATAGGTGCTCGCGATGGGTGGCTGGTGCACGTGCCGGTGGTGCCGCCTAGTGCGCTTCAGTATGGACGAAGTTGGTGTTGGGCGAGAGGGATGTTGGAGGAAGAAATAGTCGTTGCTCGTGCGGCTGGTGGTCGGTGCTAGTGCGAAGGTGGAGGGATGGGCATGAGCAGATCTAGTAGGCCGCCTATGCAAGTGGCTGTCGCAAGAGCAGATCGGCATGAAAAGTTGGTGGGCGCTAGGGATGGTGACAGTGCGGTTGGCACGAGGTGCTCATGCGATTGGGAGGTGCTAGTGCAGTGGCGTTGGCAAGTCGAGAGGAGATTTGTCAGTGCTCGTAGGCAGCGAAGGGGGCGGAGGGGGCGGAGGGGGTTTGATGCCCCCAATCCCCAGTTGAGATGGAATGGAGACTTAGAGTGTCAGGACATGCAACACAATGTTACATACCCCCGTTCATGACAGTTAATATGTAATGCATCCTAGTATGCATCTAGTAGTATGCAATAATCGTAGCGGAAATAAAAGGTTAAGGTGAAAAATATGCCAGAATAACTAAAACATCCAAATTTCATTAGATAATCATCATGTTCAAAATACTAAAGTAGCATAGACTTATATACAAAGTCATATCATTCTCTTCATGCGATCTAAGGCATAAAGGACTTGGGCTATGAACATCAAAATTAAGTCCAGCTTCCTCTCTAGATCCAGCTCCTCCTCAATCATTCGAATCCAGTGTTCCATCAATCTCGTCCTGGTCGATCTCTGACACAACTTCTATCATTTCGAGTGGAATGATAGTAGTCTCATGAAAGAGTGAGATTTACTCGAAATCTCAGTAAGTTAAACAACTAACTGACACAAAGATAAATCAATCATGAAAAATGATAAATATGCAATGCATGAGATGCAGAAAATCAGTATGCATGTCTCCCATCCAGATTCCTCAACATCTTTTAAAAATATGGAGACACGAGTTTTTACTCAATAAGTAATTTCGTCATCATTTTTTAAAAGACATAACTTCTTCATAAAAATTTCATTATAAACATTCATCATCACAAACTTATATTATTATCTTAATTAATAACATAACGTGTGGTAATGTCACAGTTCCCCATATACACTGTGAGTACATGCCGGTGACCCTAGTATAACTTACGTTGAAACTACGTTGTCTATAGACTCATTCTCAATGCATTGGTAAATAACATAACATCATAATATGTACACCCACCAAATTTGGGTGTCATAACATGTTGACTTCGCTTCAACATTCTTTAAAAAGAACTCATTCGAAACCTATTAACTATTTTTCGTCAACCCGGAGTTTACCACTTCATTATTAAACACTCCAGAGTGGATAGAGGAGTTCCACCAGGATAATTCCTCATTCGAACCTTTGGGGTCGTGATAAAATAATTTTCATACAATGTTTTGGAAAATATGTTTCATGTCGTGCATATGTAGCAAGTTTCATGAAAAATGACATTTGTATGCAATATACTAAAAATGGTAAAAATATCACATGTCCTGTAAGTATGCACTCAATGTATCATATGACATGATATTTTATACTCAAAATGATAATTGAAATGTAATGAACATTTATCAATAATTCATAAATAATTTATCAAGGTGTAAGTTAGAGGCCAACTTACAAACTTCCGGAAAATTTTGAAATTAGCGTCGTAGCTGCGTAAATCATGTGTATACTAAGTTAGGGTTAGTACTCTTATGGATAGGTTCAAAATCAAAGGTTTCAAAAGTTGGGTATTTACAAAAATGTCCCTAATATTTCAAAAGTTGTTATTTAGGCTCTAAATTTTCATTGATTGGAAACAAATTTCAAATTTAACCAAATTTCATGGACTTCATATTTTTGGCATTATAAAGCCAATAATGCCCTTGGATCTTAAAAATTTAAAGTGAAACTTGTTCAATTAGTCTCAACCCATGCCATGCATCCTAATTGATGCCTATGTATATTTTCAACTAGTGATCCCTATGAATGCATGCATATGATATTTTCTTTAATCACTAATGATCACTAACATCTTTAGGAACATTATGAAGTCTAATCCTTGAGTAATCAAGTTTATCCCAACACTTAATCAAAGCTAAGAAATCTTTAATCACCAATATGCTTAAAACCGATTCATGCTTGATAATCAAAACAAGATAGATTTAAAACTTATTATGACATGCTTCTAACCACAAATTTAACCTTCCATAATCATTTTAGGATAATGATAAATCATATCAAATTATGCTTAGGACATGCTATAGCTAAATTTCTAATTAAAAACATTCAATCATTCAAACCTTCCTTTAATTGACCCGGTTTTGCATTAAGCATCATAACCTTCTCAAAACTCAACCAAATTTCGTACCAACACTTGGAAAAAAAGCTTGACATGCTAGCTAAGATCAAAAGGAAGAAAAATTACAAATTTTGTGGCCTTCCAAGCACTCTAGACTGCCTTATACAAGAACACTTAAGAACTAACCAAAAGTCACTCGATTTGCACTCTTCTAATCTCTAAGAGGGGGAAATGCTTTCAAGGTTCAAGAAGATGCTTGGAGCTGTGGTGTGGGTGAAATGAGAAGGGGATGGAAGTATTTATAGGTGGCCAAGGGGTGAGGGGTGTTGGCTTGGGTGCTTGGTGATTGGGTGAAGTGGGAGGTGCTCAAATCTGGAAAATTTCCAGATTTACTTGCATGAGCTTAGGTCACTTGTGCAAAATGAAATAGTGCCCTAAACCACCATCATTTTCTCTCCACAGTAGCTACAAGGGTTCTATAGATGACTCTAGACCGTGGAGCATCATTTGGGTGGCAGAAGATCTCTCAAACCACCCTTGAAAATCGGTGGATTGAGGTGATTTTGTGGTGATAGAAAATCGGTTCGGTTTTAGATGTTTTTGGGCAGCAAAAATGTGTCAAAATTCTTCATGATGGTCATGGGACTTCTTGGTGATTGGGTGGAGAAGGAGGTGGCATGGGGATGGTGGTGCAAATTGTGAGATTCCTAATTTTCATGTGTTTTAAATCCTTAGTTTTTATTTAATTGTATTTGTATTATTTTATTTGTGTTTGTGTTATTTTATTTATATTTAATTTGGTGTATTTTTGGTTGGACTTTTTAAATTGTTATGTTTTATTTTGTTGGGCTTGTGTGTAATTAGTTGTAGTAATTTATTTTTAGGCCGTGTGTGATGAGAAGCCCAACCCATGTGTTTGAGTTTGACCCACCCCGTGTGCAAATCAGGGCCCAGCCCATGTAAGTCTGTTAACCCAGCCCCTTGTTGAGATGCTGCCATTTTGGAGAGAAATCTAGGGCTCCATCGCTTCCTTCATGCGCCGCACCACTCCTTTCCTACCTTCTTCTCATTTCTTCCATCTTCTTCTTCTACCTTCTGGTTTCTTCTTCTCCTAGCAACTGCCGAAGCCATTTTCTTCCTCCAATCGGACCATTGCCACGTTTTGCAAACCGTGCCCAGCACCACCTCCTTCTTGCTTGAGCTACTCGGTGTCGTTCGGCATGGGACTCCGAAATGCTTGCTGTCGAGCTGCCGCCCCTCACGGCCACCACCACCTTCCACCCTTGGTGGACTCTGTGTTGCGCTGTCAGCCGCCGCGCCACATGTCGGCACGAAATCACTTCTCTTCTCCACTGCTTGTGCTGCCGGTTTTCTTCTCTCTACCCGTGTGGCACGCAGCCACCTGCTACCGCCTTGCTTGGCCTATAAATAGGCTCGAATTCCTCGCTTCTCAGGGGATTCGAAAATTTGTTCATCTCTCTCTCTCTTTCTCTCTCAAACTGAAATCTTGTTTCCCAAATTTTGTGGTTGTTGTCCCGAAAGTGTTAAGCCTTTTTGTCGTGAGCCGCTAGTGTGCCACCACCTTGAGCAACGCCCATTTCGTACAATCTTCCAGAATTTTTTTCCCATCTTCATGTGCATGTAATTTTTCAACGCAATCCATAGTTTTAAATAGCATTGTTGTAATTGTCTTTTAATATAAACTGTTGTTGTTGGAATTGGGCCTTGGGCCATTGAAGTGTTGGGATTTTAAATGTAGTTGTTGGAATTGGGCCTTGGGCCGGATTGGAGGACGGGATTACGCGTGTAGTTGGTTGTAAACTATATTTTTGTGATTATTGTGAATTTGTAAATGAGATATTTAATATGTTATCTAATACTGTTGAAATGTATATTTATCGTCTTTAATAAATTGTGCTGTGAAAGTCACGTTGTCTGTTTGGAATTGAGACTGATTATGTGGGAGCGGGTGTATTATGACCCCAAGCCGAGATGGGGCATTATCTCGGTGGAGCTCCTCTGATCACTCGGGAGCGTAACAGACTAATGTGACGTCCCCTGAGTTGTCGCATGGCGACGATGGGAACGGACGAGACAGTAACGCTCTCGTACTGATTCCGTGACCTTTTGGCTGGCAAGGTTAGAGGATGTTTGGCCATGTACGCGCTAGGCGTGAAACTAGGCATCGCTCGTTGTGAAATCTCATGCACGGACGTTACCCGTAGTGTGACGATGAGAGTCAGGGTGTGCGAACGGTCCATAGGGGAGACCGTGGTGCATGCTTAATATTATAGTGATGGTTGGGACAAAAATGGGATTTTTGGCAGGAGTAATTAAAAATGTATTTTTGGGAAAAAGAATATGGTTTGTTTTTCTGCATATTTGTCCGTATGGAGACGTGTAATCATAATAATGTGTCTTAAATCTCTTGGATGTTGTTTTGATCAATTACTTGCTTAGATGTCATAATCTCATTGTGGTATTTTACCCTACGGTTCCGTCTTATAGTGTCGTAGAGTCTAATGCAGAGCCCGAGTATGAACCCAAGAGATTAGCTCCGCCGGAGGTTTGAGTTGCTAATATGTTGATCAGCGTTATGGGATTTGTTTCCCTTATGTTATTTCTTGTCTTTAAATTATCTGTCGGATGACTGTATAAATATTGTAATAATATTTTACTGTTTTTGAACAATTCTGGTACTTAATAAAGAAAGACCCTTTTTATTTCTCCGCTGCGAATATTATTTTGTACACGTATTGCATATTGTACACACTCTGAGCACTGGTCGTTGGGGTGCGTAATCTGTGTGGTCATCATCCCTGTGTTACGAACTCCACAAAAATAACACGTAGGGGTCGAGGGCGCCACACAAACCATGGCAAGAGGCTGGTTCAAATTCAATCCAAAAAATTTCTACATAAACTAGACCAAGGTGCACCTGGTTTGGTTCTTTGAGTTAGTTGATACAATGAATTTCGTCCAAAGCTCAAACTGAGTTAGGGAGGGTCTCATGAGGTATTTAAGAACTATATTACCCTTGAGGACAAACCACAAAAATGGTGAGCCCAAGGGCAAACAGTCCAAACATTACAAAGGGCAATGCACAAAACCGATTGAAGCATGGTTTGGGCTTGTTATGTCATTTTTATTAATAGCATGTGGGATGGTTTAGCTAGGATATTAACATGGTCTAATCATGGTTTAAGGGAGTATTAATTCAAAAAAATTTGAATAAAAATGTTTAAGAAAACATTAAGCATGATTAAGTTTCAAAGCATGGCTTAAAGTGCACTAACCTCAAACATGATGGTTAATGGCCTTAGCCAATTTTCAAAACTTAATTTGGGTACTTTGAGTGTGATTTGGGCTTAAGAAAACCAATAGTATGGTGTATTGGGCCTTTTGAATGGTGAAATGAGTCCAAACATAGCTTTGGGCCATATGGACTTGAAAGGGGCCAAGGCTCCAATCTACACCAAAGGCCTTATGCATCTTATACTTGGGCCAAAGCTAGCCTTGATTTCCTAAGGGCTTGGTTCAAGGTTTTCTTGGCCTAGACCCATGAATGCACTTGGGTCCTAACAAATCTCACCAAAATTACTAATAGGCTTGCCTCTCTAATCCTTAGCTCATTAACACTAAGTATCAACATTAATGCTAATCTCACTATCAATCTTAATTAAAGTGATTAACCCATAATTAAAAGTCTAATCTAGAGTACTTAAGAGTTAATTAAGTGGGGTGTTACTGGGAGCTGTGGGCAGCAAAGGATAGCAAAAAAAAGGAGAAAAAAAAAGAAAAAAGAAAAAGGAGGGGGCGGCAGGACAAGTTAGAGATGAAACCCTAGGGACAGTGTTTTTTCTTCAGTCTATGTGTTTTTTATATTTTCTATGTATTTGAAGTTGTTGTCTTGTTTTAATTAATAATAAAAAGAAATAGGCTATTGAAATTTTGTCCATAGCAGAGGAACCCCCTCCTCTTTTGTAACGCCGTCCTTGTGGTGGGTCTTTTTGTAAAATATTTTGAGAAAGGACGACGGGAATTACCGTCCGATTTAAAACTTTTTGCTTCTTCCCAGGGTGCAAGACTCTACGTTTATAAAATAAAAATGTGTTTTTACAATAAAAGAGGTTTACAGCGGAAAACATCATTTTTAACAATAAAAAGGCCTCTCTTACATTTAAATGCTCGTGCCTAGACTTCCGTGCTCTTCCCCATGGGCCGTGTCTGTCCTGACGCGTACTTCATTTCCTTTCCTGTGGTGGGAGGGACATGCATAAAAACTAAAATGAGTCGAAGACTCGTAAGCATTACTTCATGCAGTTAAAATATAATAACATAGGTTTTCATTCATGCATTCATCATTCGTACATACTATACTTACATGCATGCGTGCATAAGTGCGTTCATTTGAAAGCGTCATTGGACATGATTTTCCTTTCTTTTCGTAAAACGTGTCACCCGTTAGTGCCTTCATTTCTTAAAGTGCATTCGTGCATTCATGCATATATACATACATACATACATTCTTTCTTTTCACTTTCATAGGCCGGTACACACTGTTACGCCCCGTGTGTTAGGGTTAGCGGTCTTTTGGACCTAGATCCCGCCCATGGCCACAGGTTAGGAATCCATTTTCATAGGGGGCAGCACTGGGTGCACTACCAGTACTACTTACCTGGCATTGCAATTTGCCCATTCATTGGTATCCTTTCATTCATTCATATGGCCGTTACGTGTCTTTATACATTTCATGCTTTCATTCATTCATTCATGCCAACTCTAAAGAGCTGGAGCTGTCATTCAATTCTTTCTTTCATTTAACATGAGAAAACATTTCGTTTCATAAGAAAACATCATTTCGTGAGCATGGGCTTGAACGTCCTCTTTCATGACGTCCACGAGCATCACCTCACGATATTCACAAAAGTGTCAATTCGCACCGTCCATAAAACATAAAGCACGGGCTCAAACTTCGCCTTTCGCAACATCCGTAAGCATCACCTCGCGGCGCTCGCGACAACGTCGGTCCGTAGGATCCACGAAGGCGTCAGCTCAAGCTCGTCTTTCGTGCATTTTCATCAGTTCGTTTCTTTGAAAATACATACAATAGATACATCTTATAGTCATCCATTCGCATGCGTACAATTAATAACTTTGGGTGCATAAAAATGGGCTTTCATGGAGGGGCCATACGTACTTATACATTTGAAAGTATGGCATCTTCTTTCGTAAACATTTTCCTAAAGAGAAGAGCTTTTTGTTTTCGTTTCGTAATTTCTAGAAAACTCCAAAAGGGCATGAACATAATACTTACCTGGACTCCATGCTACTTTCATACCATGCAGTCCATTCATGCGCGTGTCAGCTGGTAACCTACATGCATACATAACCTTAACGTCATTCTCTATCTAGTGCATAAGCAACTTAACTACAAATAGGACTACACTATACTTGGAACACTCTCATTCTATCTTGTGCACTTATGTGCCCTTTACTACGTTAAAACCTTCGGGGACCCATTGCGGTCACCGCATCTTCCAACTCAGGTCTTGCCTCGAGTGCTCATTCACTAAAGTGAACCCATGATTCACCTTAGGAATAAAACACTAAGACCTCTGTCTCATTCTTCTCATTAACCACGTTCTGACGCATGACTCAGACCAACTAAGTCACGCAGCCCTTCCTTAGACAGTACACTCGTCACTATCTTCATGCATCTTAGCCCATACTAATCCTCATTCCCATCCATACAAGACACACGGTTCTACGCCAACTCTGAGGCTTAAGCACCATGTAACTATGCTTAGGACAGATTACCCATTATATATGGTGAACCCGTCCGTCTAGCACATGTGTTTCACCAGTTCACACATGTACCTTACCCCTTTATCACCTAAGATCAGCATATAACACGTTGATCATCTGCTTGTGTAAACAAGCACCATACTCCGATACCAACATTCTCTTAACCTGGCTAGCATGACTCTTCATGCTACCCGTCCCTTCGACAGTTCATCCCAACACTTAACGCGACAAGTCTCCGTTCACAACTACGCCTTGCGTCATGTCACATAGCTCGAGACTATACCCAAGCTACACCATGACCTTGTCACGTCACCTAACATCCTGTTATGTCACTTCTACGCCAACTTCTAACTCATCATGAGTACGGTTCCTCACATTTCGTCACGATCCCGCTACGCCATTTCTACACTAATTCCTCACCCATCATAAGCATGACTGTCAATAACCACGTCACTTCGTGACGTTGCCCAGCCATGCTTCCACTGCGTACTCTTATACTTGTTCTACTACTTCACGCATACTCCTAGCCATAAGTCCATCACGGTGACACTTGTCACCTCAGACTACAGGCTGCACCATAACTACTTCGGGACATTGTTCCACAATTCCCGACATTACTCGCTACGCCCTTCAACTGCACAACCATCCTTATCTCTGCGACACGTCACACAAAGTGTCGCTGCCTCGTGGAGTACATTCCACGTATACTCCCTTTCCACACGCTACAACCTATCATCAATATGGCATATCCGCCATACGATGCATCACTCCGCCACATGGAGTACACTTCTCATGTACTCCATTCATACACACCACATCACCGTTATGGCATACTTGCCATATGGTGCATCTATCCACCATATTGAGTACATTCCACAAGTACTCCCTTCATACCCATCACGCCACATCACCATTATGGCATACCAGCCATATGGTGCGTCACTCCACCACATGGAGTACACTTCACGTGTACTTCATTCACACACCACGCCATACAGAGTACACTTTACGTGTACTCTTCCCAATCCACAAAACGCCAGGAGAGTATTCTCCTTATCTCACTTTATGCAACACACAGAGTACATTCAGTGTGTACTCTTCCCATTCCACACAACGCCACACCATCCATACGGCACATGCCCCACAACTACATTGCATAGCACAACCACGCCATCATTACGGCACAACTCTACAACTACATTACACAAGATAGTCCACAACACTTCACACATACACCCAACACTTCACAGCGCACTACACAATAAGCCTAACACTTCACATACATGGCACATCACATCACCACACTACACAAATATGCCCAACACTTCATAGCGCACTACACAGCGCATCTCAATACAGCGAACTCCACAAATACTAACAGCACAGTCCACAACTTAATCAACTAATCAATATCTAAAATAAATAACGAGAGATAGAGGGTTATACCATCGACGGGATAACCCATGCGTTGCTTGCTGATCGTCACAGCCGATGACGTCGGAGAGGTCGTACGTGGCGGCTAACCCACGTACGTTGACTGTTTGGGCGTTTGGATAGCTAAGTGTGGTCTTGGAAGGGCTCATGAAGGCCTCGTGATGGTGGTGAGGGGCATAACATGGCGGCTCTAGCCGTGTGCAGTGGCGGTCAGCCACGCGCAGTGACTGTCCATCACGTGCAGTGGTTACCCACCACGTAAAGTGGTGGTTTGACCTTAGGGCTCGGCTAAGGGAGGTGCGGTGGATTTCGTGGTGGCGTCGAGGTGGCGCCACGGTGGCTAACGGTGGCAGATCTGGCCGCACAGTGGAGGAGAAGTCGTGGGAGAGTGAGAGAGAGTGTGCATGCATGGGTGACAGATCCATTCGTTCGTAGAGCTATTTACTCGATCGCAAACATTTTTGGCACCGGAGGATGGCGCAATGCCCATCGAGCCCGTTCGGGCTTTGCACTTCCAAGGGAGAAGAAGAGAGAGCGTGAAAGGGATGGACGGCCACATGGAGGTTCGCCGGAGGGAGAGGAGATCAACGGCGCCGGCGGTGAGAGTGGGCGGCGCACGACGACGCCGGGCTGAGCGATGGAGGCCTCGGGCGTGCTGCGTACTACGTACGCCGAAGGAGAAAGGGAGGAGAGAGAGAGAGGGGAGGGAAAAGTGAGAGGAAAGAGAGAGGGGTCTGGGTATTTAACCCAGTCTTTTTGTTTTGGGATCCTCAAAACGATCTAACGTTGAGATATTAAAATACTGATTTGAAAATGCGTAAACTTTAACTTAATTAAAAGCACTCAGAAGAATTACGGTAAATATTATTTTAAACTAACTTTAGTTTATAAAATAATATTTATTCATCATTAATAAAATGATGAAGTGTTATTTAATATATTTAAAAGGATGAAACCATTTAATTAATTAAAGCTTTCAACATAATTTAAATCCCAATAATATTTCAAATAACTGGAATCATTTTAATAATTAATATTAAAATGATCCCCAACAATTATAATATTTTGGAGCTCTTCAAAATATTATAATTGTCTCATTTAAAAACAAGTTTAACTCAACGATACTGGAAATACCTCATATAAATATTTTCAGTACATTTAAAACACTCGGCATGCCTTAAAAGTCACATAATATCTCGAGAGACACGTCGTCATGGTTCGGCACACATGACGATGCTTGCAGTCGCCAGAAAGAATGGCAGACTGTTGCATAATTCTGTCATCGGAATTTGCTTACGTCAGAAAGGAGGAACCTTACGTAAGAAAGAGAGAAACTTACGTAAGAAGAAAGGAGCAGGGGTTACATCTTTGGAGGATGGGGGTCGTTTGTTTCCTACTCCTCCTTTTGGAGGATAGGGGTGTTTGGATACCCTTTCCTCCTAGGAAGGGAGGTATGGTTATCTCTGTTTTTTTATAAAGAATAATACTCACAATTGAGAGTTTCTTAGAAGTTTAGACAATGTCCGTCGCCAATATGTGTGTGCGAGGAAACTTCCAACATATTTTTAGTTTGGTTTGTAATCTGAGTTTTTCTCAGTATTGACCAGTCACAGCTGTAAATTCCTTCATTAATAAAATGAAGTCTATTTTTCATAATAATAATAATAAAAAGCAACACCAAAAAAATTGGGGGTTTGAGAAAGAAGTTTCAAGAACCAAAACAACGTTGTATCATTAATTTGTTAAATATTCTTTTCACTTCATTGCAGTTGGAAGTATCAATTTGGGACGAACAAACAAGACATTTTATTCATTTTAGATTAATAAGTCAAGAGTCGTGCTAGGCTGCTACCTAGCTTTGACTGTTGGACGTGCCGTCTAGCACAAATTTTTCTTTTCATTTTTTCCTTCTTTCTCGTTTTATATTTTTTTAACATATTTAAATATTTTTAAAAAATAAAAAAAACACCAATACACTAAAAGTCACTTTCTTAATCATTAAGTAAAATATAAATTAAAAAAATAAAATATATGAGCAGTCAAAATGAGGGGACAAACTCAAGCTGCATACTAGCATTTTCCATAAGTCAAATGATAAAAACAAAGAGTAATTCTACATACATCCGTGAAATGCATAAACGTGCATAATTGTTTTAAAAAAGAGTATGATCTACTATTAAAAAATTAATTTTTTCATGTGAATTGCATATTTTATTCATTTTTTTCAAAGCGGTTACGTGACGGTTGTATAGTTCACGGTTGTAAATATCTTTTCTAAAAAACAATTACCATTTACGTACGTCGCTACAGTTTTCAAAGCTAAAGATAAGCTTTCCAAACCATAGGGAATTTCCTTGAGTATTGTCTGCTGGCATCCTCATTTTAAAATATGATTATGCGTTTATATAATCATATTTTAAAATGAGGGTATTTATATAAAATGATGTTATTTTTATAAATTACTGTATAAAAATACCCCTCATTTAAAATATAATTGTATAAAAAATTGTAAAAAATATTGTATGTTTATCATTTTCCTTCAAGTAATGTTTCATACCACTCCGTCTTGTTATATTTTTTAATATGTCTCGTCATATTTAATGTGCCTCATTTTACTTATCATCACCACAAAGACCCTTGCTTCTTTGGTCTCAATGCATGGCATCACTTCCCCAACCTTGAATTTCTTGCTAGCAGGCAAGACGATGTCGAGCATCCCTCAAGGGCTATTTGGTTTATGGTCAAGCTATGACCCTCAACAGGATGGGCCTTTGAAACCCATTTAGCAAAAATTACTCCCAAGTTCCCGTTGCACCTTCAATTGAATAGTGTGCTCGGGAATTTCAAAAGTCATTTTTGTGGATCATTGTCAAATGCACAAGGATTGTCTCTTCACCTACTTGCTAGGGGTGGCAATATGTGACACGACCCATTAACTTAACATGAACATGACACGAAATTAGCTTAGAGAGATAGGCAGGAGATGGATTCGACTGACTAAGGTGCAAGCGCAGAGCTTGGTTTGGAATTTATTTATATGAATGTTTGTCTGATTGGTTGCATGAGACTGTTTATCGTTAGCAAAGAGTGTATATTTCCATTTTTTTTTTTTTTTTTTTTTGCTATTTGTTTGTAGTAGTGGATTTTTTGCCCCTTGGTGCGATTTTTTGTTTGCGTTTCCATTTTGGTGTTTTAAGATTAGAGTTTATTTGTTGTAACCTGCACTTAAGTGGTCAGGGAGTCTGTTGACCTCCTGAGTCTATTTTAGGTGGTTGTTGAGCCCATCGACTTATTCCCAAAGAAAATCTATGCGAGGCGGTCGTAGAGCTCAGAGGCTCATTCCTGAAGGTGTAACACCCCACTTAAAAACCCCCTTAGGCCTTGTCCTTAGTAGCTATAGTCCTAGTTAATTAGGAGTTAGGCTATTTGAGAGTAAGAATATTTTTGGAACTTGAGTTGGCAAAGAGGGCCGTATGCTTTGGGTTTAGTAGAATTTTTAAAAAATTCTAGTGCAATATTGATTTTGAGGAGAATGAAACTTAGTAGTAGTATTTTGGAGATTTTTAGTGCAATATTATTTGTGTTGGTGATATAAAGCCAAGAGGCCAATAGTTGGAGGACACATGGCATATTGATGGGCTAGGTAAATGGGCTAAGTGTTAGATGGATTTAGAAGAGCCCAAGAGTATTTTATTTAGGGCACTTGTTACTAAGTATGAGATGGGTTAAGAATAGATGTTAAAAGCCCTAGGTCACCTTGGGAGATGTAAAGTTCTAAGTCCTTCTTAAAGGACACTAGAAATTAGGTCCAATATAATGGACATAAGGTTATTGGGCCTAACTTGATAAGAGTGAACGTATTTGGCCCAATCTAGGAAAGACCTAAGATTTGTACCCAATGTAGTGGGTCATTGAGGCCAAGGATAGGCCCTATAAATTTGGACATAAGATTTATAAAATAGCCCACCCCAAAACCCACAACCAAGGCTTGCACAAATTGCCCAACAAAAGTCCCACCCATGAAGCCCAAAGCCTTGTCTTTTATTTCATTCTTTCAAATGAGACCCACATACCATTGATTTCCCTTCTTTCACTACCCAACCACACGCCCTAGGGTTTCCATTTCACCTTTGGTTAAGTTTTTAACTTGAGTTAAGATCACTATTCATCTTATACGTGAATAGTAACTCAAGCATCATAATTTTTTATAATTTTCTTTAATATCAAATCTGGACTTTTTGTTTTATGCACTTCTTTTGCATCACTCTTAGACAACTCTTGAAGGTTAGGATTAACCCAACCCATACCTAATGAACCAAAAACATGTCAATGCCACCACAACTCACCAATCGGCTACTTGTAGCAAAACCAAGCAACCCCTTCAACAAGCCACCAAAGTGTAACACCCCGTCCCCGAAGGTCCGGAGAGTTAACTCGTGTCGCTAAAAATCATTTTCCATCCACATAGTACATAATCAAATTTTTCTCTATCTCACAAACTACTCATTAATCCATATCAATTACTCCAGCATAATTAATCCAAGACAATACAAAGTCTTAATAAAAACATCAACCTCCCAACAATTCATATCATCAGAACGCAACAAACTTACTGAATAACAAAATCCTCAATACTCATGCAAACCTCCTACGCTTAAACCACTATTCTTAGCTCCTCTTACCTATGCTCCATATTCTTGCTCCTCAACTGGAAATATTCAAATCATCTGAAAATATTGGAGATAAGCGGGGGTGAGTTATCAACAACTCAGTAAACAGAGAACATATACTAGCGTGCAAGCATGAGCCTTTTCAGAAAGTTCAGTATGCAGAAACAAAACATTATATTTTTATATGCAGATCTCAGAAACATGTTATCAGAAAATCAGAGCGACTTTTCAGACTTTTTAGACTCAAAAATTAACTGTTCATATTTAAAGACACTTTCCATATTCAAAGACCATTTTCATATTCAACATCCAACTGCTCATATTCAAAGATCCATTTCATAATCAAAGACCTTTTTGGCATTCAAAAACTATTTTCATATTCAAAAACCAACTGTACATATTAAATATCATTTTCATATTCAAAATCGCTTTGGCATAACATAACTGAACCTCTTTATCTTATCGTATCATGTCATATCGTATTAACCCAACCCATACCTCATGAACCACTTTATTTCCAGCACTTGTTTTGCATCACTCTTAGACAACTCTTGAAGGTTAGGATTAACCCAACCCATACCTCATGAACCAAAGACATGTCAATGCCACCACAACTCACCAATCGGCTACTTGTAGCAAAACCAAGCAACCCCTTCAACAAGCCACCAAAGCCATGCCCCTTTCACAAGTTTTCTTGAATATTTTCTGCACCATTCAAACTTCATGATGTCCCCTAAAATTAGACATAGCGAGTGTGCAAAGTAGTTTAAGAAACAAACACAAAAACCCAACTATTCACCTAGGAAGCTAGTTGTATTCAAATCGGCACCTTGATTCTTCAAAGGATTTCTGCACCTATTTGCCTCACTTCCCCATGCCACCACCCTTGCATTTTGTCCCTTGGAAGTGCTGCAAAGCACTCAAGTGTTTGCTTGTCCAATTACCTCTCTAAGGCAGCCAACCAATTGACTCAAATTAGAGAGGCACACCTTTGAATCACTTGGCTAAACCATCTCCCTTTTCATCTCTTCATTTTTTTTCAGTTCAAGCATGATCACTTGGCAGCCACACATGCCTCTTTCTCTCTCCTGAAAAAGTATTCAAATGATGTAATAATACCCCCAATTCAGACCAAGAAGAAGAGACAAGAAGGGAATCAAAATTTGGACAGTTTTGATTCAAAATTGTTGGCCTCCATTGTGTTTTTCTCATTTGATTTTTTTGTTTTATTTTCTGTACCAATTCAGCCCACTGCACCTATGGCCTTCTTCTAACTCTTTTCCATGGTTTAATAATGAATATTTGGGTCACTATTCAGCTGACCAACCATGACAAATAAAAAATACACTCCACCACCCACCTCCACCACTCACAACACTTCCCTTCTTGCCTCTCACCCTCCATTGAGTCTTATAAATACCCCCCTTCACTCCTCACTTCCTCACACAACTCCCTCAAGCATTCTCTTAGTGTTCTTGAGAGTAAAGCATTCAAAGTGTGAGGAAGAATTGAAACCAAGTAGCTTAAGTGAGGGTCTTGGAGTGAGTTGAGTTTTGAGAACTCAAGGGCCATGACTTTTGGTAAGTGATCTTGCCTTATCTCTTGTTGGGTGTTGGAATAACATGTTAGGGTTTGATTTATAGCATGCGAATGAGGATTTAATTTATTTATAAAAGGTTTTACTCAAGGTGTTGCATATCGATTCAGATTCAGAGTTTTGATTGAATAAATTGTTTTTGGATGAAATTTTAGCCATGACATGTCTTGATATAATTTTATATGTTTTAATAATGTCTTGAGAGATTTATTGAAGGTTTAAATTTGAGGAAAATAGCATGTCATGATAGGTTTATAAATCCATATCTTATGTTGATCATCTAAGTATTTAGTTTGCACTTGTATGAGAATGATCTTGGCATATCATGTTCTATTTCCTCAAGGATGGCCTTATGAACCTTTAGAAACCAATTATAATCACGTTAGGCATTGAAATGCATGATTTATTTAGGCTTTAAAACTTGCATTGACAAAGAGAAGCTAGAAACATCATGCACACACACAGTTTCAAGGTTGAATGATTTGGTGTTATTCAATACCTAAGTGTTGGAATGAACTTGTGTGGTATTATTCTAAGCTATGAAAATATTCCAAGATTAGTTTTATGAATTTATGTTTAATGGAATTGGTTCACACATGCATGCAAAGAAGCTATAGGTTTGAAATCACAAAATGGTCACCAAATTACATGCCACGGGTTGGATGAATTTGACATAGTAGTTGGTTGATTTCTGAAATTATAAGGTCATATATGGATTTAAAACATAGAAAATATGGCATTTGTGAAATTTGGTGAATTTTGAGGCCAAATTGCAAATATAAGGCCTTAGTGGCAATTTTGGGAAGGTATAGGGGTAGTTTTATAAATATTAGTTGAACCTTTGATTATCAACATCTTGCTTAGTTATGCAAATCCCAACTTAAAATACCTTTATTTACAGCCGCACCAATTTCCTAAGTACTCAGAAAGTTTGTAAGTTAGCTTCTAACTTACTTTTAAATAATTTATTTATGATTTTTGAATAAGCGTCAAAATCATATCATAAATGTCATTTTGAGCATGAAGCATCATATGATACATCATTGAGCATTTGATTATTTGCTTACATGACATGTGAAATTTTCACCATTTTAGCATATTGCATATATAAATGTCATTTTCACATAAAATTTACTACATATGCACATGTTATGAAATACATTTTTCAAAATATTGCATGAAAATAAATTTTGTCACAACCCTAAAGGCTAGGATGAGAAATTATCCTAGTGGAACACCTATGACCACTCTGGAGTGAGTAAAAATAGAGTAGTAACTCCTAAGTTGACAAAGAACCGTTAACTAGTTCCAAATGAATTCTTTTTAAAGAATGCTGGAGCGAAGTCGTTTATGGCACCTAATGCTGGTAGGTGCATACGTTATAATGATATGTTATGATACCAATAAATTGGGTTACGATGTCTGTAGACAAAAGACGTATTGTCAACATGGGTTGTGCTATGGTCACCGGTAGGTGCTCATGGTGCATATGGAGAACCGTGTTACTACCACACATTATGTTAATGCTATTAAGAATAAGAAAAGATGTTATGTTTTTGAAATGATGAAGTTTGAAATGTTATCTTTCAAAATTTGATGTTTTTGAAATGAGAAAGTGAAAAATGTTCCCTGAAAAGAATATGCATTAAAAATTTTCTGAAAAAATGTTGAGGAATCTGGATGGGAGACAAATATGAATTTTTCTGCATTACATGCATCTCATGTTTATCATTAATCATGCATATCTTATCTCTATGCAAGGTAGTTGTTTAACTTATAGAGATTTCAACTAAATCTCACATTTGTGAACCCAATACCATTCCCCCTGATATTATAGAAGTTGTGTCAGGACCAACATTCGACGAACAAGATGAACCATTGGCTGCAGATGGTTGACGAGGAGCCTGATTTGGAGAGGAGGCTGGACTTGATTTTAACTTTCATAGTAATGGCTCTAAATTCTATAGAGCGAATGCGAGAGTTAGTCTGATTACGCAGATTCGATTTTATGAAGATTCTATCTCCCACGTTATGTTGAATTCAAGTGGACCGCTTAAGCGAGGAAGTACCTATGTATGGTTTATAAATCACTGGGATGTTTAGTTCATTCTGGCATCAATTATTCTTATCACCCTTATTTCTTCTACAATTATTGCATACTGCTAGTCACATACTAGGATGCATTGCATATTAACTATCATGATATGCGTATATAATCTTGTGTTGCATGTCCCGACACTCCAAGTCTCCGTTTCATCCCAAGCAGAGGTTGGGGGCATCACAAGAGGTAACCTGCTGGTGGTGGTTGTGGCAAGTTGATGCACTCGACTTGTGTTTGGGGGGAGGTTTCCTCGACTGAGCTAGAGGTGCAAGTGGAGACACTAGGCTTGTGTTTGATGGGAGGATGTCTCAACCACGCTTAAGGTGCGAGTGGAGACACTCGACTTATATTTCGGCTGGAGGACACCTCGACCACGCTAAAGGAACAAGAAGAGAAACACTTTATTCAGTTGTTTCCTCATTTGGTCTCCAAGTGTGGTGTAAGGATTCTATGTAGAATGACAAAAATAAAATGTCTCATCATATTTAATGTGCCTCATTCTACTTATCATCACCATAATGACCCTTGCTTCTTTGGTCTCGATGGATGGCATCATTTCCCCGACCTTGAATTTCTTGCTAACAGGCAAGACGATGTCACTCGCCTTACTATTCAACCTTCCCAAGGCAGCATCCTTCAAGGGCTATTTGGTTTATGGTCAAGCTATCGGCCTCAACTGGATGGGCCTTTGTAACCCATTTAGCCAAATATTACCCCTGAATTCCCGTTGCACCTTCAACTGAATAGTGTGCTCAGAAATTATAAAAGTCATGTGTATGGGTCATTGTTGTTCATTGTCAAATGGTCTCTTCACCTACTTGTTTATTCACACATGTTGCATGAAACTCGATGGCAGATATGGTCTTCTTAGACGTGGGCCACATGTTGTCCCTTAGGAGCTTGTTTCCACTGCTCTTCCTCTATCATTTAGATTGCATCATATCGCACAAAGCTAAACAATCAAGTTAAGCTTGTATAAACTCCTTGGGTCACATGAGATTGAGTTACTTGCTCTCCTTATTTTTCATCCTAACCAATGGTTCCTCCACAACTACCACCACCTTCAGACTAAAGGAAAGGTGTCGAAAATTTCTATCATCGCCCTTATTGCAAGGTCATTGAGCTTGAGGATAGGACATAACATTCTTCTTCATCTCTAGGGTTGGCTAGGAGTTCAAATTGGGGGAGGACTTTCTCTTGAACAGATCGTAGAGCTATTTTTGAGTGAGAAGTGATCGCACCCAATATGTCCAAGGAGGAGCAACATTATGTTAGAAAGGTTGAGTGATGGTTGTGCTACAACATGAACCACAAAATCTCCGACTCTGTACCAACTAACGAAAACATAAAAGAGTTCCTTCTGGTGCCCATTCATTCTAGCTAGGGTCATGTCTCCATTCCAACCCTTCAACTCTGAACTCTTGTCATGAAATGAAAAATGCCTTAGAATGAGCTCTCTTCATTAGTATTGCCTCTTGAACCCATGTCCCTTCCTTCTATTGAGGGCACATTGTTTTGCCTTAGGTCAGTGATGCCATCTACTTTAAATGGAAAAATCATCCCCCCGCTTATGCTTTGGAGGGCCTCCCTATGACAAACAACTATGGCAAATGTTATGGTCGAGGTTTCTATCACCTTGATCCCTATGATGAAATAGGTTGAGACACCATGCTTTCCCGGTTGTGAGGGAGGATTCCTCGGGTAGTTCCCTCATCATCTTGAAGAAAAGTAGGTGGTTGACCTTGAAGGCAAATAGGAGGGTGAACCTACTTATGAGCATTCTAGTGAGGATGATGATACTGAAAGGCAAGCTAGTGAGGATAATGCAACTCATTAAGAGGTCGTTCATAAGAAGTTGCTACTCATTAAGAGGTCATTCACATGGACTCAAGAATGAGGTGTTGCCCCTTGGGAGTTCAATTGGAGAGGGTAAAGGATCAATCCCACCAGGCACAGGTTTAGAACTTGACATAAAAAAACAAGCTAGTGTCATCAAGGGTTGCCTCATGGGGACAAAGACAGAGAGAATGGCCAAGCCTTAGAAAACTAAGGGAATGCATATGCCTAAGGGGTAGTTGCCTTGAAAGTTAAGGGTGGTTCGAGCAAAGGCAAGGGGCACAATAAGATCATGTCAGTCAATCGCCTAGGAAGTTGAAGGGTAGAGCTTGCAAGGGAAGATGCCGGCCACCTAGAAGCAAGGGTGAGCAAAGATGTAATCGCTTGATTGGACTCCTTGGTGCACTTGGAACAAGAGGGACTTTTTCGAAACACTTGCATTGTTAGTAACAATGGGGTGTAGGACACCAAATTGATTGCACGTAGAGATGTGGTTGGTGGTAATGGTTGCAATGTTTCTGCATATCTTATTGTTTTAATTTTTTCACAAATTAATTACACAATAGGTTTTTCTTAAAGCTAATTAAATTCTATAATTTTCTTAACACTTGATATAATTTCATAAAATAACTTGTATGAAGTAATGCTTACTGAGTATTTGATTCATTTTTTTTAACATATGCCCATTTTTTTTAACATATGCCCCTATCAGAAACAAAGTGATAATGAAGCGTCAAGATGAATATAGCCCATGGTAAAGTAAGAAAAGCTAGACACTTTTGTAAATTGTAAACTGATGATTTTGTATTTATGTTTTAATGAAGACTACTGCAAAATCTCTTTTTAATTTTCAAAGCCTAATTAATTTTATTTACAAAATCTTTTATATCCTAGAGAGGAACATATAAAACTTAAGAAAGATAGTGGTTCTTGTCTCATTTTTCTAAAAAACCTATCTTTAAGCCCCATCACAAGGACGGGCAATACAAGAAACTATTACTAAGAGAGAATGAAGACGACACAAAATAGGCAGAAAAGCTAACTAGACTATATATGTTAAGGAAATAGTTAGGCCTCACGATGTGCCTAAAACTGTAGTTTCAGATTGGCATCCAAGGTTCACGTCTCATTTCTGGAAAAAGTCTACAAGTGGTAGTGGGCAATAAATTAAGATTCAGCAGTGCCTACCACCCTCAAACCAATGGATAATCGAAAAAGACAATCTAGACACCGGAGGATATGCTGAGAGCTTGAGTGTTGGATTTCAAGGCCTCCTGGGAAAGCCACATCCCACTCATTGAGTTTGCTTACAATAATAGCTACCAATGGCCCTATTTGAGGCTTTGTATGGGAGAAACTATAGATCGTCCTATATGGTGTGATAAAATAGGATGGCACGAAAGGCAACCATACCACTGGATGTAACCTGTTGTTTCATGGATGGGCGACGTAAAGTGGCGAGGTTGGAAGAGGAACGATGGTAAATCAAAGGGGACCAATGGAGGGCTAAGGTCCTAATTTCAAAAATGTTGGATCATGCTAACGAAGTCTTGAGGCAACATGGTGAAAGGCAGACAATCCAAGAATGTGACGAACAAGAGGAGGAGAAATGTGAGGTCTCACAAATGTCTTATGACGCTGAATCTAGCATAGGAGCTAGAGAAATAAAGATTTGTGGAGTCAAAGGCCACATGAGTAGTTGACGAAGAATACAAGGGGAGGAAACCCTTGATCTAGTGGCAAATAATGAGGGTCAAATGGTGGACAAAAGGACTTCTCACCCTACACTAGGTAAGCAAATGATAGTTGATTGAATCAAGGTGAGCAACAGGCAAGGACAAGCTCAATACAGATGTGGAAGCTCTTCGTGATAACATGAAGGTACTTAGAGGGTGGAAGGTGTCGTACACAGAGTCTCATACTCCATAAAAAATGCCACATATGGAGTGAGCTTGCAGAAAAAAAAAATATTACAAACCTATAGGTCATATCATCTGATTATAGAGGTATAATGATGGAAACCAAGTTGGGCCTACTCTTAAAGATCATTTGGAAATTCCAGATGGGCCAATTACAAGATCAAGGGCCAAGAAGATCAAGGAAGCAATGCACAGATTGGTGCAATCCACTTGGGATGAAGCTAGCAAGAGCCCAACACTCAAGATAGGCTTGAAAGAAGGAGAACCAGCTTTGATCCACTTGATTCAAGCTGTGGAAGACATGACTTAGAGATAGGGCCTATTGTTATTGGAGACTTCCAATTTGGTTAAATGATTTATTTTATTAGTTTAGAATAAGTGGGCTTGAAGATGCCTGGCCCACACGTCTTATTTTTAATTACTAGGATTTTCAAGAAGGCCTTGTATTTTGGCCAATGGCTTATTTGGAATGTTACATTTTAGGAATTAGGGTTTCAAGAGGTACTGTAGCGTTACTGTAGCCATACTGTAGCCGCGGTACTGTAGCGCGACACTGCTCATCAGGGCATTTTGGGTAAAAATGAGCTTTATTTTGGCTAGGATTTTTATTAGGTTTAGTTTAAATACTCCTTGTAGCCTCATTTGAAGGTTAGACAATATTGAATTTTATTTATGAGTTGAGTTTTCTCCTCATGTTCTTGATTGAACGCTTGAACTTATCAAAGGTAAATCACAACCTTTGTGGCGTTTCTCCTTTGTAGTTTAGGTTCTTGAGACGAGTTCTTCAACGGGTCTAGATTTTGATATAATCTAGGTTCTTGAAACGAGTTCTCATCGGGTCTAAGTTTTCCATCCATTGACTTGAATTTGGCTTTCTTTGGGAGTTTTCAAATTGATTGTGGGTACAAGGGATTTCATTCCCGCGGGTTCATATCATTTGGTATTCTGATTCTATCTTTTAATTCTTGCATCCTTAAATTTAATTCTAGAGCTACATTGTTCTAGGGTTGCCAAAAAACAAAAAAATATTGCAGAAACAAAAAGTAGGCTACCAAAATTCTTAGGTTTTTGGGTTTGGCTTAAATTTGCGTCATCTAGGGTTTAATGCATCTCTAAGTTTGTCAATTGCTTGGAGTGACGTTCAATTGATTCTCTTCTATTTCATTGTCAATTTTTGTATACTTGAATTCAATTACTTGATTTTCACAATTGAGTATTGCTGTTTGTGATTGACTTAGAGAAAAGGAAAGAAAAGAAAGAGGAGAAAAGAAAAGAAAAGAAGATTTCTAAAAAAAAAAAGTGAAGAAGAAGGGAAAAAAAAAGGTAGCATATTCAAAGGTTGCTACATAGTTACAACAATGAGAGAAAGACATTTGTTGATTGAGTTTTATCATCAAAGGGGCTGAGTACATGTTTCTAGTTGATATCTTGTTTTTATAATTACTCTTTCCCTTGTATAAATTCCTTGAGTCTCGTGTCATTTTATTCCTTCCTTGTTTCTTGTTCTTGTTTCCTTGACTTAATTACTAGTTGGGATAAAACATGGTTGCTTTGTCTTGATTGAGTTCAATTAGTTCTTAAAGAACTTGAGTGGAAAAACTCTTGAGGTAAAAGGCAAGAGAGTGCGAGACTATTATCGAGAAAAAGCCAATTAAGAGTGAAACACGAGTGGAGTGCCATTATTCGAGTGTAAACACGTAAGGGAGTGTGTGAGGTTTTCTTTTTTGCCACTAACATTCTTTTGTGCAACACCTTATAATGTCTCAGCAGAGTAGCGCATCACCAAGGAGGAGAGCAGATAACTCATCCTATGTGTTGCAAGCCATGCAACAACAGTTTGAGCGGTTAAACTTTGTGTTGGGTGAAGTGAGAGATATGATGGATCATCAAGAAGCAGCGATTAGAAATCTGCAAGGTGGGAGAGATAAGAGGCGACGTGAGCATAGAGTTGAAAATAAATATGAGAATGAGGGAGATGGTGAGGATGAGGAAGACTTAGCATCTGAAGTTGGGTCGGGTAGACATGGAAGAGTTAGGCGTGAAAGACGACTTGAGGGAAATCTCAGGGGTAGGGATGGTGTAGATAGAGACCTTGGGAACATCAAAATGAAAATACCATCTTTCCAAGGTAAAGTTGACCCTGAGGTTTATCTAGAGTGGGAGAAAAAAATAGAGTTGGTGTTTGATTGCCATAATTACTCTGATGAGAAAAAAGTAAAGTTGGCAGTAATTGAGTTCACTGATTATGCGAGTATTTGGTGGGATCAATTAGTGACCAATAGGAGGAGGAAACTTGAGAGGCCTGTAGAAACTTGGAGAGAGTTGAAAGCTATCATGAGGTGGAGATTTGTACCTAGCCACTACTATAGAGACCTCCACCAAAAATTACAAAATCTTACACAGGGGTCTAGGAGTATAGAGGATTACTATAAGGAGATGAAGGTGGCTATGATTCGGGCTAATGTAGTGGAGGATCGGGAGGCCACGATGACAAGATTTTTGAGTGGGTTGAATAGGGAGATAGCCAATGTAGTTGAGTTGCAACATTATGTGGAAGTAGAGGACATGGTACACATGGCTATGAAGGTGGAGAGGAAGTTGAAAATAAAGGGTACATCAAGGTATACTTTGGTTTCTAGTACTCCTTGGAAACCAAAGTGGGACAAAAATGATCAAGCTGTAACAAAGGGGAAGACCGAACTACCTAAGGGAAAAGATGAGGGTGAGGCTGAAATCTCAAGAAAAATAGAGAATGAGTTGGAAAACAATTGTGAGGCCAAGAGTTCAAAAAAGGAGGAGAGTGAAAGAAAAAAAAAAAGAGTGAAAATGAAAAATATAGTGAGATGAAAATAGAGAATGAGGCCGAAACATCAAGAGAAAGAGAGAGTGAAAAAGAAAATATAGAGGTGGCTGAGAATCAAGAAAAAAGAGTGGTGCCACGAGAGGAAAAAGAAAGAGGGATAGCAAAGAGAAACAGAGAGACAAAAGTGAGTTTTTATGCTAAGGCAAACTTTTATACTAACAAATTTAACGACTCTTTGCCTAGTGTTTTTGTTTCTTTGTTGCAGGGATATGAGGCCATGATTCCTAGCGGCGTGTTTTGTGGATTGCCACCTATTAGGGAGATAAAGCACTACATTGATTTTGTGCCAGGTGCAACAATTCCTAACCTACCTTTCCTTGAAGAACATGAATTTTTTACACACTTGAAGGGACAAGGTATGTCGTTGACTATAATGCATGCTAAGTGGGAGGACTGTGTTGAGACTTTTCCACATGTATTCAAATACACACAAGGTATGGAAAATTTTGTGGTTGATGCTTTAGCAAGAAGGTACGTCTTTATCTTCATTTTAGATGCAAAATTGTTGAGACTTGAATATAATAAGGAATTGCATGCTAATGATGATGACTTTGCTAGTGTGTATGGAACATGTGAAAAAGGATCGTTTCGTAAGTTCTATAAATTAGATTTGTACTTGTTTAGAGAGAATAGATTTTGTGTGCCAACTAGTTTTATGGTTAAGTTGCTTGTGTGTGATAGACATGGTGGTTTGTTGGGTAACTTTGGTGTAAGGAAGACTTTCAATATGTTGCATGAACGTTTGTGGGAGTATCATTTGCCATTCACTGACATATTGCATGAACGTTTGTGGAAGTATCATTTGTCATTCATTAACGTGTTGCATGAATATTTGTGGAAGTATTACTTGCCATTCATTGAGTTTGCATATAATTGGAGTGGTGTAAGAAAAACTTTAGGTATGTTTCATGAAAGTTTGTGGGAGTATCATTTGCCCTTATTAGAGTGTGCATATAAAACCTTGCATACTACTATTTCTTATTCTCCGTTTGAGGTTGTTTATGGTTTTAATCCACTTACTCCTTTACCTTTGATGGCTTTGCTTGTTGATGATAGGAGTAGCTTGGATGAACATTTCCAAATTCTTGAGAAAATTAATGACAACTCATATAAAGTGGATCTTCCACGTGAGTATAATGTTTTTGCTACTTTCAATGTTTTTGATCTTTCTCCTTTTGATGTAGGTGAAGATTCGAGGTCGAATCATTTTGAGGAGAGGGGGAATGATGGAAACCAAGTTGGGCCTACTCTTAAAGATCATTTGGAAATTTCAGATGGGCCAATTACAAGATCAAGGGCCAAGAAGATCAAAGAAGCAATGCATGGATTAGTCCAATCCACTTAGGATGAAGCTAGCAACAACCCAACACTCAAGATAGGCTTGAAAGAAGGAGAACCAGCTTTGATCCACTTGATTCAAGCTGTGGAAGACATGACTTAGAGATAGGGCTTATTGTTATTGGAGACTTCCAATTGATTAAATGATTTATCTTATTAGTTTAGAATAAGTGGGCTTGAAGATGCCTGGCCCACACGTCTTATTTTTAATGAATTAGGGTTTTCAAGAAGGCCTTGTATTTTGGCCAAGGGCTTATTTGGAAAGTTGCCTTTTAGGAATTAGGGTTTCAAGAGGTACTGTAGCGTTACTGTAGCCGCGGGGTACTGTAGCGCGACACTGTTCATCAGGGCATTTTGGGTAAAAATGAGCTTTATTTTGGCTAGGATTTTTATTAGGTTTAGTTTAAATACTCCTTGTAGCCTCATTTGAAGGTTAGACAATATTGAATTTTATTTATGAGTTGAGTTTTCTCCTCTTGTTCTTGATTGAACTCTTGAACTTATCAAAAGTAAATCACAACCTCTGTGGCGTTTCTCCTTTGTAATTTAGGTTCTTAAGACTGGTTCTTCAACGGGTCTACATTTTGATATAATCTAGGTTCTTGAAACGAGTTCTCATCGGGTCTAAGTTTTTCATCCATTGACTTGAATTTGGCTTTCTTGGGGAGTTTTCAAATTGATTGTGGGTACAAGGGATTTCAGGGATTTCATTCCCGCGGGTACATATCATTTGGTATTCTGATTCTATCTTTTAATTCTTGCATCCTTAAATTTAATTCTAGAGCTACATTGTTCTAGGGTTGCCAAAAAACAAAAAAATATTGCAGAAACAAAAAGTAGGCTACCAAAATTCTTAGGTTTTTGGGTTTGGCTTAAATTTGCATCATCTAGGGTTTAATGCATCTCTAAGTTTGTCAATTGCTTGGAGTGCCGTTCAATTGATTCTCTTCTATTTCGTTGTCAATTTTTGTGTACTTGAATTCAATTACTTGATTTTCACAATTGAGTATTGCTGTTTGTGATTGACTTAGAGAAAAGGAAAGAAAAGAAAGAGGAGAAAAGAAAAGAAAAGAAGATTTCTAAAAAAAAAAAAAGTGAAGAAGAAGGGGGAAAAAAAAAAAGTAGCATATTCAAAGGTTGCTACGTAGCTATAACAATGAGAGAAAGACATTTGTTGATTGAGTTTAATCATCAAAGGGGCTGAGTACATGTTTCTAGTTGATATCTTGTTTTTATAATTACTCTTTCCCTTGTATAAATTTCTTGAGTCTCGTGTCATTTTATTCCTTCCTTGTTTCTTGTTCTTGTTTCCTTGACTTAATTATTAGTTGGGATAAAACATGGTTGCTTTGTCTTGATTGAGTTCAATTAGTTCTTAAAGAACTTGAGTGGAAAAACTCTTGAGGTAAAAGGCAAGAGAGTGCAAGACTATTATCGAAAAAAAGCCAATTAAGAGTGAAACACGAGTGGAGTGCCATTATTCGAGTGTAAACACGTAAGGGAGTGTGTGAGGTTTTCTTTTCTGCCACTAACATTCTTTTGTGTAACACCTTATAATGTCTCAGCGGAGTAGCGCATCACCAAGGAGGAGAGCAGATAACTCATCCTATGTGTTGCAAGCCATGCAACAACAGTTTGAGCGGTTAAACTTTGTGTTGGGTGAAGTGAGAGATATGATGGATCATCAAGAAGCAGCGATTAGAAATCTGCAAGGTGGGAGAGATAAGAGGCGACGTGAGCATAGAGTTGAAAATGAATATGAGAATGAGGGAGATGATGAGGTTGATGAAGACTTAGCATCTGAAGTTGGGTCGGGTAGACATGGAAGAGTTAGGCGTGAAAGACGACTTGAGGGAAATCTCAGGGGTAGGGATGGTGTAGATAGAGACCTTGGGAACATCAAAATGAAAATACCATCTTTCCAAGGTAAAGCTGACCCTGAGGTTTATCTTGAGTGGGAGAAAAAAATAGAGTTGGTGTTTGATTGCATGAACGTTTGTGGAATTATCGTTTGTCATTCATTAACATGTTGCATGAACATTTGTGGAAGTATTACTTGTCATTCATTGAGTTTGCATATAATTGGAGTGGTGTAAGAAAAACTTTAGGTATGTTTCATGAAAGTTTGTGGGAGTATCATTTGCCCTTATTAGAGTGTGCATATAAAACCTTGCATACTACTATTTCTTATTCTCCGTTTGAGGTTGTTTATGGTTTTAATCCACTTACTCCTTTACCTTTGATGGCTTTGCTTGTTGATGATAGGAGTAGCTTGGATGAACATTTCCAAGTTCTTGAGAAAATTAATGACAACGCATATAAAGTGGATCTTCCACGTGAGTATAA
This sequence comes from Juglans microcarpa x Juglans regia, assembly GCF_004785595.1. Classification (NCBI taxonomy): domain Eukaryota; kingdom Viridiplantae; phylum Streptophyta; class Magnoliopsida; order Fagales; family Juglandaceae; genus Juglans; species Juglans microcarpa x Juglans regia. The sequence continues at coordinate 2,735,491 of NC_054605.1, forward strand.
TGTTTTTGCTACTTTCAATGTTTCTGATCTTTCTCCTTTTGATGTAGGTGAAGATTCGAGGTCGAATCATTTTGAGGAGAGGGGGAATGATGGAAACCAAGTTGGGCCTACTCTTAAAGATCATTTGGAAATTCCAGATGGGCCAATTACAAGATCAAGGGCCAAGAAGATCAAAGAAGCAATGCATGGATTAGTGCAATCCACTTAGGATGAAGCTAGCAAGAGCCCAACACTCAAGATGGGCTTGCAAGAAGGAGAACCAGCTTTGATCCACTTGATTCAAGCTGTGGAAGACATGACTTAGAGATAGGGCCTATTGTTATTGGAGACTTCCAATTTGGTTAAATGATTTATTTTATTAGTTTAGAATAAGTGAGCTTGAAGATGTCTGGCCCACACGTCTTATTTTTAATGAATTAGGGTTTTCAAGAAGGCCTTGTATTTTGGCCAAGGGCTTATTTGGAAAGTTACCTTTTAGGAATTAGGGTTTCAAGAGGTACTATGGCGTTACTGTAGCCGTACTGTAGCCGCGGGTACTGTAGCGCAACACTGTTCATCAGGGCATTTTTGGTAAAAATGAGCTTTATTTTGGCTAGGTTTTTATTAGGTTTAGTTTAAATACTCCTTGTAGCCTCATTTGAAAGTTAGACAATATTGAATTTTATTTGTGAGTTGAGTTTTCTCCTCTTGTTCTTGATTGAACTCTTGAACTTATCAAAGGTAAATCACAACCTTTGTGGTGTTTCTCCTTTGTAATCTAGGTTCTTGAGACGGGTTCTTCAACGGGTCTAGATTTTGATATAATCTAGGTTCTTGAACGAGTTCTCATCGGGTCTAGGTTTTCCATCCATTGACTTGAATTTGGCATTCTTGGGGAGTTTTCAAATTGATTGTGGGTTTAAGTGATTTCATTCCCGCGGGTTCATATCATATGGCTTAGTGCCACAATAAACCCTTATTAGGAGAAGGACTATGGGATTTGACCCAAGGCAAGCTACAGAGGACATGCACGCCTTGTCCCCGTCATTCTCTGCCATCATGAAAGGCTAATGGGCAAATGGACAGCCAAGATAGAATGTCTCTCATTAAAGCATATTTGGAGTTGGACGAACGTCAGATTTAGTGATGGGTACAAACATGGACCTATTCTTAAAGATTTTTTGCAACTTCCGGATGGGCCAATTTCAAGATCAAGAGCTGAGAAAATCAAGAAAGCAATGCAAGGATTAATTTAATCCACTTGGGATGAAGCTAGCAAGAGCCCAACACACAAGATGGGCTCTAAAGAAGAAGAACTAGTTTTGATCCACTTGATAAAAACTGTGGAAGACATAACTTAGAGTTATTGAAGACTTTCAATTTGTTTAAATCATTTAAATGATTTATTTTATTAGTTATAGAATTAGTCTAGAATAATCGGGCTTGAGAATGCTTGACCCACATATGTTTTATTTTGTTGAACTAGGGTTTCAAGAAGTTACTGTAATCACGTTACTGTAATGATGACACTATTCATTCAAGGATATTTTTGAAAGAATGGGCTTTATTTTGGTTAGGGTTTTAATTAGGTTTTGATTTAAATACTCTTTGTAGCCTAATTTTATTTAGAGTATGAAATTTGATAAATTTATTCATTGTGAGTTGAGTTTATCTCCTTTTGTTCTTAAATGAACTTTTGAACTTATCAAAGGCAGAATCACAACCTTTTTGGCGTTCTTCCTTATAATTTTGGTTCTTGAGATAGGTTTTCCAACGTGTCTAGATTTTCATATAATCTAGGTTCTTGAAACGAGTTCCTCAACATGTCTAAATTTTCCATTGGCTTGATTTTGGCTTTCTTGGGTGAGTTTTCAAATTGATTGTGGGTTCAAAGGATTCCATTCCCGTAGGTTCATATTATCTAGGGTTGACAGTCCCATAGTATAAAAAGGCATTAGAAAAAGTCAAAATCTCACTTTTGATATCCTTAAGTGTTTACCCTTTCGTCCAGTTAGAGTATTCAAGAAAGCAAGTCACTTCAAAGTGAATGATAGAAGGATTGGCATCAATGCTACTATAAAACTAGTACTATAATGTTTAGAAAGAAATTCGAATTTCTTTAGACCTTAGAAACGTCGTGAAATCCCAAAATAATGATTTCATGAATCGAGTGATCGATTAAATTTTAGCCCATTAGAATATTCGAATCTCAATCCACTATTGTGATGAAATTTTCTTTCTATTTAATTAAGGCACTTAAGAGTATAATTTTAAGAAACGAATTGCATCATTAGACTCATGAATATTTAGGATTTTCTGGTTCAATAAAAAGTTGTGAGTTTTTGGGTGAATAGTAATCCTTTGGGATCATGTGGTATCTGGTTCAAACAACTGTCAAATCGCCATGTAGGATGCCCAAATACACTTAGGATCACTAGAAAGATTTTTATTTGGACACATGACACAACCCTAGCCAACCACTTGGAAACCCTAGGACATTTGTAAAGAGGGGAGGGAACAAGTGTGGAAGTGATGGAATGTGAATCAAGCTTGTCATCATGCTCTCTTACACCCTATCCCATCTAACTAAATACTATTTGGTCAATCAAAAGAGGGTTTCAACCCTAATAAAACCCCAAACCATTGGAACAAAACCCTTAACCCATGAGGACGCCAAAACCCTAAATCTCCAAACCCTAAATGCTTGTAGTAGGTTTTGAGCATGTGATTTTCCCTTACACAAGCAACCAACCACTCAAATACACTCTTACACCTTGGTAATTACATTTGACAAAGACAAAATATATTGGAACCAACCCTTAACTGAAACCCCTAATGAAATACTAAAGAGATGCATTCGGTTAGCCTCATTTTAATCCACCGAAAATAGCTAGTTCGACCAAGCTTCCGTCCCCTTACAAGGCCATGCCTTGGCTGCTATGCCACCTCAAAATCAGCCCCAAATAGTGCCACTTATGGCAAGTCAAACAAGCAAAGGTCAAGCTCCATCTCACTTACTCGGCAACAACAAGACAACAACCCACTCCCATCAACTTTTCTCCTTCTTTTGCAAGCAACCCTCACCTCAAAGTGTCACTCAATCACCCACCAAGCCAGCCCCTTCACCTATACTCCATGCACCATCCATTTCCTCCCTCACTTGTGCAAACTTTCTTCCCATTTTCAAGAACAAGTAGAGAGAGAGCTAGAGAGAATTTTTGGATAGTTTCTGCTTTCTTGCTTCCAGCCCTTTGTAAGTATTTCTATAAACTCAAATATCCTCCATTTTTTTTAGTAATGAGTATAGTTAATTTGGGGTGTGTGTTGGTTAATGTTTCTTAGAGATTTACTGAAGGAAAATTGGTGTAGATGGTGGAAGGGTTCTGTTTTGGTGATTGTGATGAACTTTGGAAGTTTGGTAAAATTTTGATGAAGTGTTAGTATGATTACATGAAAATTTATATTTTTATTCAAAGCATGTTAGGATTTTATAAAATAATTTTGCATGATCATTGAAGTAGTAGAAACAATTGTTTGAGAAAGAGTTGCTGTTGGTTTAGTTTGTGATTTTAGCTTTATGATCTTGATTCATCGGTTATGATTTTTGTAAACCTTATTTTTAAAGCTTGTATCTATGGATTAAGAATGATTTTTTGAAGATTTCTGATTTAGATCTTTGTTGGAATAATGATGAACATGCAAAAGTTTGATTTTAAGCATGATATAGATGCTCTCGGGTTTGATGTTGGTTTTGATGAAAGTTTTGCTATGACATGCTAGATTTGATGCTTATATCAAGTTATAACTTGAATGTGAGGTATATGGTTGGGTTATTTCACCATTTTTTACATGAAAATCAAGGATCTAGTCACTTTGTTTAAAATCCAAAAGCATGCATGCTAGGTTTCTAAGTTCTCATGCAAACCAATTGTTCTATGTTGCGTTTTATGGTATTTGGTTGATTAGTCATGCATTCTATCCTTAGATTCAAGTGATGAACATGCTAAAAGTGTTACTTATAGACTTTTGGCGTCCTTGGAATTTATATCAAAGTGTTAGATCAAGAATATTAAGAGCTGGTTTTATTTGATCTAATCTTGATGTTTTGACATTTTTTTTATGTAATGCATTCAAGATTTTGTTAAATGTGTGATTTATTGTCTTAACATAATTTTAGAACTGAGGATGTGATTTTTAAGAGTTTCTAAATTCGGTTTAAGCATGTTAGTGTGTTAAATGGCCAAGTAGCAACAAAAGCATGATTTTTAGCCTATACATGAGTCAACCAAGAGGGATTTTGTATAGTTGGGTTTAGTTTTAAAAATTTATGTGTTCATATTTTGACTTAGGCTGAAATCTACATGAGGGATGTAAATTTTGTTAAATATTTAAGTCCATTGGCAAATTTTTTACTTTTAGGGGCAAATTTGTAACTTTCCATAAGGTAAGGGATAACTTTGAAATTTTGGTCCCAATTTAGTAAGTTTTATTATTAGGAGGAATGAGTAAGATATTATAACCCTATAACTTCTCTCATTTCAGTTTATACTTTTTTACGTTACGCTCATGTTTGCACAACAATTTATAAGTTAGCTTCTAATTTACTCTCGGTATTTTTACGTATGTACGGTTGTGAGATTGCACTGTTCATATTCAGGTCCATTTATACTTGTTATAATTGTTTATAATATGCTATGCCATGTCATATCATCCATTAGTGTTACATGTTATCTGTTACATGCCACAGATGCCACGTCATCATACTATTACATGTTAACCTGTTACATGCTATGAATGCTATAAGCATTGAGTATGTCATGAAAAGTTTCTAAGTCATGCATGAGTCTTTTATTTTATTACAACCTCAAGTACTAGGATGGGAAGTTATCTTAATGGAACTCGTCTATCCATTCTGGAGTTTTTAAATAAAATGTGGAATCCCCTAGGTTGATGAAGTACAGTCAACGAGCTTCAAATGAGACCTAAATAATTGACCAGAGTGAAGCTAGGCACCCAATGACGGTGGTGCCAAAATACACGTTTACAACTACAAGTTATTATGACATACTAACAACTGATACAAGAGTCTGTGATGTGATGCAGTATCCAGCAAGAGCACATTGCCCTTGGAGAGTCTTGGAGCATCAATTTTCAAGTAAACAAACATGTATATGCAACAAGGTTGTGTTCACGTCAAGTTAGGCCATGTTCATGCAAGTCATACTATGTTCAAGTTAAGCCTTGTTATGCTCATGTCAAAGTTACGATTCTTCAAGTCAAGTCATGTTACGTTCAAATCATGTTACGTATGTGTAAGTCTATATCACGAAGCATAAATGTCATATTACTATCATGCATGTATATTCATAATGTTGGTAATTTAGGAGCTTTACTTGCTGAAATTTTGTAAATTTCACTTGGTAGTCCAACTACCATTTCCCTCAGAATGGTAGACGATGTGTCAAGGAACCAGGGATCAGGATGTGACCCGCTGGACGGGGTTGAGTAGGCCACAGAGGACGCTTGAGGAGCGTATGGAGTTGGTGCTCCAACTTTTAGATTCCATTTTGGCGCTTATAGTCGAGCTGCGTGAGCGGCTTGGTGTTTAGTGCAGCAGTTTGTATTTATGTCTATACTTATAGAGTTCTGTCTCTAGTACATGTTTTTATTTTAGACTTATTGGATAACTTTTGTATATGTGAATATTTATGAAAGCATGTTATATTTTGAGATTTAGCATTATGGTACATTATGGGGAGGTTTGGATACAAATAGCCTCTCAACCCATTTCATCTCATCATTACAACTTTCACAAACTTCAAAACAAAATGCAATAAACAATTCAATTTTTTCAAATTTCAAAACAAAATAATGTTAAGAAACTATATTCTAAAAATATTTTATTCAACTTTCATCTCATCTCAACTCATTATCCAAACCCCCCTCAAGTATTGCTCGAGAAAAAAAAATTATCCGTTACGAATATTGCATATTTTTAGATGTATGATAGGTGCATTGCATCTTTAACTATCATAAACTGGGGTATGTAAGCTTGTGTTGCATGTTCCAATGCTTCAAACTCTATCAAATCCCAAGCAAAGTTTGGGGGCTTCACAAGTACTGTTATGGTAGGTTAGCTCCTATGACCATACTGGGAATGTAGGGTAAATGTTTGTATATTATAAGTTTAGGGTCTTGGATTTTCTGTAACTCACCTCATTTTTACATGAAAGTACATTTTTTTCATTATGTTTATCAGTTACCTTTTATGCTGTTTTGAGATTATGAGTTTGAATGTTATGATTTGATAATGATGTGATGTTTGAGTATTGAGTCTCATCGTGTGTCTATCATCATGGACCGGTTGAGGAGTCCCCATTACATTTCTACAGCACGTTACCACAAGTTTCATATGGATAGAGTGATACCACGTGATGATCAAGGCAGAACGTCTTTGTATTGGTCTCATTTGATAACATGGGTAGAAAGGGTCTCGGGGTTGATATGCGTGGTGTCCTTGTGTGTATTGACCAGATTGAGTAATTCTCTGAGTTGGATGGATTGGATTTGGTGAATGAGCTCACATGTTGGCCAGGTAGAGTGATTTCTCGTGTCGAATGAATGGAGCGATTTTTTGTTGGTTCTTATATGATGAGACATTGTGGATTTTATATGGATTGATAAGAGGGTAGTTCCTTGTATTAATAATGACTATGCATATACGAGTAGCTCAGAGGGTGATTCCTAATCATGCCTATATACTTCAGATTTACTCTGAGGGTGATTCCTTACCATGACTATGAATACATATGTTTCTGTCCAGAGGGTGATTCCTCTCTATGCATAAATATGTGTTCACAGATTTATTTACATGAAACAAGGCATGCATATTCATTTCCATTGTCTCACATTAATAGTATTGTCATGGATTTTAACCTACTGAAATTTCTTAGAAATCTCACTACGATGGTCCCAACTGCGATTTGGGAAAAAATAACGATGACATATAGATATTATTATTGAAGGTTAAATTTTCTTACTGGTAAAAATCTTTTGTACATTTAGTGTTAGTCTCTAATTAAACCCTTTACTTATTCCGCTGAAACATCTTTCACCTTGCGTGTGTTTGACTCAAGAATATTACGCGCTTAGCCTCAAGTAAGATCTAAGGTGTTGTCAACCGGTTGGCACCCCTAACACCACGAATCCTCACCGATCTCTTTATCGAGGAACGAGGGAGCCACATGAAGGATATTATCTACACCGACTTGCAAGTAGAAGTGATAGATTTAGTCCAAGTCATGTTAAGACTAGTGACAATTAACACGGTCAACTTCACAAGCATTTAAAGAAATTTGAATTCCCACATACACTCTGCCTCTTACATGTTGCATATTCGTTTTTTAGCAACATAAGGGAAATATGGATGGTGACTCTCTTGGTACTTCGTAAGATAAAGCTTCTGTAACTCTTACAAATAAGATCCACCATGGTGACTGTCTCGAGCCATTTCCTTTAGCTCCAACGCATGTTTGTTTCTTTAAAAAAGATCCACCTTTGCTGTTGCAATGTCTGTTCTCCCTATCTGTTTTTTTTTTTATTCCTTTTTTCAATGCCTTTTGAGTAGCCCCCTTTCACCTGGGGTTTCACAATCTTCTTCTTATATGTAGGATTGCAATGAGTAGGCGTGTATAAAAAAGGCGTGTGGCTGACCCAACCCGACTAGAAAATAAACGAGCCAATGAAAAAGTTATATTAGATTTTTAAATTTATAGGGACCCGATACTCAACATAGTGTTAAACGACGTAGTTAAGAGAAAACTTCAAACAGGTATATCCGTTGTTATCCAAATAATAGCAACCAACAGTAACATCCACGTAGGATACACATCTTTACAATGGTCGAGTGCATTCCATGAGAAAAAAAAAAAAATCCCAGGGTCTGTCAAAACGGAAACGGAAACCCACCACCCCCCTCTCTCTCTCTCTCTCACCTTCCCTCTCCTTCCCACATTCATGAACCCTAGCCCTCTCTCTCTCTCTCTCTCTCTCTCTCTCTCTCTCTGTGCATGCAGAACCATGATGCTGCACTTGGGTGTTCTCATAGTTCTAGATTTCAATTTTTTTTACACTGCATATAATTTTTCTCATAGTTGTTTTGATGCTGCAATTGGATGTTGTGCTTGAGTTTTTTCCTTTGAACTTGCTTCTTCTAATTTTATCTGTGGTACTGCACTTGGGCGTTCTCATAGTCCCAAATTTCAATTTTTTTTACACCATTCATATAACTGGAAGATTGCAACTAAACTAAAGTAAGCTCAACTATTATCCAGTCCGTGGCAGTGCAATATATTGGGAAAAAAAAAAAAAAGCAAGAGCCTTGAGAGAGGGAGAGAGTTGGCCAGCTTGAAGGTGAGCTGGTCTGGTGCTCGTGCGCCGGTAGAAGTTCATACCGTATGCGGCAGTGTGGGTGGGTGCAAAAGTTTGGAGGCAGTGTTTTGTATTAGAAGAAAAAAGACACGAATTTATTAATTATTTCTTTTTTTTATTTTACTACCATGTGATACAGCGCATGAGTCTTCTATGTGGATTGTTGATGTGTCATCAAAATATTTGATGCCATTAAATGCATGAGAACGGTTCTTCCGTTCCGAAGAGTTTCTGCGTCGTTAAACTTTGATTAAAATAAAAATAAAAAAAAAACAAATACCATTGTTTAATTATTATAAAAATAAATAAATAAATTGGTTTGGGTCGAAAATTCAGCAAAACACTTCTTTCCCTGGAAATATTGATTCCACACCTCCCCCAAAATAAAATTGGAGTACGGTCGGAAATAAAATTTTAAATTTTAGTACCGTTCATATCGGGTGAATGGTGCTAGCAATGAGCAAGACTACTTATAATTATAACTATCTTGTGTAAGTAAAATATGTTATAAATATACTAAATTCTTAATAAGTATATATGCTTATAAATATACTATCCTGTATTTATATTTAGTCCCTAACTTGTAACTAGGCATTGTCTATATAGTTCATGTGTACTTAGATTATGCCTATTTACTTCTTCTAATTGATTTTTATTTTACCTATAAAAAAGTATATATGCTTCAAGTATATGCGTATTTATTATCCATATACAATATTAAATAATAAACTATAATTGTAATCATAAGAACTGCATTTTTACTTGAGAAACGCTTCGGGCCAGTGTCTCCTACAATGGCTTATTATTGGAGACCAATGGGAACATGCCACGTAAGGAGTTGATGAATACACCGGCCTCTCAAGGGATCCTTTGTGCATACCCCACCCCCTCTCTCTCTCACTTCCGAACCTTTCATCTGCAGAAATCCCTCTCTCTCCCTCTCTCTATCTCTCTCTCTCCTCCCTTCCTCTCATTTGAGAATTTTTGGAATTACACGAATTCATTTGGAAATCCAATTAACAACCAAAAAAATCAAAAAAGAAATTAAAACAAACGCAAATATATCGTGCTCATACAAAGCTCAATGACACTAGAATTTCCTAGACTGAAAACCAAACCCAGCAAAGAAATTTGAGATATTAATCGAAGACTGTCCTTTCGGCTTTCATCTTCTAATGTTTTCTAATCCTGCCTAAGGCCATTCAGACACCAGTGGAATAGAAAAAAACACTCACCAATTCTTAGTGGGTCATTGGGGTTCTTGAAGAGAAAAATGAGCAGCCGGATGCGTTCCTGGTGGGAAACCCTAGTGCTCATATGACTCACCGTACCCATAAGGAACAGAAGGCTGAGTTTTGAATATTCTATTAAAGGAAGTCATTGATACGAACAATTACTCCCAAAATGCCTGTTTTTGGTTGCAGAAAAAGGATGTCAAGCGAGAGCTAGAAACTTGGTGAAGAAAACGCAAAACCTGAAGTCTTTTTTTCTTAACGTAGTCTTTTCTTTTTTTCTTTTTTTTTTTTTTTTTTTTTTTTTGAGTCTCTCTCTCTCTCTCTCTCTCTCTCTCTCTCTCTTTATGGGATTTGAATGCATCCATAGTCAAAAAATGCATATATCAGTGATGGGGACCCAAAGTTTAATTAAAGAGAAAAGTGAAAGGCTCAGATGTTGCTGTCTTTAGGCATCAAATGGGCTGAGAAGTTGGGAAAAATCCCAGTTTGTATATAGCCTTTCCAATATTAGCTTGGATCCTCTTAGTTATCACTCCCCCTTTGACGTGAACTACCCAAATATTGAGGTCCTAATGGAGAGAGAGGTGATTTCAGGTTGGGATTTTGTGAAGGAGATGAAAGGGGAGAGAGAGAGAGAGAGAGAGAGAGCAGAGAGAGAGGGGGTGGGGTGGGGTATGCACAAAGGATCCCCTGCAGCGCTGAGAGGCCGATAGGGGTGGGCAGTGGGGCCCCCGTTCAACGGGGTGGAGCACCCCGTCCGTCAGATGCAGGGGTGGGTGGCCCCACCTACATCTGACCCCCAAGATGGGGGCTGGGGCGGGGTAGGGGCAACCCCCGCCCCACCCCGTATTATATATATATATATAAGTATATATAAAAAGAATAACCCAGGCATGAAACAACGTCGTTTCATGCTTGGGTTTTTTTTTAAAATATACCCATAACGAAACGACGTCGTTTCGTCAATGGCAAAACGGCGTCGTTTCATTTTTGTTTAGAATCCCCCCCCCCACGAGATCACCCTTCCACTCGATTCTCTCTCTCTCTCTCTCTCTCTCTGTCGCTCGCCAGTTGTCCCGCTCTCTGTGTCTTGCTACGTCGCTCGCCGTCACCGTAGCCATCGCCGCAGCCTTCCATGACTCTGTCTTCATCTCCGTCACTGAAGGTAAGAAACCCTAAATCTACTACAATTTTTTGTGATATTTATTTTATGGAGTAGAGATTCGAGGAAGGATGTGGTTTAATCAGAGATGGAAGATGGGATTTTGTGAATTGTGTGCTATGGAGACTTGATTGTGCATGTGGTTCACTAGTTTGAATAGTTGATGAACAATGTGTATAGTGTGTTTGTGTGTGAATCTCTCGTGATTGGTTTTTTTTTTTTTTTCATTTTTTTCAAAATACCCTAAAATAATTTAGTGGTATCAAGGATTGAAACCCCTAAATTAATTTAGGGTTTCGGATTAAATTAGGGTTTCAATCCTTGAAACCCCTAAATTATTTTAGGGTTTCGAATTAGGGTTTCAATTACTATCAATACTAAATTTTGAGCTATTAAACTGATGGTAATAAACTGATCTTAGGTTAAAAAATATATATATTATACATTCCAATTACTATCAATACTTTCTTAGTTTTTTACCAAAATTATCAATTTACACTTTAAGCTATTAATTAAATTTTGAGGATTTACATTAATGTGGGATAAGATCTAGTCATTAAGAACTTTTATAACCCATTTTAATTGGGTATTTACAACTTTTATAACCTATTTTAATTGGGTATTTCATTTTTTTTACAACTTTTATAACCCATTTTAATTGGGTATTTCATTTTCTTTTACATCTTTTATAATTATAACCCATTTTAATTGGGTATTTTTGCAACTTTTATAATTATAACCCATTTTAATTGGGTATTTCATTTTTTTTTTTATGTTTGATGTTTGATCATTAATGTTTGATCTTCCAACTTTCAATATATATTTTAATGCTTGGATGTTAATTGTTTGGCATGTTGCTATGTTTGCTTTAATTTCAGATTTCTTGTTTGCTTGAGTTCATGGATGTGCCAGCAGATTCTCCTTCCATGCCCAAGGTACCCCTACCCCTACTCCTACTTCTACTCCTACCCCAACCCTTGGCCCAACACCTACCCGTACGGCACCTTGCCCTGCCCCCAAGCCCAACAAGAAACTTACTTCTATAGTTTGGGTTCATTTCACCAAACTAGAGGGTGGTGACCCCAATAAACCCGAAGCCAAGTGTAACCATTGTGGAAAAATCTATAGATGCTACTATAGGAAACATGGCACCTCACAATTAAAGGTGCACTTAGAAGAGCAATATAAAAAAAGTCCAATATTAAGATCATTACAAGAGAAGAGCCAATCTAGGCTAGATATTGGACTTCAAAAAATGACAGATGAGACTAGTGGGGGTGCAACTTTGAGGGAGTATACTAAGTATGATTCCGATGAGTGTAGAAGACACCTAGCTCGTATGGTCATCATGGACGAGCTACCTTTTCAAGTTGTTGATGGGAAAGGGTTCCAAGCGTTTGTTCGCTACTTGGAACCAAGGTTTAATATTCGTTCTCGCCATACAGTGGTAAAGAATGTAAAAAATTATTTTTGGTTTGAAAAAGAGAAGTTGAGAGGTGAATTGGCCAGTCATTTTGTTTGCCTTACCACTGATACTTGGACATCAGTCCAAAATTTTAATTATATGTCTTTAACTGTGCATTTTTGTTGATTGTAATTGGACATTGCATAAGAAAATTATAAAATTTTGTCAAATTATCGATCATAAGGGTGAGACAATTGGGAAGGCCTTAGAGACCGCAATAAAGGAGTGGGGGTTGACCCGAGTTCTTACAGTCACAGTTGATAATGCCTCATCTAATGATGTCGCATTGGGACATCTGAAGACTTATCTTAAAGAGGCAAATAAGACAATCTTAGGTGGTGATTGTCTGCATGTGAGATGTGCGGCACATATTCTGAATCTTATTGTTACTGATAGTTTGAGGGATCTTCATGACTAGATTTCTCGAGTCAGGACTGCTGTGAGATGGGTGAGATCTTCTCCTTCAAGGTTGGAGAAATTCAAGATTGCTTCAAGGTCTGCAGGCCTAACATCCAAGAAGGACGTTTGTACTGATATGCCTACACGATGGAACTCAACATTTTTTATGTTGGAGGCGGCCCAAGAATATAGGTTGGCATTTGCACTATTGGGTGATGAAGACATCCAATATGTTAAATATTTTGATGACCACGGGGGATTGGGGAAATCCGTAGATGATGATTGGGAGATTGTATCTATTTTTGTAGAGTTTTTGAGGCTTTTTTATGAGGTCACCACGTCGATATCTAGAACTTTGTACCCTACATCCCATCAATTCTGTCAGCAAATATGTAAGGTAAAAGAAAAATTAGATGACATGGTCGCAGGTGGTCACTATAGGCTGCGAGAGATGGCATTGGTTATGAGGTCAAAGTATGACAAGTATTTGGGAGATTTTACTAGGGCTAATATTTTGTTATATGTAGTTGTCGTCCTTAACCTGTCATGGTATTTGGATTAGGCCTTGTGTACGGGCAAGAATGGGCAGAGCTTATTGCAGCAAGGGTTCAGGAAACCCTTTGTAGATTATTTGATGAGTTTACCGTCCTACGAGGTGGTAATATTGCGGCACCTACACCTACCGCCCACCGGTTCAAGAAGTTGATAGTGGGAAAATACGTAAATTGGACTAGGCTGAGAAGTTTGAACAGACCCTCTTAAAGCGGAGTTATGTAGAAGCTCAGTCAGAGATAGACAAATACTTAGCAGTAGAGGTAATACCATTTTCACAAGACTTCGATATATTAAGTTGGTGGAAGGTGAATGCCGTGAAGTATCCCATCCTTGGAGAGATAGCCCGTAGTCTTTTGGCCACCCTGTTAGCACCGTAGCCTCAGAGTCGACCTTTAGCACCGGAAGGCGTGTATTGGATTCATTTCGAAGTTCATTAGCTCCTACAACTGTGGATGCTTTGATTTGCTTACAGAATTTGATCAAGAGAACTCCAAATTCATGTTCCGGATGTTCTTGAGTATGATGAGGCTGACGTCGAGGAGGAGGGTGGTGATCAGCCTGGATCTAGTATTTATTTTAATTTCATTTTCTAATTTCTTATTAATTTATTTATTTTCATTTAATTGGTATTCATTAATTTCATTTCAAATTTTATTGTTATAGTGATACATGAGACGGCATCTACGGCTACCTCTGATGCAGTATGACTTTGTATTGGACCCACCATTGTCATGGTTTGCACAATTTTTCCTTTATTTATTTATTTATTTTTTTTTTGTATTTATAATTTTATATCATATTTTAGTATCTAATTATTTTGCTTGTTTTTATTTTAACTTTTATATTCTCAATATACAATTATACATATGTCGAATCTTAATGACCGATCTATGCTCATCTGCCTCATCTTTATCTCAAATTCCAATTGCCCAATCCCAATCTCATCTTGGTTAATGGTTAGTACTTTTAATATTTTGTATTTTAATTTTTTAAAATTTTTGTTTCATTTTATAAATTTTTAATTCTAATTTGTTTTATTTTTAACTTATCAATATTTCAAGTTTTATAACTTATTAACGTTTATGATCTTCATTTTCAGTCTTACAACAGTCGACACAACTCACCACTCAGTGAATTCACCGCCACAGCGCCAACCCAAATTGATCAAATTGAAAAGTTATGAGTAATAATTGTTAATTTACAATTAAGTGTAATGTTGCTACAATAGTTAATAGTACAATTTGTAATATTTAATATTTTTAGAGGAGTTTGTAATATGGTAATAGTTTAAGTTTATTAGTTCTCTTAGAGTCTTAATTTGTATAATTGTAAATTGTAATTTATAATAACTTAGTGCCTTAGTGATGATTATTAATTAATTAGTTAATAGTTAAAATTTAATATATAGTTAATAGTTCTATCTATATATATGTATATATTTTTTCAATTTTTAAATATATATTTTTTAATTAAATTCTGGATCCAAAAATAGATTCTAGGCCCAAAGTGACCCAAAAATAGATTCTAGGCCATTTAGAGCCCAAAAAATGAGCTGGGCCAAAGGCCCAGTAGGGGGGCAGATGGGGGTCCACCCCCACACCCAGGCAAACATTCGGGGTACCCCGCCCCTGCATGGGAGGCATGGGGTATGGGGAAAATTTTGAATCCCCCGCCCATGCGGGGACGAGGGGCGGGGGAGGGGTGGCCCCACCTCGTAGGGGGCGGGTATCACCCCTAGAGGCCGGTGTCTTCATCAACCCCTTATATGGCATGTCCCCATTGGCATCCGATAATAAGCCCTTGTAGGAGACACCTATTATAAGTTATTCTCTTTTTACTTATATGTAATTAATAAATTGCTTTTATTTTTATTTTTTAAAACTTTATTTTAGTTCTTAATTTCTTAAAATGATGGAGACATGAGTTTTACGCAAGTTTTGAACAAAGTTTAGACATGGAAATATATCTTTACTCGAGCCGATATTTGAGGCAAGCTTGAGCTTGATTGTACTAAAATCAAACTCAAGCTTGACTAGACACAACTAGTTCAAACTTGACTCGATTATAACCCTAGTTATATGGAAAAGGTATGCAAAACATAACTAGCTCGAACTCAACTCCATTATAACCCTCCTTAAAAGGAAAAGGTATGCAAAGTATAGCAGTCCCATCCTTGTATAATACCCCATTATCCATGCACAACAGCCAAGGAAACATGAAGTAGAACGGTTAGGATATGTCTAGCCTTAGCGAGTGAGTTCAAGACCAAAAGCTAGTCAATCAAACTGGTGCGGGCTGAATACTGCTACGCCGCAAAAGCAACATAAAATTACTAAACCAACATATAAACACGCGAAATGGGACAATATGTATGATCCCATGACTTAAAGTCATAGACCAACTCGCTAAGTTCATAGATCTTCATGTACATTTGTATGACCCAATGGAAGGCCCAAAACATATGGCCTATACTCTAAAAAAAATAGTCAACAATACAATTAAAGCCACATTAGAATCTTGTAAAGAGTAAAAATTTCTCATTCCCAAGCAATGTAAAATCTCATACACCACCTACTATTATTCTTATTATATGAGGTATCACAATCTCCCCCCTTAAAATCCTGGCATCCTCGTCGGACCAGTCCATTGTAGGTGACACGGCTCAAGTCCCACATTTCTCGTTGAGACAGGCTCTGATACCATTTGTAAAGCCAGAATCTTATAGAAAGACCAGAAAAATGGTATACAATACTTAGCATCACCCATTAATCATAACTATATTTTCCATGATTGATATCTAAAAAATAAGTATGCCAGCCTGCCTGCTTATCTTTTATTATGTTAATGTTATTGGGTTTGTTGGGAGGAGAAGCCCTGTTGAAAGCCACACTACTATCACTATGCTAGAGCTATAACTGCACACCGTTGTAGAAGGTAGCGAAGCAAATTACAAAAGAAGCCATAAGAAAAAATTCAGGTTCATAATTCATTGCACAGAGAGAGTGAGGGGGCAGGGGACTAAAAATAATTTCAATATCATAGATAGGTTTCTGTGTCCGCCAATCGCCATAATGGTTACGTCAAATTTCATTAACAGTATCCCAAAGAAGAACAATAAAAGGCCATCAGGAGAAAAAAAGGAATCTTCAAACTGACGTCACACTTTACCCTGAATGAACCACAAAATCTTAACTTTGCGTGCCTGGTCGAGCGGGCCCAAAGTAGTTTGTTACTAATCCCATTATAGCGAACCTGGTGTTCAAAAATTATAATCAAATTAATATCAACAGATATATGAGACATTACATAATTCCAACACATTCGATATGAGTGAATCAATGACATAGTCATGTTGAAGCATAGAGAAAATGCAAAAACACTAAGTTTGAAAGTCTTCTGGAAAGGGAACCAATATCCTACTCATTTCCTTGCAGATCACCAGAAGACACTGAAGTAAAAATATTTTTTGATAGGTAAGAAAAATTTTATTGGGACAAGTAAATAAGCATAGCCCAGGTGCACAGACAAGTAATTTATTTATTTTTTTAATTTTTTGATAAGAAAATATTCCAATAGAAGTCACACAAACAATTTGAAATGTAACTCAGCTATGCACTTTGTGGATCACTACTGGAATACTTTGTACTTTAGGTCAATCTTTTGCGCACATTAGAGCCCTAAAATTGAGAGGGAGGTACACATAGGCAAAGATAGCACTTAGCAAAACTAGTCTGTTCTTGCAGTGTCCTTTTATCCAACATAACTGTAAAACTTAACTGGCATACAACAGCTACACTTTTACATAGAAGCCCGAGATGAGACCTTCAAACTTACTCTAAAGAGAACAGCTGCCTTAAAGCAATAACTTAGTCCCTTATTTCAGCTGCAAATGGTTTCTTGTAAGGTATTAAACTTTTTTTTTTAACTTTTCTGTTTATATATTTGAAGAGTGTTTCATTTGGCGAGAACAACTTTATACCTATATATCTACCACAAACTCAGTGTCTCATTTCACACTGTTTACCTGAGTTACGAAATACTAACATATCATAAATCAATTTCAATTTAAAATAACTTTAACATCAATTATAACAGTTTACCCCTATATATGATCATTTCCGAAAATATTTCTAGAATATGCACCTTGATTTTATAGACCAGACGAATGTAGCAACTTAGATCACCAAGTGGATGACTAAAGTGAACCTACCATTTGACACAATCTATAATCAAATAGATGAGGAAATTGCAAATTTTTTCAGTGCATTTCCTCTTTGTAAAGTTGGCAAAGAAGATCAATGCAAAAGCTTTACTAAAACTCATGAATTAAAAGCCAATAAAACATACCAATCATGTCATACAAATTTCATAGAAAATGGATCTGAAATTCCTTGTCTATCTGGAAAGAAGAGTAATAATACACCACAACTCTCTTACAACGCTTTTACAACTCATTTCACATCATCCAATGTACACATGCCACTTCATTAAAAATGTTCAATTTTACAAAACTACCATTCATTTCATATAGACTAGTCAGAAAGTTGTAACAAAGTTGTAGGTTAACCATTTTCCTTCAATGATTACTAGCTAATCAGTGGTGTCTAGGACAACTGCAAATCGAGATTTAGCCTATTCATGCCTATCTTCAGTTTCCTCTTCTCGCCCAAAACAAAAAAAAGAAACAAAAATATTTTTTGGCAATTCTTAATAAGCTAAACACCAATCTTCCTAGACTTGGTACTCATTTCCTAGCTTTTATCAAAATGTTAGTAACATGTCCTTCCCCACATCCAAAGGGACCATACTTTCTTTGACAAAACAGTCACGCCATGCCCTTGACTCACCTCTCTATCTATAAAAGCCACTACCCACAGAAAGAAGCTCCAGAATGAGTCTGTCGTGGATTCTCACTTCTCTATCTATAAAAACAGTCCGCTTGTTAAGATCTTAAACAGTGAAGAAGCAGGCCAAGGTATACAGATGAAAATAATTATTTGAAGCCATGTGTTCCAAATCCAACTCACAATAAGGTCTATGCCACAGATTTCCTGGTATCTCCAATTTATCAGTCGAGTGCAAATAATCATCAATCCCTAAGCATTTATTTCAGCGATAATTGTGCAAGAATCATAGCAGTATGAAACAAAGAGGAACTCGCAGCACTTCATTGCTTCAGATCCAAAGCTTTCAAGACTATGACCATGCGAACGAACTTTTTTCCACACAAAAATGCAATAAAAAAATAATCACATGTGTGAAACAAATACAAGCACATATACATACACACTAGGCTGCTACTTAGAAAGGAAAGCATACATCATGGCCATGGAAATCTGCTTGAGGTCATTCTCGACATTCCGCATGTTGGCAAGCGATTGAGCACAGAATATGATAGCAAGCCACGAGCTTAGCTTGTACTGCGAAAATTGAAATTACCAAAAAACTAAATCAGATATTCCAACTTGGAACATCAGAATGTCACAAATATATGTATGTGCGTGTATGCACGTATGTATATGCCTATAGTAGATCAGGAAATTTGGAGAGATTTCCAACTTAGACGGATGGATTTGAGTGAATGAGCGAGGGAGGCAGAGGGGTGGTGCGTGATACGGACCCTAAACATGACGCCGGCGATGCCGAAGATGACGGCGATGAAACCGGAGTAATCAACCGGCAGATCTTGCGGGGACACCATCTGTGCCACATAGGGCTTCGCCGCCGATGGCTGACGTGGATCGTTTGCCGATATTGAGTTCCCGTGAGACGACATCTCTCCCTTGATCTCTCGCTCTCGCTCTCCGCCCGACTGAAAGCAGAAACAGTCAAACGATACCCTGCATATTACTAGTGGGAACGGTGTACAGTGTACACCCTATACGGATCCGGGTATACGGAAAAATCTGATCCGCATTCTGGTTTGAACATCCGGGCGGATAACCTTGTCCGACTTTAATCCGGGCGGATATCCATCATATCCGGGTATAGAAATCTTACAAAATTAATTCCGTATACACCCGATTTGGAAAATTTAATAATCGACCAATTCGTCGTCAAAATCGAAATTTTTAATTTTTTAGATTTCCATTTGGTCTGGTCTGATTTTTTTAATTTTACGGATAAACAAAATCATACTCCAAGTCTTTAACAAAATTTTAACGAATGATTGATTCATATCTCTTATTTTTATCTTATATTAATATTATATTAATTTTATGTTACAAAATTAATAGATATGAATAATAAGATTTTGAAATTTCATATTATATTAATTAACAATTTAGTATATAATACATATAATATAATATAAAAATTATATAATATAAAAAATTAAAAATAATATATATGTATAGGTTCACTTCGATTCGAACTAGTGCTCTAAAAACCAAAATCGAAACCGGACTTATTTTTAATCGGTTTTGCTAAATAGGAATCAGTACCGGACTAAACCTAGTTCTGTATGATTCATCGGGCTCTCGAATTTTTTACAACCCTAAAAAAGATATCTAAATTTTTAATCCGTCCATATTTTAGGCTTATTCTAGGATTTTTTTAAGACAATTTTACAAACCAGACCGTGATTCCACTTTTATGTAATTGTGATGACACATATTATCCATAAATCTTTAAATTTAAAAAAATTAAAAATGATTCAAAAATTATACAATTGTCTTATGAAAATGAGATAGAAGTATGGTTATAAATATTTTTAAGACTCTTATTTTAATTCAAATTTGTACAAGAACCAAAAATAAATAATGTAGAAAATAGAACAAAGAGACATAATGGGATAAAACTTATAACTCAGTAGATACCACATATGTGTAGTTTATTAAAATAAAAGAAATTTCTAATTTAAAAAATATAAATAATTATATTTACTTCTTTCCATCAATTTAAATTTCTAATATAAGTAGTGATTTAACATGATATGAGAGCAACGGTCCTGAATTCAACCTCTAACTCTACATTCCACCTCAATTAATTAAATATTTTAAGAGATAGTTTGGCTAATACGTAAGAGAGAGTGTTGAAACAAAATATAAATAATCAAATCTATATCTTCTCATCACATTTTCCTTTTAGGGAGTTGTACAATTTCACTTAGAGGACGTTTGGACACAAATGAGATACAAAATTTCTAATAATTTCATTCCCAAATATTTCATTAAAACACAAAATACTTTTCAATTTTAAATATTTAATTTTTTCATTTAATCATTATCTAAATACAAAAACCAATACAACTTTTACAAACATCAAAGTAAAACACAAAAACAGTATAATTTTTACAAACTTCAAAACAAAGATAATATTACAAAATTATATTCAAACAATTTTTTTTAATTTTATAATATTTTTATTCAACTTTTTCTCTCTCATTTACCAAAATCTAATGAAACATTTTAACTCAAACCATTAAACTATTATACACAGAATTTTGAGATACTCCAAGCATCCAAATGAGCCCTTACTCTTTGTTTTTGTTTTCTTAACAATACAGACTCCCTCTTCCATTTCAAATTATTTAGGCAAATAAAAATTATACCCAAGCTTTCTTCTTTAATGACCAAATTATTGGTGTCTTGCACAATATTTTTTTAGTGTCGTATTCACTCGACTGCGATGGTGTTATATTCACTCAACTGGTAAGACCACAAGAAGTAAGACGATCGGCTCAAGAACTAGAGTTCTAGGGGAGGAGTACACCTGAAATCGATGTCATAGAATCTAGTGGAGAAGTTCGAGTACGACGCAACAAAAGAAGCTGACAACGCAGAAGAAGTTGGTGCCAAGTACAAGGGGAAGAAATCCTAAATCCAGTTTTTGGAAGGGTCAGATCTGGAGGTGTTTGAAGACTCAAACATACCCCCTATTGTTAACTAGTGAACTTGTTAACAACGACGAAGAGAACTAATTTTATATATCAAAATCTCATCTCCATTTATGTAGCATATGCTAGTAGCCCCCCAAATCTCAAGGACGAGATTTTCTTTTAAGGAGGATGTGAGGACCTCATCAATTTGAAGAAATGAACTCCTCTGCAAGTGGGCAAACTCAACCAGTGAAAAGATGGAAGGGCGATACTTAAGCGTGTAACAGAAGGAGTAGAGACAACCAAGATATCCATGCTTGAGGCATAACATGCATAATGCTTAAGGATTTAGAAAGTTTACATGATTACTTAAATTGTTATAGGATTTGATTGAATGGTTTGGAGAAACGAACAATTAACTTTGTTTGCATAAGAATCGAGGTAAATGGCTATGATCATGTTCTTCTACACATCACTTTATAGTAAAATATGCAAGTCTCTTTTCAAAAGTATATATATGTAATGCATGTTTTCAAAAGTATATGTATGTATAAGCCCATCTTTGAAAGCCCATTTTTATAAATACAAATCATGATGAAAGAGCTTGATGAAAGATGCTTTAAGATGTTACAGTTTTGCATGATTGTTGTATGATTGAATAATACATTGCATGAATAATTATTTTAATGAATGAATAGTAGGGCAAACGTTAATGTAAGAAAGAGAAAGAAAGTATGAATGCATGAGGTTAATGAACTAGCTATATAAGGTTAAGGACAATACCATAAGGTTGGGACGAATGGCAACATTGGAATGCATCATTGGTAGTGCACCTAGTGATGACCCATTTATGAGGTTTGGTTCTTAAGCCGGACGCTCTAAGAAGGACCATTGATTATGAGGGTCGCCAATCCTAACAAACGGGGTTTGATAGTATGTAATGGCCATAATGATGAGGTTAAGGTAACGATTAATGATGTACTGATATTAAGGAAGATGAATGCTTATGCTTGAAGATGAGGTAAAATAATGTTTCTTAATGCTTTCTGATTTATGTTTTATTTATGCTTGAAGTTGAGTTTTATAAAGAACTATGTTTTAAATGAAAATCCTATGTTTATATTATGTTACTGTTTGATGAGGTTCTTACTGAGGATTTGACTCAATTTAGTCGTTTTTAAACGTTTTCCCACCACAAGTGAGGAAGAGTTAGATGAAACTGCGGGCCAGGACATCATCTAGGGAGTTGACATTGGCAACGAGGCTTGAGGCTTAAGAGAGAGAATTTAGACTTTAGCTTTACTATTATATGATTTATGCTCCCGCAGTGCTTAGCACAAGATAGACTATTATATTGAAGTAAGTGTTGTTGAACAAGATGTTTATTTGAAGAGACTTATTTTATTAAAGTATTTAGTAAGAATTTTTATAATGGGATATTTTATGCTCGGTGTAAAGAATGAATGTTTTAATGTTAGTAATATCCGGTTTCTCTATCTCAACGAGTCTTAGAGGTATGGGGTCTTACATGGAAGGTAGTTTTGTAAAATTGAAATTCATATTTAATAGAATGGTTTGCTTACATTGGCTATTTGTAAAATGAGTTGTAAAAAAAATATAAGTGTATAATGACTCTTCTAGTATAACTTTTTGAAGTCCAAAGTCTTTGCATATTCGGGATGCTTCAAATAGTCCTCTTGCTTGTGACATAAACGGCTAACTAAAGGTTTCATTTGAGCTGTTATAACTCCTTTCATTATCTCTTATTACATACCCCCATTTTGCCTTCGTCTTCTTGGACAGCCACATCCTAATTTACTTCAAGTCATCGTTCAGGTGGAGTTCCCCACATTGTAATTGTATTTTTTACTTTAACTTGTCTCTCCATATTCTTTCTATTTGCTCTTTTGTATTGTGCAATGGCTTGCTTTGCTCTTGCATAGAGGGCAAAGTTTTAAACTTCATTCTGCTGACCGTTTTGGTTTAGATACTAGAATGAAATATTTCGGTATTGGTCTGTACTATCATTTCAAGATAACCACGACATATATTTTTTTGATGTGTAGATATACAAGTTCATATTTAATAAGATAAAACCAATATTTCACAATCGATCCACTTAAATCATCCTTCATCAAGCCAATATTTCGGAAGTTAGACGGGATCAAAACATTTTTTTATCAAATAAATTCACAATTATAGAAACTTTAATTTTTTAATCATCCGAATATTCTTTAACTTGTCTCTCCATGATCCTTTTTTGGTTCTTTTGTATTGTATGATGGCTTGCTCTTCTCTTGCATAGAGAGCAAAATTTTAAATTCCATTTCAATGACTGTTTGGTTTAGGTACTGGAATAGAATATTTCGTTACCAATATGTACCAATATATCTTCGGGATAACTGCTACACATATTTTTATAACTCTTTG
The DNA here is from genome assembly GCF_004785595.1 of Juglans microcarpa x Juglans regia. Taxonomy (NCBI): domain Eukaryota; kingdom Viridiplantae; phylum Streptophyta; class Magnoliopsida; order Fagales; family Juglandaceae; genus Juglans; species Juglans microcarpa x Juglans regia. The sequence continues at coordinate 2,758,965 of NC_054605.1, forward strand.
ATTCGGACAATTACATTGGTTCGTTGTAAAGTAAATTGTAAAATAATTATAAAATAGTTGTATGTGTATCTTTAACTATAAAAGTATTTTATTATGATAATTATTATATAACTATTTAAAATGAAGAGTAGTTAAGTAAAATTAAAAAAAAAATGGTTCAATTACGCTAGTTGGTTGTAAATGAATTGTAAAGTAGTTGTAAGCGTATCATAATCTCAAATTGTTGAAAGAAAACTTACCAATTCTTAGATTCAAAAGTCTTTTTTTTAATCTCTATAGGTAAGATTTTGAAAGGATTTCTACTTGTTTAAGAAAATATAGGTGTCTTAGCCAGTGTTTTAAATTTCGTACCGTACCGGCTGGTACTGTTAAAATTTTTCGTTTCGGCCGTCCGGCCGGTACAGGTACTATATCTGTTCCGTATCGGCCAAAATACCGGCCAATACCGGTCGTACCGGCCTGAATTTCGACATGTATCGGCCTATATTTCGACCGGTACTGGCTGATATTTCGGCCTGTGTTTTTTTTTTTTTTCAAACTACAAACTTATTTTTTAACCCTCAATTCAGACTAGACTATTTATAATTTATATATATATGTATTTATATATAATTTATTTATATATAGACTATTGTTTTGGAATATAATTTTTATATGTATTTATATATATAATTTATTCATATATCGACTATCCCGAAATATTATTCCGAAACGCTATCTCGAAACGGTACCGGTATCAAAATATTTCGTTCCAGTGTCTTGACCGGTACGGCGTCCGGTACGGTATTCAAAACATTGGTCTTAGCAGCAAATAACTAACTCATTAAGAACCCCAAAAAATGCAAATAGAAATTTCATAGAAAAAAATTATTTGCAATCTTATTTTTTGACACACTGAACACACTAATGAAGTGAGTCCACAATAATCAAAAGAACTTATATATTAACTTATTTTTAATAACTATAATGAATTTCACAAGTGGCTTGTTAACATATTACACCTGCAAACAGTATAACTCAATCTCATGTGTAGATACAAGAACAAAATGAAGTTAATAACCTGCTATGTTATAAGACCAACAGAAACAAAGTGTTAAAGCCTTGTCAATATTTTCATTGGCCAAAACAAGAAATTAAAAAAAAATAATAATAATATTCTGCATAAAAAGTTTTTGGAAATTTTTTTGTTCTTCTCCTCCAACCTTAATTCTTCCAAAATGTCCATTACATATAAAGAAATAAAATCACAAAAACTATTCCAAATAATTTAAAACGACCCAAAAAAGGTGAAATGAATTCTCCTATATAAATTTGAGAAATACATAAGCACAAACTAAGAAACAGAAACCCTCCGATCATAACCTCACAAATCTCTATACAGCTATCAAAGAATAACTTAACAATATAAAACAAATCATCATTAGAATTGACCCAGATACCTCTCATGCAAGGAGATTTGGGTGTGATGATGCAGATTTAACAAGTTCTACGTTGATAGCACTGGACTATTCTAAGAAGGTAGATTAGCACAAATATGATAAAAAATGGTGAAGATTCCAAGGATTGAAACAATATTGCACGTGTCAATATTTTGTCCATAATTTTGACTACATGTATCATAATTGTGCATGAGATCCCAATTCGGAAAGTTATTTTAGGCACACATGTCTTGGATACCATGCTACACTTAGAGGTCTACATTTTGACTCCAAAACCAACCATTTTTCCTCCAAATAGGCAATTAACATTTTTTTGCCTTTATGAAAATATCTCAGTTTCACATTTAGAGATGATTTTGATTCCGATTTGGGTCAGAGTTTTTGCAAGATTCTTATTTTAGTGCGTATTTTATTTTTTTGCAATAATTAGAACTATATCTTTTCGGGACAAAATTTTCATAATTTCAAAACTTCATACCTATTTGAACCCAGCTTGTGTGCTTGGAACTCGATTTCAAATTTTATCAATAAACTTTACTCTAATAATTTTCTCTCTATTTTTCATTTTTTCTCAATCTCAATCCTTAATTTTTGTTGATTAACTAGCTGTAGAAATAATTATAATTATGTCCAACTTCAATATGTAAGTGATATTAAACACAAAATTGGGGTTAAGGGCACAAAAATCACAAATCAAATCTACTGTGGGCGGTAAAAAAATGACAAATTAGATTAATCAAGGTCAAGAGAGCTAACGGTTAGCTCACGAGGGTAAGGAAAGATTTAGCTTGTTGTTGGTTAAGCTCACGTTCATAAGTCTGTGTATTGGATATAGTTTATATAAATCTCGTAGATTGTCTTGCCCTAATCAAGGGAAAGGGAATGCTTAGTTGCTTCCTACTATGAGGGAGAAATGAAATCGATGAACCCTTTCTTCTTGCCTCTGCTCTATCTCTTAAAGCTACGACGGTGGGATATAATCACAAATTGAAGTTGGAGTTGAGTAAAGACACTTGAGAAGAACCAAGCTTGAGATGGTGAGCATTGAGAAGGGAGTTCAAATGATGTTATAACCATAAAATCGTATGAAACCTCGTTTTCATTCATTTTAAGAAAAAAACTTAAATGTTTAAATTTATAAAATAAATTTGATGAAGTGTCACCATAGGAGCAAAACTCCTGCTTTTGAAATTATATATGTTATAGACTTAAGGATTGCAAAAATCCAATGTTATTATTTGCATCGCCGACCTCATAAAGCAATGAAAAAGATAAGGGTTTTTACTCGAATATGTAACTACAGAGCATAGGGTGTAAACGAGTCGAGTCCGAGCAAATAGTGGGTGATCAAACCTTGTTCATTTAATTTTTATTCAAATATCAGTCAAGTTCGAACAACATGTAAAGTCACTTTTACCACAAAGGTTAGCCATCATTTGTTTTCTTTCTAGGATACACAAGATATTTGCTATAATAAGGAACAAAATGCATCTCAGTGTTCTGTGCCCTACTAATCGGTGTAACAGGATACATCAGATAGCTTGACAAATAGAGCAATGATATATGTTTATGGGGTTTACACGGGCTCATTGGACGGATTCATATTGCCTTGTCATTTAATGCACAATAAAATCCAATCATAAATCACTGCCTCAATCTTTTAACTATTTTACAATGAGCTAAACCACAAGGGATTAATGTTTTTAATAGAAAAATCTAAAATCCTAAATTCTTCAAAACCCTAATGCTAATAATTTTTAATTTTTAATTTTTAAGATAAATTCAAGATGCATTCTAACTGTTTCTCAAGGGGGTGACTGATTGGAATAGTCACAATGAAATTAATTTGACCATCAAAAAAATCTCGAGCATCGAAAGCAAAGCCTAAGTAGCCAAAATTGAGTAGGTTATAAATAAATTCAGTGCCACCTCAACATAAGTTATGAGAATCGCTAGATCCAACACCGCTCAACCGCCAAATCTAGTCGGCATTGGACCTCCCAACCTTTTTTTAATATTAAATGAATTATTTACCTAATAGGACGTTAATCCTACGTTGGTGGGTCTATTTTACCATCAAATAGAAAATTGATGAGTCAGCTTTCTATTATTGGTGAGTGTGCTACAGTCCGTGTAAAGCCTATGTAAACTCCATGTACTTATCATTTTCTTAAAATATAATAGTAGGACACTTTTAAAGGTCGAGCTTGTTTGGAGAGTAAGATGATATAAAAATTTTATAAATAATTACAATAGTAATGAGATACTTTGAGTTGAATATTTTCTAGATTTTGAGAAATGAAAGAGAAAAAATTGACTAAAAATATTATAAAGTTAAAATATTATTAGAATATAATTTTTATTTGAAAATTTGAAAAAATAGAACTATATTTTATTTTTTGTTTGAAAGTTTAAAAAATTTGTAATTATTAGTTTGAAAAAATTATAATTAGTTTAAAAATTTTGTCTTTGAAATATGTTTAGGAAGAAGATGTGATGGGATGAAATAAAAATTTTAAGATGAGATTATTTCCAAACAAGCCCAACGAAACAAGAGTTTGCTAAATTTGTTCAAATATAGGAAAAAATGAAAAAAAAATGATAATTATAGAAATCAAAGTGAGTTAGATAAGATAGGTTGCGGAGCTATATCCATCCAAGCCTTTAGGCCTGGTTCAAATGAGATAAGATAAATTGAAATTAAAGTTGAAAATTGAATAAAACATTTTTAGAATATATTTTTTTAATATTCTTTTTGTTTTGAGAATTGAAAAAATTGAATTATTAATTTTATTTTATATGAAAATTTGGAAAAAATTATAATGATGAGATGAAATAAGATAAAATGAGATGAGTAAAAAATGTTGTGAAAACAATGGAGACTTTAGCTTAGTAGATGATTCCAGCTTCCCCATGTATATCTACTGCTTGCTTGTAAATTTTCTCATGCAACCCTTCCCATCACACAACAATCCACCCCACATTAGCCACACTAGTGGCAGAATAATCATTGGGTTTAATTTAAAAGAACTTTCTCAAACCGTTTAGGGAGAGATGTTTCTCAGAGGGCAAAATATAGTATCAGCGGATACGTTTCATTTCGTTTCCTCCCGCCGCCCTGTGACAAATTATTAATAACCCAACACACACTTCCTCCAAATAAAAAAAAAAAAACTTCACTTGTCATTAATTCCAGAAATGTCAATCCAATGTTTTGGAAGATATCCCAGATTTTAATTTTAATTTTTTCCTTTTTCCCAAACGTGTTTTACAGTAAAGTAGTATCTACCAGTCAGCCAGCATACAAACTTACCACGTAAACTTCAACTTTAAGAAGGCACAACAAATTTATAAATATACATCTCACGGAAGGTCAAATCCAGAAAAAATAAAATAAAAATCAACATTGGAATTCATATTGAACCATCCAGATAATTTGGCCACCACTTTTTTTTTTTCATTTTTTTTTTTTATCATTCAGCTAAATTTATGACAAAAATTACACTATTTTTAACAAAGTATGAACAACAGGTCAGATTAAATCACTATGTAGTATATCTATAGCAGTCTAACTGCCTAATTTTTGCAGTCATATTGGAAATCCCTGCCCACTCTTCCCCCCTCTTTCTCCTTTTTCTCTTTTACGGAGAGAAAACCCAATCTCTGAATTCACATTATGCTCACTCATGCCCAAAGATTATGAACAATTCACATTATTACCTGAAATTATGGCTGCTGAAAAACCAGACTCTGCTTGTCCTCCCCCCAGCTACTGAAAAATGTCGGGGCATTGCAGTAATGTAGTTTCTTTCTACACTATCAAAGTAAACAGGACAACTTATATTTATCAAGAACGACATCAATGGCCTAGATTGCAAAGATCTAACAGCCTCCATCGAGTTTGAGAGGACATTCTACTATCCATCTTCCTACATCCCCACTCCTGTGATTCTATTGGGTCGAACCAAGCACCATTAGATCAGTTGAAAGAAAATGGACCAGAGAAGCACAAGGGGCGTGGAGACAATTGACCGAGAAAGAGGGAAAAATCAATTAATTAATGATCAAAGTGAAAGACATTGTACCCTGTCGGGGAGATTCCTAGGCATTGGAAGTGCGGTAACATATCTCTGGGGGCAAGATTTTTGGGAATTTGCAGTGGTATCAGAGGACGAAGAGGTCTCAGGTCCATCAACTTGCCCCCGACCATGAAATTTCGCAAAACGATTGATGACAGAAAACCTCTCTAGATCCTGGTATTCCACTCTTAAGTCTAATATCGAGGCTCTATTGTCCAGTCTGCATATCATCACAAGTAAGCATTAGCAGAGAGAGAGAGAGAGAGAGAGAGATCTAATGCCATAAATATGAAGCAAAGAAATACAACAATAGCATCTAGAACACCAACACCAGTTAACCAAAAAGACAAGGGAAAATTATATTCAGCAGCAGCGTTGTGTACGCTAGCAGACTGTAGGACTTTTCTGGGCGGGTGCCATTGAATTCGTTTTTTCTTTGGGTGCCATAATTGTGCAGCCTTCTTTGTTTAAACCATATTCAATCATTTAACAGGAGCGGAAAAAAAAAGACATAGCTTAAATCTTTTTTATGGTACCGATGAATGGTACTGGCATTTAACATGTTTAGGAATTGTAGTTGTACTCTTTCTAATAGCTAATATGACTAATGCATTATTTTCTTGGAACTTTAATCTTCCATGCATAATTTTCCTAGACCATCTAATCAGCCATTGGCACATCCTTACAACAGATACGCCAACTTCAAGAATGTTTCTCAAGTAACACCATTGGAGCACAACTATAGGCTTGCTCTTCTAATTCCATACTAACATTCTACTTTGGAAGATAATGAACGTAGCATAAAATAAACATGTCCAAACACACTACCTGGACCTCCACGTAGCAGGAAATTGCTTCTTAGTATCTATCAATATGCAGGATGAAGAGAAACAGCAAAGTTAACTGCAATGGAGGATAATCAACAGGGGTCTATTAAAACTACTCGGATTTCTGGAAGATGAATTAATTTATACCATGTTGCTCCATTAAGGGCTATATTATTTTTTACGGAAAAAAAAAAAAAAAAAAAATCTGTCAAGGATCTAAAACCCTATTAACGTAATGACCCAGGAAAAGTGCCAGCCACGCCCTACACTATAATCTCAAGAAGAACAGTCAATTTGAAGCTTCCCTAGAAACACTTATAAAACCCAATTTCATCTAGTAACTAGCCAATTTGGGATTTAGCACCAATGACTACCTTTATAACTTATCCACTCGATATGATTTATTCATATTCCCAATGAGGCACTGAAGCGTTACCAACTCAACCTCTTAAATTCCAAACGTCCTTGCCAAGGCCATGCCATGCAGTGTTCCAGTTTCACATCGTTGGCCTTATTAGGTGGCTATAATAATCATAAGTAATGACACGGAAACTAGCCACATCAACTATAATTCCAGAAAGACCAGTTAGTTTGAAACTTCCCAAGAACCACATAGAAAGTCTAGTTTCACCTAGTAACTACCGAATGTGGCATTTAGCACCCATGACTACTTTTATAGCCTATTCATTCTATGTGGGTTATTCATATTCCCAGTGTGAGATGGGAGTTTTACAATTAATTCCTTACCTCTCAAATTACTCCAGGAATGCCTAATCACATGATGGAGAAACCTTGTAAAGGACATTGTGAAATAAAAGGATCCGAAACAAGTTAACAGTACAAAGAATATTTATAAAGAATAGGACATGAAAGTTACCTCAACAAATCAGTTTCGAGCTTCCTCGCTTTGCCAATAAAGTCTTCCATGACCTTTAAGTATCGATGGTGAGCACTGCCAAATGTTGTGAGCTTCTCAGACAGGCTAAAAGCATATTTTGAAGAACTTGCCATTAGTATGTACAGAATAATATTAAAACAATCAATCATAATGTCATCCGCCCGAGGAACATAAACTCAAAAGTTTTCTAGGGCAATTCTTACAGGCTTCTGTTGTCGGTAGCCATGAAAGCATCATTTCCAGGGATAGAGATTGCACTGCATGCGTCTCCTAGTACTGATCTGGCAATAAAGTAAGCTACGCTCTCATAGTGTGACCTAGAATCAGCAGAGATAACTCCTGCAGGAGGAGGGCGAAGCAGCTGCTGCATAAGTTGTGTTGTCAAAATTAGCCTTCTTTTAGGTATGAGGATGAGTGGACCATCTTCAACCACCTCAGCTTCATCTTCAACCTGTCATCAAATCTGAAGCAATTAGAACTCTGCAATAACTTTGGATACCAAAGGAAAAGCAAATAAAAGACAACGTGCTTAATCAACCTTCTCAATCTGTCGATTAACTGCTTGGGCCCAAACTAATTCTGCCACACTGTAAACAGCAGAACTTTGTGTTAAAAAGACAATTATTTTTAAAAAATAAGCATAAGACAAATCAATAAGTGAACAAAGGGTGAGAAAATTAACCGAACAAAAGTAACTTTTCAAATGAGAGAGAGAGAGAGAGACAGCTATAAGTCAGTTTATATTGATATAGGAAATTCATAGAATTAATGAGCTACACATGCCAACCACCTGATATTCTGAAGCCTTTGGGAGCCTTCCGTCAATTCTTTATGCCATGGTATGAGTTCTGATGTAGCACTCTTACGCTTCTTCGGTCTTACAGTAATCACACTATGATCGGTGACATCCGGAGGCAATAAATGAGGGGATGAGGGCTGTTCATTTGCGACTGATGTAGAGTAAGAACTTTGATGAACATAAGCAAGATGACTAGCATCGGCAGTAGCATTGACTTGATCCGTCGAACTACAAGCAAGCAAACTGTCAGTCGGCTTCCCAATAATGAAAGGCCGCTCCAAAGCCTTTGCAGTGGCAGTCTTCCGCACATCATACGTTGGCAACGTCTGTCCATTTTTAAAGCTTCCATACTGCTCAAACCAGGACGGTGCCATCTGGGGACTGATCTGAGAATTCTCAGACCGAACAGCAGTTGCACTACTAGTAGATAAATTATGATGATTGCCCTGAACAAATGCAAACATATCCTGAGAAGATGCATTTGTATCCTGACTTTTCCCTGGCTTAGCTGAAAAGCCTAGCATCTTAGAATCTCCAGATGGACCTAAACTGTGATCACACGATGCATCTCTAACCATATTATTGTATCCATATGATGGTTGTCCTCCTTTTGGAGCTGTGTGCTGTACATCCCTATCAGAATCTGGACCTTTAAATCTCTTTGCACTATGATTACTTGGATCAATCTCGCCAGTTTTCATGGCTTGTACTTGATGCAGTAAGGAGAAATTCTGATGCATAGCATTATTTGGTCTTAAAGAACGGCCAAAAGCTTCAATGTCTCTTTGAGTAGAAGCAGCATTTGAATGAGGTGAATCAGACACAGGCTTTACAACAGATTCCCTCCCCTGTGATAAGCTCAACATGTGTTCAACAGGGTCATTATTCTCAGCTGACACTTGCTGCCCGGGGTTTTTTTCCAACAATTGCTCTTTCCCAGCAAAGCCTTGTGAATTTATCGAACTTGCAATAAATCCAGGTTTACCATCCCCTCCTTTCTGGGCATCTTGATTATCAAGCTTCAAAGGTCCAGAATTGTTATCTGATTGATGATGGAACTTAAACAAGTTAGATGGAGTCTTGGATGGCTGGGCCCCAAACAAATGTTGCTGGCTTGTAACACTGTTCCATAAATTAGGAATCATTTTTGAGAATGCAGTCAGTTGAGAAATGCCAGGTGTAACAGAAGGCAGAGAGACTTGCATGAGCTCCGAAGACGGGATTGATTGGGCTGAATCTCTTGAATGGATTTGGTCTGAACTATTTGGCTGGGACAACTCTGCAGAACAAGCCAGGTCATTTTGAGTCCTTGTGGATGCGTCTGGTGCTGATGCCAGTACAGATTGACCAGTTTGATGCAACATTAGTTGCCCACTTGCAACAGTGGTGTGCTGGCCTTGATGATGACTTGGAGAACCAGACACTACAGCTGTAGAGAATTTTCCATGGACATTGTACTGTGACAGTTTATTGGGTGTTTGGCCTGAACTATCAGAAATATTATGCCTAAATTCACCTTGAGATGATTCATGGGAAGATGCCAAAGACTGAACTGAGGCTGTTGAGGCGAACCACATATTAGCCTTATCTCCAGTCCCAGAAGCTACATGAGATGAGCCAAGAGCTGTTTGTGAAGAGCTCTGAGAAGACAACACACGGTCAGGAATTGGCAACCGTTGAGATGGAGGGGCCAACTGTAAACCAAAACCCTGAGTGGCGGAGGACTGATTTCGCTGAAAATGACTAACAGGTCCATTGGAAGTTTCTGTTTCAGGCATCTCAGAAGACGGATAGAGATTAGAAGAGCTAATGTGTCTTCCGATGCCATGTTCATTTGATTGATCCACCTTGTGAAGAAGCTCCAGCATATTTTGACTATGTAAATAAAAAACAAGTAAAGATATATTTCAACTCTCCTGTGACTTTAATAAAACTAAAAAAAGCAGAAAGAGACTATAACATGAAAACGTTAGTATATAAGCAGGCATCTATTGAAAACAAATACAAATATTCTGTTACTATCACAGTATGTAAAGACATAAGCTAAAAATCACTTTTATGAACAATCATTTTTTTTTTTTTTTTGACAAGTTTAAGAACATTAATTAAAGAAACAAAATTGGATACATTTTTTTTTTGTAAGTAAAAATTAAAATCGGATGACAATATTAAAATACCAAATCTATTAGAATATCAATATAGCTTAGGAACAGCTAATCTCAAATATTCAACTACCTTGATGTAGCTGTCTTGTTAGAGGCATAATTACCCAGAGAGTTGTCATAGGGAGCAGATGAAATAGGTACATAACCTGGAAGCATGCTTTTTGAAGGTATCTCATCTAAGCCTTTGGTGTCCATCTGAAATCCAGGCAAACAGCCCTATGAAATTTTTTATAAAAAAAAATAAATAAATAAAAAATTCAAGCAGTTTATTTCTCAGGAATTTTAAAAAGCCAAACTTATCAAATGAAAAAAGTTACATCATAATTTTCAAGTATGTAAAAGTCTAATGATCACCTTCTCCAATTCCATAGAGTTTCTATCGGCCTGATCCAAAAATCTTGATTGGCCAACATAAGACTGGTCATGACCTCTTAATCCTTGGGAAACCTGCTGGGCCATTGCTTGTGAATTTGCAATATGTTTTGGGCCATAAGAAGGCTCCACAACATCTACATTCCCCATTGGATGGTACTGAAATCTACGAGTTCCAGGTTTTCGATTAAGTTGATTGGATAACTTTTGTTTGCTCCCAATCAAATTACGCGAGTCACTAGCATCTAGCCACACACTCTCTCTCGAGCCATTGGTAGGAGTATGATTCAACATGTTAGAGCGAGAACTGTCACTTGAGTTCTCTTTTTTATTCGAGATCTCCTTCTCATTCATTTCAACTGTTCCCCTGTCCAGCTCATTATTCCCAGGTGACTCCAAAAATTGAGGGTTCTCATCGAGATGATGCCGGTATTTCCCCAGATCCTCATTTCCACTGGAGTTCCCTGAGGGTTGAACATCCTTCCAGAAATCAAGATTATTAATGTTTTGAAGCTGCTGGCTTCTTTCCTGGTTGGCCCTCGAAGTGCTTGAATTAGGAATTGCAGCAATACTATTAGAACTTGAATCTTCCCTGAAGACCTGCAAGCTACCTATGCCGGATTTTACATGTTCTGATGCAGCAGATGAATTAGGAGCAATGGTAGCCCTCCAACGACCAGCACCATGACCAATTCCCAGGTGTGCGGCTCCCTTATGATCACTACTCTGAGTCAGTTGAGATGATTTTTCATTCTCATGATGTTTCAAAGTAGCACCACTATCAGGTGACAAGGATTCTGAAAAATTCCTTCCATTTGATCTTTTGTAAGGCTGGCCACCACTATTATAGGAAGATATAATCTGTGGATGGGCCAAAGAACCAGAAATGTTCTTGGTACTTGTTTCTACCCCCGAAGGCTGAGCAAAATTTCCATAAATATGACTGCCTTCAGTTGTTGGCTTTTGTAGTGGGTTACGATCTAACCATTTGCTTCCTTCTTCCTGAAACTGTGAAATACTTCTATTAGAAGAATTATTTTGAAACCTGTCACCCTGTTGATGCAGAGTTTTGAGTCCTGACTGCTGAACTCCTGGAACCTTAAAATAATTATTACTTGTAGAGGGCCTATTTGCATCATCAGAAAGGGGGAAAGGTCTAGAACTCAAAGCCGAAGCAGTCTGCAAGCTGTTATCAGTCCAGACTGGCTGTTTGCTACTGTCATTAATGGTTAAGGGCTGTTGATTCCCAGTTGGAGGTCCTGTGTCCCCAAATGTCGGACCACTCCACTCTTCCTGAAGTCCTAAATCAGCACTCGAAGTTTCTGCAACAGCAGACTGCATAAGAGCACTCCAACTCCCACTTTGCACAGAAGGAAATCCATTGAAAAAATCAGTACCATCCAACATATTACCAGCCCTTGTGCCCCTGCCAAAGGCATCCCACAGATTTTCATCCGAGCCAAACAAAATCTTTTGTTCAGCTGGATCCAGGGAAGACACGCTCTGAGATGTGGCAACCTGCACTAGTGTTTTCTCATGTGATGTTTCTGAAGATCCATTTAGCTCTTGCCTCCCATTCAATTCTTGCATGGATGCACTTCTTTGCTGAGGATTCACTTGCTGCAAGTTTTCCAAATTAGGTACACTGTTTAGACCTTGGCCAGCAGCAGGACCAAACATATTTTTTGCTTGAAAATTCTGTCTGGAAGCAAAAGTTTCATCGTTCATGTTAACCTGACCAGGAAATGTAGCATACTGGTGACCTGAAAAGGAATTACCACTGGACAAAACCTGATGAAATGCAGGCTTATCCAGTTGATCATGAGAATTTTGACTTGGAGTACTTCTTACACTAGAAATAGGAACCCCATAAAGAGATTGATCAACCTGTTGAGGAACTAATCCCATCATACGTAGTGCCTGACCTTGCTCAGGGGATAACATAAGTCCACTAGAAGATCCTTGTATAACTTGAGATGCACCACGCTGCAGCCAATTTGAGTTACCTGCCACAAGCTCAGGCGGCCATGGATAATTAGATGCCTCATTAATAGGAATGCCATTAACCAGCGCAGCAGAATGGTTGGGAGCTGTCTGTTTTGGGACAGGGGAAACCTGATTTATTGAACTCTGATGCCTTTCCTCTAGCTGCTGCCTCTGATGTTCTTGCATTTGTGTTAGCATGAATTGTTGCTGTAGTACCTGCATGTCATTGATCCCAGAGTGCTGCCTTGGCAAAGATTGCAGCATGCCAGGTTGCTGGCCACTCATTTGCTGTTGACCTCCAAGAAAATCATAATTAACCGGAGATTCAGTATCTTCCAACCTTGATGGATTTTTCTTAGTAAGCTCAGGACCACTGCCTCGCTGTGACTCAAGAATAGATATGCCTTGCAATGTTAAATTATGCCGATCAGCTTCTGTATTCATTCCCAACAAGTTTGCTTCATTCTGCCTTGTTTGGACAAATTGATGTCCACGCACATAGCCATTCAAAGTTGTATGCTGGTTCTGAGGCAAACTTCGCCCAAACTCAGACCTCACATTTGGTTGTGTCAAGTTGAAACCATGTTGCACACGCAAAGACTGACTTCCTCCTCCCCTCTCAGAGTCATCTAGAACCAAAGGAACATAGTGGTACAATTAATAACAGAGCAAAAAGAACATAGCAGTTCAATAACAACAGCAAACAACACTTGACCGTATGATCATGAGATCCTTGATTTTATATGAGCACACAGAGGGTTGAGAACAGAAGTTCATTCAGTTGTTACATGATACCCTGGAAGACCATACAAGCAAACAGAAACGAATGACGAAGAGGTAAACTTGTTGATACCTGACTGCTGTACATTGTAATTCTTTGAATCGGAAATAAAAGGTGCACCGTTCTGTCTCTGGTTTCCAACCAACAGATTGCTATTTAAAACAGGCCAGTTTCCGTGACCTGTTTGTGAATGATGCTGGCCCTGAGACAAGTTCTCTTGGCCAAAGAAATTGTGGACCCTGTCTTCAACTTCGTTGCCAGGCATAGATGATCCAGCCCACGATTATTCAGTAGCTAAAATTTTGAGGAGAAAAATTACCTAACAGAAATATGAGTAATTCAAGATAACCACATTCCTACAATTCCATTACAGATAAAAAACCAATATGAAATCTCTGCAAAAATAATTCAGTTCAGAAACACACCTCTTTCCTGTGCATTTATTCTCTGCAAATGCTACGTTCCCAACCCTCAAATTTATTCTGCACACAAACAATCCAGCATATGAAAAAAGCTTTGCAGTAATTTGGCAGAATAAAATTACCAACATTTTGTGTGAAAAGGGAGGGCCAGAAGAAGATACAATTTGAAGAAAAAGAAGAAAGATTGTGCATATTGACTCTTCAAAAAGCATCTCATTCTACCAAAATAGTTCAAGGTTTTTTAATTTATAAGTTTCCTTTGAAATTAATTATACAGCCCCAACAAAGGAGGGAAAATAAAAATGTACCCTTCTACTAAAGTTCTATATGTTTGGGGATGCAGCAAAAAGAACCCTCAATTCCCCGGGTCGAGATCTAAAGATTTCCAAAGCCTATGATGGATTCATCATAGGGTCCCACCTTAGGTTGTGCATCCTTTAAATAATTCTAGTGGAGCATGTAGAACAAAATTGCTTTCTGTCTCCTTTGATTCATAAGAATCTAAGGCCCCATTTGGATGTTAAGTTGGTCTCATCTCATCTCATCTCATCTCACCTCACCTCATCTCATCTCAACATCTAAACACCACTCAAACACAAATACTTTTCAATTTTAAATCTCAACTTTTTCATCTAATCATTACCTAATCATTACAACTTTCCCAAACTTCAAAACAAAACACAAAAAACAATTCAATTTTTTCAAATCTCAAAACAAAAATTATACTAAAATATTATATTCTAACAATATTTGAACTTTATAATATTTGTATTCATCTTTTTCTCTTTCCTTTCCCAAAATCCCATAAAACATCTTATTAACTCAAACAATTTCACTACTATTCAAAAACCATTTCACAAGTATTCACAGATTTCTCATCTCATCTCATATCAACATCCAAATAAGGCCTACAATTGTCTATCATGTGTATTTTTCTACTTGAAGATGCTCAGGGTTGTTTAATAATTAAATGTTAACCTACTTAGCTTATTCTTGTTTTGGTTAAGAAAGCATCTTAATTAGTAATATGAAAATCTTTTCCTTGTTTAAATACGAGTTTTGAAGTAAAAAATCTTCATTGTCAATTTCACAAAGTTCGCTTTGAAGATCACAAACAGATCACAAATGGAATAAAAAACTCTTTCTTTGATACTGTGTTTCTTTGGGCTCAACCGAAAGATTTTAATGGACTTAGTGTCCATGATTTCCTTGTATCGGCATCTAACTCGCTAGGTGTTTCTCTTGTATATGACCCGTGTACTTGAGCTATGCCTTGCCTTATTAGTAAAATACTAATTACTTATCACAAACAATTTCAAAGATTACAAATAATGACATATCAATGCAGATTTCTAATAAAATAAAAAATTTGAAGGGTACAAATAATTTTTTTATATGTAAAGAAAATAGAGTACAAATAAAGACATATCAATGCACATTTCTAATTTAATCCAATGTTGAGACTCCAATGATTCTCCGTAAGTGGCCTACTGGTCTTAAAGAAACTCTTATAAGTTTTCTATTTCCATCTTCTCATCCTTTAGTCTGTCTTCTCTTTTTCTTTTTCCTTTTTCTAGTATTTTCTGACAGTGCCATGCAAACTCATCAACCAAATTTAATCCATCACAAAGTCCAACCTTATCACATAAACCCTAATACATCAAAATCAAATATTATCCTGTAATCCTCCATTTTAAGCACATTGCTAAAAATAGAATCCAATCTGATCCTCACTCTATTCAGACTGAAATACTTTCCCTTCATGAACCCAGCAAACTGATGTACCAGCCATCGATATGGACCATATCCATTGCATAATCTCCAATTTTAGGGGCTGTATCATTTTCTTCACCCTTACAACGAACTCTTCTCAGGTCTTGCTTCTCCAATTCAATGCACTTCAGCACATAACATTCACATCCTCACGAGATTCCCATCTCACTGACAAGAAAGCATCACCATTACATCAAAAGATGCTAACGATTGTCTGTCGATTATGCAGATATTAAGTGTGATAACACCAATGTAGCCAAAAAGCCATTAATCGCTAATGGGAGAGAAAGCGACATATTCCTCAATGAGAATAAAATAGAGTAATAACAAAACCGCAACATCATCAAAGCAAACCACATTGGCATTCTTTTCTTCTTCTTTTTTTATTTTATATACAAGTAAGAAGTGATAAAAATCCACGTAAAAAGGCAATGCCCAAGTACACGGAAAGTGTACAAGAAAAAGCCTAATTACAAACTACGCGCTACGGAAAGTAGCATAAAAGTCATTAAAATTCCTCCCATTCAATACAATAGAAGAAGCCCAAAGCAACAAAGTGTGATAGAAAAAGGCCTTAAAACTATCCGGAGAGCATTCCCTATTTTCAAAACATCGACCATTTCTTTCAATCCATGTGCAACACATTAAGCATAGAGGCACCATCTTCCAAAGAGCTGCAATATGACGGTTGCCCCTAATCCCTCTCCAACATGACAATAAATCCAAGACCCTCCTGGGCATCACCCATGCAATACCAAGCCTAGTGAAGATGTCGTCCCATAAAGCCTTGACTACTTCGCAGTGGAGAAGTAAATGGTCTGCTGATTCACTGCTGTGTTTACACATAAAGCACCAATCGGTTAAGTAGAGGCCTCGCTTTTTCAGTTTATCAATAGTCAATATCTTCCCATGGGATGCCAACCAGCCGAAAAATGCAACTTTAAGGGGTGCATTGCTCCTCCAAATGCTCTTCCAAGGAAAGGCATTGGTGGGATGAACCGTCAAAAACTTGTAATAAGAGCGGACTGAAAATTTCTTGTTCCCGGTGTCCATATTAGTCTGTCTTCCCTACCTGCTTGTACTTTCAACGCGTATAAAACATTGTAGAAATCAACAATGCCGTTCACCTCCCAGTCCTATACAGCTCTAGAAAAACTCACTGACCAATAAAGAGAATTAGCAGAAATGCTCATATTATCAGCCACGGAAGCATCCTTGTCTGACGCAATCCTATAGAGCGAGGGGAAAACATTTTCCAAGGCCACATCGCCACTCCAGATATCATGCCAGAATCTGATATGCGTGCCCCTTCCCACCTCAAATCTGAAATTACCGAGTAGGTCTTCCCATCCATTTCGAATGAATTTCCAAACACCCACCCCGTATGCCCCTCTTACTGCATTAGAGCACCAATCTCCCCAAATGCTCCCGTATTGAATGTCGATGATGCTTCTCCAAAGAGCATCCCCTTCTAGTGATACTGCCAAAGCCACTTTCCAAGTAGAGCCTTGTTGAAGATTCTCAATTTTCTAATCCCCAAACCACCGCAAGACAAAGGGGTGCAAACTTTATCCCATTTAATCAAATAGAATTTTTTCTCATCTTCTAGCCCTCCCCACAAGAAGTCACAGAAGATCTTTTCCAGTCTATTTGCCACCCCTGCAAGCAAAGGGAATAAAGATAAAAAGTATGTTGGAAGATTAGAAAGTGTGCTCTTAATAAGCGTGATTTGGCCACCTTTAGACAAGTAAATTCTCTTCCAACCCGCCAGTTTGCATTCAATTTTCTCAACAATCCCATCCCACATTGCCTTAGATTTGTGGGGAGCCCCCAAAGGAAGTCCCAGATACCTCATAGGCAAGAGTGACACCTTGCAGCCCAAGATGGTAGCCACTTCACTTAGATTATTAACCAAGCCAACTAGGACTAGCTCGGACTTTGATAAGTTCACTTTGAGGCCTGAGACAACTTCAAAACACAGAAGGAGGGCTCTCAAGAGCGAATCTGATAAGGATCTGAGTCACAAAAAATCAATGTATCATCGGTGAAAAGAAGATGAGCAACTGATAAGCTTTCATGCAAGGAACTACCCACCGAGAAACCCGAGATGAAACCCCTATCTACCACCCCTTCCAACATTCTATTCAATACATCCATTACTAAAATGAATAACAAAGGAGATAAAGGGTCCCCTTGTCTCAAATCCCTAGAGCTGCGAAAGAAACCTTCGGGGATACCATTGATCAAAGTGGAGAAACTAACGGTTGTGATGCAATGTTTTATCCACTGACACCATCTTTCCCCGAAACCGTGCCTGCCAAGAATGTACAACAAGAAATCCCAATTGACATGATCAAATGCTTTTTCCATATCCAATTTACACAAGAGACCTGGGGTGCCGCTTCTAACTCTAGACTCCAAGCATTCATTAGCAATAAGAACAGAGTCTAAAATTTGTCTTCCTTTAACAAACGCACTTTGTGACTTTGAGATAATCTTCCCCATAACTTCACTTAGTCTCTTCGCAAGAACTTTTGAGATGATCTTATAGACCCCACTCACCAGACTTATGGGCCGAAAATCGTGCACCTCCGTCGACCTTGCCCTTTTCGGGATAAGGGTGATGAAAGTGGCGTTTAGACTTCTCTCAAATTTCATGAAAGAGTGAAATTCAAGAAAAACTTTCATAAGATCTTCCTTTAAAATATTCCAACAAGTTTGGAAGAAAGCCATTGTGTAGCCATCGAGGCCTGGCTCTGTCTTTGGCCATCCAGTTAAGCACACTAAGTACCTCGTCCTCCTCAAAAGACCTCTCCAACCAAGCTGCACTTACTTGATCAATTGAATCAAAATCTAGTCCGTTTACCTTGGGTCTCCATTGATATTGCTCCGTTAAAAGATTTTTTATCTCAACTCTATTCGTCAAAACCCTGCCTTCCGAATGTAGGACCTCAATGGCATTGTTTCTACGATGGGAATTAGCAACTCTATGGAAAAACTTTGTGCACCTGTCCACTTCCTTCAACCAAAGGGCCCAAGATTTTTGTCTCCAAGAGATCTCCTCCATAAGGATGATTTTTTCCAGCTCAGCTACTACTACCACCATTTTCCTTACTTTATCATCCTCCGAAAGAGTCCCCCCACTTCTTTAACATCAAAATGCTGTAGCTCTTGAGAGAGAGTAAAACGTTGGTCATTAATATTCCCAAAGACTTCCAAATTCCATTTCCTTAGATCATTTTTCAAACGTTTTAGCTTCCCAGCCAAAATGAAGCTAGGGGTGCCCATGAGTTGATAGGAGTTCCACCATGATCTAACTTTCTCCGAGAACCCGTCGACCTTTAACCACATATTCTCAAATTTAAAATATCTTCGTCCCCCGTGAAGACCCCCACAATCTAATAAAAGGGGGAAGTGATCGGAGCAAACTCTGGAAAGCCTTTTTTGGCAAAAGTTGGGGAAGTGAACCTCCCAGGAGGAAGAGACAATGAACATGTCCAACCTAGACCAAGCCCTCCCGTTAGACCAAGTGAAATCTCCTCCTGCCATAGGTAGGTCAACCAGTTCCATCTCAAAAATAAGTGCTGAAAAATCAGCCATGGCTGAGCCCATGTTGGAATCCCCTAATCTTTCACTCGGGAACCGAGTGATGTTGAAATCGCCTCCAATACACCACGGGATATCCCACTAACTACACACACCAGCTATTTTGTCCCAAAGAAGTTGTCTTTTGTTGTCAAGATTTGGCTCGTAAACACCTAAGAACCCCCAAACGAAACCATCTTCTACATTTGAGAAAGAGCAAGCTACCAAAAATGCGCCAACAAAATCCTCCACCAAATTGACCATTCTCTTATCCCACAACACTAATATGCCCCCTGAAGCACCCTTAGAGACAAGGGTGGTCCATCCCACATAAGGACAATTCCACAAGCTTCTTATTAATTGCCTATCGATATACTTCAACTTAAGTCTCCTGCAAACAGATCACATCTGGCTTCCATTCCCGTAATAAGTTCTCTATTCTCAGGCGCTTGCTTGAATCATTCAATTCCCGAACATTCCTTGAAAGGATCTTGGGCTTCATGGAACATTGAGGTTCACCCAATCATTGTGTCTTCCCCTGCTCGCACTTCCTTCTCTTGCATCATAGTTAATGGAGCAAGCAAGCCTCTTGAGCTCCCTATCTTTTTTAGC
This sequence comes from Juglans microcarpa x Juglans regia, assembly GCF_004785595.1. NCBI lineage: Eukaryota > Viridiplantae > Streptophyta > Magnoliopsida > Fagales > Juglandaceae > Juglans > Juglans microcarpa x Juglans regia. The sequence continues at coordinate 2,778,703 of NC_054605.1, forward strand.
GGCAGATTTAGCAAGATGTGGTTGTTCTGCTTCTATGGCAATGATGAGGGCTTTAAACTGGTCCTCATAACCTTCGCATGAAATCCCAAGGTAGTGTCAAAGAACATCAACCTTTTGTAATACCCAATCAGGTTGTAAGCTAGCCCCTGAAGGCACTGGTGGCAGCGAGCATAGAGGACTAGGAACATCTCCAAGATCCCCCAGATCCGTGTCATCTTCATGCTCCTTGCAAGCTAGTTGTAGATCAGAACCGGGTGAAGACTCATCATCTGAGAGAGCCCCTTCAATCGATAACTCATCATCCCCTTCTTCCACAATGCACAGAACCATTGAAGGGGTCTCCAAAACATCGGAGCCCACAACCCAAGGCAGCCCAGTGGAGGTTGAAGCCTCCATGCAAATTTCCCTCCCAGCTGAGGTCGGGATGAGGCCATCGGCACTGTCTGTGGCACGGGCGAGCACGACGGCTCTTTCTGTGTCGCCGACGAGCTCAAAATGGTTCTCTCAGCTGTCGACGGTGAGTCCATCATGTTAACCAGAGGCCTGGGTGGGGCCGTCGGCACTTTCTGGGCCATGGGCAAGCTCGAAGGCTCGTTCTGTGTCACTGGCAAGATCCCCGAGGCCAGGGTGCAAACGGCGACACCATCCGACACCTTCTGCCTCGGGAAGATTTGCTTCTCTGTCGCCGTGTGTTCGCCGGTGACCGTCGGTGGGTTCTGTGCCGCCAATGAGGCAGCTAGGTCACCCGTTCGAGGGGAGGAGCCTTTACGACCCAGACTCACGGGTTCACGGGCTCGAGAGAGCCCCTTGGCTATCCAGGAAGAATCGGGCCTAATGGGCTTGGGCTCAAGTTTGAGGCCTACAAACTCACTTACTCCTTGTGGGCACATGGGCCCCCTGAAGCCCATACCAGAAACTCCCACTTCCTTTCCCACCTCCATTACCAAACTAAGTCCTGCATCCACTTTATTCATCAACACCGAAACTTCCTCAAATGCACCAGACAACTTTGCTTTGACAGCCCACAAAATACCTTCCACCTCCCCAAATTTCGTACACAATGTCCCACTACCCATGCAGTGAGAATCACCTGCAACATAGATCTCCTTGCCCCTCGACACCATGGCAGAGCTGCCTCCTGCCAGTGAGGTTGCTGGTGACCTCAAAACAGAAGCAAAAGAGACACCATTTGAGGGTGAAGGTTTCTTTGTAACCTCACCACCCCAACGTAGGCTAGCCATCTTCTTGAGATGGTAAGAAAAACCTTCCTAGCCATATCCTTTCTCAACTTCAGGAACAACCAAAAAACCCCTCCTCCTACCATTCCAAAACTCCTCCAAGCGCAAAAAGCAACCCCTTCACTAGACTCACTTAGCTATCAGCAGAAATTTAATTTATCAACTACTGCTGCAAACTTCCTCACACCTAACCCCTATGTATTTTGGAAAATCCAGGAATATTCTATCACCCTTTAAAACTTTTTCTTACTGATCAAAAAAATTATTCTATCACCCTTTGAACAATGGAAAAAATTTCTGTTTAGGAACACTTGCACAAACTTAACATCTGAAAAATTAGCACGCCCATGGAGAAATGTCTGATTGCTTTAAGATTCATTTCAATTTCGACAATCTGGGTCATCATTCGACATCTGATTGAAGCAAGACCTATATGCATTCCAAACTTATAATATAACCATCTTAGGTTGCAGCAGTTTTTAAATTGAATCATTAGTTTATGAGCTATAGGAATTTTTGTGTGCAGGAAGATCTAGAATTCCTTAATAATCTTTTATTTTCTGTGTTATTTTCTGAATAATGATTGGTCTCAATTATTCTAGAATTTGTAATAGCTTTTTTTTTTTTAATAATTAATAAGAAAGAATTTGTAATAGTATTACAAGATTTTTATTCAGTATTCTAAGGCTGTCAATTTCCTGGTCAAGTTAGGAGTTCTATACTCGAAGAAAATTGATTAATGAAATATTGAATTATTTGAGTTTGGAGGCAAGGACTGCTTGGAGTATGCTTCTCATTTTCTTCCTTACCAAACTGTTACTGTTTCATATCATGCATGGTCCATGCAACCACTAAAGTGCCAGAAAATTCTTTCTTTATTTCTTTCTTTGCAACCCAATTAGTTTTTTTCCATACCTATCAAACCCGTAGAACACCATATGTCTTTCTTACCAGTTAACCACCTAATAACTTATCAAACCAGACATGCAATTAAGTTAGCTGTAGCACATGATTTCTACAACCTGTAATCATCTGTTTCAGCTACAAAAACTCGAACTTTTCAAACCATTATTCGATCCACAAATGCTAAATCCTTTCCTTCATGAAAAAAAACCTCGAAATCCTAAATTTTTTTCCTATCATAAAACCCACCACACGCAAACAAAGGAAGACTTAGCTAATTTTTCCAGTCCAAGTACAAACACTAATCGAATCTATCATTCTAATCCCATTTCTTGCCCATAGTCCACTCTGCCTGACCACCCAGCATGTTTCTTTCACGAACTGGAAATTTAATCACTTTTGTAAAATCTTGACACCAACTAGAACTTTTTGACCCAAAGGTAGGAGCATATTCAAACAAAAATGAGGATAGGTATCATACATTCATATATATATATATGAGTTCCTTCTTGAAAAATAATTGATTATCTCAATTATTCCTGAAAAATTCACATAAAGTGATCACTATTCCTATAAAAAAAGTTCCCCAAGGTCATGAATGCATAGTTATTGTGACAACACTTCCTCCCAGTCCCTTGTGTGAACAGGTCCCTTCTTTCTGTTGAAATGTATGCCTTCCCCTATTAAAGCTTTCATTTTCATGTTCCCCATCTTCACTAATTCCAATGACAAACAAGCATCATTTCCATAACTCAATGATATTTTCATGATCACAACAACAAATAAGCATCATGTCAATGAGTCTGTCACATTTAATCAGATATTTTCATCACATTACAATTCAGCACAGATCCAACCATTCTATAAGCCATGCAGGACTTGATAAACTCTCTTGTTATCCACGTAACTTAGGTTTATCTATGCATCTGAAGCTATGGATCATCATAAAGAAACGACTTAATCTGCAAAATTTAATTATCAGAAGGTTTTCATTCACTCATATCAAGTTTAAAACTCACTCATGCTATCAACAACAGGTATTGAAAAGGAATTTAGGACCTATTCCATAGAACTATCGAGGAGTAGTTACCACCTCCATGCCCAAGATACCAAATGCCAACACCACGCAAACCCAAACACCCACAAACAAGAGCATAGAAAATGTATGTAGCGGATTTCTGACATAATAAACCTTCCTCCCGATTTGTTTACTGAGTGGCAGTACGGAATGGAGAAGAAAGAAAGGTATTCAATTGAATGCTAAACTTCTTTATTCTCAAAACCGGGAAAGAAATGAAAAGAAAAAAGCAGTAACTAAGCTGGTACAACTATTTCCCGCAAGAGAGAGAGAAGCGTGGTATAACAAAAAGCGTGGTATAACAAAAAGGCTTCTGCAGGGCCGAAAACTTTGTTTTAAGAAACAAAAATGAAAAAATTCACAAAACTCAAATTCAGTTTCATCTTCTTTACCTCTATGTTCACAGCAAGTAAACCAAGTCTGAAGCCAGAAACTTCCTCATAAGATCGAGAACACAACACCACAATTTGAAGTCACAACCAATTATTAAAACGAAAAAGCAACGTAAAACGAAAATATGAGGTGCGAGAAAGCTGCCCAACCCTAGAACACAAAACCCTAGCATAGATTTGCTTTCAAAATAGTAATGGTCCCTAGAGAGAGAAAATTAGGGTTTCTAGACGGAGAAGGAGAGGTTAAGAACTCACAGTGACGTCAAGCGGCCTCCATTGAAGCTCAGAAACCGATCCTCTGGGAGTGTGATTGCTAAGCTTAGGGTATGAATCGAAGAGAGAGGAATGCGCGTCTGAGAGAGCGAGAGATAAAAGTGATCGAAATAGTGCGAAATTTTCAACGAACTGAGAAACATAACCGAGGCTCGGGCCGAGGCTGAGACTCAGGGGACGAAGCGGAGTGGCTCGGGACCGAGGCTAAGGTGGGGTTAGCCGGTTTGGTTTCTACTTTCTTGGTGAAAGAAGAGCTTTTGGGTTGGATCGGCCATGTGAAGAGTTGTTGGGAGTAAGAAGAGAATTAGGTGGTTCCGCAATCAAATTGTGACACGTTTCAGTGGACCCCTTCTTTGAGCTTTACCTCGTATGATTGGGTTGCTCCAAACCGTTGATTTCCAAGCAATTTTGCGCAACTTTTTTCTTTTGGCAAATAAAATGAACGTCGTTGAGAGAATATGTAAAGACTATTCATACGGTCTGGATAAAAAGTAAAAACTAGCGGATAATAGATTAGTTATCAATCCATACTTTGAGCATACAGTAATAAGGATGCTCCCATATCTATATCTATATATATATATATGTATATGTATGCTCCCATATTCATAAAAGCCAATATTTTATCGAATTACATAATTACAACACTAGAAAGTTTGATAAGAAAAGATTTTAAGGATTTAGGCCGTTATTTGATTGACGGGACTGATGATGAAAACGTTCAATTTGTTTTAACACTCTTGTCCAAGTTAATTTACTTTTGTACCAAGATGGATGATCTGTTCATTTTTTTGAAGCTTGTGTTGTAATATTTTGAAAGTATAATAAATGCTCCTGTATGAATTAATGAAAATATATAAACAAAGTTAATTTTTCTAAATTAATTAAATGGAATAAATAAGGATTTTTTTTTTAAAAAAAATAGATCTATGGATATAAACAATTTTTAATTTTACATAATTGTTTGTTATTTAAACAAAGAAATTAGTTTAAAAAGTAGGCATAATGAATTATAGAAAAAAGAAAAATTCAACTTATCATCTCCTATACTATATACTAATATGTGATTTGTCATTTTTATCTTTCTATTTATACATACATATATTGATGTGTAAATATGTGTGTTTACAAATGAAGGACAAAAATAACAAATTACATGTTGATGTATGGTGTGGGGATGATGAATAGCATTTCTCTAGAAAAAATCATTTTAAATCTAATATCTTTATTATAAAACTAGTGGAAGATTTTTAAATTGAGTCAAGGGTTTTAAAATCTTCCAAATATTTTAAAAGTATAAAATAATTTTTAATGAGGTATTTGTAGTGTTATTGAACAAAGTCTATTTTTCAAGTAAGCTTCTTTATATTTCGAAGCTTTAAAAATAATATATTTTTAAAAAATCATTTATTTAAATGATTTTATTCTTTTAGGAATATTCTATAATATTCATTAATTTATTTTATGTTAAAAACTTTTCTTATTTAGATGACTCTATTCTCCTAAGAAATATTCATTAAAAATTTAAAACTCATCATTTTATTTTATGATGGAAAATATTATTTTTAGATTAAGAATAAAAATTTGGTTTTAAAATTTAGTATATTTCCTTTCCTTCCCTATTTCTTCCTCTCTCTTATTTCTCTATGTATTATTTTCACCCTTCGATTACAAATAGGACACATGTAGGGCAAGGATTGGATTGTCCAAAACCCTAATTCCCCCTCCCCTCTTATTTCTTTCCCTTTTTTCCTTCAAAAATGATGGATGCAACGGGCCTAGGGAACCCCCGCGGCATCGCGTCCGACGTGGCATTAATAAAAAACGACATCATTTCGATTTTGCTGTGTTCTTTGTCTTCATTTGTGTTCTTTCTAAAATTTTCAAGTCTTCTCCATTGACGAATGCAACGCCCCCACGATTGCCAAAGATGACGATGTCTGAGACTTCTCTCCAGTTGCTATCGTTTTCTCCATCTACGACCCCCATCCTCCACGGTTACCAACTCAATGTCCCTCTCCATTGGGCCCGACTTAGACCGGTCAATGCTCATCTTCTCCGAGGGTGATATCAAGCTTCGAGTTTCACTAACCAAACCCTACCCTCCATCACTCCCAATGCACCAAATTGATTGTACACTAATTCCTCCACACGTTGCCTCCACCAAGAACACAAAAAACCACAGTAATTCAACACCTGTATTCACATCTCCTCGAAGTTCAATTTGGTGAAATTTTGAGCTCTTTTTGAGCTAACTCTCAGTGGAAAATGGAAGATGAACTCTGCAAAAATCTCCACTTTGAAGAAAACTATGAGCAATGGCGGTAAAGAAGACTAAGCTTTTGGAAGCAACGAGAGATTGTGACAAAAACAAAAGGAGGTTTTGAGAATTTCAAAGATTCTTTGGGCCGTTTGGTTCGAGGAATTGCTTTTTATTTTTCTTTTCTTGTGTGTATATGGCAGAGAAAAAGAAAATTAAAACATGAAAAATGCGAGAAAGTGCGAGGAAGAGAGGGAAAAATCAGTGAGTGAATGAGTGTTGATGAAAGCGATTGATGGATAGGTGGAAAGAAAGCCGTAGAGAAATTAGCCAACAACTTAGAGCGAAATAATAGGGCTTCATTTTCATCTCAGTATCTTCAGTCTTCCTATTTCCGACTCTCAAACAAAAATGACCCAAAGCTTTGCTTTTTCTCCTACCCACGAACAAGCACAAATCTGAGACCCATGAAGACGACCCTTTATTTTTTCTCCTACCCACGAAGACAACCACAAATCTAAGACCCACGAGACGACCCTCTATACTTTCTCCTACGCTCAAAGACAACCACATATCTGAGACCCAAGAAGATAACCCCTCTGCTAATTTCATTTGGGCATCCATTGGTTTATTTCTTCTTCATGTCCTTAGATTTGCTTTTTTCCTTTTTGATATTTTGCAGCTTTTTAGCTTTTCATTTTTTTTTTGTTTTTTTTTTCCTTCCACGTAAGTTTTGCCACGTACAACCGGTTGCATCCTGTTTGCGCATGCCGGTTGTCCGTAACAAAACTCCTTTTCCTTTCCCCTCCAACTCATCTGTGCCATCCCCTCCCGTGACTCCGCAGCAAGCCTCCCTACAAGCTAGTGCCGCCGCCGTCAACGACACTACTAGCACGCCGCTGCACCTCGCGGACGCCCCCTCCTCCATCTCGGTTTCACCTTTAGATCATCTCTCTCTTTCTCTCGACATCTCCCTACCGATCTATTCATTCTCTCCCTCGAGTTTGCTTCACCACCCATCATCACCGCAGTCCACAACACCTCTACTGCCACATCTCTCTCTCTCAATTCCCTTTTCTCCCTCACGGTTTCTCTTCTTCTAACACCGCCAACCTAACATCTCTGCCTTCAAACCCTAATTTTTTTTCTTCTTTCCTTCTCTTTGTTTCATGAGTCCTCTCAGCACGAGTTTTTTTAGATCTAAGTATATATTACATATTGTGTTTCATTTAGTCTGAATTCATGTATATGTGTATTCATCCCTTGATTTCAAATCAAAGGTAAGCCACAATATGCATTTGAGTTATTTTATTCCCGTGGCCTACGGTGGCTGACTAAGAAGCCCTAACCAAGATAGGGCAGATTTGAGTTTACACAGTGGTTGTTGGCTGAGACGTCTGTGTGGAAGGGTTATGCATGGCTTGGGGTGCTTTGTTTTTCGTCATTAGAATAGAGGCTACGTTGGTTATGTGTGGAGGTGTGGGGCTGCGTTTTGGACGATGTGGACGTGGTGGTTAAGTCTAGGTAGGGAGGTTATGTGACGTATATGGAGTTAGGCTTCCGTGATGAAGAGGATGTGCAGCAAGAGTTGGATGGTGACTTGGTGATTTCCGGTTGAAGAAACACAGTGGATATGGTCTTACGGTATTCAACTTTCAGATAAATTCACAAGCGACAAAACAGACAATGACATGAGGGATAAAATCGTCAGAAAAAGTCAAACGAAAAACACTATTGCTTTTCGGATTGACGCTTTTATATCTAGAATATATATATATATATATATAGAGAGAGAGAGAGAGAGAGAGAGAGAGAGAGATAGATACATACATACCATCTCATAAAATTGATAAACATTATTCCTAATTTTCTATTTTTCTTCTTTCCATAAATATAAAGTCTCGTCGATCCTGAAATGGGAATTTGGTCAAGAACAAGATATTTATATTAGAAAATTTTATGTAAAATGGTGGGATCAATTCAAGTTTCACATACTAATTTTATAATCTCAAAAAAAATTCCCACTACCAAAAGATAGAAGACCTTGTAAACCTTCTAAAACATATACTACTATATATTGAAGGAACGCAAAATGAGACATCTCCAGTCTCCTCGACATCATCTTCAGCAAGTTAAGAACAAGAAAATGAGTCCTTAATAAAGTTTAACTAGAGTCACACTCCCAAGACTCCTAATTAACGATTCAGTGAAGTTTTCCAAAATGCACAAGATCTCTATTCTTACCTTGGTGAAAAATTTTAAACCCAGAGGAAAAGAAGGTAACAAGCAAAAATGTACCAGAAAAAGTTTTTAATAAGTCGGCGTATAGAACATATCATCTATATCAAAATTGCAAAATCTCATTTGTAACAATCAAATTTTAAAATTTATTTTCAAAATCAAATTATGCCATGTAAGTATTTTGTTAAATAGATTATCTACATTGACTTGTAAATAGAATTTTCTTAAAAAAAAATCTTTTTTATTTTATTTTAAACAAAATGACACCATTTTGGTATCACAACAAAAACAATGTGAATTTACTATTTAAATAAGCCCTTTCCTTGGTCATCAGATTATTTGGATCAAGATTACTAACCTCAATCTCTTTTCTCTCTTCTTTTTAAAGCTAGAACTATCATTCATGAGAGTTTGGATAGTAAGTTGAGATGAGATGAAAGTTGAAATTTGAATAAAAAATTATTAGTGTACGGGTCAAATTAGCAGCTTATAATTTAGCCTTGAGATAAAACTGAAGATCAAGCTAAGAGATAAAGTCAATAAGAGATAAGATAAGTTGACTTAGACTCCTAAGAAGAAAGATACACAGACTCCTAAAAGGAAAGTGACTCAGACTTCTAGCAATAAAAGACTTCATAAGGCAAGTTGGACCTCTATATTTATGAGGAGATCCCCCACAAAACCGATAGACACTCTACAAGAACTCTCCATAGGCTCTCTAAAAAAGCTACCTATATACAAACTCCACCACACATAGCGACTCGAAATGATCTACCCTAAATTCTTCCATTATATTGTGAGATATGTGAGTTGTGAGAGATTATAAAATCACCAATCATAGTGGATTTCGCCCCTAAACAACCCAAGGATATAGACATTATGCCGAACCACGTAAATTCATGTGTCTCTCTTTATTTACTTTTATTCGCTTATTTATTATTTATGTTATGGATGAACGCGAAAAATACTGTATCAAAGCTCGAACCATCATTGTGGCCCGGGGATAATTCTTTCCTCCCTTCCGGTTTGTTGTGCAAATTAAGGTATTAACAGTTGGCGCTGTCTATGATCGATTTCTTATTCTTTGCATCGGAAAAGGGAGTAGGATGATTCCCTAGTTCATGAGATCTTCTCCAGCAAGCCAGATGTGCAGATACACTACATGTGTTGTGCACGTGGGATGTGAACTGTGCATGGGAGGAAAATACCATGCACGTAAGGCATGCCCATGCAAGTGCACAACAAGCACACAGACGATGGGTGCATGCCGTCATGCACTCAGTGACCTTGGTGACGGGCTGTGCGACCACGCCACCTCCTCGTCGTGGCAGCCGAATATCCAGGAGAATCAGACTGGAGTTTGCTGCCGACACCTCATTGGAGCCATTCATCGGGAGGCCATCGTCTTCTCCATCCAACACACACCGTGTGGAGCTTGCTCGCCGTGTGGAGCTTGCTCGCCGTCACGTGAAGCCACCAGTAACCATCATCCGAGTCTTTGATGGGTTCTACCACAGCCATGACACTCCACAACCTAGAAATAGAAGGAGAGCTCGCCTGCACCATGCATACCGCCGAAGGCAGGCATTTGTTGGCTAGGAGGACAATTGCCAATCGCCTACATACACGACGTAGCCTAGATCCGGCCACCAGGGCGAACTGTCAGACAGGGCTCAGTGTCGGCAATGAAGCCCTTGGCCACGACTGCCCCTCCCAGCTCGTCGGCACTCCTTATGGCCCGCTACCCTTGTAGTGAGCAACAAGCACACTCTATAGGAGTTGTATTCCCGCTGCCTCCATTGCACGTCATGAATTAGGTTTGGCCGACAACTCCAGATGCCCAGACAAGGACGGCTACAGTTTTCCCATTGGCTCCTCACTGGTTCCCCTCACCAGGTTCCACCAACCTCCTCCCTCACACACCCGATCCATGAGCTAACTGACTGTAAGCTAGTAGTTGCCACCTGATCACCTGCCGCCTTCAAGGAGGAACTCGACCACAAAAGCTCGTCAACAAAAATCCTCGCCTCCAGACGTCTCAATAGTAGACGAGAAGAGCCACGTCTAGACGTCTGTGAGTTGGTAGACCACCATCAGTGATCACCTGACCAGCTGGTGGCAAGAAGGTCCACGACCATTGAGGCCTTGCTCGCCTTGAGCCCTCGCTACCATCACCAAAGCTTATTGTAAGAGTTGCTTGATGCCAACACCACTGCGCTCACCAGCCCAGCCCAACCGTGAGCTTGTGGAACCACCTAAGGCCACGCCGTGAACCTCTAGTGTGTTCTGTCGTTGCCATGGCTTTGCTGACCCCATCAAGCTCTAAACTATCAGATTTAACCTCCATGAACATCCTCCTCCACAGTAGCTCCAAAATGAAACCATGTAACTCCGCCGTAGCTAACACCACTGTAGCTACATCTCGTTAGCCTCGTCCGAGCAACTCACATGACCCTTAGTAGTTGACCAAACGGCGTTTCCTACTATTGCGAAGGCACTCCCAACCCAGAAGTCATAGGCGGGTTCAACCGCACCATGCACGTGCAAGCGGTCACCCCATGCAACACCTCACCAAAATGTGGTGGCCAACATGCAACGTCTATTCACACTTGTGGCAAGCAACAACACGTGGAGTGTCAACAACACCAATGCCTCTCGACGAGCAAAATTCAGCAGTCTCAACCGTGCAAGATTATTGCTACAATAGCACTCAAGGATGAAAATTTTCTCCATGCAAAAATCATTTAGCAACGAATAATCCTAGTGGGGAAAAATGGAAAGCAACAGCAAAATTGTTATGGAATATAATTTGCTAGAAATCGCCCACGCAGCGAGGAACATAGCTTACAAAGTCCTTCTCGGGCATCTTAATCTGTCTTCATTAGAATAGATAATTTGGTATTGTAGGTATCCTGGGCCTTCATCAATGCCAAAGCATGGCTGCCTGCGGGCATCGCCCGTATGTCACTGACCTTCACCACACTTTAGCAAAATAGCTCAGGTTTACAAATCTCAAACTTATAATTTATAATCTATTTGGTTTTAGGTAAAACCTCTCAGGACGGTCGAACTCAACCTCATGCCACAACAATGTGGTTAAGCATCTCCTCAAACACCAAAGTTGAGTACCTAGACTCGCGGTGAGCAATGACCCCACCAAAGTCGAGACCCTAGACTTGCGGTGAGCAACGACCCCACCAAAGTCGAGTCCCTAGACTCGTGGTGAATAACGACCCTCAAATAACCAAATTCGAGTCCAAAGAGTGGCAGTGCAATGAATGGGTGTTGAGGTCAGAAGACCCCACAACCTCTATAGTTAGCCACCAATGTCGAGTCCAAAGACTCGAGGTGCACTCAACAGGCGTGAAGGTCGGACGACCCCACAACCTCTACAGTTAGCCACTAGTGTTGAGTTCAAAGACTTGTGGTGCACTCAATAGGCGTGGAGGTTAGAAGACCCCATGACCTCTACAGTTAGCCACCAGTGTCGAGTCCAAAGACTTGCGGTGTGTGGAGGTCAAAAGACCACACCACCTCTAAAGTTAGCCACCAATGTTGAGTCTAAAGATTCGCGGCCACTCAATGGGTGTGGAGGTCAGAAGACCCCACGACTCGCGGTGTAGCCAACAAGCGGGAAAGGTCAAAGACCGCCTGACCTCCCAGGTACCGAACAAGCTAGCAACTCTCTGGATTGCCTAACCTCTCTCACATGGATAGCAATACAAGCACAACATCTTCTCCAACAAACTTCGAGTATTTATGCTTGCACCGCAATTGCCGATAGTGAGTTACTTTCGGGAACAAGCCACCAAGCTCTACAAACGCCTCGCACGAGTGTCCTTCATGAACGATTCGACAGACTCAGCAACCGCCTCAGATGGATCTAGGGGGTCGACAGACACCCTGACCACTTATGCGTGGGTTACTATAAATAAACAAAAAAACGAGAACAACCACAATAATTTATACCAAGGGGCAGAAAATCCACTACTACCAACAAAAGCAAAAACGATCACAAAAGCACTCACAAAAATCAATCATGGAAATATGCACTCTTCGCTGACAATAAACAATCTCTCAGAAAAATATTCACACAAATAAACAAACTCAAAATCGAGCTCTGCACCAGCTTCTGACTCGGTCCAGTACGTTTCTCACCAAAGCAAAGCTCCACTCTCACACCTAATGCGGTCGAGTACATCTCCAACCAAAAAGGAGCTCCGTGCTCGTAACTAATGCGGTCGAGCACTTCTCCCGGCTATCTCCCCAAGCTGAGCTCTTCACCACTTAGCACAAAATAAATAGAAAATCAGGGACCGAATCGGAATCTAGGGATCAATTTTGAAAATTTATTATACAAATTATTGACTTGAAGATTCTCAAGGCCTTCTTGTCCAGTAAATCACCCTTAAGAATTGTGGGCATCTGTAGGGGTCAAATCAGCAGCATATAATTTATCCTAGAGATAAGGTCGAAGATCAAGCTAAGAGATAAAGCCAAGAAGAGATAGGACAAGTTGACTCAGTCTCCTAAGAGGAAAGACACATAGACTCCTAAAAGGAAAGTGACTCAGACTTCTAATTGGAAAATACTTCACAAGACAAGTTAGACCTCTATATATATGAGGAAATTCCCCATAAAACGGACGGACTCTCCACAAGAACTCTCTAGAAGCTCTCCACAGAAGCTCTCTATGTACAGACTCCACTACACATAGTGATTTGAAAGGATCTTCCATAAATTCCTCCATTGTATTGTGAGATATGTGAGCTTTGAGAGATTGTAAAATCACCAATCATAGTTAATTTTGCCCCCAAACAACCCGTGGACGTAGGGAATATGCCAAACCACGTAAATTCCTGTGTTTCTCCTTATTTACTTTTATTTGCTTATTTATTATTTACGTTATGGATGAACGCACAGAACACCATATCGAAGTCCAAACTGTCATCGTGGCCTAGGGATAATTCTTTCCTCCCTTACAGTCTGTTGTGCAAATTAAGGCATTAACAGTTTGAATATATTTTTTAATATTTTTTTTTTGTTTTGGGATTTGAAAAAGTTGAATTATTTATTGTATTTTGTTTTGAAATTTGAAAAAATTGTAATGATGAGATGATATGAGATAAGTTAAGAGGCTTTTTGTATCCAAACCTCCCCTCATTGTCACTCTTACTGCCAATTGTGTTTGCAAGATCCTCCAATCAACTAATCATGTTAACTAACCATGGAGAATTCTTATTTAAGTTTTTGATTATTTATATCTAATTTGTTTATTTCTTCACTTTTGGGCCTTGTTTGGATACATAAATGATTTCATCTGATCTCATCATTATAATTTTTTCAAATTCCCACACAAAATATAATAAACAATTCAAATTTTTCAAATCCCAAAATAATAATAATAATAATATTAAAAAATAATATTTCAACAAAATTTATTCAACTTTTAACTTTCATATAAAACCATCTTATCTCATTTCACTATCCAAACGAAGCTTAATCTTTATTGATTTTCACTATTTTTATGAGTTTTGTGGGTTTTTTTTTTACTATTTAATTAGCTAAGCTCTAATATGGCTTTGGTTTCTTCTCTTTCACACACGAACATCTAAAATGGGTTTTTCATTGATTTTTGACAAGGAAGATTACTTCTTATAAAATAGGAACATGGGTTTCAATTTCTTTTATTTACTGTGCCATGAAAGCAACTTAAGTATATGGGTCAGAGATGTTTGGGGAATGAGATGAGATGTAAATTTTGTAAATAGTAATAAGATAGTTTGTAAATTGTAGTGAGACAGTTTAATTAATACTTTATGGAGTTGAGTAATTCTATATACAACCGTGAAGTGCGTAAACGTCGCGTAATCACTTTAAAAAAGAGTGGGGTCCACTATTAAAAAACTAATTTTTTTTCATGTGGGTTCATGTTTTATTCAATTTTTTCAAAGCGATTACGCGGCGATTGCACAATTCACGATTGTAAATATATTTTCTTTTATGGAGTTTTGGAAAAGGAAAAACAAAAAATTGAATAAAAAATATTATAAAATTTAAATATTGTTATAATATAACTTTTTAATATTATAATTATTTTGAAATTTGAAAATGTTAAATTATTTTTTGTTTTTTGTTTGAAAGTTTGAGAAAATTATAATGATTAGTTTGAAAAAGTTGTAATGATTATTTTAAAAGTGTTTGTGTTTGAGAAGGAAATGAGATGGAATGAGATGAGATGAAATAGGATGAGACCAAAACAATTCCCAACATCCCCTTAGTTTACTTATCGATTTATGTGGTTTGACTTCTGGAAGGTTACTCGTAGTTTTGAATTCCGTCCTGTTTCGATTAGAATGATCAAAATTTTTCGTTTTAGTATAGTACCCAGTACACCATACATACTTATTCTATTTCATTCTGAGTTTCGGCCCATTTTGGCCAATTCTGGCCCGTTCTAATCAATTCTGAACTATATTCCATTATGAACTATTTTAATGGTAATTTTGTAATTTCTTGTGTTTGGATGTTATTTTTGTAAATTTTAAATCTAAATGGCATTCATATAATTTTAAAATTTAAAAGGGATTTATATAATTTAATTTTTTTATAACTTTAAATATGTCCCCTCATGGTCTTTTTTTTTCATCTCGTTATTTTTAATAATTTCTCAACACTTTATTTTTTTTCTTTGTTTTTCTTTTTGTGTCTCAAGTTAGATGTGGCAATTTGTGTTCCCAGATCGTGTTCGTGTCGTGTCAAGTCATAAACATTCGACTACATGGATCAACCCGAATATGACCCATTAAGCTAAACGGGTCATACCTTCAAACTCTAATATAACCTATTTAAATAACGGGTGAAGCAACACGACTTATTTTGACTCGTTTAATACTTAATTAGAAATAGGTTAACACAACACAACCTGTTTTAACGCATTTCATATAAATGGGTTTAACTGATCCGCACAACCAATTTTGACCTAATTAATATAATTTCACATAAAAGTTAAAATCTATATTTATTGGTAGCTACAATATCTAATAATAATAATAAGACTCCCTACTAACAAAAAATATTAGTACTTTTAAGATTTTAGCCTATAATAAAATCAATATCATAAACCCAACAATAACAAATATGAGCATAGATCCAAAATTACAATCTCGATAATAAAAACATAAGCATATAAGGATAACAATATGTGACATGACCATTGAATCTAACACAAAATTAGCTGATTTAGGTTTAATGTTAGCAGGTTTGGATCAAAACAGGTTAACCTGTTAAGACGCGATTAATAAACGGGTCAAACCTGCTTGACATGAAATCAATCCGTTTTGATCCATTTAGATTTTTACTCAAAATCATATTTATACCCTTCTTAACCCTAAAAACCAAAAAACCCCAAGTTTAACCTATCTCTCACTCTCACTCTCACCCACCCTGTCCCCCTTCCACTCCTAGTCTCACACCTCTTCTCTCTCATGCTGACGCTACCCCCACTGCCACCTCACACTCCCCCCTTCCAGCTTGGCACAGTCGCACCTTAGTCTCTTGGCCTGCTATCTCACGCCACCCCCACTCCCACCGCCCACATCTGAGTCTTGCACCTCACTCTTGAGTCTCCTGGCCTGCTCTCACATGCTGCCCCCACTCCCACCTCTCTCAGTCTCATTCCCTCTAAAATCTCAGTCTCACGTCTCTCACGTTGGCTACCCCCCTCTCGGCCTGCTTCTCTTTGCGTTGCCGACTACCCCTCACTGCCTTTCTACTGTCTTTGCCAAGTGCCAAGGGTAAGTTTTTAAACCCTTTGTAGACTTGTAGTTGGTAGTTTGCAATGATACAACCCGTTTTGACTTGTTGGGATTTTAATTTTGCTGTTTTTATTGTTTGGATTGTAATATTGAATTTTAATTTAGATTTATGTTTTTATTGTTTTTATTGTAATATTGGTTTTATTATATGTTAAAATCTGAAAAATATTGATATTTGTTTATGATAAATTATGTTAATAAGGTCAAATATGTTATTTGGGTCAGTTCAAGCCATTTACATAAAACAAATTAAATTGGTCGTGTCGTGTCGACTGATTTCTAATTAATTAATAACAAGTCAAAACGGGTTGTATCGTTTCAACCTGTAATTTTAATAGGTCATGTTAGGGTTTGAAGGCTTAATCCATTTAGCTTAACGAGTCGTGTTCAGATTGACCCATATAGAATACTGTCAACAACTTAACACGCGAACATGATTTGCCACACTGCTGCGTATTGAAAAATACAAATATTAGGACCCAACAATAAAAACATAAGCATATTGAGAAATACTAATATTACAACCTAACAATAATCAAAATGTAATTTTAAAATAAAATTTAAACGGGATATAGCAGGTTGACCCATTTATTAATCATGTCTGAACGAGTCAACCCATTTTAACCCGAACTCATTTATATCAAATCCAAACTCGTTAATTTCATGTCGTATTCATATTGGGTTCATGGATCGTGACACATATTGTTACCTCTAGTCTCGACTTAAGTTTGTGATTTTTTTAATATTAAATTTTGACATCGATATCTCTACTTTTTTTTAATGTTTTTAGCATATATACATTTTAAAAATAACCAACTCTTATAGACACACACACATAAATACATACATATATATATATATATAATCCTGAAACTGTACATCGGAACACACAGTACCAAAATATTCGGTTCTAGTACTTAAAACCAAAATAATCACCAAAAAGAAATTTAAAACATTGAGATTGCTCCCTAATTCTTTTTACAAAAAATTTTTAATTTTTATACTCTGAATTTCAATCATTTCGACCCATCTATTACAGATTCATTAGACCTACCATAAGAACCCTACCATGTGGCTAGTAAGCCACATCAACATTAACAAAAATGTGATACATGTTGTAAAAAATAAAAATTTTAAAAATAAACTAAAAGAACCAAAAAATGAAAAAACCTAAATAATAATCTTTTTTTTTTTTTGAAAAATAGATCGAGAGGAGACCTCCCCTTCCCCATCCCATTTTTTTTCTTTCTTAAAACAAAAGAAATTTGATTTTTTTAATTCTTGTTTTTTATGTTAATGGCACATTTTTATTGGTGCTAATGTAGCTTATTGGTGTGTTTTTATTCGGCTAATCTATAAAAGATCAAACAATCCAACTTGAGAATATAATGATGGAAAAATTCATTTTTAAAAGTCGTGTAGTAATCAATCTAAAAGCCAAACCACATGAACTATTTTAATATTTAACTCTATGTTCTTTTTACTCATTTGGGTAGTGAGATGAGATGAGATGAGTTGAGATAGTTTATGAATAGTAATAAGATTATTAGTTGAAATTAAATAAAATGAGATGGTTTCATCTCACCTATGTATCCAAACAGGCCCTTACTCTTTGCAAGAGGATTCAACAAACTAGGTATCCATATTATTGAAGCGAAAAATTAGGTTTTTATCTGCCTATCTCTATTTTATAATAACATATGAGTTTATACCTTACCCTGTAGGATGACTTGGACCAAAATGTCCATTTATAAATGCCATGTTTGACTGAAATACCTTTGCTACAGATGCTAATCTGACTGTTGTGCATATGGTGCCCTTAACCCTCGGTAACTTACCTGGTGAGGAACCGTGATGCCATAGGGAAAGAGCGTGTTCATAATGTATGTACACATTAGGCATAAGAAATCGCAACGGAATATGTAAGGGGACTAGTTAGAGACTATTACTAAATGTACCAGAGATGTATACAAATAAAAATATTCTTTAATAGTAATATCCATGAGTCACTATCACTTCATCCCAAGCACTATTGTCCACTGTCATCAATTCATCTCTTACCTCAAAGGCCTCCACAGCTACTCTTTAGGCCGGACTGGTCTTTTTTCCTCGACATGATCCTCTTGGGCTAAATCTACATTAAGATCTATGGTTCTGATGAATGAAACTGCATGTGTGACCACCACTATGAGATTTCTAAGAAATCTCAATAAGTTCATACCCATGACAATACTAACAATGAGAGATAATGACAATGAATATGCATGAACCAGTTCATATAAATAAAGTTGAGAACACATATAGTTATGCATGGCGAGAAATCACCCTCCGGACAATCTGCATGTATTATTAGTCATGGCATGGAATCACCCTCTGAGCAAATCACATATTTGCATATTCACTTTTGGGGCAACTCTGAACTGATTCCTTCTCCCGTAAAAGTTATCCAATTCTGGCCCATCATAACGACCATTAGACTGTGATGTTCATGCTCTGCAATTGAGACGACATTCACCAACCTTTGAAAGTCCTATATCTAAAGACAAGCCACTTATGTACGTATGGGCAGTTGTAATCCATCTTGAAACCGCTCTACATGGATCTCTTTTGTGGAAATAAGGTGAGGGGAAAGCCTTCTCAACTCTATAAAATTAGAAGTATATTACTCGGCTGTCATGTTGCATTGGACCAAGTTAGCGATATCCTATGATTTCTATTATTTTACCGTAGTAGGAAAATATCGATCATCAAACTCCTTAAATATTTCCCAGGTAATAGCTTCCATGGATCCCAATTCCATGATAAGCAATTGCCTCTTGGCACTTCACCAAATCGCCACTTCTCCTTGAAATAAATAACTTGTGTATAACACTTTCTGGTCCTCTATACAATCGTAGACTTTCAAAGTCCGTTTGATATCCATAATCCACCTCTTTGCCTTTGTCAGCCCTTCATTTCCAAAGAATCCTGGATACTAATAGGCCAAGAATCGTTCATAAGTACAACTTTGAAGTTTGATATGCGGGTGGTTGACTTGTTGTATTTGCATCTGTTGTTGGAAATACTCATGTTGTTGCTGTAGCATGTCTGTGATCTTCCTCGTGATCACCCCTGAGTCATCCGTTTCAAGGTGCTCTCGATTGCACCATAACGTAATGTTGCCACAAAATCCAAGTAATCACTCCATCACTTGACTCTCGTCCAGTCACTATAGATCAAGCCTATGATACTAAAGATCAAGTCCTATTACTTTGATATGGTACCTAAGTGACATTATAGATTTATCAAGAGTCATAAAGCTCTAATACCAAGTTGTGGCGCCCTTGGTAACTTACTCGGTGAGGGACTATTATGCCAGGGATGCTAGTTGGTCTGCAACAACCCTGAATATGTAAGTGCATGTTCATATGGTAAGCACACGCTAGGCATAATAAATCAAGGTAGAATATGTAAGGGGATTAGTCAAAGACTAACGCTAAAAGTACCATAGACGTATATACAAAAAAATACATTCTTTAATAGTAATATCCATAAGTCACTATCACTTTATCGCAAACAATATTATACACATTTATCAGTTCATCTCTTACATCAAAACATAACGAGCCATAAAGCGTTCATTGCCTAACTATAAATATAATCACTAATAAGAGACAAGCCTCCATAGCTATTCCTTTGGATAATCTTCCTGGGCTAAATTTCCATAAAGATCTATGGCTTTGATGAATGAAACCGTAGGTGAGACCACCACGGTGGGATTTCCAGTAAGCAAAAACCTATGACAATACTAACAATGAGAGACAATGTCAATGAATATACATGGACCAATCCATGTAAATAAAGTTGAAATACATATAGTTATGCATGGCGAGGAATCACCCTATGAGCAAATCACATATATGCATTCATTTTCATGGCGAGAAATCACCATATTATCAAAACCCATAAAATCACAAGATCTCATCATTAGGTACTAACGGGGAATCACTCTACACATTCAATGCGTGAACTCATTCACCAAAACCGACTGGGAATCACTCTACCCAGTCAACACATAACATAGGACACCATGCATGATCAACATAGGGACTCTCTCTACTCGTGATTTTAAGTGAGGCCAATACGAAAAAGTTTCATTCCAATTATCATAGAGAATCCCTCTACCAGTATGAAACTCTTGGTAATGTACCTTTAGAACGGTTTAAGAACTCCTCAACCCGTTCCATGATTTTTAGAATGCTCGAAAGACATGACACTTGGACTCACACCATCTCAAATATCCTCATCTCAAAATCATGACGTAAAGATAACCAATAAACATAATGAAGCAAATATGCACTTTTTATGTAAGAAAGGGGTGAGATACAGAATATGCAAAGCCTGAATATACTCAAACTTTTACCCCACATTTCCAGTATGGTCAAAGGAGCTAACATACATGAAGAGTATTACTAATACTTAAGCCGAGCTGGTGCCAATTCCTCAACGGTTCAGCTCTTGAATTCCTTGCTTCTTGAAGGTTTTCAAAAGGAAGTGAAATACTTTACGATCTTAAAAGTGAGATGTTGACTCTTGTCCAATGACTTTTTATATGGCGGGGCTGTTAGTTACAATCCTAACATTTTTCTGACTCTCGATATGCTTGAATGAGAGACATTTAATCTCAACCATCCATTTGTCCTCTAGATTAAATGAATTGTAGAGACTGAGTGACTGAAGGTGTAATAGCCCACCAGAAATTTAGTGAATGAATTTCTTTAGACTTTAGGAACATCGTGAAACTCCAAAAGCTTCACAAATCGAGCAATCTTACATGTTTTAGTTTGCCAACATAGTCACTTTTACTACTCATTATGGTGCCAGAAATGTCATTTTATTTATTTGAGGTACTTAGAAGAATGATAATGATAAACGGTCTACACCATTAGTCTCAGATAAATATTTAGGATTTTATGGCGCAAAAAAATGATTTTCATTTTCCGGAAAACAACTGTTTGAAAATGAATTTTTAATTCTTTGAGGCACTTAGGAGTTGAATTTCGCAAAACAAAGTATGCTTCTAGTTTCATATGAATATTTAAGATTTTATGATGCAAAGTTATTTTCACCATTGTCGGAGTGAATAGTGACTCCAGTGTAAGCGCCATGTGACACTCTGTCAAGTACTTTCAAGGTCATAGTGTGAAATGTCTAAATTAGGTTAAAGAAGTTTTATTTGGACATTTGGAAAGATTTTAGCCACACTTGGTGAATAATATTGGACACTTAGCACCAAAAGGAACCATGAGATGGAAACGTGAGGAAAATCAAGTTTTGTAATTATGCCACCTAAGTCAAACACTATTCCATCAAACCAACCAATTTGTGTCAAACCAATGAGGGTTTTAACTCTAGTGAAACTCAAAATACTTGGAATCTAATTGAAACTCCAAAATCTTGGTGAAAACAGAAACCCCAAATGTTTTCCGCAAAACTCCAAATGTTTGCTTCAAAACTCTAATTGTAACCGATTGTAACTCAGTGTTTAATCACTTGACTAAATCACTTCCACATGCTATTAACCTTTCAAATTCATGTCATTATATCCTTATTTATTTTTTTACACCTTGGTAATTTTATTGGGCCAAGAAAAGTTGGCTTTGGGCTTGTTCGAAACTCAAACCCCTCTGAAACCCCAAATGTAAAGCTCATTCGGTTAAAACCATTAAGGCCCACGAAATTGAACCACCAAGCCAAGGCTTGTGGAGTAGGTTTCCCCCACCATGGGTATCCTTTCATTGCCCAAGTACCCAAATAGTGTTTGATGGGAAGGCCAAAAGCCACCTCACCACCTTTCTCTCACTTGGTAGCAGTAGGCTGAAAACCATGGGTTGCGACACCTGTTTGGCTGACACCACATAACCCAAAGTATCACTCACATCTCCTTTCACCCCCACTAAAGTATAAGTCTCTTACTTTTCCATTTCACTAGCCCTTGGTTACTTTTGAAACCTTTTTCTTGGAGAGGAATCTAGAGGAACTCTCATACAACTTTTTTGGCCTTTCTTGCTCGAATTGTTTGAAGCTATTGTAAGTAGATTCTCAGAAAATTTGCTTCTCATAAGTTGTTCCTCTTAGAGTTTAGTTTAAGTTGGTATATATTGTGGAAATTTTTATGGACGTTTGATGGGTGAAAAGTTTGCTTGAGCATGAAGAGGTCATCTAGGTGATAAACTGGACAATGTGTGATTCTTTGATTTCTTTGATAGTGTTCTTGATAAGTTCTTAGTTTGATATTTTTATGGTTTATAGCTAACATGCTAGTGTACAAGTTTGATGAAGATTCATTGCATGTTATTAGTTTTTTATGAGACTTTTGCATAGATTTAAAAAGTTGAAAACTGGGAGTATGAAAACAAATTCTGTTTTAGGAAAGCTTAGGTCTTTTGTTATGAAAGCATGCTCAAATGGCTTTGATATTCACATATGACACACTCTTAAGACTTTTAAATACATGTTAGAATGATGTTTTGAAGATTTATGATATTGATCATGAAGATATGAATTTTTATGCATGCAAAAGTCCGGATATGTCTTGTATTTGAGGTTCTCAGATGGATCTATATTTTTCTACAATTTTTACTATGTGATCTTAGATTTGTTGCTTATATCTATTTTAGGACTTGAATTTTAAGCATGTGATGTTGTTTATTGATGCTTTACTTCGTGGCAGTTTTGGATCTAATAGTTGGATAACAACCTAATCTCATAGCACTCTTTGGTGAATGGGTGCGAACCGATTGTGTTAAGTATACTTTTGTGACTTTTTGTGGTTTTGGCTTAATTATTCAAAGTATGATAGTTCTTAGGAATGCTTTATGAACATATTGAGAGTATGTTACTAAATTTTTAGAGTTCTTGGAGTTGTTTTGAAAAGAGATAGACTATGAACATCAATGGTTGTTCTTGAGGTCAAAATACTTGAAGTTTTGAATATGGAGGAATTTTGTGTTTTTATGATGTAAGTTTTGTTAATTGTTCTAGTATGTTATCATAGGATGTGATTTTGTATATTGCATGTTTCGGTTTTAGCAAGAAAGATAGGATGTGATTACTTGCTCAAAAATGCCCAGCATACGTGCTTGGTGTTCTTGAAGCTATTCTATTGCCAGGCTCCATGGTTCTTTTGCTACCCAGGAACTCATGAATATGCTAAGGACGTGATCGAGGAAGTCGGGAATGCTGGTTTGCTTGGTTTCATGTTGGGAGTGTAATTGCCGAGCTGTATAAACCAAACTAGATGGTTGACTCGTAACACATGCGAAGCTCGAATATAAGATATGTCTTTAAATGGAAGTGGAAGTGTGCTTGGGAAGAAAAGCACGGGGAGGTTTTTGTCTTATCTTCAATTTCCGCCCTAATGTATTTTTCTACCCTATCTTTATTTTTCCGTTTTACAAATCCCATATTGGATTGAAATACCCTTACTAAAACTACTGATCCAATTAGAGAACCCCTGCTACAGTTTCTACATTTAGTTAAAATTGCATAGTCGTGTGTGGTAATTATGAGCCCTTCACCTCCCTAGGGGTAGAATTGTAATGCCTGTCCTTGTGGCGGGACTTTTTAGAAAATGATTTTAGACAGGACGACAGGAATTACTGTTCAATTTAAAACTTTTTAGTTCCATACCCAGGGTGCAAGACTCTATATTATAAAATAAAACGTGCTTTGAGAATAAAAGAGGTTTACAACGAAACACATCAAGCTTAAAATAAAAGGCCTCTCAAACATTTAAAACTGGCATGCCTAGACTTCCATGCTCTTCCCCTTAGGCTGTATTCATCCTGACGTGTTTTGCTCATTTAGATCCTAGGGGGAGGGGCATACATAAAAACTAAAATGAGTCGAATACTCAATAAGCATTACTTCATACCGTAAAGATATAACAACATAGGATCTCAATCATGCATTCATCACTCGTACGTACGTACATACAAGACAATAGGCATACAGTCGTTTTGAAAACGTCACTAGGCGGAGATTTTATTAAAAGGGACAATTTTCTTTTCATAAAATATTTATCTCGCTAGTGCCTTCATTTCTTAAAGAGTTTGAAGACTTATGCATCCTCTTATCACTTTCCATTGACTGTTACACACTATTACGCCCCGTGTGCTGGGGTTAGCGGATCTACCTTTGGACATTGATTCTGCCAAGTGGCTGCGTGTTGGGAATCCGTTGATCTGGGGGTAGTACTGGGTGCACTACCAGCACTACTTACTCAGCATTGCAATCTGCCCATTCATTGGTACCCTCGTGCATTCATTCGTTCATCATGGTCGTTACGTGTTTTCATACATCATAGTATTCATTAATTTAGTCCGTTCTTCCATTCTTTCATTAATCAGTTCATTCATGGAAAATCATCATTAAAAAGCTATGAGCATAAACTTAAACATCACATCATTGAGGCATCATTGGAACCATCAGTCCATGGCATCCATAAAGCATACAATACATAAGGACATTTTAAAAAAGCTTTCTTCGCATTGCTTAAAGCATAGGTACATAAAAGAATGAGGCACAAGCCTCAAATTTTCATTTTAAAAAGGCTACATCCAATATCTACTACGTATATTCATCCATCACTTGCATACAATTACATACTTAGGTTGCATAAAAAGGGGCTACCAAGAATGGCCCTTGTGTACATATACTTGAAGACTTATGCTTAGCATGTTTTCATAAAAGATTCATTTTGTAAAGCGTCTTAAAGATAAATATTTTCTTTTCATTTGTTTGTATCTTTACAAAACTCTAGAAGCGTATGAACATAATACTTACCTGGTCTCCATGTTATTCTCATACTATGCAGTCCATTCACATGCGTGTTAGATGGCAACCGACTTACATGCATACACATAACCTTAGTGTCATTCTCTATTTATTACATAAGCAACTAAACTAGAAATAGAACTATACTTCACTTGGGACAATCTCCTTTTATCCTAGGGCTCTTACGTGTCCCTTATTATGCTAAAACTTTCGAAGATCTACTTACGGTCACTACCTCTTCCAAACTCAACATCCTACTTTGAGTGCTTATCCACTAGAGTGAACTCCATGATTCATCTTAGGGTTAAGGCACTAAGACCCTAATCTTACTCTTCTTATTAACCTCATCCCGATGCATGACTCAGACCGACTAAGTCACGCATCCCAATCCTAGACAATACACACATTACTTCCTACATTCGAGCCTACGCTTCCTCATCATCATCCTCATCCATGCATATTACACGACTCTAAGCCAACTCTGAGGCTCAAGCACCGTGTACCTATGCTTAGGACAAATTACCTATTACATATGGTAAATCTGCCTGACACATATGTTTAACCAGATTACACATGTACCATACTCCCTTTTATCAACTAAGAGCAACATTTAGGAGTGGTTTTGATTCAGAGATGAGTTGAGATGGGTTGAGATAGTTTGTGAATAGTAGAATAAAATTTGAATTATTTATTATATTTTGTGTGAAAATTTGGGAAAGTTGTTTTGGGATTTGAAAAAGTTGAATTGTTTATTATATTTTATGCGGAAATTTGGAAAAGTTGTAATGATAAGATGAGATGAGTTGAGGTGGGTTGAGGTGGGTTTTGAATGCAAACGAGGCCTTAGTCCACTAACGCCCTTACTCTAGCAGGCTCTATACTCATATACCAACCTTCCCTTACTCGGTTGGAAGGACCCTTCTTACTTCCAGTCACGTTACAAGTTCATCCCAACACTTGACACGACAGGACTTTATTCACAACTATACCTTACGTCACGCCACATAGTTTGAGACTACTCCCAAACTACACTGTGACCTTGTCACGTCACCTGGCATCCCATTACGCCATTCCTACACGAACTTCTTACTCATCATAGGTATGGTTTCTCACGCACTCTTGCCACATTGTGGCATCCCGTCACGTTTCCACTACGTCACCACTATTCTGTCACTTCACATGTACAACAGCCATAACATTGCTACACGATGACACCCATCGCTAGGATGACTGGTCACATCACAATTACTCTGGGTATTGTTCTAAAGTTCCCGACACTTCACATGTACTCACAGACATAACATGGTTACACAGTAACACCAGTCATTGGGACTACCGATTACATCACAGCTAGTCTGGGACACTATTCCATAGTTCCAGACACTATTCATCATGCTCTACGCTCCTCAACTACACAACCATTCTTATCTTCGTGACACGCCACATAGTTTATCGCTTCACCCCGCGGAGTACACTCCATGTACTCCCTTCACACTACACTACGCCACATCACCACTACTGTGTATACGCCATATAGAACGTCACTCTATCACATGGAGTACACTCCACGTTCACTCCCTTCACACTACACCATGCCATATCACCGCTACAGCTCACATGTCATATGGTATATCGCTACATCACACAAAGTACACTCCATGTGTATTCTCTTCACAACATACTACGCGATACACCACATGGTGCACCACTTCACCATATGGAGTACACCACGTGTACTCCCTTCACACACGCTACACCACGTCACCACTACGACATACACACCATATGTTGCATCATCTCGCCACATGGAGTACACGCCACGTGTACTCCTTTCACATCACATTATGTCATGCACTACTACGACGCATGCCACATGGTGCATCATTCCACCACATGGAGTATACTCTACATATACTCCTTTCAAATTACGCTACACCACACAGAGTACACTCTATGTGTATTCTTCCCATTCCACACTACACCATGAGGGTATATTTCACGTATACTCTCCTTATTCAACGCTACGCCACGATAATACACTCCGCATGTACTCTCTTCACATCACACTACGCCAAGAGAGTACACTCTACATATACTTTCATTATTCCACGCTATGCCATGAGAGTACACCTTGTACTCTCTTTACATTACACCACACTGCATCACCACTACACCATATACCTCACAACCACACTTCCCAGCACAGTCCGCAACATGACTACATAGCACACTACACGACTACGCCCAAACTTCACGTACACAGCACATCGCATCACCACACTACGTTACGAACTCCACAAATACTAATAGCACAATCCACAACCTAATCGACCAACTAACATAATAATGAGACTAAGGGAAATAGAGTTATACCATTGTCGAGATAACCCATGTGTTGCTCATTGCCCAGCACGACCAGTGGCTTCAGAAGCCACTAGCTTGGGCGGTGACATGGCGTGACCTTACAACGGGGCTATCTCAGGTTGTGCGAGAGTGGCCAACATGGCGGGGAGTTCATGGGTGGTAGCTAAAGCCATGTATAGTGGCTGTTTAGGGGCTGTTTGGGCATTGGGCAAGGCTATTTGGTGTTGGGTTGGGGTCCTGGGGTGGTGGCCTCATGGTGGTGGCGAGGTGGCACACGATAAAGGCACGGTGGCTCGTAGAGGAGCTTAGGCTGTGGGTCTCAAATAGGGAAATGGAGAGGGAGGCTTGGTTGGGTGTTGGGTTGGCCATGGAGAAGCTTAGGGAGGTCGGTGGAGTTTGGGGTGGCATCGAGGTGGCGTTACGGTGGTTGGAGGGCGGCAAATCTAGCTGCGAGGTAGAAGAGAAGCCGTGGGAGTGTGAGGGTGCGTGTGGAGGCTAGGGGGCTTGGCTGGGCATGGGGAGACTAAGGGGAGCTTGCCGGCGTGAGGGGGAGCTGTCGTGGTGTTCGATGGCCAAGGATGGCGCATGGTGGCGCTGGACTGCTTGGGGGAGGAGATCGGGTAGGGAGAGAGGAGCTATCTCGTGAGCTAAGGGAGAAAGGGAGGAGAGAGAGGGAAAGGGAAAAGTGAGGGGGAAAGCTAGGGGTTAGGGTTTTAATCCCAACCCTTTACCTTAGGGTCTTCAAAACAATCTAATGATGGGCTTTAAATACTGATTTGAAAATGCGTAAAGACTAACTTAACTAAAAACACTGAGAGGAATTAAGATAAAACATTATATCATAAATTTAAACTCAACTTTATTTTATAAAATAATATTCTTTCATCGTTACATAAATGATGAAGTTTTGCTAATTACTTTTAAGAGAATAAAACCATCTAATTAAATAGAGTTTTCAACATAATTTATACCCATAGTATTTTAAATAACTAAAATTTTATACAATTATAATATTTTTGGAGCTCTTCAAAAATATTATAATTATCTTACTTAAAATCAAGCTTGGTCCAATAATGCTGAAAATACCCTATATAAATATTTCCAGGACATTTAAAATATTCGAGAGCTTTAAAACACTGGGCATATTTTAAAAATCAACTGGTAACTTTAAAAACATGCCTTCGGGGTTGGCACGCAAGATGAGACTTGTAATTACTAGAGAGAAGGAGTGGACTATTACATCCTCCCCTCCTTATAATAAATTTTGTCCTCAGAATTTGAGAAGAAGGAGCAGAATGTTACATTATTCCCTCCTTATAATATATTTTGTCCTCGAAATTTGCTCATTGTTAGACAGAAGAAGGAGCGGGATGATACAAGAACACAACACATCCATTTGTGGTGTCAGAACTTTGCCTCCCATTGTGTTCACCACAAGAGTGGCAACCACTTATGCCCGGATTGAGCACTTTGCATCCCGTTGTGTTCGCTCGAGTGGTGAGAATTGTCGCTTGCCATACCTGGCCCAACACTTTTGGTTGAGCTCCCACGTAAACATTAGATCCAGTGGATCTTGTACGATTTGCAAAGTTCACAAGGGCATCAGGTAGCATTCCTAAGCATGTAATGTGATTGAAGTGTTCACCCGAAGGGTGCAAGCTCCCAATGCTTCACTCGCCCTCCTGAATGTGAGGACTTTTGCTGGTAGTGATCAAAGTGCTCACCTCCTACGGGTGATATCACTTCATTTATTTATTTGAATTCTCTTCCCTAAGAAGAGCACCTTTCGAGGCGAGCTCTTTTGCTTGCCTATCATGATGAGCACTTCACTCGCCAAAAGGTGAGCTATTGTTGCTCACCCCAGTTGTGAGCGCAGACTTTTGTGCACCACGAGATGAGCACTTTGGCAAAGATCACTTATATTTTCTGAATGTTCATCCTTGAGAGGAGCGCTTGTTGTTCACCTCGATGGGACACCCTTTTAGCCAAGGGCGAGCTATTGTTGCTCTCCTCGATGGGACACCCTTTTTGGTTGAGGGCGAGCTATTGTTGCTCGCTCCAGGGTGTGTGAGTACTTTTGCTCATTTACGTTCGAGAATTTTTTTATGCCCCCAGGTGCAAGCTCTCTATGCTCGTGCCCAAGAGTAGAGGGCGAGCATTTTTGCTTACATCGAGTAAAGTTTGAGTACTTCATTATTAGGTAAGGTTAAGTTAATGCAACACACGACTTGTGCTCTGTTTGACTCTTGAGCATCACGATCTTTTGTGTCTTTTGGTTGTGTGCAAAGATGTGAATTGAATGTGGATCCTTTATGTCAGAAGGTTCTAGTAGCTATTCCAAACGGGATGATAGTCGGGTGTACGCGAGTAGTTAAGGATTGTCCATTGGAAGTCGCCGGTTTAACTTTGGCTGGTGACCTAATCTTTTTCCATCTAATGGAATTCGACTTAATCCCAGGGATGGATTGGCTATCAAGGCATTATGCCAAGGTAGACTGTTGAAGGAAAGATGCGGTATTCAATTTACCTACCAAAGATAGAATCTATACCTGGGAGAGGCAATTAAGTTAGTTCCATCGGTAGTAACGGCCAGACAAGTTAAGAAGAGTTTGATGGGAGGAGTTGCTGCTTATCTTGTGATTCTGACTAGTATGACAGAGGAGCCCAAACTAGTCCTAATAATACCAGTTGTAGAAGATTTCTCCAAAGCTTTTGTCGACGATTTGCCTGGATTACCCCCGGACCGAGAAACAGAGTTCATAATAGAACTAGAGCCAGCAACAACCCCAGTGCACAAGGCACCTTACCGAATGGCACCGACAGAGTTAAAGGAAATGAAGGTTCAAATCGAGGAACTCCTGGAGAAGAATTTTATCCACCCTAGCTCATCTCCTTGGGGAGCACCAGTCCTATTCGTGAAAAAGAAGGAAGAAACTTTGAGAATGTGCATCGATTATCGGGAATTGAACAAAGTAACTGTCAAGAACAAGAATCCCTTGCCACAGATTGATATTTATTGGACTAGTTACAAGGCGCTTCGGTATTTTCTAAGATAGATCTGCGATCAAGATATCACCAGCTCAAGATCAAGGATCAGGATATACCTAAGACTGCCTTTTGGATTCGTTATGGACATTTCGAGTTCCTGGTAATGCCTTTCGGGTTGACTAAGGCCCCGACAACATTTATGGATTTAATGAATCAGATCTTTAGACAGTACTTGGATAGTTTGGTGGTAGTATTCACAAATGATATATTGATATATTCCCAAAGTGACGAAGAACACAGGAAACATTTGAAGTTAGTATTGGAAACTTTGCAAGAGTGCTAGCTTTATGCCAAACTTACTAAGTGTGGATTCTAGCTTCGAGAGATGAAGTTTTTGGAACATCCTTTCTTGTAAGGAGTAGTTGTAGACCCTAACAAGATAGAAGCCATAATGAAATGGCAAAGGCCAACCAATGCCCATGAAATACGTAGTTTCCTTGGTTTGGCAGGAAACTACCAGAGATTTGTGGAAGGATTTTCTAAACTCTCTGGTCCCTTAACAACATTGATAAAGAAGAATGCAAAGTATGTTTGGAGTGAGGAGTATGAGAAGAGTTTCCAATAAGCCTTATGTGGTTTATAGTGATGCCTCTAAGATGGGATTCGGATGCATACTGATGTAGGAGGAACGAGTCGTCACTTATGCTTTGCGATAACTCAAAGATCACGAGCAAATTATCCTACCCATGACTTATAGCTGCAGTAGTCTTCGCATTAAAGATTTGAAGACATTACCTATACAGAGAAAAGTGCAAAGTGTTTACGGATCATAAGAGTCTCATGTATTTGTTTAGTTAGAAGAATTTGAACATAAGGCAGAGAAGATGGGTTGAAACGATTAGCAATTATCAATGCGAGATAAAGTATTATCCTGGGTATGCTAATGTGGTAGAAGAGGCCCTTAGCCGCAAGGCTCAAACTGACTTGCCCCGTCCATTAGCAATAATGAGGAACTTGTTGATTAGGAGTCCGCCAAGAGATACCATATTAGCAGCAGTACAAGAGATCGTATCGTTAATTGAGGATGAGATCTTAGAAGGGTAGCAAAAAGATCATAAACTCGAGGAATTTCGACAAAGGATTGCAAAATCCGAAGGACTGCAACATTTTACCATCAGTAAGAACGGGATGTTGTGTTATAAGGAGAGGAAGGTGATTCCTGTGATCCTAGAATTGAATGAGAGGATTTTGAGGGAAGCTCATTGTACTCGTTATATGGCTCATCTTGGTAGCACTAAGATGTATTGAGATCTAAAAGGTTAATTTTGGTGGGAAGGAATCAAGATGGATATAGCAAAATTCGTAGCCTAGTTGGAGAATTGCATCCGTTGCCAATCTCATAATGGAAATGGGAAGATGTGTCCATGGACTTTGTGATAGGTCTGCCAAGGACATCATCAAGAAAGAACTCTATTTGGGTTGTTGTCGACAAACTGACGAAGAGCGCACATTTTTTGCCTATAGCTAATATAGACTCTATGGATAAGCTTTCACTAATTTATGTTAAAGAGATAGTTCAATTATAGGGAGTACCCAAGTCCATAGTGTCAGACAGAGATATGCGATTCACTTCACGTTTCTGGCAGAGTTTACAAAAGTTGTTAGGCACTAGTTTGAGGTTTAGTAATGCATATCATCCATAGACAGACAAACTAACTGAACATACAATCCAAACATTGGAGGATATGCTGTGTGCATATGTGTTGGAACTAAGTGGCGATTGGCAAAGTCACTTGCCTTTGATAGAATTTGCCAACAACAACAGTTTTCAGGACACGATTCAAATGGCATTGTAACGCCCATCCTTATGGTGGGACTTTTTATAAAATTATTTTAGAAAATACGACGAGAATTACTGTTCGATTTAAAACTTTTTACTTCCATACCCAGGGTGCAAGACTCTACGTTATAAAATAAATGTGCATTGAGAATAAAAGAGGTTTACAGCAGAAAACGTCAATTTTAACAATAGAAAGGCCTCTCATATATTTAAACACTTATGCCTAGACTTCCGTACTCATCCTCTTAGGCTGTGTCCGTCCTGACGCGTGCTACTCATTCCATCCCTGTGGGGGGGAGGGACATGCATAAAAACTAAAATGAGTCAATGACTTATAAGCATTACTTCATACAGTTAAAATATAATAACATAGGTTTTCATTTATGCATTCATCATACCATACATACTATATGTACATGCATGCGAGCGTACGTTTGAAAACATCACTGGGTGGGGTTTTTCTTTAAAATGGGCTTTCTCTTCGTAAAACGTTTCTCCCGTCAGTGCCTTCATTTCTTAATGGGTTCGTGCATTCATGCATTAATGCATTCATACATTCTTTCTTATCACTTTCATTGGCCGGTACACACTATTAAGTCCTGTGTGTTGGGGTTAGTGGTCTTCCTTTGGACCCAGACTTCGCCTTGGCCACGGGTTGGGAATCCCTTTTCAGTCAGAGGGCAGCACTGGGTGCACTACCAGTACTACTTACTCGACATTTCAATCTGCCCATTCATTGGTACCCTTTCCAATTCATTCATGTGGTCGTTACGTATTTTCATACATTAAACGTTTAGTCCTTTCATTCAGTCCAGGTCCTTTCTTTCAGTCCAGTCCTTTCATTTCAGTTCTTTTCATTTAGCAGTTCGTTTATGGAAAAACGTCATTTAAAAGCATGGGCTTAAACATCATTTTTCATGGCATCATTTAAAACATCACTTCATGGCATCCATAAAGCATGAGTTCATAGGAGCATTTTAAAACAATATACTTTCTTTGCATCATTTAAAGCATCAGTTAAAGCTCGGGGCACAAGCCTCGACATTTCTTTTCTTTTCTTAGAAAATATATACAATAGATACTACGTATAGTCATCTATTCACAAGCGTACAATTAATACTTTTGGGTGCGTAAAAAGGGGCTGCCAAGGAGGGGCCGTACATACGTATATCTTTGAACACTTATACTTAGCATGTTTTCGTAGGACATATTTCGTGTCGTTTTGTAAGGACAAGCGTTTCGTTTTCATTTCTTATATTTTAGAAAACTCTAGAGGAGTATGAACGTAATACTTACCTGGACTCCATGCTATTTTCATATTATGCAGTCCATTCATGTGTGTATCAGATGGTGACCTACATGCATACACATAACCTTAGCGTCATTCTCTATCTAATGCATAAGCAACTTAAACTATAAGTTGAGCTACACTTCACTTGGAACACTCTCCTTCTATTCCGTTTCTTACGTGCCCTTTACTTATGCTAAAACCTTCGGGGTTCGTTTACGGTCACTACCTCTTCCAAACTTGACGTTCTACTTCAAGTGCTCATCCCTAAGGTGAACCCATGATTAAGACACTAAGACCTTCGTCATACTCTTCTTACTAACCACATTCTGACGCACGATTCCGACCGATGGAATTATGCATCCCAATCCTAGACAATACACCCGTCACTCTCTTCACTCACCTTAGCTCACGCTAAATCCTCATTCCCATCCATACACGCCACACGGCTCTAAGCCAATTCTGAGGCTTAAGCACCGTGTAATTATGTTTAGGACAGATTACCCATTACATATGGTGAATCCGTCCGGCACATGTGTCTAACTAGATTACACACGTATCTTACCCCCTTATTACTTAAGACCAACATATAACACGTTGACCACCTGCTTGTGTAAACAAGCACCATACTCTGATACCAACCTTCTTTTAACCCGGCTAGCATGACTCTTCATGCTACCCATCCCTTTTGATAGTTCATCCCAACACTTAACACGACACGACTCCGTTCACAATCATGCCTTACGTCACGTCATATAGCTCAAGATTACTCCCAAGCTACACCGTGACCGTGTCACATCACCTAACATCCTACTACGCCATTTCTATGCCACCTCCTAACTCATAAAGAATACGGTTCCTTATGTACTCCTATCACATCATGACATCTCGTCACAATCATTGCTACACCATTCTTATACCAACTCCTCACTCATCATAAGCACGACTACTAGTAGCTATGTCATTTCGTGACATTCCCCAGTCATGCTTTTGCTGCGCACTCTTACACTTGTTCTGCTACTTTACCCATACTCCCAGCCATGAGTCAACTACCCGATGACACCTGTCACCTCAGACTACATGTAACAGCCCACAAGAAATTCACTGGTAGAATTTCTTTTGACCTTAGGAACCTCGTGAAAACCCATACATTTTTACAAATCGACCAATCGCTCAGGTTTTAGTCTGTCATCATAATCAGTGTTATCACTCACTATGGTGCTAGATTTATGAGTTTAATTATTTGATGTAGTTAGAAGTGTCAGAATGCATTATGGTCTACGCCATTAGACTCAGGTGATTATTTAGGATTTTATGGCGCAATAACCCATTTTCATAATTTCGAACGAAACGATTGTTCGAAATTGTGAAATTATTTTTAGGGGCACTTTGGGGTTGAATTTCGGTAAACGATTTTCACTATAGGTTAATATAAATATTTAGAATTTTTCAATACTAAGTTTTTATGTAATTTTTTTGAGTGAATAGTAATCTCGATAAGCGCACCTAGTGTAGTGTTTTCAAAATCACAGTGTGGAATGTCCAAATTAGGTTAGAGAACTTTTATTTGGACACTTGACAAGATCATAGCCACATATAGTGAATGGTATTAGACACTTGGCACAAAGAGAAACTTTTATATAGATTTGTGAAGGAAATCAAGGTGTGAGATTATGCCACCTAAGCAAAACTTTGTTTCATCTGATCAACCAAATTGTGCCAGACCAAAGAGGGTTTCAACCCTAGCAAAACCCTAAATGGTTAGAATCCAATTGAAACCCCAAAAGCTTGATTGAAACCAAAACCCTAAACGGTTTCCCCAAACCCTAAGTGGGCCTCCAAACCCTTTTTAATCCGATTTCTAGCATTGTGTTTAATCACTTGATTAAATCACTTCCACATGCTATTAATTAATCAAATCCTTGTCATGACATCATTATCCAACCTTTTAAATCTTAGAAATTTGATTGGGCCAAGAAAAATTGGTTTTGGGCTTGATAGCATCTCAAACCCAAACCAAACCCCTTTTAAACCCCAAATTGAAGCCCACTTGGTTGGGGCCCACCAAGGCCCACGAAATTGGCCATCTTGGCAAAGCTTCTTGGAGAAGTTTCCTCCTCCACATGGCAGACCATCCACTGCCATTGGCTGCACCCAATGGTGCCTTGATGTGAAGGAGAAATCCACTCCATCAACCTCCATCTCTCACAACTGCTGCAGGCAGTCCATGCCTCTCACTATTCTCCACTTTATGTCACATAGCCAACTCCAATCAAGGGTCTTTCAAGCCAATAACTTTCCCCTCCAGGAGTCTAAAGTCGTACAAGACACACTTCTCTCCATTTTATCACTTCTTTCCCCCGTTCTTAGAGAGAAACCCAAAAGGACTCTCTCGGGTAGATTTCTGTGTATTTTTGCGTGGCCATTTTCGACCATTTGTAAGTATTTTATCATGATGAATCCTTCATAAAAGTTGTTCTTCTTTGAGTCTAGTTTTGGCGGATATCTTATTAGTCTCAATCCATGCTCATTTGGTCGGTCAAAAGTAATTTTAACCATGGAAAGGGCATTCTAGGCATGAAACTGGAGAGTACGATATGTTTTGGAATTTTTGACCAAGCTAATGGACATATCTTGGTCCAAAAATTTTATGGAGTGTTGCTAGCATGTGTTTAAGAATGTTCATTGAGGGTTTGTTGCCTGAATAAATCTTTTGATGATAGATTTTCTTAGCTTTAGAAACTCGAAAACTGGAAGTGGAAAAACAGTTTTTGTTTTGGTGAATGTTTGAATATTTTGTGGTTTAATCTTATTCCAAAGATTTTTATATGATGATCCTAAGCCTCTTATATACATGTTAGGATGTTATTTCGAAGATATTTTGTATTAGTTTTAAAGATATGACTTTCTATGCAAGAGGATTTCTGTTTGGCCTAAGATTTGATGTTTTTCGGTTAGATCCATGTTTTGTTGAATTTTAGCCATGTGATTTTAAGTTTGATGGTTGAATCATCTTTAGGACACATTGTTACACCATGTGATGTTTTAGTTTGAAGATCACAAGTCTTTAAGCCATAGATCAAGATATTGATCAAAGGTAGTTGAGAGAAAAGTTTATGTTTTGGACTATGTTTAAAACCAAAAACTCCAAGTGTTGTTTTGTGATTTTTGGTGACTTTGTTTGATGATTTAAAACATGGTTGATCTTAGGATGATGTTATGAATATGTTAAAAATAAGATTTGATTTTTTTTGGAATTCTTGGAAATGTTTTTATTAAGGTCAAAACGTGTGTTTTTAAGGGTTCACTTTTTGTTAAAAAGTTTAGTGTTGATGATTAGCTTTTCTTAATGGATATTTTAAGTGTATTTTTTTAAACTTAGGATAGGAAGATCTTTGTTAGAAAATTTTTGTTTAATCATGAGTTTTGAATTTTGAAAGAATTGAACCAAAATTTAGAGAAATGGCCTATGTGGGTTTCGACAATAGTGAGTTTTCCATAATTGTGAATGGTTTTAAATTTTTCTGAGTTGATATTTGAGTTTAGGACAAAATTTACATGAGGAATATAAATTTTGGTAATTTTTGGAGTTAGGATGTGAAATCCTTAAGTTATAGGTAAAATAGTCATTTTCCCACATGTAGAGGGTAAAATGGTAATTTTACTCTAAGTTGCCTCTTTCCACATTTCTAATTATTAGTAATTAATTTCTAATTTTTAGAATACCCACTTACAGTTCCTCGTGTTTCGCGCTTATTCTCATAGAACGCGACTATCGAGGTAAGTTAGCTCTTAACTTACTATCAGATTATTGTGTATGTGTGATGGGTAAGGGAACTACATTTTATGTTCGTATGTTGTTATATATGACATGTCATGCTATGTCATTTCATGTTTATCTTTTACCTGAATTATTCTGTCACGAAATACTTATCTGTTATATATTATATTTTGTCTCATGTTAGTATCTGTTGCAAGTATGTCACATTACGTATGCCATCTATTACATGTATGTCATGCCACGTAATATTCACTGTCATATGCTATGCCATGTTCTGAAATGTTGTCTGTTACATGTTATTTCATGTTACAAAATTTTGTCTGTTACATGCATGTCATGTTATGAAATGTTGTATGTTTCATTTATGTCTCGACATATGTCATGTTTGTCATCTTACGTTCATGTCACGTTATGCTACGTCAGGACTTCTGTCTTTTCATATTCATGTCATCCCGTCTTGAATACAGTTTGTGTATCTCGAGAACAGTTATTCATGTCAATCATGACCCTAAGCGCTAGGATAGGGTAATATTCTAGTGAAACTCCTTTATTCACGCTGGAGTATCTAAATAGGTGTGAAATTTCCTCGGTTGATGAAGTATAGTCAACAGGTTGCGAATGGGGCCTAACTAGCTGGTCACCGGAGCGCGCCAGACACTAACGCCGTTGGAGCCACTCTATTTTACGTGTGTCCACAGCAAGTGTGGCGCAAACAAATCAGGGGGCCACAACAACTGTGGAGCATACACTACGTAAGACACAACAATTGTGACACGTAGAATACGTGAGGCCACAACAATTGTGGAGTACGTATTAACGCACTCACAGCTGGTATAGACACCTGTGTTGTGATGTGGTAATCGGCAGGGACACACGGCTCAAGAGGATCCGTGTAGCACCCGTATGGTCACTTTATTAATTAAGTCTACTGAGCAAGATTTCAAGTTCATGTATTTCATGTGCAAGTCATGTTTCATGTTATGTTATGTTCAAGTTTACGTTCATGTCAAGTTTCAAGTTTATGTCACGTCAAGTTAAATTTCAGTTTCAGTTCAAGTTATGTCAGCTCATGCCATGTTATGTCAAGTCAGGTTATACTCATTATTTCATGCCATGTTATGACAAGTCATGCTATGCCTATTTATATCATGCCATGTTATGTCAGGTTATGTTATGTTTACTATTGACTTTGATTGTGCATTCATGCCTTTATTGTCATGCATGCATCATTAACCTATATGAAGGTTTTTTGTTAACTCACTGTGGTAGTCCCAACTAGCATTCCCCCCGAATGGTAGATCTTGTAACAGGATCTGAAGGAGAACCAGGAATCGACCAACTGGAAACGGTCGACTAAGCGACGGTGCGACTTAGATGTAGTTGCCTTAGGTTACTACTTGTATTTTGTGGAGTTCAATCTCCAGCACTCTTTTGTTCACAACCATTTTGGACTAGTGTTGTGATCCCAGTTGTTTAGTATGTCTTTATGTATGAAGTATGTTTTAAGTATTTGGGATATTATAAGTTTGGTGCATAGTATTGCTAAAAAAAAAAATTATCGGCTGCGAATATTGCATAATACTAGATGCATGTTAGGAATATTGCATCTTATATGTCATGAACGGGGACAGGTAACCTTGTGTTGCGTGTCTCGACGCTTCAGATGTCCGTCCGATTCCAAGCGGAATCTGTGGGCGTCTCACTACAGGCTACACCATAACTACTTCGGGACACTATTCCACAGTTCCCGACACTACTCATCAAGCTCTACGCCCATCGACCACACAATCATCCTTATCTCTGCAACACGCCACACGGTGTGTCTCTGCATCTCTTGGAGTACACTCTACGTGTACTCCTTCTCACACTCTACGCTACATCACCACTATGGCGTACACGCCATATGGTGCATCACTCTATCACATGGAGTACACTCCGTGTGTACTCCCTTCATACATGCTATGCCATACAGAGTACACTCCGCGTGTACTCCTCCCCATCCCACAATGAGTCAGGAGGGTATATTTTACATATACTCTCCTTATCCCACACTACGCCATGAGATTACACACTCTCTTCCCAATCCACATGATGCCACACTACCATTATATCACATATTCCACAACCACACTACACAGCACAGTCCACAACACTTCACAGCACACTTCCCAACTATGCCCAACACTTTACTACACAGCACATCACAATACAACAAACTCCACAATACTAATAGCACAGTCCACAACCTAATCAACTAACAAATAACATAATTAATGAGGGATATAGGGTTTTACCATCGACAGGGTTGACCCGTGCGTTGCTCGCTAACCGTCACGATTGATGATGTCGAAAGGGTCGTACGTGGCGGCTAAACTGCTTACAGTGGCTATCCACCATGTATGGCGGCTACCCACCACATAAAGTGGCGGTTTGGGCCTAGGGCTAGGCTAGGGGGAGGCTAATGGTGGCCAGAGGAAGCTCAAGATGGTGGCTGGCCGTCGTGGGTGGTGACGTACGGTGGTGGGAGGAAGAGAACACATGCGTGAGGGAGAGGGGAAGCCCATGCGTGTGAGGGAGGCTATGGGCCTCGGGTCAAGGGTAGGAGGAAGGGGGAGGCTCAGGGGGCTCGTGGTGGTGCTCAGTGGGGTTGAAGCCGTGCGAAACCCATTTATGGGTTGGGTGCATGCATGCAACGAAGAGGGAGAGGGGGGTTTCATGGTGGCTGGGTCCATAAGGGGTGGTCGTCGGTGTGAGGTGGTGGAGGTGCGGTGGCCTGGGTGGCCGCGTACGGCGGCATTAGGCGCTGCGCACGGTGAAACCGTGTGTGAGAGGTTGCGTGCGTGCGTTGGGGAGAACGAAGCGAGAGGAGACTGGTGGTGGTGAGACTGGATGGTGCACGACGGTGCTAGGCTGTAAGAGGAAGAATCAGGGAGGAGAGGGGCATTTCGCGTGGGAGGGAGAACGGGAGGAGAGAGAGAGGGGAGGGAAAAGTGAGGGAGAAAGAGAGGGGCTGGGCAATTAATCCAGTCCCTTTATCTTGGGATCTACAAAACGATCTAACGATGGGCTTTAAATACTGATTTGAAAATGCGTAAACATTAACTTAATTAAAAGCACTGAGAGGAATTAAGGTAAAATATTATTTAAACTAAGCTTTAGTTGATAAAATAATATTCCTTCATCATTAATAAAATGACGAAGTCTTATTTAATATCTTTAAAGAATAAAATCATTTAATTTAATAAGAGTTTTAAACATAATTTTAAATCACATAATATTTTAAATAACTGGAATCATTTTAATAAATGATATTAAAATGATTTCTGACAATTATAATATTTTTGGAGCTCTTTAAAAATATTATAATTGTCTTATTTAAAATCAAGCTTAGTTCAATAATACTAGAAATATTCCATATAAATATTTTCAGTGCAGTTAAAACACTGAGCGTACTTTAGAAATCACATAGTATCTTTGAAAACACGCCATCGGGGTTCAGCACGCATAACAAGGCTTGCAGTCGCTAGAGAGAAGGGGTGGACTGTTGCATAATTTCTGTCCTCGAAATTTGTTTACGTTAGAAAGAAGGAGCGTACGTAAGAAGGAAGGAGCGGGGTATTACAGGCGCCTTACGAGGCACTCTACGGGAGAAAATGTAGGTCCCTGTTGTATTGGGATGAAGTCGGAGAGAAGAAAATACTAGGGCCCAAATATTTGCAAGAAGTTCAAAAGCAAGTAGCATTAATCAGAGAAAGAATGCAAGCGGCCCAGAATCGACTGAAAAGTTATGTTGATAATTGATGAAGAAATCTAGAATTTCTCGTAGGAGAATGGGTATATGTTAAGATTCCACAAATGAAGGGAGTTGTACGGTTTGGCAAGAGAGGAAAGTTGAGATCCTGGTATGTAGGACCTTACGAAGTAGTGGAACGGATTGGATCTGTGGCATATCGGTTGGATTTGCCGACCGAAATGCAAGGAGTACATAACATGTTTCATGTATCATCTCTAAAGAAGAGCTTTAGAGAAAGTTGACCAATAGTGATGGAACCCAGTGGTATTCAGCTTTAACCTAACCTATTATATGAAGAATGGCCTGTGCGGATTGTGGATAGAAAGGAGAAAGAATTAAGGAATTGAAAGATATCCCTAGTAAAACTGCTTTGGAATAATCCAGACTTCCAAGAAGCAACTTGGGAAAGAGAAGATTCAATGAGGACTAAATACCCTCATTTGTTTGTATCTTTGTATCTTAGTTTTAGTTATTTGATAAGAATTTGTGTCTGACTAATTGTACTTTGGCATGATTGGATATAAGTTCTTGTTTGTTTTTCTGATCTCTTCGTTGTTAGTAACATTGTATGCGTCTACAATACCCTTGAAACAGGGCATGGCACGACCTAGAAAAACCCCACGTATGTTTGCATCTTCAGTAGCCCAATTAGAGAGATACGAGAATGTAGTTGCAGAAACCTGAGCAAGAGAATAGACCGAATGATGGTTGTTCATTGGCAACAGATGGAGAAGTTCGAGCATCATCACCCTCATGTGATGGATGCAGATTCTCAAGGAAATATCTTTCTACGACATGCATTATCGCATGAAGAGCGACAACCCCCACAAGACTCATTCGTATTGAAGGATGTCGAGAGAATGCATTTACTTTGACTCAATCAAGAGGTAGAGACTAGCCGCACTGCGGAAGCTTGTGCTAGTAGGTGTACAACTTTCGAGACCTCGAATATCTTTATGGATCGTATTAGGGCTGAGCTCTGACTCCGATGAAGTCAGAGTTGCCGTTTCCGAACTCCGACTTCGAGAGTAGTCGAAGCGAAATTTCGACTCCAACTCCGACTTCGAACCTCCGATCAGAGCTCCGAATGGGGTTCGAAACTCCAAACTTTGTTCGGAGCTCCGACCATCTATTGGGCTAAAAAAAATTATATAACTACTTAAATATTAAACGTTGACTTTCGGGGAGATGATGACATACATACAGCATACCTGTGTCCATGAATATGGGTTCAACAAAAGGGTTGGTAGATTCCCATTGAAATCTTCATAATTGAATTTAAGTGGTCCTAGTATGTAATGTCCGTCCTTATGGTGGGACTTTTTGTAAAATGTTTTTATAAAGGACGACGGGAATTACCGTTCGATTTAAAACTTTTTACTTTCTTCCCAGGATGCAAGACTCTACGTTTATAAAATAAAAAGTACTTTTACAATAAAAGAGGTTTACAGCGGAAAACATTAATCTTACAATAAAAGGGTCCCTCGTACGATTAAAACCCGTGCCTAGACTTCCGTGCTCTTCCCCATGGCCGTGTCTGTCCTGATGCGTACTTCTCATTCCGTCCCTATGAGGGGGGAGGACATGCATAAAAACTAAAATGAGTTGAAGACTCGTAAGCATTACTTCATACAGTTAAAATATAACAACATAGATTTTCATTCATGTATTCATCATTCGTACATACTATACATGCATGCTTACATACATACGTGCGTCTTTTTGAATACGTCACTGGACGGAGTTTTCCTTTTGAAAATGGACTTTCTTTTTGTAAAACGTTTCCCCCGTCAGTGCCTTTATTTATGCAAGAATGCGGTGCATTTTTGTATAAGTGCGTTCATCCGAAAACATCACTGGATGGGGTTTTCCTTCAGTAAAACGTTTCCCCTGTCAGTGCCTTCATTTCTTAAAAGTTCGTGCCTTCGTGCATTACGTGCATACGTGCATACATGCATACATACATTCTTTCTTATCACTTTCATAGGCCAGTACACACTGTTACGCCCCGTGTGTTGGGATTAACGGTCTTCCTTTTGACCTGGACTCCGCCCGTCGCCACGGGTTGGAAATCCCTTTTTAGTCAGAGGCAGCACTGGGTGCACTACTAGTACTACTTACCCGGCATTGCAATCTGCCCATTCATTGGTACCCTTTTCATTCATTTATGTGGCCGTTACATATCTTCATAATTTCATGCTTTCATGTCTTTCATGTTTTTCGTTCATTCGTTCATATCAGCTCTTTAGAGCTGGAGCTTTCATTCAATTCTTTCTTTCCTTTAGTAGTCCTTTCATGAGAAAACATTCATTTTCATGAGAAAGCATTTCTTTTCATGAGAAAACATCGTTAAGAATTCGTTCGTGGAAAACATCATTTAAAAACATGCATGGCTTAAACGTTAGCTTTTGTGGCATCCACAAGTATCACCTTGAACGTCGTCTTTCACGGCACCCACGAGCATCACCTCATGGCGCACATGAAAGCGTCGGTTCGTAGGATCCATAAAAGCATCAGTTTCATGCTTTTCTTGCATTTTCATCAGTTCGTGGATTTTCTTAGAAAATACATACAATAAATACAGCGTATAGTCATCCATTCACATGCGTACAATTAATACTTTGGTTGCGTAAAAAGGGGCTGCCAAGGAGGGGCCATACATACTTATACCATTGAACACTTAGCATTTTCTTTCGTAAAACGTCTTTCGTGTCTTTTCATAAGGCATCGTGAGGAAAAGCGTTTCTTTTCATTTCTTTATATATTTTGGATGACTCTAGAAGAGTATGAACGTAACACTTACCTAGACTCTATGCTACTTGCATATCATGCAGTCCATTCATGTGCGTGTCAGATGGTAACCTACATGCATACACATAACCTTAACGTCATTCTCTATCTAATGCATAATTAACTTAACTAGAAATAGAACTACGCTTTACTTAGAACACTCTCCTTCTATCCTGTGCACTTACGTGCCGTTCACTATGTTAAACCCTTCGGGGACCACTTACGGTCACCACATCTTCTAACTCAACGTCTTACCTCGAGTGCTCATTCACTAAAGTGAACCCATGATTCACCTTAAGATTAAGACACTAAGACATTCGTCTTATTCTCCTTATTGAACTCATCTTGATGCATGACTCAGACCAACTAAGTCACGCATCCCAATCCTAGACAATACACCCGTCACTACCTTCATGCACCTTAGCCCACACTAAATCCTCATTCCCAACCATACAAGCCACACGGCTCTAAGCCAACTCTGAGGCTTAAGCATTGTGTAACTGTACTCAGGACAGACTACCCATTACATATGGTGAATCCGTCAGACACATGTGTCTAACCAGATTACACATGTACCTTACCCCTTTATCACCTAAGATCAACATATGACACGTTGATCACCTGCTCACAGCGACAAGGATATACTCCGATACCAACCTTCTTTTAACCCGGCTAGCATGACTCTTCATGCTATCACCTGACATCCTGCTACGTCATTCTTACATCAACTCCTTCACTTATCACGAATTCGATTCCTCACGTACTCCTGCCACATCGTGACATCTTGTCACGATCCTGCTACACCATTTCTATACTAACTCCTCACCCATCGCAAGCACGACTGTCAGTAACCACGTCACTTCATAACGTTGCCCAGTCATGCTTCCACTACATAGACTTATACTTATTCTGTTACTTCCCGCATACTCCTAGCCATAAGTCCATCACGGTGACACTTGTCACTTCAGACTACAGG
Source organism: Juglans microcarpa x Juglans regia (assembly GCF_004785595.1). NCBI lineage: Eukaryota > Viridiplantae > Streptophyta > Magnoliopsida > Fagales > Juglandaceae > Juglans > Juglans microcarpa x Juglans regia. The sequence goes on from NC_054605.1 coordinate 2,823,542, forward strand.
CTGTGCCATAACTACTTTGAGACACTGTTCACCACGGTCCACGCCCATCAATCACACAACCATCCTTATCTCTGCGACACGTCACATGGAGTGTCGCTGGCTCGTGGAGTACACTCCACGTATACTCCCTTTTCCACACGCTACAACCTATCATCAATATAGTATACCCACCATACGATGCATCACTCTACCACATGGAGTACACTCCGCGTATACTCCTTTCATACACACTATGCCACATCACCACTATGGCATACCGGCCATACGGTGCATCACTCCACCACATAGACTCCACGTGTACTCTCTTCACACATGCTACAACCTATCATCAATATGGAGTACACTCTACGTGGAGTACACTCCATACAGAGTACACTCTACGTGTACTCTTTCCATTCCACAATACGCCAGGAGAGTATATTCTACATATACTCTCCTTATCCCACACTACGCCACACACAAAGTACACTCAGCGTGTACTGTTCCCACTCCACATGCCACGTCACCAATACAGCACACACTCCACAACCACACCACACAGCACAGTCCACAACACTTCACAACACACTTCCCAACTATGTCCAACACATCACAGCGCACTACAGAGAAAAGCCCAACACATCACAACGCACTACACAATATGCCCCACACTTCACATCACAAAATGCCCATCACTTCACTACACAGCACATCTCCATACTACACAGTCATTCCCCTAATACTAACAGCACAGTCCACAACCTAGTCCACTAATTAACATCTAACATAATTAAAAGGGATAGAGAGTTATACCATCGACGGGATAACCCGTGCGTTGCCTGTTGATCATCACGTTTGATGACCTCGAAAAGGACATACGGGGCAACTACGCCACGTACGGGGATCGTTTGGGCATTTTGATAGCTAGGTGTGGTCTTGGAAGGGCTCGTGTAGGCCTTGTGATGGTGGCAAGGAGCGTAACACGGCGGATCTAGCCATGTACAGTGGGGGTCAGTCACGCGCAGTGACTGTCCATCACGTGCAGTGGTTTCCCACCACATAAAGTGGTGGTTTGAACCTAGGGCTCAGCTAAGGGAGATGCGGTGGATCTCGTGGTGGAGTCGAGGTGGCGCCACGGTGGCTCACGGCGACGGATCTGGCCGCACAGTGGAGGAGAAGTTGTGGGAGAGTGAGAGAGAGTGTGCATGCATAGGGGACAGATCGGGGCCATGGGTGATTAGGTTGGTTTGGTGGTGGCCTGAGGAGGCTGGAGGTGGCGGTTACATGCCGTGGGTGGCGGTGCACGATGGTGGGAGTGAGGGAACCCGTGCGTTAGAGAGAGGGAGAAGCCGTGCATGGAGGAGAGGCTATGGGCCTCGGGTCACATGGAGGAGGAAGGGGAAGGGAGAGGGAGGCTCATGGTGGTGCCTGGTGGCCGTGGGTGTCGCGAACGGCGGCGCTAGGAGCATCAGTGGCCTTGAGGCCATGGGAACCCATTTTCATGGGTATGATGCATGTGCTCGACGGAGGAGGAGAGGGAGGCTGAGCTTGCTAGAAGATGATGGCCGGCAGGAGGAGAAGCTGCCGTGGGAGTGGTGGCACCATTGGGTGGCACACGGCGGTGGAGAGCGTGGGGGAGAGATACCGGGATGGCGGAGCTCGCCGGAGTGAGGTGGAGCTGGTGGTGCCGGCGGTGAGGCTCACCGGCGCATGGCGGCGCCGGGCTGAGCTATGGGAGAATCGGGTGGAAGAGGAGTCACGTACAACGTACGCTTGAAAGAGAGGGAGGAGAGAGAGAGATGGGAGGGAAAAGTGAGGGAAAGAGAGAGGGGGTCTAGGTATTTAATCCAGTCCATTCGTCTGAGGATCTTCAAAACGATCTAACGATGATATATTAAAACACTGATTTGAAAATGCATAAACGTTAACTTAATTAAAAACACTTAGAGGAATTAAGGTAGAATATTATTTAAACTAACTTTAGTTTATAAAATAATATTCTTCACTATTAATAAATGATGAAGTTTATTTAATATATTTGAAAGGATAAAACCATTTAATTAATTAAAGCTTTCAACATAATTTAAATCCCATAATATTTTAAATAACTGAAATCATTTTAATAATGATATTAAAATGATTTCTGACAATTATAATATTTTTGGAGCTTTTCAAGAATATTATAATTGTCATATTTAAAATCAAGCTTAGTTCAATAACACTGGAAATACTCCTTATAAATATTTCCAGTACATTTAAAACACTGGGCATGCCCTAGAAGTTACATAACATCTTTTGAAACACGCCTTCGAGGTTCGGCACGCCGAACGAGTCTCAGAGTCGCTAGATAGAAGGGGCAGACAATTCACATAATCTCTGCCCTCGGAATTTGCTTACGTCATAAAGAGGGAACGTACGTCGGAAAGAGAGAAACGTACGTAAGAAGGAAGGATCAGGGTATTACATAGTGTCCTACTGCTACATTTACATTAAATAATATATTAGAGTGCAGGGAGAGCAATCAATCAATTTAAGGCATCTTGGGACCCATGTCTCCAAATATATTAGTATAATAATGTGGTCAATTTCTTTTGTTAAATAAATTATATGCAAAAATTAATTTGATCCATTACATTACATAGCACTATTAACAGAGGTAAGTGTGTCTACGACTTGATCTAAAAATAAATATAAGACTAATAAGAGTATCATGTGGTAGGTCCTTATTTCAGTCTTTGCTCGGATCGAGCACAATGTAAGGTAACTACATAAATATAACTACATAAATATGATCACTAAAGCCCAAGTCCAAAACTATAAAAAAGAGAAGAAAAATACTGAAAAAAAAAGAAGCTTAAATACAATAGTTTAAAAACTAAATAACATGTATAATATAGCCATAAGTTATAATAGTCCCATTTATAACGTAACAACAACATTGACTTAGTCTTGAAAGATAACTACATAAATATTAAACATGGATTTCACTCAAATCTCAATGGTCATGCCTGAAATGAAGATAAAAAGTTACAATCAATAAATGAAAAAAATTGATAATAAAAAACTGAACACGGTAAAAGTAGAATTTGATTCTTACCAAGAAAAGAGGTTCTCTCAACTCCATCCCAACTCTCAAAGGGCGTCCGTCTTAGACTCTCAGTCATCGGAAATTATGTTAGGATTCACAATTAGGTCTGTAAAATCATAAAAAAGTAGAAGTTAGAAACATTAAAAATAATTAAATAATCATTTAAAAGCATATAAACTTACCCGATTCAAGCCTATAGCTCTCGGCATCAACGCCAACGGTATCTAGTCTAATGGGCATTTTACTTATCCAATTCTGTGTGCAAACGAGGGCCTCCACGGTTGACGATGACAATGAACTCCAATAAGCATCCAACACGTGACCTGCAATGCTAAATGTCGACTCTGAGGCACCCGTAGTGACAGGAATGACTAGGACATCTCGGGCTATACGGGAAAGAACTGGATACTTAGTGGAATTAACCTTCCACCAAGTTAATAACTGAAATACATCACTAGGTGTCTCGACAGCTTCCATAAAATATCATTCAACCTCATATGTACACTGCATAATATTCCTTGTTGCAATGAGTTGATGATACTACTGCATAATACGATGTCCTCTAACCCCAACGGATGGATCAGTATCACCTAAGGAAGCTATCGACCCCATCGACCTCAAATGTGAGGAGCTACTAGCTGCGGATGAAGGCTGTCAACTATTGTTGTAGTGATTATATAGGTCATCAATATCACTTTTTAACACTCTAATAAACTCTGCAACCTTTATTGCCTCGAGGACAGAATTTACCCAAAATTCTAGAATGGCTAGCTTATATCGGAGGTCAAGGATCATAGCCACAAATAGTAATCTATTTATCTTCTTAATATTCTCCCAATATTTATCATGTTTAGTCTTCATCCCCGTAGTCATAGCAGATAACAATCCACTAGAGTCTGCACAACTATTTTCCAAGTGGAAGTGAAGCTTCGAGAGCTCGCTGAAGTACAAGTTCGCAGTCGTATATTTGGATCCAGATATCCGCATGGTTATATGTCATAAAAATTTCTTAAAAATTCAACAAAGTACCTCACACTGGTCCAATCATGTGCATTAGGCGCACCGAGCCCTTGTCCTGCTGGCTCCGACAAAGCATACCTCAAGCCCTCATCCTCGACCTCCATCCGCTCGAACACTTTTTGGTACTAGAACATTCAATCTTAAGATCTTCTACTATTGCCTTAAACTTGGCAAATCTTTAGGGAGATCCCCTCACATATCGCACAATGCTACGGACTCGGATAATGGAATCATCAACCTCTTTTAACCCCTCAACAATGATGAGGTTGATGATATGAGCACAACATCGAACATGAATAAACTCGTGGGCCCGAATGACATGATCTTTCATCGTCGTGTTCCGCTTAAACCAATCAATTGTTGTTTCATTGGCACTGGCATTGTCAACTGTAATACAAACAGTTTTCAAATTCCCCAATCCTTTAAACAATCATCCATCTTCGCCCCAATGGATGCACCTTTATGATCCACAATTTCTTTAAAGCTAATAATTCTTTTATGCAAAATCCACTCACTATCAATATAGTGTGCTGTGATACACATGTAACAGACGTTCTGTATGGACATCCATGTGTCAGTCGTAAACGACACTCTCTAGCCAGTGGTAATAAACATCTTCCTCATCACCGCCTTGTCTTTCGCATGCCTCTTCATACAATCTCGCATCACCATATACTGTGATGGAATGGGAAATCGTAGCTCAACAAAGTTTAAAAACTTTCGAAAGCCTATTTTCTCGACTGTGGTAAAGGGCATCTCATCAGTAATTATCATCTTTGCAAGCATGTCCCTCAACATCTTCTTACTGTATTGAGGGATGACCAATTTCTTAGTCTGTGTACCATTAGTGGCTATAGAAGTTTGGTAAATGAGGTTGGTCTGATCAGTGGTCACCAATCCATTCGCGATCTTATATTGTTGGCAGCCATTTAGATGTGCTATTAACACAGTGGTGCCTTGCTTATTCAAATGGCATCCACAAAGTTGCTCACAGTGATGACATCTTGCTACTGGGTTCGCAATATCACCAGGAATTTTGGTGAAATGCTCCGATGTCCATGACCTTTTTTTAGAAGGCCATGGTGGTTAATCTTGCTCAATGGGTATCTCCTCCTCTTCGTTGAACATATCATCATCCTCTATATCTACTGGGAGCGAGAGTCTACTACTTGCACAAGATGTAGCTGCTCTTGATGTAGTTACCCTAAATGTGGCTCTAGGGGTGAAAGTACCTACTGGTGTAGGAGCTACAGCATTGGCATTCGCCACATCCCCTTGTGGACGATCATCTCCACTAGGTCTAGGATCTATATCACAATCAGAGATGCTGGAAAAATAAATTAGAAGCAAAAAATTAGTATAAAAAATAACTAGGCTATATTAAAAATTGAGAAGGTAGCTTTATTTTAACTGACAATGCATATCCCAACGTCTCAACGGTCAATACCATCTATAGGGTGATTGATTACAAAACTAATTAAACTTGATATCATGGAAGCTATTTTCTTAAGATTTGTATTCAACCGATCACAACAATAGTTTATTTTTTTAATGATTATATGCATGTGTGCAAAAGTGTAAGATTCACTCAAGGTCCTGCTGTAATTCTAGTAAACCTCTTGTAATCACAACTAAACTTAGGAAAGGAATATTCAGATCAAGAAAGGAATGAGCAAGATTCTATTATGAAATTTGTGGAGAATCTTCGAGGGATTCTCAACCTCCAAACACAATTCTTCAAAATGATTATTCAACAACAACTAAGCTTCCCCCAGCACTGCTTATATACACGCAGGCTGAGATGAAGGAACCCAAAACACCAACAACAAAAGATAAAATGCAGCTGTCAAAAAACTATATATGCAAAACACCCCGTTTCATTAAACTTTGCCCATGAAACGTAGCTGCCTGCACGTTGAACGACACCCCCACAATAAGCCTCAAAACTCCCTGTTTCATTAAAGACCCCATTCTGTTAAAACCGTTATTTTGCCCTCAAATTCCTTCTGCACCAAACTCCTTCAGCCTTCATAAGGACACTGCAGTTCTTCAAGGCCAGCCACAAGGCACCCATGACAATCCCTCCTTCTTCAAGGCCTTGCCCACAAGGCACCCATGACAAATACTAAAGGCCTGTACCCAATAAATGTGGATATAATGACCTTAGCTTCCATAGAGATTCCTAAGAACTATCTTCAAGAAAAGCACCTAACCATTTTACCAAGACTTATGTGGAGGCATGATTGCCTAACTTCTTCATTCTTCTGTCAAGAATCAACTCAGGTTCAGGTTGCACACTGCCTTCAGCATCAACTGGTGGTAATGTTGGTAAAGGAGAGATCTGATCACCCAGCTTTTTCTTCAAAGAGGAAACATGAAAAACAAGATGTATTTTGGAGGAAGAAGGTAAGTCCAACTTATATGCTACTGTCCCTATTTTCTGGATGACCTGGAAAGGGCCATAATACCTCGGAGCCAGTTTTATATTGTGCCTCATAGCCACAGACTTCTGTCTATAAGGCTGCAGCTTCAGAAAAACCCAATCCCCACTTGAAAAACTTTCTCAGTCCTCTTCCTATCAGCATATAACTTCATCCTCTCTTAAGCCTTCCTCAAATTTTCCTTCAAAAGGGACAATACCTCCTCTCTAGATCTCAACTGATGATCCACTTTAGCATTTGCAGTAGTGCCTGGAATATAAGAAATCAACCAAGGGGGTGGAATTCCATACAAGGGCTGAAAAGGTGAAAAACCAGTGGATGAGTGTACAGTAGTGTTATAACACCATTCAGCCATTGGTAGCCACTTACTCCAACTTTTTGGCTTGGACCCCACATAGGATCTCAAATAACCCTCCACACACTTATTCAAGGCTTCAGCTTGGGCATCTAATTGTGGATGATAGGCTGAGCTAAAGGCCAAAGTGGTTCCTTGCAGTTTAAACAATTTTGTAAAAAAAAGACTAGTAAAGACTGCATCTCGATCAGAGACAATAGTCTTTGGTAGGCCATGGAGCTTGAATACACCAGTAAAAAAAACCTCAGCTACTTTACAAGCTGTGTAGGGGTGAGCCAATGGAAAAAAATGCCCAAACTTTGTCAATCTATCCACCACAGTCAAAATGACAGTCAGTCCATTTGAACTAGGGAGACCAACAATAAAGTCCATGGCAATATCAAGCCAAGGACTCTGAGGAACAGGCAAGGGTTGAAGTAACCCTGCAGGAAGTACAGTTTCATGCTTGTTCACTTGACAAATCTGGCACTCCCTTACCTATTTTTTAATATCTTTCCTTATGCCTGGCTAGAAAAAATCCATCTTAGCCTTTTGTAATGTTTTATGGTAGCCCACATGACCTGCTTCTGGGCTGTGATGAATATGTTGCAGTACTTTAGCATGAAATGGTGATGAAGGAACTATCACCAATTTCCCTTTCCTAAAAAGGAGACCCTGCTGTAGAGAGAATTCCTTAGAAACCTGCTACCCTTGCTGCAAAGCCACAACCAGATTGGTTATATCACTAGAAAAAGCATAACTTTGTTTAAGGTCTTCTAACCCCAAAGGAGTGGGAAAGGAGATAAGAGCCAATGTAGCTGAATCTTCTTCAGACTTTATGAAAAGTGCATCAGCAACTTTATTGTCCCTACCCCTTTTATATTCTACACGAAAATCATAACCCATGAGCTTTGAGATCCACTTATGTTGAGCCTCAGTGGCCACTCTTTGCTCCAACAAGTACTTCAAAGCTTGTTGGTCAGTTTTGATCTTGAAAGACTGACCCAACAGATATGGTCTCCATTTCCCAACTGCACATACCAGTGCCAAGAATTCATTTTCATAGGTAGACAAAAACAATGCTTTTCCCTTTAAGGCTTTACTAAAGAAAGCTATTCGTTGGCTGTCTTGCCTCAATACAGCTCCCAACCCCACCCCTGAAGCATCACACTCAATAGTAAACTCCTTAGAAAAATCAAGAAGTCTTAAGACAAGAGGACTTGCAACAGCATATTTTAACTCTTGAAAAGCCCTTTCAGCTTCAAGAGACCACACAAAGGAGTTCTTTTTCAGCAACAGTGTTAAAGGGGCAGCAATAGAACCATAGTTCTTGATGAACTTTTGATAGTAGCCAGTAAGGCCCAAAAATCCCTCAATGCTTTCACTGTTTTGGGAACAGGCCAGTCCAACATAGAAGAAATCTTTGTAGGATTTGCCTTCACTCCATCTTCAGAAATAATATGTCCCAAGTAGTCTACCTCAGTCACCCCAAATCTACATTTAGATTTTTTTGCAAATAATGTGTGCTACTATAAAACAGATAACACTAACTTCAAGTGCTCCAGATGTTCACCAAAGTCTTGGCTGTAAACCAAGATATCATCAAAGAAGACCAAAACAAATTTTCGAAGGAAAGGTCTGAAAACATGATTCATGAATCCTTGAAAGGTGGCAGGTGCATTGGTAAGCCCAAAAGGCATTGCCAAGAACTCATAGTGACCCTCATGAGTTCTAAATGCTGTTTGAGAATGTCCTCTTCTCTTACCCTTATTTGATGATAACCTGATCTAAGATCAAGTTTAGAAAAGAACTTAGCTCCATAAAGTTCATCAAGTAACTCATCAATGACAGGAATTGGAAACTTGTCTTTGATAGTTTCTTGATTAAGGGCTCGATAATCCATACACATCCTCCAACTACCATTAGCTTTTTTAACAAGCAAAATAGGTGATGAGAATGGGCTTTGGCTTGGTCTTATAACACCATTTGATAACATGTCATGAACAATTTTCTCAATTTCAGATTTTTGATAATGAGGATACCTATAAGGTCTCACTGAAATTGGTGCACTACCCTATTTCAACACAATCTGATGGTCAAAGGCTCTAGGGGGTGGCAATCCCACTGGTTCCTCAAACACTAAGATGAACTGCTGCAGAACTTCTTCCAATTCAGGTTGAACTTCCACCTGCTTAACCTCAGGTTCTGTTGCTACCAACTGCAAGAACCACCCTTGCTTCCTAACAAAAGAAGATTTAAGCACATTCACACCAGCTTCCCAATCAGTTACATGAGACATAAGCCCCTGCAAAACCAGCTTCTTCCCATCCACTTCAAACTGCATAGACATATCAGTAAAGTTCCATTCGATATTACCCAATGTTTTTAGCCATTGCACACCTAAAACAATGTCACAGCCCCCCAAAGTAAGAATATGGAAGGGAACTCGAAACTTAGTTCCTTGGACAGTTACCCACTCATCACATCTGCCCTGACTAAGTATTTTAGTACCATCTGCCTCTTTCACCTGAAGAGCCTCATCCTTAATCACCTTTAAATTTGCAGCTTCTACCACCATTGGATCCAAAAAATTATGAGTACTCCCTGAATCCACAAGAATCTCAACAGAAGCTAAGCCAATTTTCCCAAACAACTTCACAGCATTATTATTGATACATCCAAAAATGGCATGGATTGAAACCTCTAACTCCTCAGATTCTTTCTCACTTTTTTCCTCCAATTCTGGTACCAAGTGTGCCTCAGAACTGTCAAATAATTCTTGCTCAGCATTACCTGCCCTTGTAAGTAATACACCCTCGGATTTTTGCAAACATGGTTGGGATTCCACTTTTCCTCACAGTCTAACACAATCCCTTCCTCCTTTTATCATCCATTTGAGAAGAATTTACCTTCTTCAAGGGAAACAAATTCTTTGGGCCCTTATTAGCTAGATCAGCAAGTGCCACATGATGTACTGGCCATTTATCAGCATAGTGAGTATTTGGCCTCTAAGATTTCCTTGAAGACAGTACATGCTCTTCCTGCAACTTAGCTAGACTGAAAGCAGCCCCTAGGTTTAATGGATTAAACATTTTTACTGGTATGCGAATTTCATTCTTTAATCCACTAACAAAGCAACTCATTCTATGCTTCTCAGGCAATCCTTTCAACCTATTAGATAAGGTCTCAAATTGTGATGTGTACAAACTAACTGAAGTAGTTTGTTTCAACCTAGTTAGAGCCTCCATTGGATCATCAAATGCTGATGGTCCAAACCTCCCTTGTAGAGCCACTACTAAAGACTCCCATGAATTAAATTGTCCAGCGTCTAAGGCATTTTGGTACCACACCAATGCCTCACCTTGCATATGGTGCGAAGCCACCATTAACTTCTGATGGAAAGGTATTTGAAAACAATCAAAATACTAATTAGCCTTAAATGTCCAACCAGCAGGATCAATACCACTTAAACGTGGAAAATCCAATTTAACACTTTTGTGAAAACTACCTCTCTCTTCATGATTCCTAAGTTCATGAGAGACTTCTCTATCTCTACAAGTATTAACATTCATAGTATCAGCCAAGGATTTCAACATTTCTGAAACTTGATCTAACCTTTCTGTTATACCAAAAATTGCTTGTTGATGATGCTCCAATTGTTTCTGCATGACTTCTTGCTGCTGTTGAGAATCTTCAATCTGACCTTTCAATGCTGTGCCCTCCGCCATCAAAATCATGGTTGTAAGGATCGACTACTACTGATACCATTTGTAAGATTCACTCAAGGTCCTGCTGTAATTCTAGTAAACCTCTTGTAATCACAACTAAACTCAGGAAATGAATATTCAGATCAAGAAAGGAATGAGCAAGATTCTATTATGAAACTTGCGGAGAATCTTCGAGGGATTCTCAACCTCCAAACACAATTCTTCAAAATGATTATTCAACAACAACTAAGCTTCCCCCAGCACTACTTATATACACGCAGGCTGAGATGAAGGAACCCAAAACACCAACAACAAAAGATAAAACGCAACTGTCAAAAAACTATAATATGCAAAACGCCCCGTTTCATTAAACTTTGCCCATGACACGCAGCTGCCTGCACGTTGAACGACACCCCCACAATAAGCCTCAAAACTCCCCGTTTCATTAAAGACCCCATTCTGTTAAAACCGTTATTACTACCCTCAAAGTCCTTCTGCACCAAACTCCTTCAGCCTTCATAAGGATACTGCAGTTCTTCAAGGCCAGCCACAAGGCACCCGTGACAAAAAGATAAGTGCTGCTTTTTGTGGTTCTATTAGAATGACATAAGAAATAGTGCTCTGCAATTGGCCTCTTTGGAGCAACAAAAGGCTGATGTAAATGTATTGAAACTGGCTAAAGATCAAAAGGTTTGTTAATTGTTTTCAAGTGCTTAAAAAATAACCTGAACATCTCCTTTTCAACTTTGGAGAAGAGAAATTAGTAACATATTATTACCATTGAATTTGCAGAGGCAAAAGGAAAAACTCCATAACAGAATAATTCAACTGGAAGGAGCTCGAAAAGAATTAATTAATGTAAGTTCTTTTCCCCCTTAATTGATGAGCTGCAAGAAGCTCTAAAATGCATGCATTTATAAGAATTAAGTAGAAAGAATATATGAAGGACCCCGATTGGCATCCTTTTAAATTTGTACAGTTGAAGGGAAAGAGCAGGTGTTATTCTTAAAACTCATAAAATCTGGCTTCATTACATACTCCTCTTGGTTGTAGATAATATCTGTTGCGTGGTAGTGCATTTTGTTTTTCTTGGATGTTATGTATTTTGCATCCCAAAAAAACATTGTCTGAACATAGGTGCTGCTTACACGTCTGTTTGGTGGTTTGCCAATGTCCTTTTATGTAGCTTGTCAGGAATTTGCTTTCTGCTATTATGCATTTTTCAATTTGGTCTATGCATGCACTATGGTACAATTACCTTTTAAGTTTTTTGAAGTTCATGTAATCATCAAGGATTCTATTGCCCTAATCGTACGCAGTTTACTTAGAATGACTGTCACCAATTATTTCAGGAAGTTATAAATGATGAAGATGAGAAATTAATAGGTTTGGGGAATGAATTGGGTGATGAAGTTTACAATGCCGTGACTACTGCTTTAATGGAGATAAATGAATACAACCCAAGTGGACAGTATATAACATCTGAATTGTGCTCAGTAAATAGATCGAATTCTTGTTGTTTTCATTTACATCTAAATTTTTTAGTACCATTTACAAGTTACAACCTTGATTTTTGAAGGAGTAACATCTCTTACACATTTTATCAAACACATTGCATGCATATAACACAAATTACAAACACAATACATATTTTATCAAACACATTTCCTTACTACAAATTTATAAAACAAATTCAGAAGAATCACAACAATTAATCCCAAAACAAACTAACTCCAGGCAATTAAATTCCAACAACATGGAAAAAAAGAATACATAAAATTAAATTGCTTGATTTAATTTTAGGGCTCAGAATCGGGTACTCTTACTGTAGGCTGAAGTTGAACGGAGGCTAAAGCTCGGAATCCTGTTGCGCACTAAGAATGAGCAACGAGGAACGTCGGCAACAGAGAGGGAATGAGGCGGCGAGGTCGAGGTTCACTGGTTCAGACTTGAGACTTGAGAGAGAAGGAAGAAGGAAGAAGAAGAAGGGAAGGGGGTCTTGCATTTTGGACCCCTCGTGTGATGAAACAATGCCATTCCACATTGTTGTTTAATATTTAAAAAAATCAAAGTCAGACTCCGAACTCCGACTCTGACTCTGACTCCCTATCCAGAGATACTCCGAACTCCGACTTCGATTTTTGACCACTTCGACCACGTCGGAGTTGGAATAGGAGCGGATGTCGATTGGAGTCAAAATTTTCAAAATTTTGCACAGCCCTAGATCATTATTCGTCTTCGTGAGGGGGGTTAACCCATAGAGGACACTGAACTCGAAATAGAACATAAGCTGAATGAGATGCGGGTGAATATGTATTTTGACTACAATTTGGACGCAATATTCAACATGTCACAAGATTTGGTGATAAAAAGAAGAGAATGAAGTGCCATCCCCATCATCATCTAAGGATTCCACGACAGCTAGTAATAGAGGTAAAATAGAGTATATTCTTGTAGCAAGTTGTTCTCAGTTGATGGTTACAATGCCAATTTTGAGGACGAAATCTTTTCTTAAGGGGGATGTGACAACTCGGGCTTAGCCAAGTCCTCGCCTGTATTAAGTCACCATGTTATGCCTAAGTTGGTTCGTGCATAAGGTTTGGAGTCCTTAGAAAACCTTGGGATTGTTTTAGTTAAATATTTACCATAGTGTGTTCAGCATCTAAGCCCATAAGAAAGGCCTAGTAGGCCTTAGGATTCCGGCTAGCCCTATTGTGGTAAGGCCTAAAACCCTAATTGAACAAAAGGGCACACACCCAACACACCGAACCATTAGGTCACTTGTCACACATTTATGGCCCAATGAATCTAGACCAAATAGTGGGAAGAAGGGTGAGAGAATTAGGGTTTGGTATAGCCTAAAAGCTTTAGCACGCCATCCATGGCAAGAACATCAAATTTTGACACTTATCATACATGAAGAAGGGTAGGAGGATTTTATAGAAGAAAGCAATCATGAGGCACCTAGGGAAGACAAGGGTCACTCGGCCAATGCACCCACTCACCACCCACCCACGATTTTGCATGACACTAGTCAAAGCCATGTAAGTTCCTAGAAGATTTGCAAGGGAAAGTGGTGCATGGGAAGGTCAAGAGACTAAGGCACCTTCCACCAAGAGATTAGGGTTTCAGCCAAGAGGTGTTCATGCCTACCTTAGAGGTTCCAATCACCTTGTTGCCAAGTGTCACACTTGCATTCAAAAAGCAGACTTTCTAGACGAATACTATGACTAAAAGTGGAGGAGGTGCATGGGATAAAACAAAAGCCCTAGTCCCTAGGTTTCAACCACTACACCACTCTCCCTCACACATGCTAGATGTCACTCACTTAGAAATTCTAGAAGAAGGTTTATGCAGAAGAGGAAAGGATCCACACGCTACCCCAAGTATCTAGAAAAGAGGAAATGTCATTTGGGAAATCGAGATGGACGGCAAAGAAGCACAAACACACACATCCCTACAAATCGCTTTCCACTTGGCAAGCATGCATACTTCTAAGAAGCAAGAGTCTAGGATTTGGGTTGTGTCAAATGACAAACATGCCCCAAAAGGTTTAATGAACCTAGATCACTTTGTGTCACACTCCTAAGGGCACTTAGAAAATTCGGATTTCTTAAACTAGAAGGCAAACCACTGGTCACTCAAGCTACAGAAGTCACTTCGACTTCCCAAGGAAGAACAATCCTGAAAAAAAAGGGAAGAGTTTCGGTGGAGGCTAAAAGACTAGTGACACATGGCATACATGCATCCAACTTTTGTGGACTCCCTATAACAACCTTCTAGAAATTCATTGGTGGAATTTCTATTGACTTTAGGAACCTCGCGAAAACATCATAAGTTTTTACGAATTGACCAATCGTATAGGTTTTAGTCTGTCAACATAGTCAGTGTTATCACTCACTGTGGTGCTAGAAATATGAGTTTAATTATTTGAGATAGTTAGAAGTGTCAGAATGGGTTATGGTCTACGCCATTAGACTCAGTTGATTATTTAGGATTTTATGGCGCAATAACTCATTTTCATAATTTTGGACAAAACGCCTGTTCGAAATTGTGAAATTATTTTTAGGGGCATTTCGGGGTTAAATTTCCATAAACGATTTTTACTATAGGTTAATATGAATATTTAGGATTTTCAGTACTAAGTTTATTATGTATTTTTTGGAGTGAATAGTAACCTCGATAAGCGCACCTAGTGCAGTGTTTTCAAAATCACAATGTGGAATGTTCAAATTAGGTTAGAGATGTTTTATTTGAAAACTTGGCAAGATCTTAGCCACACATAATGAATAGTATTAGACACTTGGCACCATGAAGAACCATTAGATGGATTTGTGAAGGAAATCAAGGTGTGAGATCATGCCACCTAAGCAAAGCTTTGTTTCATCTGATCAATCAAATTGTGTCAGACCAAAGAGGATTTCAATCCTAGCGAAATCCTAAATGGTTGGGATCCAATTGAAACCCCAAAATCTTGGTTGAAACCAAAACCCTAAACAGTTTCCCCAAACCCTAAAGTTGTCATCCAAACCTTTTCTAATCCGATTTCTAGCATTGTGTTTAATCACTTGATTAAATCACTTCCACATGTTATTAATTAATCAAATCCTTGTTATGACATCATTATCCAATCTTTTCAACCTTGGAAATTTAACTGAGCCAAGAAAAATTGGATTTAGGCTTGATAGCTTCCCAAACCCTAATCAAACCCCCTTTAGACCCCAAATTGAAGCCCACTTGGTTGAGGCCCACCAAGGCCCACGAATTTGGCCACCTTGGCAAAACTTGTTGAAGAAGTTTCCTTCCCCACATAGCAGACCATCCACTGCGATTGGCTGCACCCAATAGTGCCTTGATGTGAAGGAGAAATGCACCTCCATCAACCTCCATATCTCACAACTGCAGTAGGCAGTCCTTGCTCCTCTCTATTCTATACTTTATGTCACATAGCCACCTCCAATCAAGGGTCATTCAAGCCCATAACTTCCCACTCCAGAAGTCTAAAGTCGTGCACGACACATTTCACTCCCTTTTATCACTTCTTCACCCCATTCTAAGAGAGAAACTCAAAAGAGCTCTCTCAGGGAGATTTCTATGTCTCTTTGCATGGTGATTTTTGACCCCTTGTAAGTATTTTCGCTCAATGACTCCTTCATAATAGTTGTTCATTTTTTAGTGTAGTTTCCCTGAATATCTTATTAGTCTCATTTCATACTCATTTTGTCAGTCAAAAGTATTTTTAACCATGGAAAGGTCATTCTGGAAGTGACGCTGGAGAGTATGTGATGTTTTGAAATTTTTGACCAAGCTAATGGACATATCATGGTCCGAAAATTTTATGGAGTGTTGTTAGCATGTATTTATGAATTTTCATTGAGGTTTTGTTGCATGAATAAAGCTTTTGATGATATATTTCCTTAGATTTAGAAACTTGAAAACTGGATGTGCAAAAACAGTTTTTGTTTTGTGGAAGTTTGAATATTTTGTGGTTTAATCTTATTCCAAAGGCTTTGATATTTTTATTTGATGATCTTAAGTCTCTTATATATATGTTAGGATGTTATTTTGAAGATATTTAGTATTATTTTTAAAGATATGATTTTTCTATGCAAGAGGATTTCGTTAGGCCTAAGATTTGATGCTTTTGGGTTAGATCCATGTTTTATTGAGTTTTATCCATGTGATTTTAAGTTTAATGGTTGGATCTTCTTTATGACACATTTTTAAACTATGAGATTTTTTAGTTTGAATATCGCATGACTTTAAGCCATGGATCAAGAGATTGATCAAAGTTAGTTGAGAGAAAAGTTTCTGTTTTGAACCAAGTATAAAACCAAAAACTCCAAGTGTTGTTTTGTGATTTTTGGTGACTTTTGTTTGATGATTTAAAGCATGGTTAATCTTAGCATGATGTTATAAATGTGTTAGAAGTAAGATTTGATTTTTTGGAATCCTTGGAGATGTTTCTATTAAGGTCAAAACTCGTGATTTAAGTGTTTACTTTTTGTTAAAAAGTTTGGGTCTTTTTACAAAAAGTTTGGTGTTGATGATTAGCTTTATCTTAATGGATATTTTAAGTGTGTTTTTAAACTTAGGATAGGAAGATCTTTGTTACAAAATTCTGGTTTAATCATAGATTTTGAAGATGGAAGAAATTGCAAAAAATAAAAAATAAAAAAATATGGGAAAAATCCTATGGATGTTTCAGCCATAGTGAGTTTTCCATAGTTGTGAATGATTTTAAATTTTTCTGAGTTGATATTTGAGTTTAGGACAAAATTTACATGAGGAATGTAAATTTTGATAATTTTTGGAGTTAGGATGTGAAATCTTTAAGTTAGGGGTAAAATGATCATTTTCCCACATGTAGAGGGTAAAATGGTAATTTTACTCTAAGTTGTCCCTTTTCACATTTCTAATGTTCGTAATTAAATTTTAACTTTTAGAATACCATCTTATAGTTCCTCGTGTTTCGCGCTTTATTCTCGTAGAAAACAACTATCGAGTTAAGTTAGCTCTTAACTTACTATCAGTTTACTGTGTATGTGTGATGGGTAAGGGAACTACAGCTTTTGTTTGTATGTTGTTATACATGTCATGCCATGTCATCACATGTTTATCTATTACACGAATTATTCTGTCACAAAATACTTATCTGTTATACAATATATTCTGTCTCATGTTACTATCTATTGCAAGTATGTCACATTACGTAAGCCATCTGTTACATGTTATGCCATGTTACAAAATATTGTCTGTTACATGTATGCCATGTTATGAAATGTTGTCTGTTACATTTATGTCTCAAAGTATGTCAGGTCTGTCGTCTTACGTTCATGTCATGATACGCTATGCTAGGACTTCTGTCTTTTCATATTCGTGTCATCTCGTCTCGAATACAATTTGAATATCTCAAGAACAATCTTGTTAAGTTATTCATGTCAATCACGACCCTAAGCACTAGGATAGGGTACTATCATAGTGGAACTTCTTTGTTCACGCTGGAGTGTCTAAATAGGTGTAAAACTCTCTGGGTTGACGAAGTACAGTTAACATGTTGCGCATGGGCCCTAACTAGCTGGTCACCGGAGCGTGCCAGGCACTAACGCCGATGGAGCCACACTTTATTTTACGTGTGTCCACAACAAGTGTGGCACAAACAATTCATGGGGCCACAACAACTGTGGAGCATGAAATATGGGGCACAACAATTATGAAGCATACACTATGTGAGACACAGCAATTGTGACACGTATAATACGTGGGGCCACAGCAACTGTGAAGTACGTATTAACGCACTCACAGCTAGTATAGACACATGTGTTGTGATGCGATAATTGACAGGGACACACGGCTCAAAGGGACCCGTGTAGTACCCGTATGGTCACTTTATTAATTAAGTCTATTGAATAAGATTTCAAGTTCAAGTCATGTTTCACATTATGTTATGTTCAAGTTTATGTTCACGTCAAGTTTCAAGTTTATGTCACGTCAAGCTAAGTTTCAGGTTCAGTTCAAGTTATGTCAGCTCATGCCATGTTATGTCAAGCCATGTTATGCTTATTATTTCATGCCATGTTATGTCAGGTTATGTTATGTTTACCATTGACTTTGATTGTACATTCATGCCTTTATTGCCATGCATGCATCATTAATCTGTGTGGAAGTTTTCTGTTAATTTGCTGAAATTTGTAATCAAATCTCACCGTGGTAGTCTCAACTATCATTCTCCCAGAATGGTAGGCGATTTGTCAGGATCAGAGCAAGGAGCGAACACTGGTAGACTGGAGGAGGTTGACTAGATGCCACAGACAAGACGCGGAGCTTAGAGCTTCCATAGTTAGTTTTTGGACAGTAGTTTGGCCTCATTGTCTAGTTACACGAGTTACTCAATGAACTAACCCAATAGTGTATTTTGGTAATGTAAATATGTAGTATGGTCTCCCATGTTTTGAGATTACAGTCTTTTGTGACCCGTAATGTAATCGTGGATGTTTATTTTGTTGAGTATGAATGGATTACGCTTTAATTAATTGGGATATTATAAGTTTGGTGCATAGTATTGCTCAAAAAAAAATTATCCGCTGCGAATATTGCATAATACTAGATGAATGTTTGGAATATTGCATCTTATATGTCATGAACAGGGGCAAATAACCTTGTGTTGCATGTCCCGACACCTTGGATGTCCATCCAATCCCAAGCGAACTCTGTGGGCATCACACTCCGCATGTCATGTGAAGGTAGGAACTTGGTGATCTATATAAGAGGTAGCTCAAGGGCCGACACCCAAAGGAGACACACACTAAAGGGATACTCTGCCAATTTCATTTTTGGATTCTCTCTCTCTCTCTTGACCACCCTGGATAGAAGCTCACCTCTTCACTTTCTCTCCATTTCTCTCCATCCAAACGCCATCTACAATCTACCATATCCACCCATCCAACCACACGAAGGCAAAGAGGAGCCAGGAACCCATGTTGGAAGAAGACCCACACGATAACACCCACTACATCTTTACACGCTCCTTTTTATTGAAACACACATTCTTGGGGATTCTCTTGGACAAATAAAGGGTTCGGTTTGGGTGAAGGAACACACACTCCATCCCGAGGATTGAAGAGAATTGAAGGATTTCATTTGGTTGTTTCAAAAAATCGTGAAGAACTAGGGTTTTTCCTCAAAAGGAAGACCGAACCACCATTAACATATACACGTGAGCATAAGACCTTTGAAAGGGAAAGAGACCACGACCACCACTTTGAGTTCAAACTAGGGTTCCATTCTGTATAGAGCTTCGACCTTAAAATTAAAGACCAAATACATGGAGAGTCTTTCTAGTCGTGGATTAGGTTTCACAAACCATGGGGGAGTAAAGCCTAGACACACAACACACACACCTACACCTATTCGGACTAGGGTTTGTGTTGATTACTACATCTAATAGTTCAAATTATATTTTCAGCTTGCTTGATCATGAAACTTGTATTGCTTTGGGTATTTGTAAGTGCACTCTGAACCTACTTTGAATAATGTTTGTCTATGCCGAGTGGACTTTGCATTCTTATGTGCTATCATATGAACTAGTTGATTAATGATAACCACTGGCTATGTGATGCCTTGTAATCAGATTTGCATGATGTTTTTGCTATGTTTACTTGTTCATTGTGTTTTCAGGTATGCTTAGAAATATTGGTTCAAGTTGTTTGTTATAACATGTTTGTGTAAGTCTCAAATGATTCGACCATGCATATGTTTTTGGGTTTAAGATATTGTGTGTTACATTCATGTCACATGCATTTGGGTTGTATACCATTTTCAAAGAAAATAGTCTGTACATATTTTATCATGACTGTAAATGCTGGGATAGAGGAATGTCCTAGTGGAACTCCTTTGTCCACTCTAGAGTGCATAAATTGGAGTGGTAGCCCCTGGGTTGACAAAGTACCATTGG
Source organism: Juglans microcarpa x Juglans regia (assembly GCF_004785595.1). Classification (NCBI taxonomy): domain Eukaryota; kingdom Viridiplantae; phylum Streptophyta; class Magnoliopsida; order Fagales; family Juglandaceae; genus Juglans; species Juglans microcarpa x Juglans regia. The sequence continues at coordinate 2,843,565 of NC_054605.1, forward strand.
CTGTCCTTGAATGGATCCTTGTGGAAAAGATACCCCAGCGTGGTAGCACCTAAAGCTAGTCAGTGTCATATGTGTTATATGCGATGAAGGCAAAATGGCGAACTACTGCATAGTAAGGATATTGACATAGCCACCACGATCAAGTGAGCCCTTGGATGATGCGGTAACTAGGGGGGAACCAATGGTGCATAGGGGTGCTGTAAAGTATCCAAATTACATGTTACAAGAAGTGAATAGGGCAATGAGTTAAAGATGTGTTATATGTATATTATTCAATGTGCAAAATGGAAAAATATGTTTATTTGAAAAGTCAACGCATGTTTGAAAAAGTCAAATTGCATGAACTAAGTTTTGTGTCAAGTATATGTCCATGCATTCATTTCATGGTTTGCCTTTATATGCCTATGTTATCTATTGCATGTTGTTTGTTTAATTACTGAGATTTTTTGAAATCTCACCGTGGTAGTTTCCACTACCATTCTCAACCCAGGATGGTAGAAGTTGTTACAGGACAAGAGACCAGGTATGGGGAAGTGCAAGAGGCCAGCAGCCTGGATAGCCAAGGAGGCCTCGAAGATCCTTAAGCGATCGGAGGAGCCATCGTTAGTGGAGAGGTTGGAAGCCACTGATTAATTCATAACTGAAGTGCTACAACTCTTTAAGGAGTTGAGGAAGATAATCAACCAGGACAAGGTGAAGTAGAGAAGACCTTGTAGGATTTTGAGATGGATCCTAAAAGAATTTGTAGTGAAAAGAGGGCCCTCTTGTATTTTGGGATATTTAAACAATGAAATCTTTTAGGATATTTAGTCAATTGCTCTAAATCTTACTTAGATTTACATGAAAATCCACTGTGATTTATTGCATCCTACTCGAATACAATAGGTGCATTGCATCTTAATTATCATGTATGAGGGTATGTAGCCTTAAGTTACATCTCTCGATACTTCAGTCACCATCCAATCCCAAGCGAGGGCAGGGGGCGTCACAAAATGACTTCGTCAATTGTTCTTGCAATTGACCCGTTAGTCCATTTAGTTCTATTGGGGCCATCCTATAAGCTGCCTTATGTACCGAAACTGTTAAGGGTTTTAATTCAATTGAAAACTCAATTTTCCTAGGAGGTGGTAATCCTGGCAATTCCTCAAATACTTCTAGGAACACTTCCACCACTGGTATTCCTTGCAGCTCCTTAGGCTCCTTCTCTTTAAGCACTAAGTGCACTAAATAGGCTTCGTCTCCACTACCCAACTCCTTTTTAGCTTGTAGTGAAGTAATTACTCCAAGCACTGTTCGCAACTCACCACCATGGAATAGTTTGTCTTCCATCCTAGGCACTTGGAATGCTATCATCTTTTGTCGGCAATAAAAACTTGCGAAATGACTGAACAACCAATCCATGCCTAAAATGACATCAAACCCAATAAGTTGAACACTATCAAGTCCACCTTCATGAGGACTCAACCTATTTCTAAGGGACACCTTGTAACCATGTCGGTGCAGAATATTGTCTCTCCATTTGGTAGCGCTACGGAAGCCTTTTGCTGCATTGGTTATGCTTGAAGACTGCTTATTCTAACGAATGTACTGGATAAGAATGATTGGGACGCACCTAAGTCAAATAAGGTACTCACGTAGTATTGAAATTCTCTAACTCGCCCTGAAATGACCGAACAACTCATTTCTTACACTACGCTCCTAATATTACCAACTAGTCAGCTAGGGATGGGGTCTCGTACCTGTGATGATGCCTACTTTCTGAGTCTTTGGGGCATCCTCATCGACTTCTCCTAGGGTAAGGGCATACACTCTCACTTGTATCACATGTCTTTAGTCTCCCCATCCTCCACTTGGTCTAGTCCGCTATACTAGCATCGCCTGAGAGCTATCCTTGGTGAAATGTCCCATCCGCCTACATTTATAGCACAAAAGTGAAGTTTGGCGACACTTTCCCTCTTAAGACCTATGACAATGGCCGCACACTGGTGTTCTACCTCCCATATGTACATTGGGAGTAGTTGGCAGGTGTACTCCTGTCCTCATCACAAACTACTAAGGGGAACTCAAACTGCTTCCCTCGCCAATGAACGGTCTCTGCTTTTGACCAATCGTAATGACCAACAAATTATGTTGTTCGCGTTCAATGATAGAAGTTACATGTACTAATATAGTCCTTGATCTCCAAACAAGCCAAGTGTGTCCTTATACGCGTTTGTAGTCCATCCTAGAACCACTCCATTCACATACTCTCCGTAGAGATAAGGTGAGGGCAAACTTTCCAACTCCATGAATTTGGTAGCATATTGCTCTACCGTCATGCTACCTTGGGCCAAATTACCAAAATCTTTAGACTTATGTTCCCTCACGATGGCGAGAAATATAGATAGTAGGACTCAAGAAGGAGTTCGACAACCAATACTTTCCCACCATCATAAGGTAGCAAAAGTCAAAGGACTTTGCTAACTTGGTCCAAGGTAGCATAATTGTAGAGCAATATGCTACTAAATTCATATAGTTGGGAAGGCTTGCCCCTCACTTCATTTCTACGGGGAGCAAGAGAATGGAGAAGTTCCAAGATGGATTGTAGGCTTGTATCAGGACATAAGTAACATGTCTAGAGATTATGGATTTTCAGAAGTTGGTGCATGTGACCTTTATTGCCAAACACGAGCATCATAATTTGTTGGTTGTTACGACTAGCCAAAAGCAGAGAATGTTCACGAGTGAGGGAAGCAATTTAGGCTCCTCGTAGAAGTTTGTGTCGAGGAAAAGAATACGTTCGCCAACTAATCACGGAGTACACATGGGATAAATGACACCAATGCATGGTCTTTGTTGTAGGGATCATGAGGGAGAGTGTTGCTAGACCGTACTTTCATGCTATAGATGTAGGCAGACAGGACATTAAGCCAACGATTGCCCTCACGCAATGCTAGTGCAGCGAACCAACCTTGGTGGAGGATGGGGAGACCAACGGCAGTCGATACTAGTGAAAGTATACACTCTCACGCTAGGAGAAGTGGGCAAGGACGGCATGACCGAAGCACAACATGGGGAAAAATGAATGGTCTAGGAACGTGATGAATAAGAAAAGGACAAGGGTGTGGATTCACCAATTTCCTACGATGCCAAATCTAGCTGAGGAGCTAGGATGCGAGAGAGCAGTGCTTACGGGTTCACCAAAAGCAGTCGGCGAAGGAGACGTGGAGGACGATCTTGTCCCAGTCATAGATAATGAAGGTTCGTTGGTAGATTGAGGTGGGGGTAGGTCTTCACTTCAAGTGGTGTTGAAAGAGAACACTGAAGGACACCCTACCTAGATCGCCTCCCTTGGAATGTCATATCAAGGGAGGATCCTTACTGAATTCAAGGATAAAATTCCTAATTAAGAGGGGAGGATGTGAGGACCATGCCAATAAAAGGGGACAAATCGCCTTCCAAGGGCAAGTGGAAGGGAAAGAAGAGAATTTCTTTGGAAAGGTGGAAGACGAGGAAACAGTGGCTTGCAAAGTGTAGCTAGTCCAATAGAGTGAGTAGCACTCTATGGAAGCCCAGGTTGATATACCTTAGCACTGGTTGAAACAAAGGATTTGTCACCTGGAACCAGTCAAGTGAGAAATGGTGCCAATAGTACAAAGGCGAGAAAGGCTAGTGCAGAGGGCAAGTTATGAGCCTAAGGCAAGCAACGATCAAGCACAAAACCCATATGGATGTAAGGGATTTTCTCGAATAACATGAAAATGCTTAGAAGGTAGCAGTGTCGTACACAAAGACCCATACTCCACCTAAAATGTCACATTTGGAGTAAGTTTGTGGAAGAAAGATTATGACCTACAGATCATATCATCTGAACCCAGAGGTATGGTCCAACGTCACGTGGGAGACCCTTATTCAGTGAGGGACTACGTAGTGGGAGACCTTTATGGTCTAGTGCCTTGTCCCATTAGTCTGTTTCTATCATCCAATAGGGACGATTGAGACTGAAGGGCTCCTATTCAAGCATGCCTGGAGTCAAAAGTATGTTAGAAGGAAACTTGGACAGTCTGCCCTATAAAAGGGACTACAGCAGGACCATCCAAAGGACAAACTCTCACTTCTGAGATCATAAGTGTTGAAGTTTCTTTGGAGTCGGAGTCTTTGAAGAAGGCAAGTGGCTTCAAAGAAGCAACGGTGGGAGCAACATCAGCGCTGCCGTAGTATTTTTAATAATGTTGAGGTAGGTTAGTTTCTATAATAGTACCAAGAATGTGGAGAAATGTTGTGGGCATGTTGTAAGATACACCTCCATCGTTAATAGTTGTTTGTATTTTTGGAGATGTACTACTTAGTTAGGGGATAAATCATGTTTTGGTCTATTGTACCTAAACGTAGGAAATGAACAAATGATTATGTGTAATATTATTTAGGAAGTGACAGTGACAATGACATATGGATATATGTGTTTTGATTAATGAACCTATTTTCGATTCAGATCTCTAGTACAAACAGCATTTAGTTTCTGACTAAACCTTTACCTATTTTGCTGTAATATACATATACATGTATATTTTGCATACACGTGCACTTCCTTGTGAAAATTGCATGCCTATTCCCAATCTAAATTAGGGGTACTGCCGACTGGCTGGCACCATTGGCACCACGGATCCTCGCGAGGTCCTTTACCAAGGAATGGGGCGCCCCAACAAGATTTTCCCATCTTAGAAGACCAACGCATGAACTTGATTTTCCATGATTGTACTGACCAGATTTTGAGAAAAACAAATAGCCAAGTCCTTGAGTCTCATTGGGTGAGTGGGGCGGCACACAACAGAGGAAATGGAGGAGATTGCTTTGTGATTCTCGGTTACAACCCCTTGCCCCATTCCTCACTCACATTTTTAGCTTTCTTGTGATTATAAACAAGGTCTGGATCTCGAATGATTGCCCTGACTAACAATGATTAAATTATGATAATAGGCTTCAAGCTATTGGTGATTATGGGTGGCACAATGCAGAAAAATAAGGAACAAAAAAAAAGAATGCTTGGAAAGAAGGGCTCGACCATAGGCTTTCAAATCTTTCTTCCACTTGATTATTCCTAATATTCTATGACCAATGAAGGGCTTTGGCCTATGAGTATGCTGTCCAAACATGATTGAGAAATCTGACCAAAGAAAGTGAATTTCCATTGTTGGAGAGAGACAGCACGCAAGGCTAAGCATAGGAGACAAAATCTGAAAAAGTTATCCTATGAAGAATCTTTTTGCCAAGTGTAACTCGTGGAAGTGTAAAGAAGTACTAGTTAATCTAAAACATGCAATTTAGGATAGCAAGAGTCAATATCCAGATGGCTTTGGGCAATAGAGTCCTAAGAAAGGGAAGGCAAAGTGGGCTCCCACATGTCTTGTCCAAATTAGGCCACTTGGCACCACGTCATCACAAAAATTCTTATCGCAACAAAAATCTCCCAAAAATGCTAACTAAGATGATGGTGCTAATCTTTTTGTCAAGTTATACTTCTAAGTATCTCAAAAAATTTTGAGAATCAAAACTAACTATAAGGTCATTGCAAGTTCTTGGGCGTAAGATCTACTCAGCTTGTGACCTCCATAGTCCAAAAATCCCTCTTGGTTCACACCTTGCCTTGGGGTGTTACATGAGATTACTTATATCTTTTCATTGCTCAGACGACTAGCTTAAAATACGATATTTTATTAAAGTTGCTCAGGAACTCTAACCTTGGTATGTATGCCTTATTTCTTAAGTTACCTATATATGTACTAGCATTATTCATTGACATTTACATGCATTATAAGCTTTTTTCATATAGACTAACTAATTGAGATTTCTTGAAATCTCACTGTGGTAGTCCTACAACGGTTTTGCTCTTTGAAACCGTAAACTTTGCTGTAGATGTAGGAGAGGAAGATGATTATGAGCAAGAAAGCCCAATGCAATCCCAAGATTAGGTCAGGGGCTGTCCTCGCCCGTAGCATCCTCGAATTCTTCCTCTAATGGGGTGGGAAAATGTGACACCCCAATTTTGAGCTAGGACCAAGAGGTTATTAAGTCATCTTTTGGCCTATGTAATTGGAGAAAAGCATTGAACTTAAGGCCCATTAGTTAAGTTTTATGTGATTGAAAGCTTCTTCTTTTTTTTTATCTAAGGATGGCCAACCAAGCCCATTAAGCTTTAGGCCCTAGAAATTTTTGGCCACTTGGTGTTCCTTACACATGGTGCCTATGCACACTAGTGACCCTTAGGTTTTCCAAGAAAGAAGATGAAGAGAGAGGGTTTCAGAACTCTAAAGGACCAATGTCACTTGGAAAACATGTATGGGAATCCTTATGATTTCTAAAAGGGCAATCATGGGAGGAAAGGAAGAAGGGCTTGGTTTTGCTAGGGTTATGTCACATGACACCCATGCACACTAGTGACTCTTAGGTTTTCCAAGAAGGAAGATGAAGAGAGAGGATTTTGGAAATCAAAGAGACACACTCCACTTGGCAAGCATGCATGAGATCTTTAGGGCTTCTAGAAGAATCTAATGACAAAGGGAATTTAGGGTTTCAACCATAGCAAGGGTGCGCCAGTTGTCTTCATGCAAAGGAGTCCTTAAGTTCCTAAGAGATATAATCATTGTAGAAGGAAGAGGGAAGTTTCGGCTAAGGATAAGAGGGGGCCACTTGGCACCCATGCAAAGGAATTTCTTGTGGCTCTTCATTTTCCTTCAGAATAAATGATGGGAGAGAGAAGAAATGGAGGCAAGAGGCCACATAAATAGGGCCATTAACGGCCGACAACCACACAAGAGAGAATGGGAAGATCAAGAGTCATTTGTATCTTTTTAGCTTTCTCTCATTCTCCCATTCCTTCTCGTCCAACCCTAGAAGCCAAACACCATTCTCGTGCATCCAAGGGAAGGAAAGATTCACGGAAACTCTTATGAAGATTAGTATGGTAAGGAAGCTCCATTTTATTCTTTCTCTTGTTCACATCACGGAAGCACAACAGGAGAGGAAGTTTTCAAGTTTCAAATGTGAGGGAGGTAAGGCTTATTTTCGACAATGAGAGGGTGGCCACACTTAAACTCTGTTAAATATGGTCTAGCTCTAGGATTTTTCATTTCAAGAACCCGAATCTTTGATGGCAAAATGAATGAGAAGTAACCCTTTGAATGAACATAATATATTCGGCCTAGAGTGCCTTGCACAAGTTTAGAAACTTTCGGCCATTATGGTTTTCACACACACATGTGAATCAAAGATAAGGGCAAAGAACAAAGAGAGAAAACATGGATAGATGGATGGCCTTAAAAAACCAATTAGTGTTAGATGTTTCAAACCTCTTAGTGCACGGATCTCATGTTTGGATTTTAGTATTTTGATTTTTAGCAATCTAATATTTAGCACATATACTTTCAGCTTTCTTAATCGTTGGTTTTCTTTACGTTTGGAGATTTGTAAGTTAGCTTCTAACTTAATCTTGGATAATATACTTATATCTTTTGTGTAAACTTTGCATATATGTTGTTTATATCATTTAATGTATTATTTGCTCTCAATATCACCATGGTATGATTTATTCTTTATGATATGCCCGAATGATGCTTGCTGGAATTTTCAGAGCTTTTAAGTATTGTTATGTGCCATGTTGAATCATCATGTGTTATATCCATGTATACATATCCGAATATACTAATTATTTCAAGCCATTCACATGATGCATTGTGATAACCCGGACTTAGCTAGACTTTTATCTACATTTTCATTGCCTAAGTTTTTATTTTTATTAAGGGCCATGGATTAGGCATAGAGTGATTAGGGCCTTGGACTTCAATATTAGGCATCCAAAGCCCAATCGAAGGGCCATTTAAGCCCTTGGATTTTTGGCCAACTAGGTGGGCTTAAGCCCAAAAGCCCTAAAGGACCATAGGTCACACCCCACACCATGTGGCTTGTGTCACTTGTCGCTCATGCGTAGTCCATGAATCTGGACGTGATAGTTGGCTAAAGGGGAGAGAAGCTTAGGGTTTTGGAAACCCAAAAGGCTTGCATGCCTACCCTAGTAACAAGCCATTTGATTTGCCACTTGTCATCCATGCATAGAGGTTTTAGAAGGTAATCATAGGATCACCTAGGGGAGGCCAAGAGCCACTCGGCCAACACACCACTCACCTTCCCAACCACCTCCATCACACGCCACTTGTCCATAGTGAGGAGTCCCTAGAGTCTTGCATAGGGAATGACACATGGGAAAGACAAAAGTGGGATTTCCTGAGGATTTGCATGGGAAATCTAAAAGGCATTTCGAATCCCTATAAGCACACGCCTACCCAAGGGGATTTTTAGCTCACATTGCCATATGTCACTCACCTATTAGTGGAAGGGATGTTCTAGCAGAGTTGTCTTAGGGAAATGCAAGAGGCACCACACGAAATGACCTTCCTAACCCTAGGATTTTGGTCACCATCACCCACTCCTTGCCACATGTCACAATTTGGAATTTCTAGAAGGCTTGGGAGAAGGGGAAAGACGCCTAGGGAACAAGCAAGGGAAGAAGAAGAGATCCACATGGGGAAAAGAGAGAAGGGGCGGCACCAAGAAACCCCCACATGCCAATGCCACTTGGCATGCATGCACACTCACTTTCTTGGGAAATGAAGGGCCATTGGGTCACTTTACACTTATGCACTTGAGGTACATCAAACCTAGACGGATTAGAGAGGGGCAAGAAGGACTTTTGGGGTTGGCCTAGGGCAAGGCACACGCCACTCTCAAGGTGGCCTTTGCACTTCCCAAAGTCACCCAATGATGAAGGAAGGGGAAGGATTTTCAGCCAAAGGGAAAAAGGGTAGCGCCACTTGGCCAACATGCATTGGCCCTTGAACCACCAATAGGATTCATGAGGAAAAGTCTATAAAAAGGTAACATGCCAAACACCAAGGCCTTTTTCCCCTTGCCATTTTCGGTTTCCAGATTTCAACCATTTCTCTCTACACTCTACCTCTCTGCACGAACACATAGTAGTTTTTTGACTTTCTCACGCTTTCCTTCCAAACAAACAAGAACCACACTCACTCTACACACAAGAAAGGCCATGGCTCCAAGCAAAGAAGGAACCCCAAGGTGAGATTCATGTTTCTATCAATCTTTCTCACACACATGCCTACACCATGAGATGAAAATCTCGAGTGAGATGATCATCTAAAACACACACGCACTCACACGAAGGGTTATTTCTTCCTTGAAATAACCTAAGGTTTTCCGAGAGGTGGTGTGATGACATGAGTTTTGTCTAGGCTTGGTCCTTAGAATTCGTTCTAGGTTGCCATGGCATTTTAGGAGCCTTAGTTACTTTGGAAGGCCTTAGAACTTTTGATGTAGTAACTTGAGCAAAAGAAGAGAGTGGCCCTAGTTTACTTTGGAATTTCGGCCCTATTTGGAAACTTAGGTCCAATGGTTTAGGCCCATAATCCAATTCTAAGTTGCTAGTGCCATGTGTCATGAGGATGTAACACCTTAAACCTAGTCCTGATAGTGGGTTAAGGGGAAAAGAGATGTGTAGGAAAGCACCAAGATGGGCTTGCACACCTAGCCCATTGTTTTTGTCCAAAATTCAAGTTCCAAGGTAGATTTATTGAAAAGGTGTGGCGCCCCCAGCCCCCACTTGGGATTGTACGGTGACTGAGATGTCAGGACATGTAACACAAGGCTACACATCCCTCGTACATGACAGGTAATATGCTATGCACCTAAGTACACTAGCAATATGCAATAGCGTAACAGCGAAAAAATTAATAAAAGTCGGATAAACTAAGCAACGTAATAAGTAATTGTAAAGCACATGGTACCATAAACTAATATCATAACCCAAAACATTGTCCAAAACATAAACATGAACCGTAAAGGCATAATATCCCAAAAAGCATGAAACATAATTTAAAATTTCCAAAACACAGGATTCCCACAAAAAGCAACATAAATCCACAAAAGTTAGCCATAAATGTTGTTGCCTTCCTTCTCTTTTTTTTCCCACAAAATACTTAAGCTCCCATACTCCTAAAAAAGATTCAGGCTTCACACGTTTTTCCAAAGCATTATCCTTGTCCCAGTTGTTACGCTGCATGAACTCTACGATGAATTCAAGTATACCCATGATCTCTTGATCAATGGTCTCGAGTCACTCCTAGATGGAGGGCTCGGGCCGATTCGTGGCCATCTTAGGCACAATCCTCTCCGGATGAGGAGGTGTTGTTCTCTTCCTCTTGGTCATAGTCGCCTTTTACTAAACCTGTCACAACTTTTACCATTCCAGTTGGGGAAGGAAACTACCACAATGAGATTTCGAGAAATCTCAGCAAGTAATCACACAACATACCATAGTTAACACAAGCATACAAACGGTATATTATGATATGCATGCATGGACATGTACTTGACTTATGCCTTAACCAGAACTTGACTTATGCACTCGGCCATTTTCAAAAGACTTGTAACAAAGATTCAAACTTTTCATGAAAACTTCTTAACTTTTCTTATTCACGTGAACTTATTCAGGACTTGCCTTATCTAACATATCACAAGATTTACATCAAGTGATCCTTATCTTATGAGCTCTTATACTTGTTCAGAGGGTGGGCACAACATGGCTCCCCCTTGCACCGCGTGTTCCTGCTAGTTACCACACCATCAACGGTCCGTACATCGTGATGAATACGTTATAAACAAATAATCATATTTAACTCGACCTTACTTCGTCGAGTTACATGCCTTATGCACCCAATAGCACTAGGTGCTTCCTCGCTATGGTATCCTTTAAAAAGAACCCATTCGAGACTCGTCGACTATTCTTCATTGACCCAGGGTTACCACTCCATTCTTAAGCACTCCAGAGTGGACAGAGGAGTTCCACTAGGACATTCCCTAGCCCTAGCATTTGGGATCGTGATAAAACGTTTTCTTTGAAAACACTTCTTCGAAAACACTTCTTACCCAAATGCATGTAACATGAGACTTAAACATGCTTACTTATACTTGACATATGACATATGAAATGTCGTGCATGAAACAACCGAGCATAACATATTCATTTCATAGCATGATAACATAAACCATAAGAGATATCAAAACATGTACATAGAATCATAAAAACTTGCTTAGGCCGAAACTCATAAGCACAAAAACATGAAGATTCATCACATAAACATGTTCCAAACTTCAAGCATATAATATAGAAGCCAAGACATAGTGAAACAAAACATGAAATCATAGATTTGTGGCTAAGTCCGAAACTTTCAAGGCATATTTAAACCGAAACTTCATATTACATAAACCATCAACCTCAAACAAGTGAAAACCGAAACTCATAGGCATGTTTCATGGCATTTTCATCATAAATTTGAGACATATAGTTTCTTCCTTAAAGTTACTTAAAATCATACTAACATATTCAAACAAAAAACCAAGAGATAACAAACAAAGCAATCAAAATCATGAAAGGATTTACACAATCATATACGAATATTAACCAAGAGTAAGCTAAGTGTATACTTGCAAAATCCTCGTAAAGGAATACTAGCAAGCTGTAAATCTTAACATACTATATTAGAAAGAGCATCTAGGACCCTAATCATGTTATTGAATGTGTGTGTGTTTCTAGGACATTACTTGGTCTTAAACCATTCGGGTTCTAGGGTTTTTAGGTTAAAACCCCCCTTCATTTCACTCATAAGGTAAAACAAAACCTAAGGTAGGCAAGAATACAAGTGATGGTCGAAACATGAAGGATGAACTCCCCTTCACTATTCGGCCTCAAGGGTTCTCTTGGAAACCCTAGGTTATTTCCAAGAAAATAGTAGAAAGTGTGTGTTTTCTATCATTTCTCAATGAAAAATGAGATTTGAATCTCATTTTTGGATTGAGAAAAGACTTGTGTATGTGCAAGACTTAGGAGAAACGGATCCTTACCTTGCCAGTCCTTGGGTAGTGCCGAAATCCTTCCCTTGCAAGGATCCTCCTTGTTTCGTTGGAGAGAAAACACAAGAAAATAAGAGAGCTTTCAAAGGAACATGGGGGAATTGTGGGGAGAGAATGGAAACTCATGCAAAATCCAAAAAATGGCAAGGGAAAAGCCTCCTAGGCATGAACCCTTCTCTTTATATATGAGAACCTTCACATCCCTCCTTGTTTGTATCAAAAACCCTTGCATAAAAGACAAGTGGCAAGGTTTCTTCTTCTCCCTCTCTCAAAAACTGAAAAGCCTCTTGGAGTTCCCCACTTGGGTTGCATTGGGAAGGGGCATTCTTGGGAGGTGGCATGTTGGACTTCTCTCCTTGGCCGAAAATCCTTTTTCCCTCTTATGCCCTTCCTTTCCTTAAACAAGTAAGTATCTCTTCAAGGGGTAACTTGATAAAACCATGCATGTCTTTTCCTATTCCCAACAAGTAACTCTTGGCATGGAAGACAAGTGGCATTGGGCGTGTGCCCTAGCCCTAGCCGTCCTCTCCACTTTTTCATTCCCAAAGTGTTGCTTCATCTTCCCAATATTCATTCCCTAGGTGACCTTTCACATACCATTGGTCCAAAATGCACTAAGTGACAAGTGGCAAGTGAATGAAATGCTTGGGAGTATGCTAGCCGAAACCCTAAGGACAAACTTGTCCTTGATACAAAAGTCTCATCACAAAAAAATCTTCTAGAAACTTAGTGCATGCTTGATACATGGCAAAAGCTAGCAAAATTCGAAATCCCAAAGGCCTTCCTTCATTTTCCTATGCAAAACTTCTAGAAAAACTCCATATCACTTCCTTAGGTTCCCATTTCCAAGAAACCTACCTTGGAACTTGAATTCTGGACAAAAGAACAATAGTCTAGGCATGTAAGCCCATCTTGGTGCTTTCCTACACCTCTCTTTCCCCTAACCCACTTTCAAGACTAGGTTCAAGGTATAACACTCTCAGGACACATAACACTAGCAACTTAGAATTGGATCGTGGGCCTAGACCATTGGATCTAAGTTTCCCAATACGGCCGAAATTCTAAAGTAAACTAGGGTCATTTTCTTCTTGGGCTTAAGTTACTACATCAAAGGTTCTAAGGCCTTCCAAAGTAACTAAGGCTCCTAAAATACTATTTCAACTTAGAACAAATTCTAAGGGTCAAGCCTAGACAAAACTCGGGCCATCACAAAAGGGAAGTCTAGGGAAGCGAAATGGAGGTTTTCTAGAAGTTTTGCATAGGAAACTGAAGGGAGGCCTATGGGATTTCGAATTTAGCTAGCTTTTGCCATGTGTCAAGCTTGCACCAAGTTTCTAGAAGATTTTGTGAAGAGACTTTTGTATCAAGGACAAGTTTACCCTTAGGGTTTCGGCTAGCACACTCCCAAGCATTCCATTCACTTGCCACTTGTCACCTAGTGCATTTTAGACCAATGATATATGAGAGGTCACCTAAGGAAGGAATACTTGGAAGATGAAGCAACATCTTGGGAAAGGAAAATGGAGAGGACGGCTAAGGCTATGGCACAAGCCCAATGCTACTTGTCTTCCATGCCAAGAGTTACTTGTTGGGAATAGAAAAAGGCATGTATGGTTTTACCAAGTTACCCTTGAAGAGATATTTACTTGTTTAAGGAAATGAATGGCATAAAGGGGAGAAAGGAAATTTTGGCCAAGGAGAAGAAGTCCCACACACCACCCCCCAAAGTGTCCCTTCCCAATGCAATCCAAGTGGGGAACTCCAAGAGGCATTTCGGCAATAGGGAAAGGGGGAGAAGAAACCTTGCCACTTGTCATCCACGCAAGGACTTTGGATGCAACCAAGGAGGGAAGTAAAGGGTCTCATATATAAAGAGAAGGGTTCACGCCTAGGGGCTTTTCCCTTGCCATTTTTTGGATTTGCATGAGCTTCCACTCTCGCCACACAATTCTCCCATGTTCATTTGAAAATTCTCACATTTTCTTGTATTTTCTTTCCAACCAAACAAGGAGGATCCTTGCAAGAGAAGGGATTTTGGCACTACCAAGGATTAGCAAGCTAAGGATCGATTTCCTCTAAGTATTGCACACACACAAGTATTTTCTCAATCCAAAAATGAGATTCAAATCTCACTAGACTTTGAGAAAGATAGAACACACACACTTTCTACCATTTTCTTGGAAATAACCTAGGGTTTTCAAGAGAAACCCTTGAGGCCAAAGAGTGAAGGGGGAGTTCATCTTCCATGTTTCGATCATCACATGTATTTTTGCCTACTTAAGGTTTTATTTTACCTTATGAGTGAAATGAAGGGGTTTAAACCCAAAAACCTAGAAGCCGAATGGTTTAAGAGCAAGTGATGCCCTAAAAATCCTCATACACACTCAAGAACATGAGATAGGGTTTTAGATGCTATTTCTAATATAGTATGTTCGGATTTACAGTTTGCTAATATTCCTTTACAAGGATTTTGTAAGTATACATTCAACTTACTCTTAGTTAATATTCGTATATGATTGTGTAAAACCTTCCATGGTTTTTGATTGCTTTGTTTGTTATCTCTTGGTTGTTTGTTTGAATATGATAATATGATCTTGAGTAACTTTAAGGAAGGAAGTACATGTTTTGGATTTGTGATGAAAAATGCCATGAAATATGCCTATGAGTTTCGATTTTCACATGATTGAGGTTGATGGTTTATGCAACATGATATTTCGGTTTGAACATGCTTTGGAAGTTTCAGACTTAGCCAAAAATCTATGATTTCATGTCTTAGTTTAATGTGTTTTGATTTCTCTGATATATGCTTGAGGATTGGAACATGTTTATAAGATGAATCTTCATGTTTTTGTACCCATGAGTTTCGGCTTAAGCAAGTTTTCATGGTTTCGTTCATCTGTTTTGATATCTCTATGTTATCATGCTATGAAATGAATGTGTTATGCTTGGTTGTTTCATACACGACATTTCATATGTCATGTGTCAAGTATGAGTAAGCATGTTTAAGTCTCATGTCACATGCACTTGGGGAAGAAGTGTTTTCTCAGAAGTGTTTTCAAAGAAGTGTTTTCAAAAAGTATTTTCAAAGAAAAAGTTTTATCATGACCCCAAGTGCTAGGGCGGGGAAATGTCCTAGTGGAACTCCTCTGTCCACTCTAGAGTGCTTAAGAATGGAGTGGTAACCCTTGGGTTGACAAAGTACCGCTGATGAGCCTCGAATGGATTTTTTTTAAAGGAAACCGAAGCGAGGAAGCATCTAACGCTAGTGGATGCATAAGGCATGTAACCCGACGAAGTAAGGTCGAGTTAATATGAATCTCTGTTTATGACGTATTCACCACGGTATACGGACCGTTGATGGTGCGGTAACTAACAGGATCACGCGATGTAAAGGGGAACCGTGTTGTGTCCACCCTCTGAACAATGATAAGATAAGAGCTCATATGATAAGGATCACTTTATAAAAATCTCGTGATATGATAAGGATCACTTGATGCAAATCTTGTGATATGTTCTAATAAGGAAAGTTCCGGATAAGTTCACAAGAATAAGAAAAAGTTAAAAAGTTCTTATGAAAAGCTCAAGTCTCTGTTACAAGTTTTTTGATAATGGTCAAGTGCATAAGTCAAGTACATGTCCATGCACGCATATCATGATATACTTTTGTATGCTTGTGTTAACTACTGTATGTTGTGGGATTACTTGCTGAGATTTCTTGAAATCTCATTGTGGTAGTTTCCACTACCATTTTTCAACTGAAATGGTAGAAGTTGTAACAAGTTTAGTAAACGACGACCATGACCAAGAGGAAGAGAACGAAACCTTCTCCTCGGGAGAGGATTGTGCCTAAGATGGATGTGAATCAGCCCGAGCCCTCCATCCTGGAGTGACTCGAGGCCATTGATTGGGAGATCACTGGTATACTTGAATTCATTGCGGAGTTCAGGCGGCATAACAACCGGGACAAGGATAAGGCCTTGGAAAAACGTGTGAAGCCTGAATCTTTTTGAAGAGTATGAGAGTTTAAGTATTTTGAAAAAAAAAAAAGAAGAAGAAGGCAATAGCACTTGTGGTCAACTTTTGTGGATTTATGTTGCTTTTGTGGGAATCCAGTGTTTTGGAAATTTTAAACTATGCTTTATGCTTTTGGGATATTACGCCTTTATGGCTCATGTTTACGTTTGGACAATGTTTTGGGTTATAATATTAGTATAGTGCCATGTGCTTAGCAATTGCTTATCGTGTTGCTTCCTAGTGTATTTAGGCGCATAGCATATTATCTGTCATGTACGAGGGGTGTGTAGCCTTGTATTACATATTTTGGCATCTAAGTCACCGTCCAATTCCAAACGAGGGCTGGGGGCGCCACAGGTGGGGGGAGATCGAATTGATTGAGGACTCACATCCCCAAAGCATTCGTCCATGACACTACCCACATGTTCATCCATGTGTTCAAAGCCCTTGAACCAAATGCTTGATGCCTCACTTCGAGCAAACAACCAACCCTAGCAATTCCATAACACACGCACACATGAATTATAGCTTGCTAGTGACTATTCGAAAGATTTTGTAAGTAAGCCGTCAACCTATTTTCGGTTAACATATATATACTTGTGTGAATCTTTCATCTTGTTTGGTATTGTGTATGTTTTTTATTTAGTGACTTTGTGAATAAATATCTTGTCGTAAGTTGTACAAGAACATGTCATGATTATATGTTTCGGTTTGCATGATGATATGCCATGATTTGAAGTGATTAGGGTTTCTGCTAGATATTAGGATTTCATCTTGTGTGATGATTTACCATGTTTTCATGATTCGGATTATGTGATTATCTTTGTCATGATCTATAGTCCATTATAGTTCGGATTTGGTCCATGATTAAGATAAATTTCACATATTAATGGACCCTATAACTTTCGGCCTAGCATGTTTGTGTATGTTTGGATTAAGTGATTCGATACTTCATTTGTAATATGTTTCGGATATTACCTATGTATCATGTTATGCTTATATGTTACCATGCCATGAAACCGAATGTGATATGCTTGTTCATGCATACACAGCATTTTATACATCACATGTCTTATGTAAAGAAAAGCACGTCTTAAGTCTCATGTCACATGCATTTGGGTAAATAATATTTTCAAAAGTCAAGTTCACAACCCGAAATGCTAGGATGGAGGAATGTCCTAGTGGAACTTCTATATCGACTCTGGAGTGCTTAAGAATTGCGTGATAACCTCTAGGTCAACAAAGAACCATTAGCATGCCTAGAATGGATCTTTTTGGAAAGACAAATAACGCTAGTGGGTGCCATGACTAAGACAAATAACTCGACAAAGTTCTGTCGTGTTATAATGAATATGAATAAGACGTATTCACTACAGTGTACGAACCGTTGGTGGTGCGGTAAGTAGTACGAACATGCGGTGCTTAGGAGAGCCGTGTTGTATCCACCATGTGTTATAAGAACAAGACAATGATCTCATATGATATGAATCACATGATATAATATGATATGATATGAATGTTTCAAAATCAACACAAAAATGATACCAAAGATGTTTTTCTTAAAAGTCTAAGGATCTCTGTTACATGTCTTTTGAAAAAGGTCAAGTGCATAAGTCAAGTTTTTGGTCAAGTCATATGTGAAGTACATGTTCATACACGCATTCCATGATTGGCCATTTGTATGCCTATGTTAACTTAGGTATGTTGTATGTTTACTTGCAGAGATTTTTCGAAATCTTATTATGGTAGTTTCCATTACCATTCCCCACCCGAAATGGTAGAACCTGTGACAGGTACCCAAGATCATGGACTTGATAAATGAGGTTATGGAAGAAGAATTCATTGTAGAGGCCTGCTATGACTTTACGGCTACTCTTTTGAAAGTCACAGCCCAACGCCTTAGGGACCTTTTGGAAGCACTCAATAAGGACGAAGATGAAACCAAAACCGAAAGAGCCGGGCAATGACCATTTGGATTTTGTAACCAGATACCTAAATCAAGCAAAGGATTCCTCCGTAGAGGCTAAAAAAGTTGCCTCTAGTTTGGGACTTCTAGAACCGGAGCCCCTGAAGACTAAGGGTATTTTCTTGAGTCTCACACATGAAGAGACCTTAGTGCTAGTGAAGTTCCCTGTCTCGTGATTGAAAGTCTTTTGTGGTTGGTCCCTTTGTTTGGGGAAAAAGTGTCAGTACCTATTTTGGGGATACAATGAGTATATATTATCTAGTACTTTTGAAAAGCATGTTATGTTAATACAATGTTTGGGTTATGTTTAGTCTTACGGTATCATGTGCTAATGTAACTGTTTTAGGTACTGCCTAGTTTTACACGAATTTTACATTTTATGCTACATTATTTATTTCATACTGCTAGTATACATAGGTGCATTGCATTTTATCTGTCATGTACAAGGGGTATGTAACCTTGTGTTGCATATCTTAGCATTTCAATCCAACCACAAACGGGGGTTAGGGGTGCCACATGCATTCACTGCATATTGAGTACAAGTACATGACATGGTTACATGAAAAGTTGCATGACTTCATTACAAGTTACATGTCACATGTTTTCGAGTTGTGCATAAAAAATAAAGGGTTTTGACACAACTCTAATTCTAGGATTGAGGAATATCCTAGTGGAACTCCTTTGTCCACTCTAGAGTGACTAAATTAGAGTAGTAACCCCTCGTTTGACGAAGTACAGTCAACAGACTTCAAATGAATTTTTTTTAAAGGATTTCAGAGTGAAGTAGCAGCGTTTAACGCTAGTGGGTGCGACACATTGTAAATATGGTGAATGCGAATTGTGAACGGTCATATCATATTGAAAGCTAATGCTGAAGGCATATCGATCTACCTAAGCATCTCTGTATATGACATACTCACACTCGGTCAAAGAGCCGATAATATAATGCAGTAACTAGCAAGGAGACCATTGTTCATAAAGGTAGCAGTGAGGTGTCCATATATTGTTATATTGACTAAGTGTAATAGTGATTAAAATGAAATGGCACATTGTTACATGTTTACATTGTTACAAGCTCCATGTTTTTGAAAAAAAATATATAGAGGGGAGAAAAATGTGTCTTTGTCAAAAATGCATATTCATACTCATGCATCCATATTCATGTTTACTTTATACATACTTATATTACCTCTGTGTATGTTCTTCATTTAAATTAGTGAGCTTTTCTTGAAATCTCATTGTGATAGTTTCCACTACCATTCCCTCCAGAATAGTAGAAGTTGTGACAGGACCCCAGGATAGCTATGGGGAAGCGTAAGCCGAATGAGCCCCAATAGGTAAGGAAGCCCCAAAGAGTCCCTAGAGATCTGCGGACCCTTCACTTTTAGAGCGTCTCGAGGTAGCCGAAAAGTTTATTTGTGAAGTTTTGAAGCTATTTGAGGGCATCTAGAAGATAATGGAGAAAAAGAACTTTTAGACTATAGAATGGTTGTTGTGAACAATGTTTGAGGAATATTATGAAGGGTCATAGTTTGGGACCCTATTTTGTATGGAATTTTTGAAAAACCTCGTATTCCGTTGCTATTATTACATACTACTAGAAACATATTAGGTGCATTGCCTGTTAACTATCATGAACAAGCGGTATCCCAACACTTCAGACATCGTCAAATCTCAAGCGGGGTAATCAAGGCTAGCATTCGTAAGATATAGAAACTGATGCATGTAAGCTTGTGCATTTCAGGAAAGACGTGGAAGACATGACTAAAATTCCCCAAGGACCCAAGAGCAAGAGGACGTTTTGAGGTTTTGGGTATAAGGAAGGTAAGGCTTGTTTTCGACCATGAGAGGGTGACCATGCTTAAACTCTATTGAGTATGGTCTTGCCTCTAGGGTTTTTCTTTTTAGAACCCGAATCTTTGATGGCAAAATGAATGAGAAGTAAGTAACCATTTGAATGAAGAAGATATATTTGGCCATCATTAGGGTTTGATGCAATATTTAGTCACCACATGAAGAAAGCACAATCTAGAGTGCCTTGCACATGTTTAAAACCTTTCGGCCATTAGGGTTCACAAACACACGTATGTTTTTGTTACACTTTGATCACACACGGCTATTAGAGTTTTGTTATGCAACAAAATGACTTGTCACATTCAGCCACTAGGGTTTCAACCAAGGGAAGGAAGGACTTAATGACATTTGGCCCCTAGGGTTTCTTGCCATTTGTGTATGTGCATGTGAATCAAAGACAAGGGCAAAGAACAAAGAAAGAAAACGTGGATAGATGGATGGCCTTAAACTGACTAGGGTTAGATGTTTTAAGCCTCTTAGTTTACAGATCACATGTTTGGATTTTAGTATTTTGATTTTCAAGAATCTAATATTTAGCACATGCAGTTTCACCTTGCTTGATCGTTGGTATTCGTTACATTCAAAGCTTTGTAAGTTAGCCTCTAACTTACTCTTGGATAATATACTTATGTCTTTTGCGTAAACTTTGCATATATGTTGTTTGTATCGTTTGATGTATTATTTGCTCTCAATATAACATGATATGATCGGCTTCCATTATGGTATGATTTATTCTTTATGATATACCCGAATGATGCTTGCTGGAATTTTGGTTTAAATCACAAGCTCAGAGCTTTTAAGTATTGTTATATGTCATGTTGAATCATCATGTGTTATATCCATGTATATGTATTCAAATGTTCTAATTATTTAAAGTTGTTCACATGATGCATTCACTGCATATTGAGTACAAGTACATGACATGGTTACATGAAAAGTTGCATGGCTCCATCACAAGTTAACATGTCACATGTTCAGTGGCGAAACCAACAATTGTGTCGAGCGGGAGCCAACTTTTCTACTATGTGACACATTTATATAAAGAGCAATACTATATATAGTCTTAGGGTGTGCAAGTTCTACGCACTCCCTTTGAGAAAGAAAGTGGGATCCACTATTAAAAAATAATTTTTTCATATGAGTCCTAGATTTACCTATTTTTTTTCAATGGGAGCGTGTGGAGCTTGCACATTCTAGAACTGCAAATATCATTTCTCTTACGTAAATTAAAAAGAGATTAAAAAATCATAAAAACATAACTACAAACTATTTTTCATATAATTTCTCTTACGTAGATTAAAAAGAGATTAAAAAATCATAAAAACATAACTACAAACTATTTTTCATATAGATCATCGACCTTAAATAATTTTTCTTGTATTTTCACTTTGGATTCCATATTAAGAAGCTCAATATTGTATAACAAAAAACTTTAGAATCCATATTAATGAGTTTATTATTTCTCATAAACTTAGTTTTAATTTTAATTTTGGAGAGGCCACATCCTTGAAAGTAGATAATATATAGAAATTAAACAAAATTTTGGGACTATAGGAAAAAAAATTAGAGAGACATTTCTTGGTATATTGAAATTTTAAAAAAGTTTAGAGAGCATATGGAGATTATATTTTTTTTTTTTTTTTTTGGGAGGCATTTTCTATATTTGTAGAATTATGCATAAAATCTATGGGGTATTTTATGTTTTCAAAAAGTTTGGGGCCATGGCCCCCTCTTAGTATAATGTGGGTCCATCATTGCACATGTTTTCAGGCTTTGCATTAAAAAGAAAGGGTTTTGACACAACCCCAATGCTAGGATTGGAGAATATTCTAGTAGAACTCTCATGTCCACTCTGGAGTGATTAAATTAGAGTGGTAACCCTTGGGTTGACGAAGTAAAGTCAATGGTCTTTGAATGAGTTCTTTTTAAAGGATTTTGGAGTGAAGTAGCAGCGCCTAACACTGGTGGGTGCGACACATTGTAAATATAATGAAGGCGAATTGTATGCTGCCATATCATATTGAAAGCTCATGGTGAAGGCTTGTCAATGTGCCTAAGCATCTCTGTATGTGATGTACTCAAACCTGGTCAAGGGCCAGTAATGTGTTGTTATAACTAGCAGGGAGCCCACGGTTCACAGGGGTAGACATGAGGTGTCCATAGATTGTTATATGGAATAAGTGTACAAGTGATTAAAATGAAATGGTACTATTGTTATATGGTTATATTGTTACAAAAGCTCAGTGTTTTTGAAAAAAAATATAGATGGTAGAAAAATGTTCTTTGTCAAAATTGCACGTTCTTACTCATGCATCCATATTCATATTTACCTTATACATATGCTTAAGTTATCTCTATGTATGTTTTTTGTTTAACTTTGAAATTTTCTTGAAAACTCATTATGGTAGTTTCCACTACTATTCCCTCCGAAATAGTAGAAGTTATGATAGGACCCGATCATAGCAATGGGGAAGCGTGAGCAAAATGAGCCCCCA
Organism: Juglans microcarpa x Juglans regia; assembly: GCF_004785595.1. Lineage (NCBI taxonomy): Eukaryota > Viridiplantae > Streptophyta > Magnoliopsida > Fagales > Juglandaceae > Juglans > Juglans microcarpa x Juglans regia. The sequence continues at coordinate 2,865,852 of NC_054605.1, forward strand.
ATAGTTAAGGAAGCTCTGAAGAGTCTCAAGAGATATGGGGACCCTTCACTTGTAGAGATGCTCGAGGTAGCTGAAAAGTTTTTTGTGATATTTTGAAGCATTTTTAGGACATCTAGAAGATAATGGAGAAAAATGACTTTTAGACTATAATGGCTGTTGTGAACAATGTTTGAGGAATATTATGAAGGGTCGTAGTTTGGTACCCTATTTTGTATGGATGTTTTGAAAAAACTCTATTTTGGGGTTAATAGTACTTGAGTTGGTACCATGTTAAATTGCATAAACCTTTACTAGTTATGATTATTTTGCTACGATTAAGAAACATGCATAAACATTCCTTTACCGCATCATCAAGCATGAGCACTCATTTTCCTCAAACATCATTAACCTTTAATCATTATTTACCTTAACATCATCATTTACACACTGTTATCCTCCGTGAAATAGGGTTGATGACCCTTGCAATCAATGGGTCATCACTAGGTGCACCGCTAGTAATGCATTCCGACATTGCCATATGTCCCAACCTCATGGTACATTCCTCGTATGGCGAATTCATTAATCTCAAGCATTCTTGCATTTGTTCTCTTTTATTTACATTAACCTTTATTTTATTTTCTTTTTCAATAAACATTCACACAACATAGTACTAAATCATACGACAATCATGTGAAACTCTAGCATTCTATCATCAAGCATTGAGTTCATAAAAATGAGGCTCTCAAAGAAAGGCTTATACATACATGTATACTTTCTGAAAATCTTGCACTGCATATATATTTTGTTCTTGTGAGACGAACTCAAACCGTCTTTAACCAAGCAAATATCGGGCAAATTGTCAAACTGGTTTAGCGAAGTATAGCAGCCTTCTATTTAATTTAATTTAAAAAAAAAAAAATCTTTCCTTTTCCAAATCTCAATCTCAATAAAGGTTATCAAAATTCTCAAGGATTCTCAAAATATTTAACCAGAAGTGGCCTAAATTCACTTGACTTGTAAAAAGGCAAAAGCGCTTAAAGACATAAATAATGATCATACACAAACAAAATTTTTAGCAATACGGTAAAACACATGTAAGTGTCGCTAAGTCTAGAAAAATCAAGTTGCTGCTTTCTTACGGGTAAACCGCTGCAGAGATTTGGGAAGCTCATCTTCCTCACTTACTTTTTGCTTCTTTCTAGACAGTTGGGGTTCCCGCATCTGTTGCTCCAAGAAAGGCCTTTTAACTTTAGTAACAATCTCCTGTTTCTTTTTCGCCCTCTTGCTCGGCTTATTCCTCCCCTTCGTTTTATTCTTCAGAGTAATGTTGCCCTTAACATCTTCTATGGCAGCTTCCATCTCGGCTTCTCTTTCCTTCTTTGTTGGCTTCTCTTTATTCCTCACTGGCTTCACTGTACCGATCTTTGAAGGGTCCAGCATAATTGTCTCAGGTGGAAGCTTGTCGAGAAGGAGATGCACTTCCTTCTCTCTCCGCTGTTTGCGTGTTTCAAACGGGTTTGCCACCCAAGAATCAAAGTTGGGTTCCCCAGATCCTGGAACCAGAATACTGGACCAACCCATAGAGTGCCCAATGCCTAGAACATCTTCGTATGGCCGAAACAACAAGTTTTTTATCTGGTATCCTTTCACCATTGAATGATTCATATATCTGCTGTAATGCTCAGTTCCAGAGAGAATCTCTGCAAAGGAACAAGTTCCACGAGCAAGCAAACCTTTCTGGCTGAAATCCAAGGTATTTGCATGGCCTGGTAAAGTCTGGAGAACTTCATATTTCCTCAAGTCCCAAAGCTTAATTCTCCTTTCCTTCCCAGCCGTGGCCATGAGATGGCCATTAGGGTGGAATGCCAGGGCCGAAACAGGACCATGATGACACAGCATCTTGACAAGGGGAGCAGAGCTGTTAGGGTTCCACATGGTAACAGTTCCACCTGAGTGACCCAAAGCAACAACCCCGTTGACAGTATTCACCCGCATTACATCAGTGCGGCCTAAACCAGTCCGATAACTTTTGGAAGCACCCGTTGATACATCTTGATAATGGAGATGCCCGAATTTATTTACGGATGCCAGGATGAAGTGGTTTTTCAAATACTGAAGCCTCAACACCGTACCATGATCCTGAAAGATTGATGCACGTATTAGTTACGTTGGATCTCAAACAATAATCTAACATTAAATATCAGGAACTCCTTTGTGACATTCAATCTGGAAATAACCATCAAGAGTGAGCTGTGCATGCATGTGGATCCACATACATTCTCAGCTCAACGTTCAAGCTGAGACACTGACAAGCCTAAACCATAGTTCATACTCAGTCTCTACAATGGACCGATGATTCTGTCCCATTGATAGACATTTCCTGTTTTGTAACATGTCTGGCCAGCCTTTGCAGTTGATTGACCAATAAATAAATGGGAGTACAATATTGCTCTAGTAAAAAAGAAAATTGATTTGACTTATTGAAATGGAAGGACTATCAGTTTAAGGTGAACATTAACGACAATTGGACTCATACCCTGCTCCCCACTCCAGCCACTTGAACAAAGGGATCATATCGCGAAAACCCATCAAAGTTCTATAAGTATGACATAAAGCCAATTGAAAGTAAAGTTAAAAATATATATATATATATATGACTATTTCCCAACAGGAAGAATCATTTGAAAATGAGTAATGCTACTATGCCCCCTAATTTATACCACTGACTTTGCCCCTTTGATGTGGCACCACAATGTGGTGCCACATGGCTTATTGAAAAAGTATCTATTCAAAACAAAATGGCGTCCAAAAACATAAAAAGAGGAAAACTAAAACCCTAGATTCCCTCTACTCTTTTATGATTGTGTTTTTAATTTTTTTAATAAATCATGTGACACCACATTGTGGTGCCCTATCAAGTGGGCAAAGTGAGTGGTATAAGTTAGGGAAATTGTAGCATTACTCTTCGAAAATATATCACCAAAAAGTTCGGATGAACACAAGACACCCACCAACTCACCATATGTGACTTGCCTAATGTACATATCATAAGCAAACAAGAGCACACGCTGGATCAACAAAGGAAAAATAATTGATACACCCCTAATTAATCAATTTAAAAGAAACAACAAGCAAAACCTCACAGGATATGGTGCAATTCTAAAAAAGAAAAAAAAAAAAAAACAGCTGTTGTCAGATGGGTTGCAAACTCATATGCAAGGCCTAAGGTCTATGTACTGTCCATATATTATATATTTATATAACCAGTAGCCCATTGACAATTACAGAGGAGCAATTGGTGGCAATATTAATGACCAAGGTATAACATGAATTATTTATTGATATATAGATAATAGATAAACAGAATAAGGTTCAAGTTACACCAAGGATGAGTTAATGAATTATGTATTCATTAACTCATCCTCCTCAAACACCTCCAGAATAAACTCAGAGAACAAAAATTACAAAAATTTAGCTCTAAAATAATCACACAAATCGTCCCGAAGAAGTATGCTGACCTTCAGGCAGTGAATTTCTATGCCCTCCGGACTATAAATATATGTGTACCTGCCACAATTTAGAGTAGTTAGATATAAAATTCCGATGTAGCTTCATAATGCCGTACGAGAATATTATCAATATAAAAAATACATAATGAAACAACATTTTATATAACTAAACTCAAGTATAATGGCTTTGTACTAAAATAATAACCCTAAAAAATATATGAAATAATGATGATAATCCTTTAAGGAATATAGAGGCTATTACTGATGCTAACACAGCCTTACAACACCATCTTGGTAACTATCAAATGACAACCAAGTGCCACAGTTGGACATGGTTGAAAAGTAAATAAATATTTGCCTTGAACAAGGCAAACAAAGGGATATTTCAATGCCTTAAGAAAAGGGCAAGGACGCAACTAGAATATATTTGTCCATGAAAACTTAAGTTTGGCCCCAGAGGCACAAAGCAAATGGGGAAAACGAGCTGGCTCAGTCATGAGTCATAAAAATTTTACCAAGTGTGAAATTGAGGTTCAGGTCTAACTCAAAGCACCAAAAGGACAAACAGGAGACCAAAATAGACATTAAGCCAGGCTTCAACTAAGGTCACAAGGAAAATTGTTCTAAGAAAAACAATTCAATTAATGACCACAAAAGTTTGGTTAAAAGCATTTAACTAATATGACTATCGTAATGCAGTACGCCAGTCCTTTATAACTGTATCTTTTTTTTTTTATAAGTACTTTGGAAAATGGAAAATTGAAATGCACGTATGGTGAAGTTACTAAGTAAACGCCTCAAAGCAATGAATAAAAAAGTAGGCGTTAATCAGCGAAACTTCCCAACTTTGCTTTTTGCCTCCCTTTATAACCATATCTTAAATTATGACAATGAAAAATCCCAGAGTTCTTTGTAGGAAAAACAACTATACCCAAAAAACCAAAATGCATAATAAATAAGAAAAGCAAGAAAATATGCTCTCCAGATCATGTTACAACAATACGGTATTGATAAATCGTACAACAAAGCATAAAAAGGATAATGGTCACCAATCATAGGTTGCGCTCGTTTCGACGTAAAATGAGGAAAAAAGAAAAATGTATTCAAATGAAGATTTTTTTTGGAAGAATTAATGATTTTCTGATGTTTAGTTGGCACCTTGAAAATAATACGGAAAAGAACTTGTGTTTGGTTGCATTGAAAACAATGGCTTATATATATGACTTCATTTATTGATAATTTTTTTAAAAGTAGAAATTTATTAATATCAATAGGTGTAACCAAGTACATTGGGTGTATACAAGTGAGAGAACACATAACCCATAATAGAGAACCCCAAATGAATAGTATGTCCATCTAATATACACCAAGCCTGATTGGGACAATGTGCCTCCCCACAGCAAAGCAAATCACTGTAACTACCCCAACCCCTTGTTTCCACAAAGCTAAGACTCCACCCAAAACTCCCTTAGAAGCTAAATTGGACCATTCTACATATTACACCCGAAACTAATACTCCAACCCTTCCTACAAGGAGGGAGGAAGGCTTCATAATACATCTGGTCCTGCCCTCCCTCTAGTCCTCCCTCGACTTGAACTACCTCCCTTAGCGTCGTAGCTGATTGCCCAAGTAAGACTCTTTAACTCCCTGCACTTCTTAAATCTTGATTTCATTTCAAGTAAGTGACCTGCCTCAATAGCAATGAGTAGTTTTGTGAATTGGGCATCAAATCCTCCACATGAAACACCCACATACTGTTGTATTTCGTTAACTATTTGCAAAACCCAATCCAATGATGAACCAACTAACGGAGGAAGAGATAATTGGGGGACAACATCTTCCCCAGACTAAGCTCCCAATTGTACACCAGGACCTAAACATTCCTCCTCTCAAGGCACCAACGACAAGCCCGAAATTTCCTCCACACCATCCTCTGCATTCAAATGCCATACCTCCTCAACAACACCCTTCTTGTTGTCACAAGATGCCTAAAGAGGTATTGAAAAATTGGTTCTCTTCGTCATGAATGGTGAGGCCATGGTCACCATTGGAGGTTTTGGGTTGGCGGCAAACCCATAAAGTTCCTTCACCTTTGGCGTGGGTATCATTGTTTTGTCTATGAGAACTGGAGATGCGCCACCCCTCAACGATCCTTCCTATGCCACTTCGGCATACCTTACATCTCCCACAAGCCTCAGCATTACACCATTTTCCTTCAGCTCCGATGTGGGGGTTATCGGGACAAAGACTGATAACCCGACTTCGGCATACCTTAAATCCTTTCCACTTCAATAGCAATAAGTAGTGTTACATCGTTTCTTTGGGGAGAACTCTGACCAAGAGTGTAACACTGAGCATCAACCTTTTATGTCTCACCCGCGGTGGAGGGCATTCCATTTTGGCTGTCTCTACGCCGATTCTGATGTAGAATCCACTTCGAATGATCCTGTTTTCCTTTTGACCCTCCACACTCTTCTAGATTTAGTTATAGGGACAAAGGCCGAACCCAACTTTTTGTTTTCCTTTATCTGATTTTAACAAATTCGGGCCTATCTTGGACCCCCTCTTGTTGGGCCTTACAACCCAGTTACCTCCAACCAAAAGCAAATCTATTTTTGTGGATAAAAAAGCAACCGCTGCCTCTAACTCGACAAGATCTCCTTTAATGTATTGTGCATCTCTCTTTCAGCCATAGTCAAACTCCTACTGGTTCTGACCTTGCATGGTTTGCATAGTCTCCAGGTCACTTCCACAGTTCCCCTTCTAGCCCTTGGAATCAAATTGAGTAACTGAGGTGTGACCCGTCTTCAAAGCTGCCACATACGATAGCCTCACCACCATAGTTGTGCTTGGGTCTGTTTGTTTCAACTCCAAATTAATGTTCTGATGACCAAATGTCTTCTCTTTCCTTCCATTACCCATAATTAGGAATGGATAAAAATAGAGCAGTGACTCTGCGTAACTTAAAATTATTACATCGATTTTCTATATTTCTTTCTCCCAACCCAACCCTTCATACCCTTCCAAAATGACTAGATCACTCTGCCTACCTCCTCCACCATATTTGGTAACAGTTAGATATCTTTTTTTTTTTTTTTTTTTTTATAAGTTGGTAACAGTTAGATATCTACCATGTGCGTTGGAGCCTCGTTGAGCCACAAAGCCTCTATTACCTTCGCGCAAGTGTTTTGTGAATCCCAAGTTTCTCTCCGCCTGTAACACTGCTTCCACCATAGCCACCAGCCACCCTATACCACTACAACCAATAACTACAAACCTCCAAAACCTTCTGCTCTTCTCCACAATTTTTATTGAGGACCTCGTTGTTTCTGTTGAAAGCTCAAAAGCCTTCGATTCCACCCAAAAGAGCACAAACTGACCCATCTCAATCAGACCTTCGATTTCAAATGCAGAGCCTTCCTAAGCTCCATTCCTCTTCGTTGCCACAAAAGAGATCTTCAACGAGGAGAGAGATAGAACACTGCAGATCTGAACTCCCAGCGATGCAAGAAGCTTTGTCGGAGCAGATCTTCACTACGTTCTCCGTCCGAGTGTGGAGAGCTTCGACGACGAGAGAGATAGCTGCAAGTTTGAACTCCTAGCAAGATAGTAAGCTTTGTCGGCGTAGATCTATGATCTCCACAAAAAGCCTGACAAGAGATAGATCATGTCACTTGAGAAGATCTCGGCGCCAGAGTACTCCCAGCAGAGTCATCAGACGTCGTCGACTCTTTCTGTGTCGATGACACAGCCAACGGAGCCGTCGGTTGTATGCGCCACCACACACTTAGGGCTCACGGGGCTCTAATAATTTCAGTACCAAAATTATAAAAACAAAATCCCTCGAGGTATTTTAGGACTTGTTGGGAACAAAACTAATCCATGATTTTAGGGACTATTGATAATTTTGATTTATAATATCAATATACTCTGGAAATATAGAAAATCAATCTAATAATTTTAAGTTACTTATTCGCAAAAATAATGTTTTTTAGATTTGCTGTAAATACAAAATGAAGGAATTGAGAGAAAGTACATAAGACCATTTGGGGGAGAAAACATCAAATTTAATAATCTTTAAGACTATTTGCAATATAAAATTCCTTTGACAAAATATTCTTTTTCTTTTATTTCAGCGAAAAACGACGTCTATTTATTGTCTGGGGGAAGAAAATGTGTAAAGGGGGGCAGAAAACGATTTTCCACCTCATGCACATGATTTTCCTGTTGACCCACTGGCCATTTTCTGTTAAACGCACTTTTCCGCCCTTTCCAAACAGGTCAAGAGATGAATATGCTTTTACCGAAAATATTTTCAGCTGAAGCAAACACAAAGTCCAAAACTAGATGAAAGAAACATGCATTATTCTCATGTAGAAACAGAAGTGAAGCAAAGTAGGAATAAAAAATCGGATGAAAACATGCTAAATTGTAATGCTCGATCAAGAATGAAAGTTTAAATTCTGCAAACGCAAAGGTAAATCTTTTTTTTCGTTTTTTTTGGAATGGTAAAACAAACTCACAAAATTCCATTCATAAACTTAAATGAAATTATCAACTAAAATGGAGATGGCCAATCCAGTTCGAAACTAGATTAAGTAGGTTTATCAACTTGCACCAAAGTTCCAAAGACAGAAGCAAAGCAGATTAAATCAAATTGCACCAAAGTTCAATTCAACGATGAGAAAATCTGAACATTATGCTTGAGCACCATTTCCTAAGTAGCTAAGATGGCTTAGAAGCAGAAGCTGCAGAAGCCATATAAAGTCTGTCCCAATATCACATTCAACAGACAGCAGGTAACCACTGCACTCATGTGCATCTATCTTATATTGATTCTTATGGGTTGGTGTAAGATAAGAGTTATCCTCAGAAATTTCAGATAAAACGACTTTTATAAAGCAAATAGTTCTTTTTTATAGGTAAAGAGAAGAGCAGAGCAATCACTTCTATTCATAAAATAGTTCTAGCAGAAAGGTCATACTTTTTCTGAGCAGCAGCAAAGAGCAGCTGATGGTCCAAGAATACCACATCTCGCACTGTTTCCCTAACCTGGAACAAGCAACAGTTACACAATCAGTCCAATAATACATTTTTTTTTGTAAGTAAGAAGAACTTATTAATCCACATAATTAGGTATGGCCCAGGTTCACAGGAAGTATACATCGGTTCACAGGAAGTATACAAGAGATGAACCTAATTACAAGCTAAGCGCTGTATACAGCCGCATAAAAGTCATTAAAACTAATCCCATTCAATACAATAGCTGAAGCCCAAAGTAACAATGTATGAAAGAAAAAGTCCAATACTAGAGTTAAACAGTAAAGTTCAAATGCAAAACAAGCATACAAGCTAAAAGGCCTAAAAAATTAAAGCAACTTTGTAAAGATATCACAGTAAGAGTTCTCAATGCAAAAACAGCCTCAAGTCAAGGACAGTTTCCAACTGCTTAATCAAATCCTAGTCTAAATCTCATAATTAACCCCTAGGGGTTGGCTCAAGTGGTAAAGGCCTTGGACTTGGGGATATGCTTCCCCCAAGTCTAAGGTTCAACCCTATTTGGTGCAAACAATTTCTATGGGCCATCAGACAGGGGGATTTTCTCCTTGAATTACCAAGGTGGTGCATGTAACATACGGGTCCAAATTTAGGGCTTAAAACTAGTATTTTATATTTTTATTTATTTATTTTTTATTGTCTTTATTATTTTTATTATCATTTTAGGAAATATGCTATCTATTAAAACAGTGATTCTTTTCCTATCAAAACCTTTGTATAGTTATCAATTAGTTTCCATATTAGATTAGTTTCCTAGTTTGAAACTACAACTCGACTCCTCAAAATCCTCTCAGAATCCATAACCTCGTAGGAATAATTTAATTTTCCAAGTATAGCCAACTTCAAACCCTAGCATATCTACTAAGGACTCACGCCGCTCCCCTCCCCATTGTCTATAAACCCACGAAAATCCCCTGTTTTAAACATGCTGAAATACCTAAAGGAAGAACACTTACGCATAAGCCTTAGCCTCTGCCCAGCCACCGCCGACCACCCTAGGACGTCGAAGCACCACCCACAGTGCCAGAAATTGCCGGCCAACCTAGCCCCGTTGCACCCGCTCCCTCAGGTAAGCCACTGTCGTCGCACTCACCCCCTCCTCCCTCTCGGTGATTAAGTTTTCGTTTTCTTCTCTCTCTAAACTCTCTCTCTCTCTCTCTCTCTCCCTCTCTCGGTGTCGCACCACCATAGGGACTCCCTCAGTTGCGCTGCCGGTCACTTCCAGCCACCATGAGCCGCCGCGCAATAGCATTCTCCCCTCAGTGAGTTGCCCCTTTCGTCACACAATGCTCCCTCAGGAGCCTTTCTTCCTCAGCCCTTAGGGCTTTTACCTTACTAATGTTAGAGTGGGCCATGGGCCTTAAGCCTTTTGGCCAGGAGCCTTATAAAACTCTAAGAGGGCCTATTATCTACATGGGCCATATTATAAGCTGGACCCAATTTTACAGAAACTGGTATATTATTTAAGTAGACTATTTTCTAATGTGGGCCTACAGTATTATTAAACCTGGGTTGCGAAATCATTACATTGTTATTTTATAAAATACATAATAGCCATGAGAAGTTCAAGTAGTAATTCAAGCCAAGAATGCCATGTAAAGGAATAGCCAGATTATGCAAGCCATGTCCATGTAATACTTAGATTATGTATGCCATGTCCATGTAGTACTTAGATCATGTATGCCAGGCTCATGTAATACTTAGATCATGTATGCCATGGAATGTCATAAAATGTTCAGATCATGTTATGTTATGTCATTTTATGATATGCCATATACAAGAAAATGCCATGTTATGCTATTCCATGTACAAGAATATATCATGTTATGTTATGTCATGAACAAGTATATGTCATGTTAAGAAAGTTCATGAAGCCTAATGAATTCTCATGCATTAAGAAAGTTAAGAAGTTTTAAGACAGTGCCACGGACTCAAGCATGGTTAATCACAAGTAAAGTGAAACACAGATTCAAGCGTGTTTCGCTCCATGTTACTCAATTAAGTGAAACACGGACTCAAACGTGTTTCACTCCATGTTATTCAGTTAAGTGAAACACAGACCCAAGTGTGTTTCACTCCATGTTATGCAGGTTAAGTGAAACATGGACCCAAGCGTGTTTCACTCCATGTTAAGACATGATAAACAAGTTATTATGCATTCACGTTACATGTTTGCCATGATTATGTATGTTTCCGCTCATGTTAATGATGAATATATATATGCTATGTGAATCTGTGACGATATATATGTATATATGTGAAGTTTTTCAGAAAGTTATGTTACGTGTATGATTGGGAATCTGTGAGGCTGGATGTATATTGTTAAGAGTCTTCAGAAGTTAAGTGCTAGGCCAGATTATATTTTATAGTATGATGTGCTACTTACTGAGTATTCGACTCATTTTTGTTTGTCTTCCTGTTTTCTTCCATGCCTAATTTTTTTTTACAGATGGTGATTATGATGATGCAAAGCTGGATGGTCAGGAGTAGATCTAGGACAAAAACTTAGGAAGAAATAAGTGATATTTACACAAGAACTATAATCCTTTTATGTCATTCGTAGGATTGGTTTATGTCCTTCCACTTTACGTTCAGTTTTGAAATAATTATGCTCATTTCAATTTTTGATGCTTTTCAATAATTGAGGTAATTCAGGATATGAATCTCTTTACCAAGCTTATGTTATGAATGTTAATAACATCTCTATCCTATGGGAACGGGGTGTTACAGTGCACTTGTGGGAAACTCCTTGCCGAGGGTCTGTGCACCACCGAGATTAGTTAGGACGCCGTTTCCAAATACCCAGTGCCAAGAAAAAAAATCTCATAATTGAGGTCAAAAACTTTTAATGGATCAATAGGTATGATCTCAACAAATTTCTCAAGATTGATTTATTACCTTAGACCTAGCAGAACTATTATAGCATTCATTAAAGTAACTTCTGAGTCATATGAAAATTCTATACACCACACTACCATCTCACTCTTATCATACTATGTAAGATATGGCACGTTTATCACCATTGGATGATCCTTTATTAGATGATTTTTTATCATCCAATGATGATAAATATGTCTCATCTTATACAATAGGATAAAAATAGGATGAGTATGGAGTATAGCATTACACTTTAGTAAAAATATTACTATTTGACACTAATGGACTGGTCAAAGTAGGAAGTTTGAGTTCCAGGCTTTCTTTTTTTTTTTTTTTTTATTGGCACTACGTGTCTGGGACCGTCGTCCTGACTAATCCCAGGGATGCACAGGTCCTCAGCAAGAAATTTCCCGCAAGTGCACCTCGGGTAATTTAAGGAGAAAATCCCCTAGTCCAATGGCCTCTAGAGATTGTTTGCACCCAAGGGGATTTGAACCTTAGACCTGGGGAAAGCATACCCCCAAGCCCAAGGCCTTTACCACTTGAGCCAACCCCTAGGGCGTTGAGTTCCCGGCTTTCATGACAGCCCAAACAAAAAGTGCCAAAAAGCCGCTTTTGCAAATGCATTTCGCTTTTGGTATGTGAAGCATTTCGCCCTTGGCACTTTGCGTTTTGCAAATAAGCGTGCTTTTACCAACACTATGTCAACTAACTCACAACCAACGTCATGTCAAGGTCTGCACTATCCAACTAGCTTCAATGAAAATTGAGAGGTGAAATGCAGAAGCATCAAAAGGTCAAAGCAAGTAGGAAGTACTCAACATGCTGGTTTATTTCTTTTTCATTCTAAATCAAGTATATTTCAAAATGTAACAAAAGATTAAAATAAGCATAATAAATAGACCAACCTATTTAAGTTCTTACTGATTGAAAATTGCCTATATGCTATTGATTTTGAAAGCTCGGTTCAATATCAAAAGTAACATTAAGGATGTGCAGCATATATAAATCGATGCATGCAACCGCCCCCAAAAAAGGGAAACAAAAAAATCATGGCACATCCATCTACTCATCGAATGATTACAATCCTAAGTGTTGCCAAGAAGTGTTCTATTCAAAAATTAATTACAAGAGCAAGCAATGGCTTTTAAAAGTCCATAGAAGAATGTCATAGTTTGGTACATCTAACATAAAGAATAAACTAAAAAAAATACATTATTCAAAAATATACATTATTCCAATGCTCATATGTCACTAATTAAAAGGATCCATCTGTCTCATTCACTAAAAGGGCGATCTCAACTTTGAAGAACCGTGGCATACCTGAAACTCTCTGCGTACTTCAAAATTCTTCATGTCAACAATTGCCAGGTGGCCCTTTCGTCCAGCAACAGCCATATATTGACCACTTGAGGAAAAATCCATTGTGTACGGACCCAATTCTGCTCTTGTGAGTTACATATGCAAGAAATATGTTACCTCTGAGTACAACTACAGATAAAAATTGAGAAAAAGCTGCCCCATAATATAGAAATGTACAATCATACAAGTATACAATTATATAAAAGGCACGAGGGATCCAGTTCACCACATATACTCACTCAAATACAAAGTATCACAATCTCCCCCCTTATATTCCTAATGTCCTCGTAGGGCCATTCCATCATAGGTGGCACCGCTCAAATCCCAAATTTCTAGTTGAGATTGGCTTTGATACCATTTTGTAACACCACAAGGAAGGCCCAAGCCACATTTAGACCTACTCCAAAAGGACAAGTAATTGGTATAATTGGAGCCCCTTAGAATCAATATAAAGAGTTAGAACTCCTTTCTCCCAAGTAATGTGGGATCTCATTCACCACCTATACAAACTCAAATATGGGATATCACACGAAAGGCTTAACTTTATTATCCAAGTAAATATAGGAGGCAAGAGTGGTTAAAGTCTTAAAGAGGATGTTTTGTAATATGTGCTTACCAAATTGATATGCAATTGGTTAGTCATTAACATAATATGAAGGAATTAGTACTAGCATTCTTTATCACGATTTGCAGCTGGAAACAACTCTGCAGTGCTTGCAGTGAGCACGACCTGGAGTCCACAACTTCGCAGTGCTTGCAGCTCCCAACGGATTTCTGATCTGGTTTCTCTGAGATGATGAATGGTTGTTGAAGAAGGGGAGTGGGTCAATATGGGTTCTTCTATGGAGTTGGCCATAGAATCTAAATCCTTTACACTGGTAAAGGAGGGGAGCATGTTGGCCATTATTGAAAGGAGTTGAAGGGTGATATCTAAGTTGGTTCTGGGTTCGACAACAATGCAGTGGCTGACCAAGGCCATAGAAGCATGTACTAAGGATAAGAAACAAGATTTTTCCTCCACTGTCCGAGAAGGTCGATGCAGTTTCATAGCGCATCGCTGGTCGAATGCTCGCGGACATTATATGGCAGTGGAGGAGTATGGTGGTGGAGGGAGGAGGAATTTTATTTTCATTCCTGAAGAGGGGGGGCAATGGTTGGAGAAGGATGGGGGAGATGCTGCGTCATTTTTCCTTCAGGAAGAGAGGGAGTGACGGCTTGGAAGGACAAGGTGGTGTGGCAGGGAGGGAGAACATGGAGAAAGACCCAAGTACATCCTCGGTGGCAAGGCAATCCTATGCGGCAGCTCTAAAGACGGGACATACTTCTGGGGTTAAGAGTGTGGGGGGTCTACGAATCACGCCTCAAGACCAGCTTGTCGAGATGCACAATTCTCTAAAGGAGATGGAAACCCAAGTTGTCGAGTTGAAGACAGCGATAACTTTCTTGTTTACGAAAATAGATCAGCTTTCAGCTGGAGGCAACAGGGTGGTAAGAAACATGATAGGCCCGAATCCTTTAAACTTAGAAAAAGGAAAACGGAAGATCGGATTCGGCCCTGTCCCTATAACCAGATCCAGGAGAGTGTGGCGGGTCAAAAGGAAATTTGGGTTATTTGAAGTGGGGTCTACATCGGGTATTGGCGTAGAGACATCAGTAATGGAATGTCATTCGCCTCGTGTAACATAGGATAGATCGATAGTCAGTATTACACTCTTGGTTCCTGAAGAAACTATGGCTCCCTCGTCAGAGTTGAAGGAAAAAGGTGTACTGCCGAGGTCTGAATGAGATGTAGGATCTGCTATCACCCCAGAGATGAAGGGACTTGTTGTCACCCCAGAATCTCCACTGGGGACCCAGATACCATTGGAGAGAACCAATGGAATTACGGAGAACCAATGGGTTTGGCGTTGGTGCCTTGTGTAGAGGAATGTCTAGAGTCGGGAGTGCAGGTTGATGGGGATATTGCGGCACCCCTGGTCTCTCTTCCTCCAATAGCGGATTGGATTCTGCCTAAAGTTAACGAGATTCAGCAGTTCGTGAGAATTTCACATGGAGGATGTGAAGACCAATTTAACGAACTAATTATTGCGATCGAGGCAAGCCGCACACTTGAAACCAAATCAAGCTTCAAGAAAAGCAGGGAGTTACAGCGTCTCTTTTCGACAATCAACTACGACGCTAAGGGTGGTAGTTCAATTAGATGGAAGTCTAAAGGGAGGGTATTATGAAGACGGGAATCAAGGTGTTGGGGTTGGTGTTCGGGTAGAGTTTTAATTCTACGGGAAACAAGGATTGGGGTCGGGTCTGATGTACTTTGGGTTGGTTTTTTATAGGCTTTTTGGGCCATTAGGAGCTAGTTGGGTCATTTTGGGCAAGGTGTTTTCTTGTATACATTCAGTGTACTTGGTTTCTCCTTTTGATATATACAATATTTTTACTTATAAAAAAAAAAAAAGCATTCTTTATCACTTATCACAAATGCTACTAGTATTCTTTAATAATAATTACTACTAGTAACTGGCTTTACTACTAGACAGCATTTGCACTTAAGTCCGCCTAGTGCTTTCACCAACATTGTTTTATGGTCAAATCTTAATGGATACCGTGATAGTTTGGAGGTGAAAAAATGCACGTCCCCAAAATTTTTCAAAGCCAATCTGTAACTAGAAATTTCAGAATCTAAATGATATCAAGACTATGGAAGCAGGTGATTAAAGAAATAGGCCACTTAATATCCAGTAAAGCAACCTGAAACATTATTTTAAGTCTGTAAATATACTAACCTTCAAATCATACTGGCAATAATCACAGAGAAGCAATTAGAAAACTAGATGCAAACCTGGTAAAACAACATCATATTGATTCCTTGCGCTCGAGATATCTACTGCTTGCCCAATGTCTTCTTGTTTGAACCTCCATGTCTTCTCTACTGGACCTTCAGCCTCCAGATAACCCCCCTCGCTTGGCATAAGCCACTGGATAATTTTGCCACAAAAATGCATATCATTCAGATAACATGGACACATTACCATGTTTGCTAAAAGATCTCGCTAAACAATGCATACGTTCAGAATACCAACGTAGAAACCAATTTATAAAAGCACTAAAAAAAATTTACACACTCGTATGAAGCAAATTTATTCGATTTTGTAACTGGATAAACATAACTCAAAAAAAATTGAAAAAACTATTTGAAGTGGAAAGGGAATCGAGAAGGATTCACCTTCTCAAACTTAGCAGCAGCCTTAGCAGATTTTCCATACAAGTTTTCTCTATGAGCAAGTTGACCTTTGAGTTTTTTATCTTGTAGAACCTGAAAATATAGAGATTCACATTCAATATACATTATATAAAACTTTTCAAAGGAAACAAAACAACCACCCTTCAGGCACACCTCCAAGTTAGCAGCACCGCCTCTAAGGTACTTCTCCATTTTCAAATCTAACTCCTCAGACATCTCCTGCAAACACATAGCAATCGTGCGATACTCATAAGGGCCGAGAACAGAGAGCTCGTGACAGAGGGAAAAGCCGTAAGATACTCACAGAGAGAAAAGGAGAACCAACTGCGACGGTGGGTCTGGGTGGCTGGGCGAGAGTCAAGGTGGCGCAACTGGAGGCTCCCTCTGAACGTGGTGTTGAGACATGCGGAGAGAGAGAGAGAGAACTGTCAAACCGAGAAATCAACGAGAATAGGAGGGGATTCCGACGGGGGGCTCACCGGAAATAGCGCGAGGTGATGAGGGTGCCTGGTCGGCGAGTTCTATGGCTGCCAAGAGGTGTTCCGACGTTCTCTGCCGTGGTCGACGGTGGGCGGCGGCGCCTTCTGTGGTGGTTTCTGGCGAGGTGGCTGTCGGGGTTTGGTGAGAATGGTTCTAGCAGTGAGAATTATACTAGGGTTTTGCCGTGTGATTGGTAACGAATTCACAAGTGCGTGATCGTTTGATGAAGGGACCGTTGTGGGAAAAGGGGATTTATACTAGAGTTTTGCCGTGTCAACTCGTTACCAATTATGACTGTTCATCCGATTTTCGATGCAGAAATTCGGATATATTTGAACCGAAACTCAGATTTTAAAATTCAGGTCGAAACTCATACTAGGTTAGCTTAGGTTAGATTCGGGCCAAAACTTTTAAAACTCAGATTCCCAATTTCGGATTGAACTCGATTTTCTTTTTACATTGGAATTCACAAAAAAATAATTAGATAATTAGTATAGTATTTCTTTTTTCTAGTGGTACGTGAAAGAGATTACCCAAATCTCCCACTCTTCTTTCGTTAGGACTGCCATTACGATTGACATTCTTATCTTCGAAAGAAGAAGAAGGCAACAATAATGACGACATTAAAAAAAAAAAAAAAAAAAAAAAAAAAAAAAAAAAAAAGAACAACTTAACATGGACAAAAATCTATGGATAAAGAGTCCTAGATAAAGGTATTAGACGTTTCAAGTCGCTAGGCATGCCAATCTAATGTTTATGATATTCTATAAGCTGCAAGCCATAAAGTTGATTGGATGTGCAAATTCTGAAAAGTCTATATTAAAAACAAAATGTGAGGGACCCAAAAGGTGGCCTCCCAAGTTTCAAAGAGAAGATCACTGAAATGCAATCTTACTTAGTACTCACGGTCGGCCCTTCTCTAAACTGACA
Source organism: Juglans microcarpa x Juglans regia (assembly GCF_004785595.1). Taxonomy (NCBI): domain Eukaryota; kingdom Viridiplantae; phylum Streptophyta; class Magnoliopsida; order Fagales; family Juglandaceae; genus Juglans; species Juglans microcarpa x Juglans regia. Next base: position 2,883,289 of record NC_054605.1, read on the forward strand.
ACATGCTTCCCCCTCTATCATTCTATCATCTCAACACAGCCTTTTCACCGTCTCCTATGTAAGAATCCTTGTACAATGAGTATTGTGCACTCTACCCTCTCAAGTCTTTGTCTATCTTTAACAGTTAGAAGATAGTCACACCATCGCAAAAAGGTATAGTTGTAGATATGCATTGGAATTTGCGTGTGAAACAACAGACTCTCTTCTTGTGTATTTATTTTGATTTTTCGGAAGTAGTGACATTTGAGAATTAATATGACCGGAGCCGTTAGAGAGCGAAGTAGTGAACTTTGGTTTCTTATGGAAATCTGTGAAGTTGAAAAAAAAAAATTCCTAGTACCACTGGGTCTAAACCATGGTTCCAAGTTTAAAATCACATATTTTACTATGCAAGTACGGGCCCACGTTTGTTCCGAGCTGGAACTCGTAATGGGAACCCGATTATCCGGGTTCTAGACCGAGTTGGGAAAAAACCTAACCCGGATGAATAGTCTTATTACCAATCAATAGATTTGCTACTCATCATCCACACCCACTACACATCACAGTTATTTTTATTTTTTGTTTTTATTCTTAATAAACTAATTGAATTCTTATACTTATCATTCATACATCACAACATATTTGGTAAGAGAAAAAAATTAAAAAATTATGTGTAGTGTGTGGTATGTTGTGTGTGAATAATGAGTACAATTTTTCATTAAATAAAATCACTATCTCAAAATAGATCTTATACACTATTAAGAAAAATACTAATAATAATAATAATAATAATAATAATAATAATAATAATAATAATTCTAAACCCTAATTAAGGACCTGTATGTTAGAATCTCCTCTCTTTAAAAGGATTCTCATCCTTGGGATGAAATGTTCACCAATCCATTCCAAAACGTTGGAATGTCTTAAATACCTCAGACTCCACTTGTCTTTCTTCCCCAAACCTCTTCATTCCCTTCATTAAGACAACCTTCAAGAATACGTAAGAAATTCTAGGGGAACCGTGTGCTACTCCCATAAATAACTAAAATAGTTAATATTCTGGCCGGTCAGGCTGTTATTCTCCAAATAACAGCCGTCCAATGGGTGAGTGCCACCTAGACTTCTCACATTAGCTAACCATGTGCTCCACGCACAGTGACCCATCCCTCATCCCCTCTCCATCCTCTCGCACAGAACACACACAATTGACCCCCCTCTCTGCCACTCTCTTCGGCCCCTCTCTCCCCGTTGCTTCCATTGCTCCTAACCCCCTCTCCTAATTCTTGTATGGAAACCCCCATCTATGCCCCCTCTACAGTCATGGTTCCCTATACTGGCTCCTCAAATCGTCTGGCTCTTGCTTCCTAGAGCACATGGGAGAAGAAACGGTCTAAGGATGCTAGCTTGAAGCGATCCCAGGTGATGGGTACTCCTTCATCGAGTTTGAGCTACAGTAATTCCCGTGCAGCAGACCACCACTCATCTGCTTCATCCACCAATACATAGGTGGCATGCTCCACCTTTTGCTCATCGGTAGAGAAAAGAGTCCTAAAAATCATCTCCATCCTTTTAATCTAACTTTCAGCATCTAGTACATTCAACTTGCCATCAAAGGTTGGAGGATGTTGTTGAGTAAACTGATCTTTGATGTCTAAGCATGTCAGTCAGCAGACATACAATTTTAGCTAATCATTGCCCTCTATCCATCAGGGGACTCTGATTTTCTTGATTGATATCTCCACCAGGATTCCAAACTATCCTATCGCGCTTCATGTGTTAGTTCCTGAAACACACGGGCACGCATATAAAAACCACATACTAGCTCTTATACTAAAGAAATTCATGCCTAAGAAAGACTAAAATTTCAATCCTATAATTTGGTGCAATTCCTAGGGACATGTGGATTTAATACAGAGACGTATTGCTCTGATACTATCCTGTGATGCCCCCAGATTCAGCTTGGGATAGGACAAACTCTGAAGCGTCGAGACATGCAACACAAGGTTATATGCTCCCGTTCTTAACAATTAAAGATGTAATGCACTTAGTATGCATCTAACAATAAGCAATATTCGCAGCGGATAATTTTTTCCTTTAAGCAATACTATGCACCAAATCAGATATATCCTAAAATATTAAAACATATTTCATAAATTGAATGTGATAAACATTCAAGATTATAGCTTAAGTCCAAAATGTCTATAATCATAAGAGTACTAGAGACCGAGCTCCTTACATACAAGCAGCAACTACTAGGATAATCCATTGAGTAGTTCGTGCAACTAAGTCAAGAATGTCATAATACTATCAATAAATCGGAGCATTGAGGTTATGAGCTTCACGTCGTGCCGTCGTTGTCTAATCGACCATCTCCAGTCGATCAACCTCTGATGCACCTCTTGATCGTGACACATGGTCTACCATTCCAGAGGAATGATAGTTGAGACTATCACGGTGAGATTTGTATCAAATCTCACCAAGTTAACAAACAACTTAAACAGATAGTTTAAATATACATGCATGACAAGAAAAATATGAATGCAAAATGTGATCATAAATAAGCTTGACATGACTTGATAAATAACACGGCATGTGCTAACATTACTTGAACTGATATGAAATGAATTGATACGACCTAAACTGAACATGAACTAAACTTGAGATTGAACATGAACTGAAATTGAACGTGAACGTGAACTGAAACTGAACGTGAAATAACATGAGCTTGGAATCTTGTTTAATAATAAAATTGATTAATTAAAAGTGAAACGTGGGCGCTACATGGGTCCCTTTGAGCCGTGTGTCCCCGTCGATACCACATTACATCACAGATATCTACACCAGCTGTGAGTGCTTTAACATATATGTCAGTTCATAAGTATCTGCATTTGCTATGAAAAACATAATGTACGTATCATGTGACAGGTATCTACACCCATACAAGTACGTATAACATGAAATTGAAATGTTGGTGGCAACATCAACGTTAGTGCCTGACTACGCTCCGGTAACCAATTATTTAGGCCTCATTCAAAGCCTATTGATGTTTACCTTTCAACTCATGAAATTTCACACTATTTTAAACACTCCATGTGAACAAAAAAGTTCGACTAGGATATTATCCCATCCTAGTATTTGGGGTCATGAGAAACGTAAAAATACTTGACTGATGTGAGAATATTTTTTTTCTAGACACACTCTGTACTCGAGACATGATGTGACATGAACGAAATAATAGATAATATAATGTAACGTAATGTGACATGTACATAAGATGAATGACATAATATAACGTGAAATAGATGAACATTTTGTGACATGCAATAACGTGTAATAGATAACATTTCGTGACATGACATAACATGTAATAGATGAACATTTCGTTATATGGAATAATGTGTAACAAATAAACATTTTGTGATATAATATAATGTGTAACAAATATACATTTCATAACATAATAGTGTGTTATAGATATACATTTCGTGACATAATATAATGTTTAACAAATATACATTTCATGACATATTAAAATGTGTAACAGACATACGTTTCGTGACATAGTATAACATGACATATATAAGAACATAAAAATATGAACAATTGTTTTCTTACTAATGCACATACACAATATCCTGACATTAAGTAGAGACTAACTTACAATGAGCGTAGCATGACAAAATAAAAGCGCGAATAAACAAGAACTGTAAGGAGATATTTCTAAACATTAGAAACTCTTCACTAACAACTTAGAAACATAAAAATACTAACTTAGAGTAAAATGATCATTTGACCCCTAACTTAAGGATCTCACATCCTAACTCTAAAACTCACCAAAATTTTTATTCCTCATGTAAATTTTATCTTAAATCCAAATATTTAATTAGAAAAATTTAAAATAGAATACAACTAGGTTAAACATGCATAGGCCAAAACATGTATAGGCTAAAACTCTTGATTTTTGTTACAATTCTTTCAAACCCTATCTTTCATGCAAAAGCTGAAAAATGCAACAAAAAAAAATCACATCCTATGCTCAAATGACATACTAAAACAACTAATAAAACTTACATCACAAAAATCACAAATTTCCTTGAAACAAAACTTCAAGTATTTAACCTTAAGAACAACTCTTGATGTTCAAGGTTTTATCTCTTTTCAAAACAACTCCAAGGACTCTGAAAATTTAATAGCGTACTTTCAATATATTCGTAACATATAACTAAAAACTATCATGCTTTGAATTATCAAGCCAAAACCACAAAAAATACAAAATCTAACTTACCACATTCGATTTTCACCCTTTCACTAAAACCAAAAGCCATGTGGATTGGTTTTGATCAAACCATTAGATCCAAAACCTTTCATGAAATAAATCATAAATGAATAATATATTATACTTAATAATCAAGTCCTAGAATAGATCTAAGCATTAAACCTATGATCACATGGAAAAATTGCATCAAAACATATATCTATCCGAAAACCTCAAATACAAGACCTATATGGACCTTTTCCATGCATAAAAATGCACATCTTTAAACTCAACATCTTAAATCCTCAAAATAATATCCTAACATTTAGATAAAAGTCCCAGGAACATCATATGTAAATGTCAAAGCCATTGGAGCATGCTTTCGCAACAAAAGACCTAAGCTTATTCAAAACAGTTTGTTTTCATACTCTCAATTTTTAACTTTTTTAGATCTTTGCAAAACTTATATAAAAAACTTATAACATACAATGAATATTCATCAAACTTATATATTATTATATTAAATATAATTCATAAAAATATCAAACCAATATTTTTCAAGAACGCCATAAAAAAAATCAAAGAATCACACAATATTTAGTTTATCCCTCATAATGACCGCTTCATGCTTAAACAAGCTTTACACCCATCAAATGACCATGAAAATTTGCAAAAAATGTACCAAAAGAAACTAGACTCAAATAGAAAAAACTTATATGAAGGGTAATATATGAGAAAACACTTTTAACAGTTTCAAAAAAGTCAAGCAAGGTAGGCCAGAAAAACTGTACTAGAGCTCCTCTAGTTTCGTCTCTAAGAAAAGGTTTCAAAAGTGATCAAAGGCTAGTGAAATAGACAAGGACAAAACTTATACATCTGGAGGGGTACTAGAAGATGTGTAAAAGACACTTTGGGTACTGTGATGTTAGCCAAAACTAGATGCAAAACCAGGCGCCACAGCCCATGGTTTTCAGCCTTCTTGTTGCCGAGTGAGAGGGAGGTAGTGAGGTGGATTTTGGCTTCCCATCAAACACTATTTGAGATTGACTTGGGTAGTGAAAGGATACGCTTTTTAGGGGAAAACTTCCTCCACAAGTCTTGCCTTGGTGCTCCAATTTCATGGGAATTAATAGGCCTTAACCGAATGGACCTAGTTTGGGGTTTCAATAGGGTTTTGTTTGGGGTTTGGGTTTCTAACAATCTCAAATCTAATTTTTCTTGACCCAATAAAATAACCAAGATATAAAATAATAAAGAAGGATGTAATAAAATGAATTTGAGTGGTTAATAGTATGCAGAAGTGATTTAGTCAAGCGATTAAACACTAAGTTATAACTAGTTTCAATTCAGGACTTGTAGACAAACTTTTGGGATTTGAGAAAACCATTTGGGGTTTCAATCTTCACCAAGATTTTGAGGTTTCAATTGGATTCCAAGTATTTGGAGTTTAACTAGGGTTGAAACTTTCTTTGGTTTGGCACAAATTGGATGGTTGGATGGAATTAGGAGTGTAATTTTAAATCGGAAAACCGGTCCGGACCGGACCGGACCGGACCGGTTTTACCGGTTTTGAACTGGTCCGGTCCGGGACCGGTTTCAAAAATCCTAAAACCGGCCGGTTCCGGTCCGGTTCCGGTTTTAAGATTTTTGGAACCGGACCGGACCGGTTCATAAAAAAATATACAAAAAAAAATATTTTTATATATAAGTTATTAAGTTTTATACAATATATTTTATATATATATATTAATATATAAAATTATAAATTTATATGTGAAATTTTTATATATAATATATATAATTATATATATTCATATATGAAATAATTTCATATTATAATTTATAAATTATTACATTAAATGTTAATACTAATATATAAGTTTATAAATAATACTAATAGTCTAATATAGACTATATAGACTATAGTTATACTTATAATTAATGCTAAAAGATTTTACTAAAAGTTTATAACTAATACTAATATTAAATATATAGTTTATAACTAATACTAATATATAACTTATAACTATACTAATAGTCTAATATTAATACTATTATATAGTCTAATATATTATTTAGCTTTACTAATATATAAGTCTATAACTATTTAATTAATAGTCTAATACTAATAGTTTAATATAGACTATAGTTATACTTATACTAATATAGTTATACTAAATCACTATAGACTATAGTTATACTTATACTAATATAGCTATACTAAATCACTAAAAGTTTATAACTAATACTAATATATAGTTTATAACTAATACTAATATATAACTATACTAATAGGCTAATATTAATACTACTATATAGTCTAATATATTATATAGCTATACTAATATACAAGTCTATAACTATTTAACTAATAGTCTAATACTAATAGTTTAATATAGACTATAATTATAATTATACTAATATAGTTATACTAAATTACTATAACTAATACTAATATATATAATATAACTATACTAATAGACTAATATTAATACTATTAATCTATTATATAGTCTAATATATTATATAGCTATACTAATAATTTTTTGGACTTGTAATTTAGACTTTTGGACTTGTAATTTGTTGGACTTTTGGACTTCTAATTTAGACTTTTGAACTTATTTTATTCCATAGGCTCATAGGCTTGTTGATGTCTATTCTTGAATTTCTTGTGATTGCTCTAACTAAAAAATATGTGTAAGTACTAAGTTATTTCCTTTAGCATGCAAGGACTTATTGTAGATAAGGTAGTTTATTGCAGATTTTTTTTTTTCAGTTTTTGTAGTAGTTATATTTATAAGTTTGTAAAACAGTTTTTTTTCCAGTTTTTTAGTAAAGCAATTTTTTGGAGTAAATCAGATTTTTTAGTAAAACAGATTTTTTATAGTAAAACAGATTTTTTGTAGTAAAACAGATTTTTTATTGAAGTAATTTTTAGTAAAGCAGATTTTTTTATTTAAAGTTAAAACAGATTTTTTGTAATAACAGTTTATAAAACAGATTTTTTTAAATCAGTTTTTTTATTTTATAAACAAATTTTTAATGACAAACTATGAAATTTACATTTTTAAAAAACCGGAAAACCGGACCGGACCGGACCGGAAACCGGTAAAACCGGAAGTACCAGTTTAGGAGGGTAACCGGTGCGTAATTGGTTTTAGAAAATACAAAACTGGTACATACCGGTTCGTTCTTAAATTTTGTTCAAAACCGGACCGGACCGGACCGGTTACACCCCTAGATGGAATTAGGTTTTGCTTAGGTGGCATGATCACAAAGTGTTTTATTTAGGGTCCTAGTTTAATTTTAGAGCTTAATTGGCATAAGAATTCACACCATTGGTTAGTTAGTATTGTTAGAAGATTTTAGTTTTTTCAATTTTAAGGATAAATGCCAAGAGGCCAATAGTGGTATGACACATGGCATATGGATGGGCTAGGCAAATGGGTTAAGTGTTGGATGGATTTAGAGAAGCCTAAAAGTGTTTTATTTAGGGTCCTAGTTTACTAAGGATCAAATGGACTAAGGATAGATTTAAAAGTCTTAGGCCCAACTTGGGAGAATTAAAACCTTAGGCCCTTCATAAAGGACACTAGATATTAGGCCCTTGGACATTAGGCTCTTGGGCCTAACTGAGTAAAAGTGAAGGTTATTGGCCCAATCTAAAAAAGACCCAACAATAGGACCCAAACTTAGTGGGCCATTAAGGCCAAGGACAGGCCCCATAAATCTAGACATGAGACCCTTAGATAAGCTCACTCCTAAGCCCACAACCAAGGCTTGCTCTTTGGCCCAATAAAAGGCCAATCCATGAAGCCCAAGCTTGGTATTTTGTTTCATTCTTCCAAATGGGATCTACATACACTATACCATTGGTTTCTCTTAAACTTAAGCTGAACCACACGCACCTAAGGTTCCCTTCCAACCATGGCTAAGCTTCTAACTTGAGTTAGGCATTATTCATCTCGTACATGAATAGTAACCTAATCATCATGATTTTTGCATCGTTTTCTTTAAAGTATTTTCTTCATAATTATAATCTGAAACTTTTGAATTTTATAATTATTTTGCATCATTCTTAGACAACCCCAGAAGGTTAGGCTTAACCCAACCCATGTCAATTAGAACCAAGTCATGTCAATGCCAACACAACCACCAATCGGCACCCTTGGTGCATCACCATGCACCACTTCATCAAACCAGCCCCAAACTCATGCCTCTTCCACATTTTTTCAAAGAGTTTTCTGTACATTCATACCTCATCATATCACCTAAGAATCAGACCTAGAAAGGGGCAAAATAGTTCCAAGAAACAAAAGCCTAAAACCCAACTATTCACCTAGGAAGCTAGTTGAATTCAAACTGGTTGCAACTTGATTCTTCAAAGAATTTATGCACCTATTTGTCTCATTTCCCCACGCCACAACCCTTGTCATTGTTTTCCTTGGAAATGCTAACACTCAATTAAAAGCTTACCCAATTACCTCCCCAAGGCAACCCAACCTATTGGCTCAAAGAGAGGCCCTCACATGAACCACTCAGTTGAACCACCCCTCTTTTCACCTCTTTTATTTTCAACTCATGCATGATCACATGGCACCTAGTCCCTCTTCTCTTCCTCACCTGAAAAGGGCTACAAATAGTGGTAATAATGCCCTCAACTAGACCAAGAGAATGGAACAAGAACTGATGCAAAAATCTAGACAGTTTTGATGCAAAACTGTTAGCACCCTTGTGTATTTTCATTTGTATTTGTTTTATTTTCTTCACCAAGGCACACCCTACACCTATAAACACATTCTAGCACTTGAACTTGTTGAAATCATCAAGCTTTCGAACACTATTCAGTTGACCAAGTAAGGACAAATATGGAAAATCACTGAACACCTCCACCACCCACCTCGACCAATCAACTCCCTCCTTCCTCCAAGCCCTTGCCGTGTACCCCTTGCCTCTCACCCCCATTGAACCCTATAAATACCCCCCTTCACCCCTCACTTCCTCACACCAATCCTCAAAACATTCCTCTAGTGTTCTTGAGAGCCTTTCACTCTTAGTGTAAGAGAAGTGAGAAACCGAGTGAGTTGAGAGTTGTTCTTGAAGTGAGTTAAGTTCGGGAGCTCAAGGACCACGATTTTTGTAAGTGTTCTTGCCTTATCTTTTGTAAGTGTTAGGATGACATGTTAGGCTTTGAGTTATGTCATGAGAATGAGGATTTGATTGAATTACATGAGGTTTAATTGGAAGAGATTCACATTGGTTCAGATTTGAAGTTCTTTATGTGTGAATTGTTTTGGTATAAAATTTTAGTCATATCATGCCTTTATATGATTTTTTATGTTTTACTAATGTCTTGAAAGAATTTTTGAAGGTTCAAATTTGAGGTAAAAAGCATGCCATGATAGGTTTATGAATCCATATATTGTGTTGATCATCAAGCATGTTTCGGTTTCACTTGATTGAAGTTTATTTATGAAATCTTGGTTAGATTTTCCTAAGCTTAAGTAATGAGAATTTAGAAAAGACTTGTGATTGGGATAAGAATAAGAATCCAAGATTTATTTAGGTTTTAAACCTCTCTTTGACAAGGAAACGGTAGAAACATCATGTATATACTTATTTGAGGGTTTAGTGATGATTTGGCTTTTGATCAATACGTAAGTGTTGGAATGAATTCATATGACCTGAATAAAAGTTATAAAAATGTCCCTAAAATTATATTCATGGTTGTCACTTGATGAATTTTGAGTGCACATGCATCTATAAAACTTATGATTTAAAATCAAATATAGGCCCATGTAGATGCATGCCACGGGATGGTTGAATTTGACATAGTTATAATTTGATTCTTGCAATTCTAAGGGTATAGATGATTTCAAAACATAGAAAATATGAGGTTTGTCAAATTTGGTGAATTTTGGTAAATTTTGGGAGCCAAGTACATATAGTGAAAATTTAGGGCCTAAGTGACAATTTTGAAAAAGTATAGGAGAAGTTTTGTAAATACTAAATTTTTGAATCCTTTGATTATGAACATCTTCCTAGTTATGCAATTCTTAATGTAAAATACCTCTATTTACAGCTGCACCAATTTCCTAACATTCGAAAAGTCTGTAAGTTAGCTTATAACTTACTCTTAGGTAATTTATTTATGATTTATGTATAAATGCCACATTTATGATATAAATTTTATTTTGAGTATGAAACATCATGTTATATAATACATTTAGTATTTAATTATTTGCTTACATGACATGTGTAATTTTCTTCATTTCAGCATATCATATGAAATTGTCGTTTTCACATGAAGCATACTTCACAAGCATATGTCATGAAAAACATTTACAAGTATTGCATGAAAATAAATTTTGTCATGTCCCCGAAGGTTAGGATGAAGAATTATTTTAGTGGAACTCTTCTGTCCACTCTAGAGTGAATAATAATGGAGTAGAAACTTCTAGGTTGACAAAGAACTGTCAATAGGATTTGAATGGATTTTTTTTTAAAGAATGCCCGAGCGAAGTCATTTATGGCATCTAACACTGGTGGATGCATACGTTATGATGTTAGGATATGATGTTATGTTATGGTGAAATGTTATGTTACCAATGCATTGAGAATGAGTTTGTAGACAGCGTAGCTTCAACATGAGTTGTACTACGATCACCGACAAGTACTCACAATGCATAATGGGGAGCTGTGACAATATCATATGTTATGTTATTGTTAATGATAACTCTAATAATATTCAAATTTTATGTTTTGAGAAGATGATGTGAGAAATGTTCTCTGTAAGAAAATGTCTATCAAGGTTTTTCTGAAAATGTTGAAGAATCTCGATGGGAGACAAATACTGAAATCTTATCTACATAGCATGCATCTCACGTTTATCATTAATCCTGCATATTTTATCTCTGTGCAAGTTAGTTGTTTAACTTACCGAGATTTCAAGTAAATCTCACCCTTGTGGACTCACTACCATTCCCCCTGGAATGACAGAACTAGTGTCAAGACCGATAGAGGACGAGTAGTATGGACCGTTAGATACAGATGGTTAAAGAGGAGCCGAATCTCGAGCGAAGGCTTGATTTAATTTTAATGTTTATAGCATTGACTCTATATACTATAAAGCGTATGAGAGAATTGATTTAATTATGGAACTTGTATTTAGAATTTTGTATTAAGAAAATTCTATCATTATGTTTGAACCTATGCCTTATTACGTGAGACAATCTATTTAAGGTTATTAATATATTTGGAATGTTTAGTTCATTTTAGCATAAATTTTTATAAGTTACCCTATTTTTCGCTGTGATTACTATATACTGCTAGTTGCATACTATGACACATTGCATATTAACTCTTATGAAATGAGGTATGTATCCATGTATTGCATATCTTGACATACCAAGTCTCAATTACATCCCAAGCTGAAGTTAGGGGTGTCAACACCTAAACTCCTTGTTTTATTCTTCATTCTTCAATTACCATTAACTTCCATCTTTCCTGCCTCAAGACATACTTCCCCCCTAAATAAGCCTTGACTACAAAGCTGTCAAAGTACTCCTCCCCTTTAAAGCACATTGTCCACAAGGTAGGGATACAAGTCTCTCAATTTTCACAATAATTCTCAAGTGCTATCTTTTGACAAGGCCCCTTTCTAGCGAAAAAGGGGATGGCTCCAGGAGATGTTTTCGGCTTTGAAATCTGGTAGATGTTTTTTACGGTGGCCAGTGAAAAAGGGGATGGCTTTAGCTCTAGGAGATGTGTTTTGAGAACCTTATTTGCTTCGCATGTTTATGAAGATACAAGTGGGACAAATTTTTTAAAGCCAGAAAATTATTTGGCTAGCAGCTTAGGCTGATTAGATTTGGTCAGTGAAAAAGAGAATGACTAAAATTACGGTTCGTATTGAGTTTGAAGTATGCGTTTTAAACAAGTTAGTTAAATTTTGACCAAAATATGACTATGCCTAGCTCACTACTAATGCTCTAAACACGGGTTTCAATTTGTGATATTAGCAGAAAAGAGATGCTATGATTTCCATATTTTCCATGTCATCGCAACATGGAGGATGTACAAGGTGTATTAAACACTAAGGCTACTGTGTGACACGACTCATTCACTAAATAACCACATTAAAGTCCAAAAAATAATGCTACTATGTCCAAATAGTAGCTTATTAAAAAAATAAATAAATATAAATATAAAATGATAGAGATAATCTAGAATTTTAGCCTTTTTTTTGTGTTTTTAGGTGCTATTTTATTTTGAATATATATTTTTAAATTCTTTTTACTAAGCTATTGAAAAGGCAAAATAAATGGTATAAATTAGATGCATGTATCACTACTCGATGACCAAATTCGTCATTCTGCAATCTCTTGGTGTACATATTTTGCTCCGATCCATCCCACCTTTGAGTTCCCGCTCTCCCACTCTCTGTCTCGTTGATTCTGAAGGAGCCAAAGATGCCGAGTTGTATGAACATCTGGTTCATTCTAATGGTTTCGATCCCCATGATTATATCTTTGACAAACCCAAGAGGTGAGAGTGAAAGATCCTCTGGTGCCCTGCATTCCGTTTCTTCTTGGGTTTCTCCCAATGATGAGGCGAGCTTAGAGTACGACTTTTACCGCGAGACTTGCCCACAAGCAGAGGTTATCGTGAGGTCCTCCATGGCTCGCATTTACTCTAAGCACAAGGATGTCCCAGCGGCTCTACTGCGCCTCTTCTTCCATGACTGCTTCATTCTTGTATGCCGTCCTTCCTCTTCTTGTTTCTTGTTGGTTCTTGTTAAATGGGTCTTCATTATTTCGCTTCTTCTGCTCTTGTTTTGCTAATGTTTTTCTTTTTTCCGTTTATAGGTCGTGATGTTTCATGAGTATTGCGATTAGTTTGTTGTTTTTTAATGTGCGGGATTTTTCTTGATCAGGGATGTGATGCTTCGATCCTCTTGGATGACAGCAATGGTGATAAAAACCGTTCCATTGAGAGGCAGGCCGTACCCAATAAGTCCTTGAAAGGTTTTGATAAAATTGATTTGATCAAGGAGGAGCTGGAAGAAGCTTGTCCAGGGGTGGTTTCATGTGCTGATATAGTTTCTGTTGCCACTAGAGATGGCATTGTTCTGGTCTGTCATTGATTCTTGTTAGTATTCGCCTAAGAATTTTGGTCCCAGGATTTCACAAGTGTTTTTGATATAATGCTTTTAAATGAAACTGTGGGAGAAGTGCAAGAAACAAACTTATTGTCTCTACATTTTTAGGAGTCTTTTAATTGGATTCTAAAGTACATATTAGTCATTGTGAAGGTGTTGAATGCAAATGATTTGAGAATATGTGCATAGTGTTATTTTTCCTGTCTTTGTTTTTAAAGATGTCTAATGTGCGGTTTAGATAGTGAGATGAGATGAGATAATTTTAGATAAAAGTTGAATAAAATATTGTTAAATAGTATTTTTAAATATTATTATTTTTTGAGATTTCAAAAGAATTATTTATTATATTTTATGTGGAAATTTGGAAAAGTTGTAATGATAAGATGAGATGAAATGAAATACTTTCACCATCTAAACGGGACCTAAAAGTAATTTTTACTTGGACAACAAGTTCCAAATTCTTTTGCATCCTTTTATGTAGGGAGCGCCAAGACTCAACTTATTGCAGACAAGTAATGCCGTTAAACTTGGTTTCCCCTTCTTTTTCTCCATTAAGGACCCAATGACAGTTTACGGTTTTTAAATCCTTTCCTCCACTTCTGAGTGGAGCATAACTCTTCTTATGCTTCTGTCTTGTACTTTCTGTTTTTGTATTCTTTAAATTTGTTTCAGTATCTTCCTGTAGTTTTTCTTTTTCTAGGAGTTCTCTGATGTAAACTGTTATACATCACAGGCTGGTGGCCCTTTCTATCCTGTATTAACAGGCCGCAGGGATAGCACTAGTTCATACTATCAGGAAGCACTGGCTGGGATTCCTAGACCTGATAATGATATAACACAGACACTTCACCTTTTTTCCCTAAGAGGTTTTGATGAAAGAGAAACAGTCAGTCTTCTAGGTACTCTCTAGCGCTGATTTCTTTGTTCTTTCCCTCCCCCTGTTCATGGAGTTGAAAAATACATTGGATATTAATTATGAGTTTGATTGTTCACTTGATCATATGAAGGAGGACATAGCATTGGGAAGATTGGCTGTGATATCATACAAAAACGAATCTCTGACTTCAATGGGACAGGGCAGCCCGACCCAAGTATATCTCCTGATTTGCTCAAAGAGATGAGACAGAAGTGCCAGGGTAGCAATCAGACCACCAGTCACCCTCCTCCTTCACCCTTGACATCATTGGAAATGAACGAGTCTGCAGTGGGGTTGTCCTACTTCCAGACATTATCATCTTCGATGTCATCTGGAGTAGGTTTTGATACTCACTACTACCGGAGCTTGTTGAGGGGGAGAGGACTCCTCTTTTCTGATCAGCAATTGATGAATGAAGAGAAGACAGCAAGACTGGTGATGGCGTATGCTTCAGATGACGGATCAACCTTTAGAATGGACTTTGCCCGGTCATTGATGAAGATGTCAAGCCTTAGTGTTCTGACTGGAACTCAAGGTCTGGTTCGTCGGAACTGCTCCTTGGCTTCCTAAGTGATAGTCTAACCACAAACTCATTAAATTTCCTACATTTTTTCATCAGTCTGAAAGGGCTTGCTATCTTCTCATAAGTTCTATATTTGATTGAAGATGGAGTTTCTTCTGCATTTCATGCCTGTTATAATAACAGTCTTTTCACCACGAGATAGTCGCTGTAATCAATATTGTAGTTACAACTGCATATAGATACGGTTTGGCTGTTAAGGTCTTTAACCAAGCATGCACTTGCAATATGACAGATCTTGGTAGAGAGAAAATATGGGTACAAACCATCAGCTATCATGTAATTGTGAGTTTGTGTTGTTCTGGTTTGTAATGGATCGGTCCAATAAAGCATTCTTGACATGCTGAGATCGGTCCAAAATCTACTTTTTCTATTTTACATGTTGATTTTTACAATATAACATACATCAGCTTATCTATTTTTTCTTCATATCATTTAAATATTATACTTTTTAATATTTTTTTACTCATTTCAAATATTTTCTCTAACTATCAATGATATCCTCAAATCTTTTGATATTTGTAATATCTCTCCATATACAATGTTATATAATTATGTTCTATTTTAAATTAATCCAAATTTATAAATTAAACCAAAATATAAATTAATTCAAAAAATAAAAAGAAGAGATTATATAATGATAAGAAGAGATTAATTTAGTTTCAGATTTTGTCTTTGGCGCTGAGCAAAGAAGAAAGTGTGAGAATGAGAGAGAGGTTCTAAAATAAAAATAAATAACTTTTGAAGAAATGGGGAAAATCAAACAACAAGAGAGAGAGAAATTTATTTAAAATGTTTACAATGATGAATAGTTTCCTCCACATCTAGCATGTTACTGTAGTAGAATGTAAAATAAAGGATAGAATATAAGATCCATTGGAGAACACTTTTAAGAGAATTTCTTTATATTTTAAAGAAAAATGTATTATAGGGCATCCATTGGGAGTGCTCTGAATACACATAAAGAAATTCAAATAGAGAATACACACAATGTAAGTAAACATTGTAAATTGTAATGATTTAAGAAAATAAAGAACACACGGAAATCAAGCTATTTTCAGCTGGATGGAGAACTATACATGTTCATCTTCAATGGGGAGCTATACAACATATATAAACCCTAAATCCTAAAATATAAAATATAAAATTATACCTTCCACAATTATAAAATACAAACTCAACTTGAAGGGAAGCTATACAACTAAATTATAAAATATAAACCTTAATAAGATTTCGAAATCTGTAAAAAAATCCTAAATCTTAAATCTGTAAATTCAATAAAAACCTTGAATGAAATGAATTAATTAGCAATGAATTGAAACATTGTAATGATTCATGAAGTAAGTGTAAGATTTTGAAAATTAAAAAGCATATATATGTTCACATACTGATTAGTTCGCCGAGAGAGAGGAAAATAATATATGTGATTTTGTAGCCTCGAGAACAACTGGAAGTGGAGGAGAACAGAACGGACCAACAGTGTCGATGACGAGGGGTTGTTGACAGCATGAGAGCCGGCTGCGAGGACTTAGGGACTCGAGAGGCAGAGCAGAAATGGTCGCGCGCGCGCAGGGGGGTATCCCAATTAAACGACACTGTTTTGAAAACTAGATAAAAGCAACCCAGGCTCCAATTAAAAGACGCCGTTGGCCTTTGAGACTAAAATTTAGTCTATATACATAATATATATTATGTATATAGTATTGTATTATATATATTATATATAGTATACTAATACCAAATGTGTAAATCCCAGGTAATAAATAACTACTAATAATAGCTTAATAATAATAATAGGTGATATAACTAGTTATATGCATGAGAGCATGTAAAATAGGCAGTATAATCGACCATATGCATGAGAAAGTAAATAAGATAGAAAAGATATATAAAATCAACTTCATTAAAGACATAATACTTACAAAGAGATTAATTTTCAGAAGAGTTAACAATAAAAGACATGACGAAAGGAATGTTGGTTTATAAAAGATAGATTTTAGAGAGTAAGGAAGACTAAAGAGATTTGGATGAGAGAAGAAGAGGCTTCAGATGAGAATTTCTGAATGCTTTCACTTCTTTATAGACTCCTTTATATAGACACTAGAACAGTACATAACAGTAATTCTAATAATACATGCTTATCTTCTTATGCCAACTATCAACATGTGAAGGTTTACAGTATGTACAAAGTCATTTGTCGTTTTCTTGGACAATAATTTCGAGCAACGACAATAATCTGACGTGAACAGTATAGACAATAATCTGATGTGAATAGTATAGATAAAGTTCTTTGTCTTTATTTTTCTGAGGAGATAATATTTTTGATAACTTCCATCTGTCATGCTGACTAATTGAGAAAGTAGTAGTCTTTTAGAATCACATAATCTGAGGGTCATAGTTTGCTAATTCCAGATCGAATGGGTCTTGGGAATCCATTAGATATACTGAATGGTAGGGTGAGTAGTCTTGAAAATGAGAAGCCGAGTTGCCCTGAGAAGGAGAGGCCTGATGGACAATCTGACTGGATGTTGTGCATCTTCTTCATCATTGCTATCTGAGACTTGTGACATTATTTGAGCTAATTTTTTCAAATATTTCTTGCTCGTAATGGATGATAATTGTGCCTGAAATTTACTTCACTGGACTAGAGCTTCTAGAGTTTTGGTAATTTTTGAAAACATTTTTAAAACATAATCATAATTGTATTTTTTTTCACCATTTGACAAAGACTTGGAGAACTAAAAATATAATGTTTTTGAGAGAGAGATAATGTTTGATAACGTATTCTCATTTCATAATCCAATTTAATTTTGTCTTGAGGAAGAAAAGAACAAGTGGTGTACAATACTTTAATGAGATTGGATAATCATTTTGCAAAGAAAAAATCTGAAAGCTTTCTTGGAGAGAGAGAGGAGGAGAAGAGGTTCGGATCCATAATAATCCCACCATAGTAAAAATCATTTTGGGGGTATCTTGATTTCTTATAATTTATCAAAATGAAGGAATTATGAATGATGAAAATTTTTGTTTTGTTTTAAAAATATTTTTGTCCATGCCTACTGGTAATCGTAATAATCATAATACAACGGATTATAAGGATGTGAGAACTTTCTTGTTAAATAGGGATTTTTTCCTATTGTTCTAAAATGAGAACCTATTTAATGGTAACTTTATGAAAGATAATAATTGGAAATGCAGGTGGAGAATGCTGAGTTTGAAGGGAACAAGGGATCTCAGAGAGAATAATTGAATCAATGTCTACTAATATGCATTCATAAAAATGTTAGATTTTCTTAATGTTTTGTGTGACATATGCCAACCTGGCAAAAGAAATGCATTAATTAAATTTTGGGGATCTGACAAGTGTTGAATTTCAGACTCGATGGGGAAGGCCGGGTGCCAGTGAGATTTAATGATAATAGGAGATATAGAAAACTGAGATAATAATGAAGGATTAACAATTTGAAAAGGAGAAGAAGAAGAAAGAAAAACAACTTTAGAGTATATTGGTAATTTTGGAGAAGTTAATGGTGAGAATAGATTGTAAGATGGTATAATATTTTGTACATGGTTTTGAAGTTGCAGAAGAGCAATGTGAAGGATAGAAAGAAGATGATGGTCGAGCATAAGAGGATTTAGACTTTACTTTTGACTTTGAGGATGACATGATTTTTCCTGTAAGAATTCTTGGGATAAAAAATAGGAAGATAATTAGATTCCCATTTAATATGTTCAATATCAAAATAAAAAATACTTAATATAGCTTACCATTTAGTAAATATTTGTTTAGCAGTCAGGTTTTCCACATATTTAATCAAAACTTTCTTGACTTATTTACGATTTATTCTAAGTAAAAACTTTTGATTTAACAAATCATCCTGAAATTTAGAAATATATAATAAAATAGCTAAAATTTCCTTTTTAATAATACTATAATTCTTTTGGGCAGGATTCCAACATTTTGAATGGAATCGAACAATCTGTTCCGAATCAGTTGATAATTTTTGTTTCATAATTCCTCTATAACCAAGATCATAGGTATCTGTTTCAATAATTTCAAAAGTATGAGGGGATGAGAGTCCTAAATACGATAATTTCTTAACGTGAGCCTTAATTTGTTTTATAATATTTGTATATTTTTTTGTCCATGGAATTGGATTATTTTATAATCTTTTAAATAATGGCTTACATAATGGCCTGAGGGATTGATAAAATTCCGCAACATAATTGAGACTTCCTAAAAATCTTTGTAACTGTTGATTATCTTTTATTTCATTCAAAAATTTATCAGCAAATTCTATTGCTCTACTAACTGGTGTAATAATTTCTTGATAAATATCATGTACAAGGAATCTAATTTTGTTTTGGAATAATTTTATTTTTTATGATGAAACAACTAATCATTTTGTTTAATAATTTGAGCAAAAGTATTTAAATGTTTCCAATGTTATTTAATAGATGAAAAAAATATTAATACATCATCTATATAAACTATTGAAAATGAGTAAACTGGGTAAATATTTCATTAATAATATTTTGAAATTCACTAGGAGCATTTTTTAATCCAAATGGCATAACATTCCATTTATAATGTCCGAATAAGACTGTAAATGTTGTTTTATACTGGTCTTTTTCAGCAATTTGTATTTGTCAAAACCCACTTTTCATGTCAAATTTTAAAAATACTGTAGTATTATAAAGACGAGATAACAAATTCTTCTTATTGGGGATTGAGTATCTAATCCATTATAATATTATATTTAATGGTTTATAATTAACAACTAGCCAAGAGACTTATCTTTCTAATTCTGTCTCTTTTTGAACATAAAAGGCAACACAACTCCATGATGACTTACTTTTCCTAATCAATCATTTTGTTAATAAATGATTAATTTCTTTTTTTGCAGAACTCTAGTAATTCATTATTCATTTGGATTGGTCTAGCCTTAATCAGAATATTGTTTCCAGAAAATTCTTTTTCATAAGGTAATTCGACTATATGTTGTTTTCTATTATAAAAAGCATTAGGCAGGTTAGAGTATACTTCTTTTTCAATTATAGTTTTAAAATTATCAATTTTTTGAGTTAGTAATAGATCTTTTAGTTGTTCTTGAATTCTTTTATATTTTAATTCTTGTTTTAAGAAATTTATATGTTTTTCCTTTCTTTGAATCCTATTTTTTGCTAAAAAATTAATTTCTCTAGTTAATGAAACTTCCATTAAGGAGTTAATTTCTTTTGATACAGGAAGAAATAAGAAATTAAGTCGAATTTCTTGTCCAAGTATTTTAGTAGAAATTCTTTCTTCTGTTACAAAGAAAGGTTAAAGTAATGCAAGGAATGGATTTCCTTATATTACTTTTCCTTATATTACTTTGGTGTTAATATTTTTTACTAAAATAAATGTTGTTTTAAAATAAGTTCCATTATTAAAAATATGTGCTTTAGATAATTTATAATTTATGTTTAATTTTGTTCCATTATTTTGGGATAATGTCTCTTTTGTTTTTTTAAAAATATTTAGAAGGTATTAATCCTTCTTGTATACAATTTAAATCTACTCCTGTGTCTAATAAGACAATTGTTGTAAAAGAAAATTATTGATTAATAGAGACTGTTACTTCAGTATACTATTTCTGAAAATTTATCCTATCAAAGATAATAATGAAGTTGTCTGTTTCATCTTTAATGACTACTGTTGAATAATCTCCCTATTCTTTATTATGAGAATTATTTATGTTTTTCTCTATTTTTAATAATATAATTTCTTGTGGTAATTGTTCACTTGAAACTTCTAGTTTAAAATTAAATGTTTTCAAATTTCTAATCTCTTATTTTATCTCATTAATTTATTGTTGTAGATCTTGTGTTGTAATTTTTTATTTTTTTGTTTGAAATCTTCCTACTATATATGAAAAATTATAAGGTGCTAAAGATGTTATCGAAGTGGTTTGATTATTAAAAATATCTTTTAGTTTTTCTAAATAATCTTTTCTTTCCTGTGGATCATTAATTCTGTTTATTAATTATAATATAATATCTTATTGTTTTGAAGTAAATTAATGGTTTTATTACAAATACAATTATTTTTATTTAAACAATTGCAGACCTGCACGTCATCTTCTTCAGATTCACAATCAGAAGATTGTTCCGAAAAATTTGATTCTTTTAATTGATAGATTTCTTCTTCTTCCGAAGAGCTTTCCTCTCATTCACTTGAATTTATTATAAAAATATTTAATATATTTTTTTTAATTTTTTAGATATATCTAATTCATTAATCTGTTGTTTGACCTTATAATTTGATTTATAATGTCTAACTTTTCAACATTTATAACAAATAATTTATTTTTTCTTTTTATTAGTCTTTTTTGAATTTTTCTATTGGTTTATTATATATCTGTTTATTTTTTATCTTTTTATAAGATTTATTATATTTTCGTTTTTTGTTAGAATAATTCTTATAAATTCTTTTTCTCTTTTTGTGTCTTTTTGAAGGAACTAATAATGGAATATAATCAAACTGTTCACAAAAAGGACCTAATTCATTTTTAGCAAATTTCTTTTCTTTATCCATATGTTTTTTTAATCTTAAATCATTACACATAATTAAACCTGTTCTATTAATAGTAGTTATTATATCACTATATGTGAGATTAATAAAATCAATAGTACCATATGATTTTACTAATGATTCTCGTACCTTTTGGGTGAAGTAATATAGAAGTCTGATTATGAACTTTTCCTTCCAGTATGGTTGTTGACAATCATTTCTGATCATAACCTTAGTTAGAAATATATCTTTATACCAACAAAAATTAGATAATTAAGGATATCTTAAATTAATTAACAAATCACTGGTTCTTTCTTTAAATTGAACAGGATCACCAATGAAGTGTTTGGTTAATACATATATTAAAGTATTTACATCATCTTCTAATGGTAAACCATCTTCTGTTTTAATTATTTGCATATTTTTATCATGTTTATACGCAGTTAATATTTTTATTCTTTATTCATGTGAAAGATAACCCGCTAGTCTTTTAATTGGCCAATAAAACCTGTAACTATAATATGGACTACTTGGTGATCAATTTTTCTATTACTTTTATAAACGTTAGCAGCCATAATTATTTTTTGAAAATGATTTAATGTTTCATACTCAGATAATCGATCTATATTTCATTCATAAAATACATCTGGTGCAAAAACATATCTTACTATATGTTCTCTTTCATCGAATTGCATATCTAATGGAGTAGGCCTCGGATACCAATTATGAGTAATAGAAACATGATATTTAGAATCTCTAACTGAAAAACTATTAACATGATCTCTTCTAATTTTAGTTACTTGCAAGTCTAAATTTTTAAATTGGTTTACAATATTACTAATTTCAGAGTCAGATAATACAGGAGAATCTGTTTTACTTAATACATTAATATGTGGTTGTTTTGAGGTAGATGTTGTATTAGAAATACTTAAATTTTTCTAATTTATTAGAGATTTGTTCTAGTAAATCATTTTTGCTTTTAGAAAAAATAATTTTTAGATGAGATGAGATTTCATGGGGAGCAAATAAAGGAGTTTCTTTTACTTCTTTAATAGTATGATTAATATGAGATATTTGGATTTCAGTTCTTTCTAATTGATTTCTCATGGTTTTTAAATATAAATTGGTATAATTGTTTTATTGGATTATATTATTAGTGTTTTTACTTTTTATTGTATTATTATATTTCTTTTATTGGTGAAGTCAATATTTGAGTATTTCTTTGATTGAACTTGATGACTTCAAAAGAGGAGTATTCTTCATAAACGATTTGATTATTTTATTCTTTAATCCATTTATTTGTAGTCCTGTTTATGGTTGATAATTTGTTTGATTTATAGATTTCAAACCATGTAAAGAAAGGTATATTAATCTGTATCCTTTTTAGATATTCATAATATTTTTCTTGAATATAATCTCTTTCTATTTTTGTAAAAGTCAAGAAAAATACTAATCTTTTGTGATTATTTTCTTCTTTCATATAATCTTGTTTAAGATATTTTTTATTAATTTTAAATTTTTCTTTACTTAGGGTGTATATTTGGGCACCATCTCCAATTACTTGTGAATATGTTGGAGAAGAAGATTCTTTTTAGGATTATGAGAGGTGGATGCCTTATCCGGATGATTAACAGTATATATTGGTGTATCAATAATATTTCCAAAAATAATTCTCTGAGTCTGTGTGTCGAGATTCTTAGATCTGTTGTCAAAATTTTGAGATTAGATGTAAGAACATATTTGGGTGTATGATAACTAGAAGATGCTGGAAAAGAATAATGTGATAAAGATCTTTTAAAAGGTTGAAAAACAATTTGGACTGTTTCGTCCGTCTTTTGATCTATATATTCAAGATCGTCTTTAGAATTATTTTCTATCTTAGGTAATGGAGTAATGTTTTCTAATTGCCATTCATTAAAGAGGGTAATTTGATTCCAATTAATTTGTTTAGGAATTTGTACACTAGAGTTTTGTGTACTAGATTGTAATAATAATGTATATCTTTTTGGACTGATAATAAGAGCTTGTGGTTCTAATGTTATTTTCATGAGTTTATAATAGATCATATATACTACTGTTAAAGTGTGAGACCCCAAAAATTTTGGTGTTTTATTTTATTTATTAGTATCAGTATTGTTTATTTTATTTTCCTTTTTGTTTCTCTTGGGGTCCAATGGGTTTTTGTAGGTTAAAAGGGCTTGTTTGTTATTATTATTTTTATTATTATTATTATTTTTGTAAGTGGATTGTTGGGTCAATTGGAGAGTGTGAGTAAAGTGAGAGAGCCCAGCCCCTTGTGGTAAAACGTCACCGTTTTGACGAGAAGCCCTAGGGCTTCATCTCTTTTTCCCTTTGCTGCGCCGCACCCCCTTTTTTTCTTGTCTCTCTTTTTCATTTTTCTTCTTGTTTTCAATCACGTATACATACATACATTTATCCCTCCTGCATGAAGAAACTCCCAGAATAGGGCTGCCGCAGCCTGCCTTATTGAGAGAGCCCAGCCCCTTGTGGTAAAACGTCACCGTTTTGGCAAGAAGCCCTAGGGCTTCATCTCTTTTTCCCTCTGCTACGCCGCACCTCCTTTCTTTCTTGTCTCTCTTTTTTATTTTTCTTCTTGTTTTCAATCACGTATACATACATACATTTATCCCTCCTGCATGAAGAAACTCCCAGAATAGGGTTGCTGCAGCATGCCTTATTGCACATCCACACCACGTTAACTCCCTCTCGTTGACTGCCGTCAACACCTTCACACCCAACCACTAGCCTTGGGCTGCCTAGCCTTGACTAGCAAGCCGTTGTTCAACTCCAGGCCGCATCCTCACCACCGCGGAAGCCCAACACGAGTCACCCACCGCACGAAACCAAACCACCGAGAACAAAACCACTGTGATAGCCACTGCTCAGCTTTGGTGCAACACCACAACTCCTCCACACTACTGCCTTGCACCATCGTACCCCGCACAGCCTCGTTGTCCCCTATTTTAGCTTCCCGAAAGCAGAGCAATACACAGCTAGGTGCCCTTTTCGTTCAAAGCCACCACACACGGTGCCAGCCCCTCCACGTCGTTACCATTGGCACAGAAAACTCCGACGGTCACTCCACGCCACTCCTATCCCGCCGCGTCCCTCTCGGTAAGCCACCGATAGCTCCTCTGTGTCACTCTCTCTCGACTTACTCTATCTCTTTCGCATATGTTTCTCATTCGTTGGTCTCTCTCTCTCTCTTAGTGCTCTACTGTCATGACCATTGTCTTCCACTGCCCAGCCCATTGCTCTGCCGCAAGTTTCACTTCCTCTCGATAAGTCTCTGCCTTGCAGCCTACAATTTCACGAACATGTTTTCTTATATCAAAGTCTTGTAGAAGCTTAGCGTAAAGTTGGTTATGCATAAAATATTTTTATGATGAAATTACATTATTACCCGTTGAGTTATAAGCTATGTTAGTCTATTTTAAAAATTTTAGTATGTATAGGTGGGCTTTATTTTCTTTTATAATAGTCTAAAAACTTTTATATACAGAAATTTTTCTAAGTGATTTAAATTGTTGTTAAGTAAAGCTTTCTTTCCAAAGTAAACGGTAACTATGTAATTTTATTTTACACACTTTAGATATGATCGAGTTTATTAAATAAATGTTGTATAATTTAAAATATTTTGGTATAATTATTCTTTTTAGTATTAAATTTGACAGTTTGATTTTTCAATAGTAAATAAGTTAGAATTAAATATTTTAGTTAGAGATCGAGTAGGATATTGAGGAATTTGGGAAGTGATGATATTTTTAGGGATTGAAAGGTTTTTGAGGAATTAAAAATAGGTTATTTTAGCTTATTAGGCTTAAATTTTGAAATTCATGTTCGACTGAAAATTTATGGGAATTACGTGATTATTTTATAGGTGACGATTAATATTTTTTCGGCATTGTTGAGGAAAATCTCTGAAAAGTTAAAAAGTGCAGGTAAGCGGGATTCTTATGCTAGATTTTGCATAAAAATAGAATGGACTAAGGTTAATTTTGAAAAATATGCTTGTTTTGTTAAGAAAAGAAATTTGGAACAACTTCAGTTATTTGTTTTACATTACTCATGAAATTCTGTATAAGAAGAAAGTATTTTCTATCATGATTGGTGTAGACATGAGTTTATTTTTTACATTATGTTTCTGAACTATGTAAAAAGAACGAATATGAAAATTTGTGCATAACTTATATTTTTGTGATCTGATTCTGTTCTGTTTTGTTTTGAAAATGTTTTGTACTCTGATATAATATGTTGTGATTTCTGAAAGTTCTGACATAAAATTCTGTTTCTGTTCTGTTATGACATTACCACGAGTGTAAAACTGTGGCCTCTATTTGGGTTGGTATCAACTTTTCTATTTCTGGTGCATCCAATTTGGAAACAAAGTAGTTTAGACGAGCTTATTTTTTACATTCTGTTTCTGAACTATGCAAAAAGAGCGAATATGAAAATTTGTGCATAACTTATACTTTTGTGATATGATTATGTTATGTTCTGATTCTATTCAGTACTCAGTTTTGATAAGATGTGGCATTTGGAAAACCTTTGGCATGACTATCTGGTTTTGTATCTGATTCTGTTTCTACTCCGTTCAGTTAAAGACCCTAACACTGGGGTTTTACATGGCTTCTGTTATGATATGATATGGCCTTGCCACATGAAAGAATAGTGGTACTCTGTTTCAGCTCTGATATGCATCTGCTTGGTTATCTACAAATGCACAACCCTACCATGGAGGTTAAACATGACCTCTATTCTGATATGATGCTTTGATATAATAATGATGATGAATCACATATGTTATGCCAAAGTACTTTTGAAGATTCACATTCTGTTTCTGCTAGGTTGGCAATCGGGGTTTGCACAACCCTACCACGGGGGTTAAACATAGAATTCTATTCTGATATGATGTTTCAGTTATGTTGTGCCAATGGAATTTTGAATAAGAATATTTTTAAACTTTCGCTCTGATATTTTTGATAATATGTTCTGACTCTGCATTCTGAAAATAAAAAAGTATTTTGTCCTGCATTCTAAACTCTGTAAATGCTCATGTTTGCATACTAGTATATGTTCATTATTTACTGAATTGTTGATACCTTACCCCTTATCTCCACAATATTTTTAAGATGATTTGAATTTTTCATCTGAGGGTCAAGAATATGGAGCATGGGTGAGATGAGTTAAGAATAATGGATTAAACATAAAATGTTTATATGAGTATTGAAGATTTTTATTCAGTAAGTTTGTTGTGCTCTGATGGTGTGATTTGTTAGGAGGTTCATGTTTATATTAGAATTTTGTATTGTCTTAGAATAATTATACTGGAGTAATTAATGTGAATTAATGAGTATTTTGTGCGATAGAGAAAAAATGGAGTATGTACTGTGGTTGAAAAATGATTTTTAGGTGACATGAGTTAACTCTCCGGACCCCTCGGGGACGGGGACGTTACATAAAGGATGTGATCATTTCATCATATGATAACCGTTTGTTTTAATATTTAATGTTAAAGCATATAAGATATTAGTATCAAATAATGAAAGAGAATAATTGAGATAACAATTAAAATAAATTAGACCTTGGAACAAGCTTGATTCTACCATGCCAAGTAATGAATCATGAAAATTATAGTGTCTTCCATCTCTTAGACAGAGTAATACTGAGGTGTTTAATCCATTTCTAATGAGTGATTTTATTGCTACTTGTACTAGTCCAATATGTATGAAAAAATATTTCTATTCTTTGTGATGTTTGATAGGTTCATTTATTAATACTTGTAATGATTCATAAGCATTATTTAAATTAATAGTTTTTTCTACTATTTTAATAGTATAATTAGTAAAAAATGATAATTTAGAAGAAAAAGTAGAATATTTATATATTTGATTTTTTAGAATATTAGGGATTGTCCAATCTTGTAAATTTCTTTCTATATCTATTATACTGTAATCTTCTTGGTTAATGTTATCAGGTTCTATTGGGATACTAGTAGTAATTTCTTGTAATTTGTCGAAATGAAAGAACCACGAATGACACAAATTTTGTTTTATTTTAAAAAAATTTTTGTCTATACCTACTGGTAATCGTAATAATCATAATACGATGGATTATAAGGATGAGAGAACTTTCTTGTTAAATATGAATTTTTTCCCATTGTTCCAAAGTGAGAACCTGTTTAATGGTAATTTTATGAAATACAATAATTGGAGATGCATGTGGAAAAGATTGAGTTTGAAGGGAACAAGAGATCTCAGAGAGAATAATTGAATCAGTGTCTACTAATATTAATTCATAAAAATGTCAGGTTTTCTTAATGTTTTGTTGGACATAATGCCAATCTGACAAAAGAAAGACATCAAGTAATTTTTGGGGATCTGACAGGTGTTGAATTTCAGACTCAATGGGGAAGACTGGGTACTAGTGAGATTTAATGATAATAAGAGATGTAGAAGGCTAAGATAGTAATGGAGGATTAACAATTTGAGAAGGAGCCAAAACCCACTTTTCATGTCAAATTTTAAAAATACTGTAGTATTATAAAAACAAGATAACAAATTCTTCTTATTGAGGATTGGATATCTAATCCATTGAAATATTTTATTTAACGGTTTATAATTAATAAATAGCCGAGGGACTCATCTTTCTAATTCTGCCTGTTTTTTAACATAAAAAGCAGCACAATTCCATGGTGACTTACTTTTCCTAATCAATCATCTTGTCAATAAATCATTAATTTCTTTTTTGTAGAATTCTAGTAATTCATTACTCATTTGGATTGGTCTAGCCTTAGTCGGAATATTCTTTTCAGAAAATTCTTTTTCATAAGATAATTCGACTATATGTTGGTTTCTATTCCAAAAAGTATTAGGCAGGATAGAGTATACTTCTTTTCCAATTATAGTTTTAAAATTATCAATTTTTTTGAGTTAGTAACAAATCTTTTAATTTTTCTTGAATTCTTTTATATTTTAATTCTTGTTTTAAGAAGTTTATCTGTTTTTCTTTCTTTTAATCCTATTTTTTGTTAAAAAATTAATTTATCTGGTTAATGAAACTTCCTTTAAGGAGTTAAATTCTTTTGATATAGTATTACTATATCATTATTTTATATGTGATTATTTAGTATAGTGATTTATATACTAATTTATATTAGACTTAAAGTATATTATTAATAGTAATATAGTACTAGACTATAATATTATTATAAATTTTAGTATTAATCATAGTGATTAAAATAACTATATATTAGTATTTGTTAATTTTTATAGTGAGTTTAATTTATTATAACTATATTATTGATAGACTATAGTGATAGTATTAGTATAGTAATTTAGTATTAGTATTACTATATCATTATTTTATATGTGATTATTTAGTATAGTGATTTATATACTAATTTATACATAGACTTAAAGTATATTACTAATAGTAATATAGTATTAGACTATCAGTATTAGGTCATAAAATGTAAATTGTAATTAATATAAATTATATACTAATATATATTAGTGTTACTAATCTACTAATGTCTTATGTACTTATCGAAAAAAGATATTGAGAATTTATTAGGCCATCAAAATTTAGTAATAATATTTGAGTGATTTTATTTCTTTTTTGGTTCTTACTTCTTATGATAAAATGTTATTAATAATTTAATATATATTTTATGTTTAAAGCATATGATCAATTAAATTTTCATGTTTAAGATTAAATTTTTATTTTATAAATTACAATAACATTATCTTATATATAATTATAATTTATATTATTATAATAATACAAATTATAATAACAATATATTATATATAAAATTAGAAAAATAACTTAAAATATATATTAAATAGTATTGGTTTGGTCCAGGCCAAAAATGTCCGAAACAGAAACCAGACCTGTTCCAACAAGTTTTTTAATTCTGAAAATCGGTTCCGGACCGGACCGGTCCAAAACCGGACCTGTTGGACCAGTTCTAGCAGGTCCGGTCTCATTTTTTGGGTTTTTTTTACACCCCTAGCTTCAAGGTCTGCAATTTCAATCCTAACTTTACTCACAGCCAATTTCACATTACCATGTTCATCTCTGACCACAGCTCCAATGCCAACTTTATGTAAATCATAGACCATTGCCCCATCAACATTCAATTTGCAAAAACCAGTTGGAGGGGCATGCCAGGAACAATCTGTTACCAGTTTAGTTGTAGTCACTAATCTGGAGGCTTTCTTTAAACACAAAATGTTTAGGGCATGGTTCATCACCTGTGTAGGTTCTAGTCCTTTAATGCTGAATGTCCAGGTATCCAAACATCATCCCATACCTTAACTGAATTTCCATCCCCAATTCTACATTAACAACCCTTCATCAATAACTTTCTTGCTTCCCAAATGCCTCTCCAAGCAAAAGATGGATATTAGCACCCAGCTTTGCCTAAAAAAATGAGAATGTGGGAAATACTTTGCTTTATAAAACTGGAACAACAGGGAGTTAGTGTAACACCTGTCCTTGTAGTGAGACTTTTTATAAAATATTTTTACAAAGGATGGAGGGAATTACTGTTCGATTTAAAACTTTTTACTTGCATACGCAAGGTGCAAGACTCTACGTTTATGACATAAAATGTGCTTTGAGAATAAAAGAGGTTTACAACGGAAAACATTATTCTTACAATAAAAAGGTCATTCGTACGATTAAAACTCGTGCCTAGACTTCCGTACTCTTCCCCATGGGCCATGTCCGTTCTTTTCACTTAGTTCCTGTGAGGGGGAAGGACATGCATAAAAACTAAAATGAGTCGATGA
Organism: Juglans microcarpa x Juglans regia; assembly: GCF_004785595.1. Lineage (NCBI taxonomy): Eukaryota > Viridiplantae > Streptophyta > Magnoliopsida > Fagales > Juglandaceae > Juglans > Juglans microcarpa x Juglans regia. The sequence continues at coordinate 2,913,554 of NC_054605.1, forward strand.
CTCGTAAGCATTACTTCATACGGTTAAAATATAACAACATAGGTTTTCATTCATGCATTTATCATTCATATATACTATACTAAACGTGTCCGCCGTCAGTGTCTTCATTTCTGCAAGAATGCGGTGCATTTCTACATACGTGCATTCATTTGAAAACATCACTGGACGGGGCTTTCCATTAAAAAGGGACTTTCTTTTCGTAAAACGTTTCCTCCCGTCAATGCCTTCATTTCTTAAAAGTTCGTGTGTTCGTGCGTTTCATGCCTACATACATTCATGCATACATACATTCTTTCTTATCACTTTCATAGGCCAGTACACACTATTACGCCCCGTGTGTTGGGGTTAACGGTCTTCCTTTGGACCCGGACTCCGCCCGTGGCCACTGATTGGGAATCCCTTTCATAGGGAGCAGCACTGGGTGCACTACTAGCACTACTTACTCGAAATTGCAATATGCCCATTCATTGGTACCCTTTCATTCATACATGTGGCCGTTACGTATCTTCATACATTTTATGCTTTCATGTCTTTCTTTGCTTTTCATTCCTTCATGCCAGCTCTTAAAGAGCTGGAGCTTTCATTCAGTTCTTTCTTTTCATTTAAGATTCAGTTCATGAGAAAACATTTCTTTTCATGAGAAAGCATTATTAACAGTTCGTTCGTGGAAAATTTCATTTTAAAACATACATGAGCTTAAACGTCGTCCTTCACGGCATCCACGAGTATCACCTCATGGCGCACGTGAAAGCCTCAGTTCGTAGGATCCGTAAAAATGTCTGTTTTCATGCCTTTCATGCAGTTCATGGATTTTCTTAGAAAATATATACAATAGATACAACGTATAGTCATCCATTCACATGCGTACAATTAAAACTTTCGTTGCGTAAAAAGGGGCTGCCAAGGAGGGCTGTACATACGTATACCTTTGAATAATTAGCATTTTCTTTCGTAAAGCGCATTTCGTGTCTTTTCGTAAAGTAACGTGAGGAAAAGCGTTTCTTTTCGTTTCTTTATGTTTTAGAAGACTCTAGAAGAGTATGAACGTAACACTTACATGGACTCCATGCTACTTGCATATCATGCAGTCCATTCATATACGTGTCAGATGGCAACCTACATGCATACACATAACCTTAACGTCATTCTCTATCTAATGCATAATTAACTTAAACTAGAAATAAAATTACGCTTTACTTTGAACACTCTCCTTCTATCTCGTGCACTTACGTGCCCTTAACTATGTTAAATCCTTCGGGGACCACTTACGGTCACCACATCTTCCAACTCAAGGTCTTGCCTCGAGTGCTTGTCTACTAAAGTGAACCCATGATTCACCTTAGGATTAAGACACTAAGACCTTAGTCTTACTCTTCTTACTAACCACATTCGACTCATGATTCTGACCGATGGAATCACGCATCTCAATCCTAACAATACACCTGTCACTACCTTCATGCACCTTAGCCCATACTAAATACTCATTCCCAACCATACAAGCTACACGACTCTAAGCCAACTCTGAGGCTTAAGCACTGTGTAACTGTACTCAAGACAGATTACCCATTACATATGGTGAATCCGTCCGGCACATGTGTCTAACCAGATTACACATGTACCTTACCGCTTTATCACCTAAGATCAACATATGATACGTTGATCACCTGCTCGCAGGGACAAGGGTCATACTCCGATACCAACCTTCTCTTAACCTGGCTAGCATGACTCTTTATGCTACCCGTCCATTGTGACAGTTCATCCTAACACTTAACATGACAAGGCTCCATTCACCATTACGCCTTATGTCACGTCATATAGCTCGAGACTACACTCAAGCTATACCATGGCCTTGTCACGTCACCTGACATCCCGCTACGTCATTCTTACAGAAGCTCCTTAACTCATCACGAGTACGGTTCCTCACGTACTCCTATCACATCGTGATATCTCGTCACGATCCTGCTACGCCATTTCTACACTAACTCCTCACCGATCATAAGCAAGACTGTCAGTAACCATGTCACTTCGTGACATTGCGCAGTCATGCTTCCGTTGCGTACTCTTACACTTATTCTACTACTTCACGCATACTCCTAGTCATAAGTCCATCACGGTGACACTTGTCACCTCAGACTACAGGTTATGCCATAACTACTTCGGGACACTGTCCCACAGTTTTCAACACTATTCACTACGTTTCATGCTCATCAATCACACAACCATCCTTATCTCTGCGACACGTGACACGAAGTGTCGCTACCTGGTGGAGTACACTCCACGTATACTCCCTTTTCACATGCTACAACCTATCATTATTATGGCATACCCTCCATACGGTGCATCACTCTACCACATGAAGTACACTCCATGTGTACTCCCTTCATATACACTACGACCTATCACCATCATGGCATACTTGCCATATCGTGCATCTCTCCACCACATAGAGTACACTCCAAGTGTACTCTCTTCACACATGTTACGCCACATCACCATTATGGCATACCTGCCATATGGTGCGTCACTCCACCACATGGAGTACACTTTATGTGTACTCTCTTCACACACGTTATGCCACACAGAGTACAGTCCACGTGTACTCTTCCCATTCCACAATACGTCAGGAGGGTATATTTTACATGTACTCTCCTTATTCCACACTACGTCACATCACCATTATGGCATACCTGCCATATGGTGCGTCACTCCACCACATAGAGTACACTCCACGTGTACTCCCTTTTCACATGCTACAACCTATCATCAATATGGCATACCCGCCATACGATGCATCACTCCTCCACGTGGAGTACACTTCTCGTGTACTCCCTTCATACACACTACAACCTATCACCATTATGGCATACTTGCCATATGATGCATCTTTTCATCACATAGAGTAACTCCATGTGTACTTTCTTCACACACGTTATGCCACACAAAGTACACTCCACGTGTACTCTTCCCATTCCACAATACGCCAGGAGGGTATATTTTACATATACTCTCCTTTTTCCAACTATGTTACATCACCATTATAGCATACCTGCCATGTGGTGCGTCACTCCACCACATAAAGTACACTCCACGTGTACTCCCTTTTCACATGCTACAACCTACCATCAATATGGCATACCCGCCATACGATGCATCACTCCACCACGTGGAGTACATTTCTCATGTACCCCCTTCATACACACTACGACCTATTACCATTATGGCATACTTGCCATATGGTGTGCATCTCTCCACCACATAGAGTACACTCTACGTGTACTCTCTTCACACACGTTAAGCTACATCACCATTATGGCATACCTGCCATATGGTGCGTCACTCCACCACATGAAGTACACTTCATGTGTACTTTATTTACACACCACGCCATACAGAGTACACTCTACGTATACTTTTTCCATTCCACAATACACCAGGAAAGTATATTCTACATATACTCTCCTTATCCCATACTACGTCACACACAAAGTACACTCAGTGTATATTGTTCCCACTCCACATAAGCGATGAGGGTATATTTTACATATACTCTCATTATCCTACACTACGCCACACACACACATATAGAGTACACTCAGCGTGTATTGTTCTCACTCCAAATGTTACGTCACCAATACAACACATACTCCACAACTACACTACACCGCACAGTCCACAACATTGCATAGCACAATTCCCAACTACGCTCCACACTTTACAGCGCACTACACAAATAAGCCCAACACTTCGCTATACAGGATGCCCAACACTTCACTACACGACACATCACAATACAACAAACTCCACAATACTAACAACACAGTCCACAACCTAATCCACTAATCAATATCTAACATAAATAATCAAGGGATAGAAGGTTATACCATCGACATGATAACCCGTGCGTTGCTCGCTGATCGTCACGGTCGATAATGACGGAAGGGTCGTACGTGGCGGCTAACCTACGTATGGTTACTATTTGGGCATTTGGATAGCTAAGTGTGGTCTTAGAAGGGATCGTGAAGGCCTTGTGATGGTGGCAAGGAGCGTAACATGGCGGATCTAGCCGTATACAGTGGCGGTCAATCACGCGCAGTGACTGTCCATCTCGTGCAGTGGTTACCCACCGCATAAAGTGGTGGTTTGGGACCTCGGGTTCTAAGGTAGGTGCGGTGGGACTCGTGGTGGCGTCGAGGTGGCGCCAGGTGACTCACGGCAACGGATTTGGCCGCACGATGGAGGAGAAGCCATGGGGGAGTGAGAGAGAGTGTGCGGGCATGGGTGGCAGATCGAGGCCGTAGGTGGTTGGGTTGGCTCGGTGGTGGCCTGAGGAGGCTCAAGGTGGTGGTTACACGCCGTGGGTGGCGGCGTACGGTGGTGGAATGTGTGCAATCCGTGCGTTGGAGGAGGGGCTACGGGTCGTGGGTCACGTGGAGGAGGAAGGGGAAGGCTAAGAGGTGCTTGTGGTGGTGTACGGTGGCCAAGGTGGCCGCACACGACGGTGCTAGGAGCATTGGTGGTCTTGAAGCCGTGCGAAACCCATAAATGGGTTTCGTGCGTGTGTTCAACGGAGGAGGAGAGGGAGGCTGAGCTTGCTAGAGGATGATGGTCGGCGGAAGGAGAAGCTGTCGTGGGAGTGGTGGCGCCGTTGGGCGGCGCACGGTGGTGCAATGGGCACCTTGCCCATTTGGGCTTTGCACTTCCAAAAGGGAGAAAGGGAGAGCGTGAGGGAGAGAGATCAGGCTAGGGAGGCTTGCCGGCATGAGGTGGAGCTAGTGGTGTCGGCGGTGAGGCTCACCGGTGCACGGCGGTGCCTGGCTGTGCAGTTGGAGGCTTCAGCGTGAAAGGGCTGCGTACAACGTACGCCGAAGGAGAGAGGGAGGAAAGAGAGAGAGCTGGGGAAAAGTGAGGGAGAAAGAGAGGGGTCTGGGTATTTAATTCAATCCATTCGTCTGGAGATTCTCAAAACGATCTAACGTTGAGATATTAAAACACTGATTTGAAAATGCGTAAACATTAACTTAATTAAACTAACTTTAAACTAACTTTAGTTTATAAAATAATATTCTTCATCATTAATAAATGATGAAGTCTTATTTAATATATTTAATAGGATAAAACCATTTAATTAATTAAAGCCTTCAACATAATTTAAATCCCATAATATTTTAAATAGTTGAAATCATTTTAATAATGATGTTAAAATGATTTCCAACAATTATAATATTTTTGGAGTTCTGCAAGAATATTATAATTGTCGTATTTAAAATCAAACTTAATTCAATAACGCTAGAAATACTCCTTGTAAATATTTTCAGTACATTTAAAACACTGGGCGTGCCTTAGAAGTCACATAATATCTTTTAAAACACGCCATCATGGTTCGGCACGCATGACGAGGCTCACAGTTGTTAGATGGAAGGGGTAGACAGATCACATAATCTGTGCCCTCGGGATTTGCTTACGTCATAAAGAGGAAACGTACGTCAGAAATAGAGAAGCATACGTAGGAAGGAAGGAGCAGGGTATTACAATCTTCCCACCTTAAATAAATTTCGTCCTCGAAATTTGCTTAAGGTTCTAGGGATTTGCTCAGTACTCTAGGAATTTGCTTATCCTTACTATGGGTTTGTTCATACTAGTCTTCGTGTTGTCTTCACGCGTCTCCGTGTAAGTTTGGCATCTTTGTCATGTTTTGTACAGGATTTGTCCTCACGTCTCGTCATTCCTCCATCAGCATGTTTACAGTCAGTCAGAAGGAGTTGAATCCATCCATCATGTAGCGCTCGTACCTTCCATAATAAGATTCTTGTTGGCAGGGTTGAAGTTGCCAGCTCGTTTTCCGTTCCAGTCCTAACTTAGCTCATAGTCCTTCAAGTGGTTCTTAACTATTTTAGTCTTTCTAACGTTTCTAGTCCGTTCCTCAATTGGCACGCAACTATTGCTACATGCCCTAATGTTCAATCATTCATTCCTTATCCTCTAACTATGTTCAGTCTCTGATACCCTTTACATCCTATGCACTTAGCATGACTACCTCTTTCTAGTTGCCAGTCTAACATGCATGTATTCATTAAGTCATACATTGACAATATCATAGCATTAGAATAAAATACTTTCTTGTACTTACTGCAAGACGAGACATGCCTTAGGAAGACGTCAGTCTAGGTTCTTCCTTCACTTGCCATTTCTCTTTTCAAAAGTTTTCCTACTTTAGAAAAAGTTCTCTCTTTAGAAAAAGTTTTCTCTTAAGAAAAATTGATTTTCTCTCTTTTATTTTTAAAAGAATGCTATAGAGTCTAACCCTTTTTCCCTTGATTAATTAAAAGAATACGACCCTTCCGGCATCATCGACTGTGACGATCGGCGAGCAACGCACGGGTTATCCCGTCGATGGTATAACCATTTATCCCTCGATTAATTATGTTAGATATTGATTAGTTGATTAGGTTGTGGACTGTGCTGTTAGTATTATGGAGTTCGCTGTATTGTGATATGCGGTGTAGTAAAGTGTTGGGCATTTTGTTTAGTGAAGTGTGGGCATTCTGTGTAGTGAAGAGTTGGGCTTATCTGTGTAGTGCGTTGTAAAGTGTGGAGCGTAGTGGGGAATTGTGCTGTGTAGTGTTGTGGATTGTGCGGTGTAGTATGGTTGTGGAGTATGTGCTGTATTGGTGACGTGGCATGTGGAGTGGGAAGAGTACACGTAGAGTGTACTCTGTATGGAGTGGTGTGTGAATGAACGTGTACTCCATGTGGTGGAGTGACGCACCATATGGCAGGTATGCCATAATGGTGATGTGGCGTAGTATGGAATAATGAGAGTATATGTAGAATATACTCTCCTAGCGTATTGTGGAATGGGAAGAGTACACGTAGAGTGTACTCTGTATGGCGTGGTGTGTGAATGGAGTACACGTGAAGTGTACTCCATGTGGTGGAGTGACACACCATATGGCGAGTATGCCATAATGGTGATGGGTCGTAATGTGTATGAAGAGAGTACACGTGGAGTGTACTCCATGTGGTGGAGTGATGCACCATATGGCAGATATGCCATAATGATGATGTGACGTAGTGTGGAATAAGGAGAGTATATCTAAAATATACCCTCCTTGCATAATGTGGAATGAGAAGAGTACACGTAGAGTGTACTCTGTGTGGCGTAACGTGTGTGAAGAGAGTACACGTGGAGTGTACTCTCTGTGGTGGAGTGATGCATCATATGACAGGTATGCCATAATGGTGATGTGGCGTAACGTGTGTGAATGGAGTACACGTGAAGTGTACTCCATGTGGTAGAATGATGCACCATATGACGGGTATGCCATAATGGTGATATGGTGTAGAATGTATGAAAGGAGTACACATGGAGTGTACTTCATGTGGTAGAGTGATGCACCGTATGGCGGGTATGCCATAATAATGATAGGTTGTAGCATGTGAAAAGGGAGTATACGTGGAGTGTATTCCACGAGATAGCGACACTCCGTGTGGCGTGTTGCAAAGATAAGGATGGTTGTGTGATTGATGAGCATGGAACGTGGTGAATAGTGTCGAAAACTATGGAACAGTGTCCCGAAGTAGTTATGGCGTAGCCTGTAGTCTGAGGTGACAAGTGTCACCGTGATGGATTTATGACTAGGAGTATGCGTGAAGTAGAAGAATAAGAGTAAAAGTACGTAGTGGAAGCATGACTGGGCAACGTCACGAAGTGACGTGGTAACTGACAGTCATGCTTATGATGGGTGATGAGTTAGTGTAGAAATGGCATAGTAGGATCGTGACGAGATGTCACGATGTGACAGGAGTACGTGAGGAACCGTACTCGTGATGAGTTAAGGAGCTGATGCAAGAATGATGTAGCGGGATGTCAGGTGACGTGACAAGTTCATGGTATAGCTTGGGTGTAGTCTCGAGCTATATGATGTGACATAAGGCGTAATGGTGAATGGAGCCTTGTCATGTTAAGTGTTGGGATGAATTGTCACAAGGGACAGGTAGCATGAAGAATCATGCTAGCCGGGTTAAGAGAAGGTTGGTATCGGAGTATGACCCTTGTCCTTGCGAGCAGGTGATCAACGTGTCATATGTTGATCTTAGGTGATAAAGGGGTAAGGTACATGTGTAATTTGGTTAGACACATGTGCCAGACGGATTCACCATATGTAATGGGTAATCTGTCCTGAGTACAGTTACACAATGCTTAAGCCTCAAAGTTGGCTTAGAGCCGTGTAGCTTGCATGGTTGGGAATGAGGATTTAGTATGAGCTAAGGTGCATGAAGGTAGTGACAGGTGTATTGTTAGGATTGAGATGTGTGATTCCGTTGGTCGGAATCATGCGTCGAATGTGGTTAGTAAGAAGAGTAAGACTAAGGTCTTAGTGTCTTATTCCTAAGGTGAATCATGAGTTCACTTTAGTAGATGAACACTCGAGGCAAGACCTTGAGTTGGAAGATGAGGTGACTGTAAGTGGTCCCCGAAAGGTTTAACATAGTTAAGGGCACGTAAGTGCAAGGGATAGAAGGAGAGTGTTCTAAGTAAAGCGTAGTTCTATTTCTAGTTTAAGTTGATTATGCATTAGATAGAGAATGACGTTAAGGTTATGTGTATGCATGTAGGTTGCCATCTGACACGCACATGAATGGACTGCATGATATGCAAGTAGCATGGAGTCCATGTAAGTGTTATGTTCATACTCTTCTAGAGTCTTTCTAAAATATATATAAAGAAACGAAAATAAACTTCACTGAACGGGGTTTTTTTTTTCTTAAGGGACTTTCCTTTCGTAAAAACGTGTCCCCCGTCAGTGCCTTCATTTCTGCAAGAATGCGGTGCATTCTTACACACATGTGTTCAATCGAAAACATCACTGGACGAGTTTTCCTTTAAAAAGAGACTTTCTTTTCGTAAAACGTTTCCCCTGTTAGTTCTTTCATTTCTTAAAAGTTCGTGCGTTCGTACGTTACGTGCGTACGTGCGTACATGCATTCATGCGCTCATACATTCTCTTTTATCACTTTTATAGGCCAGTACACACTGTTACGCCCCGTGTGTTGGGGTTAACGGTCTTCTTTTGGACCCAGACTCTGCCCGTGGCCACGGGTTGGGAATCCCTTTCATAGAGGGCAGCACTGGGTGCACTACCAGTACTACTAAATCAAACTTAATTCAATAACACTGGAAATATTTCTTATAAATATTTCTAGTACATTTAAAACACTGGGCGTGCCTTAGAAGTCACATAATATCTTTTAAAACACGCCATCATGGTTCAGTATGCATGACGAGGCTCGCAGTCGTTAGATGGAAGGGGCAAACAGATCACATAATCTCTACCATCGGGATTTGCTTACGTCATAAAGAGGAAACGTACATCAGAAAGAGAGAAGCGTACGTAAGAAGGAAGGAGCAGGGTATTACAGTTAGCTTGAGTAAGAATTCTCCATGATTATTTAGCAAGAAGAGTAAGGTTAAAAAATCTTTAAAACTCTGGAACTCATTCCTCCCTTATACTTAGAATCACACAGCTTCTCCCATTTAACCCAATGATCTTCTTTTCATTAGCTCTTTGGCCCACCAAAACCTAGTCATCATACTCCCCAAATCCTTGCACAATCTGCTAGGTAACATACAACAACTCATAGCATAGGCAGGTATGAATAATGCCACAACTTTGATTAAAATCTCCTTGTCCCTTAAGATAAAATCTTCTCTTTCAAGTACTGAAGTTTTTTCCACACTCTTGACTTAATCTCAACAAAGACAGTTGTTTTAGCTATCCTAACAATTGGAAGAAGACCCAAATATTTCTCATATTGCATAATTGTACCCCCACCCCACATAGCTGTAATTTCCTGCCTAACAGATTTGGTGACATTAGAGCTAAACACCATTATTGCTTTACTGATATTTATCTTTTGTCCTGAGGCTAACTCATATTTTCTAAGAATAGCTTGGATAGTCTGAGAAGTGCTTGTATCAGCTTTACAGAATATCACAGAGTCATTTGCAAACAACATGTGGTTCACTCAAAGAGCACCCCCTACATACTTTTATACCTGCCATTGTCTTCCTTAACTCAGCCTCTTTGAGTAGACTTATAAGACCTTCAGTGCATAAGAGGAAAAAATAAGGAGATAAAAGATCTCCTTACCTTATCCCTCTAGAGGGCACTAAAGTATTTGTGGGACTTACATTAACCATAATTGAAAAAGTAACTGTGGTCACATAATTCATAATAAGCTTCACCAAATTAACATCAAACCCCAACTTTAATAACATCCTTTACAAGAAATCCCACTTTTTTCCCTGCTTCTTATTTTTCAAAAAACGCAAACGATTATATGTACCATTTGCAAATTGCATATAAAACTGTGATAGCGTTATTCTTCAACCTCTCAACCAAGGGTTTATTTCTCTGTTACATGTATTTTGGTATCAAGCATTTTAAAATAGAAAATGGGGGGGATTGTGGAAGAAAAACACAAGTTATTGAAATGATCTTTATTTAACCTTCTTTGCCCTCTGGCTATCCTTTGGCGAACTTACAGTTTTATTTAAATCTTTAGGTACTGCACAGAACTTTTTACAGACGGTGGTATCTTCTACTAGTGTATTCTTTACTACCAGAAAGTGAACTAACATTTGGACCTGAAATGGTAAGAACTTTATTACCTTATAACAATTAGGCCATGTTTGGTTACCAAGAATACTTCAAAATTTTATTTGGTTTTCAATAAATTTTAAAATTTAAATCTAAAAAATGAAAATACATTTAACTTTTTCAACTTTTCATCAAGTCATTATCTAATCAATATACAAACACAAAACAAATATCAAAACAAAAGCTACTCTTACAAAATTATATCTAAATATTTTTTTCAACTCTACCTATCTATTATCACAAGCCCCAGTAGAAAACTTATTTTCAAAACTAAATTTATTCAAGATTTTCTCTCTCATTTCTTAATACCCAATAAACAATACATTTTAGAAATTTCTCATACATTATAATTTTTTTTTAACTAAACAAGGCCTTAATATTCGAGGTTTATGAATTCAATTTGGGCATGGTTATGTTTTAGCATAGTACATCATAATTTAAGACTGGATTATTCCAATTGTGGTCCATGTGACATGTTTCGAATTTTTATTAATTTTTATTGATTGTTTTTTCTAGGAAATGTAATGATGATTTCCAACTTTATCATTCTTGCAATGTCCTAAGCTTCTACTCACCTACGTAATTTCCAAACGCAAGTTAACAACGACGAGGGATCTTTTTGTTGTCAATGTGTCAATTCTATCATTTTTTTCTTTTTGCAGTTCTATTATAATAAATTAGTATTTTTACAATATCCTTATAAAAAATTGTGTCCAATATTCAAGAGAAGAGACTATAGGTCTATTTCAAGGTGTCATAAAGAAAATTGAATTGTGATAGGTCAGACCATAATTTTAAGAAAAAATTAAAAAAATATATAATTTTATTAATAATCACTTCCTTAATCATTAAGTAAAATAAAAAATTTAAAAAAAATCAAATATAAAAAAAATAATAAATGAGTAATAGAAGAATAATAATTCTACTTTTTTTATTCTTATATTGTTGAGTTACTATATCTTGTACGGATCTTTATTGGTAGGAACCAGGCAAACAACAAGTGTTTGAACTCAACGCACCAATTACACAGCAAGCTTGCGACAGCATCGACAAGCTGCCATAAAAGAGTACCAACGCGCTAAAGCCGCGTGCTATGCTAAGTAGCCTCGATTCGACATCAACATACCCTAATGGAAGCCAAGGGCTGTAAGATTTTACCTTCAAGAATAGCTAGATTACAATGAAAAGTTGTAAACATGGCGACATCAAAGTCTAGTAGAGCTACAGAAGCAAGGGTAGGGCAACAAAAATATCCTTGCCCTTAATTGATGGGGAGAGGAAGCTGAAAAAGGTTTTGCAAGAAGAACGAGAGCCCCAACCATTCAATCCAAAGAATCATCTTACTATCATGGTGAAAGTGACATAAAGTAAGTAAGACTCAACTACTCTAAAAGAGAAGAAAACATCTATTAAAGGTGCGAACCACTACAAACATCGAACTAACAACTCTACAACTTGTGGGGCTCTCCCCTCTCTAGATTTCTACAAGGACGACATCTTCTTCAACCTCTTCTCAACCTTATTTTCTCCATTTTGACATATATAGGAGGTCATGAAAGACTATAAAATAACTAAACACAGTGGATTTCACCCCAACATCCCGTGGACATAGCCTTCATGCCAAACCACTCAAATCTTTATATCTCTATATTTATTTATATTTTATACGTTTCATTTACTATTTATTTCATGGATGAACATCCGAACACCGTATCAACTCCCAAGCCATTGTCATGGCTCATTCAATCATATTGTTGGGCTCCAACCCTGTCGAAAAAATGCATCAATAGTTTGGCATGGTCTGTAGGATGACAAATTGCTCTCAAAACAAAAGGTCACAAGGCCTAACATGGGTTAATTCAACACAAAGGAGCCACTTCACTCAACGAAGGATTATAGCGAGAGAGAAGGAATGGAGTTCAAGATAAAAAAGGAAACCACGTCAAGCATCGTTGAAGATAAGTTCCTTATTACTATCTCAATAGGCCTTATGTTTATTTTATTTTATGGCACTTCAGGGGTATGTAGGGAAGGCATGCCCTCCAATGGTGAGCGCTAAAGCTTGCCACTGAGCAAACAACCAGGCGGGCATCTTACCCACAACCTAGCAAAGAGCATGGCTCGCAAGCAAGCACTAATCTTGTTTTGAGCAAGACGCATGACTCACAGGCAAGCACTAAAAAGCTTGCCCTCGAGCAAGCAACCTGGTGGGCACCAAGCCTCGTTGGGAGGATTAAGAGCGAGCATCAAAGCTTGCCCCAAGCAATTAGGGTGGCGGGCACATAGCCCGCACATACATGTGCAGTAAAGCCAAGCAACGAACATAACGGGCAAGCACTCGCTCTGAGTCACAACCCTAGGGCGAGCAAATAGGCTTGTCTGGGCAACATGTGTCTCTGGTAATCAACCCGCCCACATCACGGGAGACCAAGGAATGTCACCCCATGAAATACGTGGCGAGCACTTTGCTCACTGGACTGTAGACACCACAAGTTATGTTAGTAATTCACCCTTTGAGAATTGAGTAATTGAGGGCAACATATCAAGCTCACCTCGAGCATTAAGCATGGCTCAAGGGTGAGCAATGAGTCCTAGCCCGCCCTGTGCAGGGATTACCAAAGTAAAGCAAGGTGGGCAATGAATCCTTAGCCCTCTAGTGCTCGGAACACTTCGGGAAACACACTTGGCTAGTGCTTGTGCCTCTAGGCTCAAAGGTTTGCCGACAAACAACAAACATGACTTAAGGGTGAGCAACGAAGCTCGTCTCGAAAGTCCACAAGGCAGCACTTAACATGCTCGAGAATGTCATGGGCAAGCATCCCGAGGAATGTGTAAGGTGGGCCTTTAGCCCGCCTGCACAAAGAGAGACTTGGGTGAGCACTGATACTTGCTTGAGCAATGATCAAGACGAGCGATGAAGCTTGCTTGCGCAATAAACACTTAGCTCACCCAAGCAAGGTGAGTAATTGTGAAGCCCGCTAGCATTTAAGTAAGCAATAAAGCATGCCTCTGAGCAACAAGCGTGTGAGCATAGTAAAAACCAAACAATTAATAAAGTTACCCCCAAACAACAAGAATCTCGGGTGACAATTAATGCTTGCCCCAGAAGACAAGAATCACAAGCAATCAATAAAGCTCAATCTAGAGCAACAAGGATGCTCAGAGGCAAGCTATGAAGCTCGCCCTCACTTGGAGTAGGACGAGCTGAGACTTAAGCTTGCCTACAACAACTAAATTCCCATATTTATTTCCCTCAAACTTGCTATTTAAATGTTATTTATGCTAACAAGTCTGGATTTGGATGTTCTCCCTATAAAGCTCCTTAGAATTCTATGGGGCCCAAAAAGAGAATGGAAAGTAGGAACATGGCAGTAGAAAAGTTGATGAACAATCCACCTGCAACATTTAAGCCATCCTAGGCTCAATAATGAGTCCCGATACATGCAAGCAAAACAAAGAGATACACAAGTAGTAGAAAATCAAAGCAAAAATCATTCAATGGTGAGCAATCTCCATCAAACATAAATCACTCAAAGACAGGCGATCTCCATTAGACAAAAATCACTCAAAGATGAACAATCTCCATCAAGCAAAGAATCACTCAAGGAAGGACGACCACCATTAGCCAAAAATCACTCCGTAGAGAACAATCTCCATCAAGTAAAAATCGAAAGCAACAATTAAATGGCCAGAGTCTGCCTTTCTTGAACTCTTTATTTGGATTTTGTCTTCATTAACAAATTTGGTTTTTGGAGGCTTTCCCCCACAAAATGCCTTAGGACCCCACGAGAATCCCAATGGATGGATTAGTAGGAACACACTTCGCTCATTGGTCTTAGCCAAGAAAAAGTTCAAGCAATCCACGTCGCAAACAAGAGCCCTAGGGTGAATAAATGGAATAAAGAGGATCCATGATGGTGATCAATTCTTGCTAGACAAAAAACTTGAAAACTAGCCACCTAACCTAGAGCATTAGCTGTGAGGTCACCCTCGAGCACTGCTCGAGCAACTCAGCTCCCTATCTTCGCCAGAACAGGCCACCCTAGAGCACTCGCTCAAGTGCGTTGGATCTTTATTATCACTAAGGCAAGACCACCCTCAAGCCTCACTTAGGCGCCTCAAGCACTTGTCGCACTCCAGCAAAAGCAGAGGGAAAAGGGAAAACCCAACAGTGGGTCATCTCCGAGCCAGACTTGAGCACTAAAAGAATTAAAATCTCACCAAATGTCTTGTCATGGCTTAGGTTTGCAAGTCACAAACTCGTGATTTGGATTATTTGCACTAACTTACTGTTTGGTTTATGGTGAAAACTTCTCAAAACAGTCAAGCACTCAAACCTCCTGCCATAGTAAATAATGCACACATACACCTTTACCATGATAGAAATGTTGAGCATGCCTCTCGCCACAACAGTGCGGTCGAGCAAACCTCCCTCTGAGGGAGAATTTTTAGTGTATGTGCATGCAATCGGGGCTAACACTCACACAAGAAAGTCGAGCCACCCTAGAGTCAAGCACTTAGGCCCCCTGCAAAACTGGTGATTGGGGCTAACACATGAGCATGTGACTGGGGTTGGCATTCGCATTGCTAATAGTTGAGGTTAACGCACACGCATAAGATCGGAGTTAAAACTAGCCCAAAAAGTAGGGCTGCCCCAAGAGTCAAGCACTTGGACCCCTTCAAAACAGGTGACCAAGGTTAATCCACATGCATGAGATCAGGCTTAACACTTGAGCCTCAGTGAAGTAGTTGAGAAATCCTCTTGCTACCTAAGCGATAAATGTTAGCGCACTCGTAGGGGATCTGGGCTAACACTCTTGCAATAACCACCACTAGCAAGTTACCTCTGAGAATGAATCTTCGAGCTCCATAACTGCCTCAAGTGGGTTGCCTTTAAAAACGAGTTGATAGACTCGATAGCTACCTGACAGGAACCTAGGGGATCCACGGGCTCCCTAACCACTTAGGGTGGGTTACAAAAAACTAACTCAAACCTTGACACCAACTTGAAATCACCTTGAGATGGCAAGAAATCCACTAGCACCAACAAGAAAAAAAAAGGATCACCAAGTACGAAATACACTCTTTTTGCTAATGATAAATAGTCACATACGAGCATCATTATGCTCGGTTGTCATATATACGCTCACACAATCAAATGTCCTAGAAGGCCATCCTCAGAGGCCCTTACAAGGATTTACCTGCCTCCTCGAGGTCCGCCTTCAAAAATCTTCATTGCATTACACGACAACGAAAAACCAAGGACAAGTTCTCATAATTTGTTTTTATATAGTTTTCATAGACTATCTCTATTATAGTTGACCTGAAGATTCTCAAGGCATTCTTGTTGGACAAGCCGACCATAAGAATCATAGGCATTTGTTGGATATAAAATGAATTGAGTCTAGCCCATTGGAAGCCCATTACCAAGAATAAAAGGAAGAGATAAGACAAGGAAGAGATAAAGCCAAAAGATGTTAACTAAGATACAAAAAAGTGAAAGTGACATTGTAAAATTTTAATTGTACTCGCAAGTGCACCAACTATTCCAAAGTATAGTTTAGTAAGAACGAGATCAAACCTATGGGGGACTTATATAAAATGTAAGAAACCAATCAAATATAAACTAAATAAATTATAATCTAGTTTAAAAAAAATGAGTTATAAAATCAAATAAGAAATTAGGATCTAAACAATTAATGAATCAAAGCAATAAATAATTAAATTTAATAAGCTAATCAAAATAAACGAACTAATAAATTTAAAAAATGCAAATTAATTTAAACAATGAATAAAATATTAATGGAGAATGAACTAAGGTTTTGGAATTCATCTCATCAATTCATAGTAATATATTTATGATAATTGATTTCTCTCGAACATGTATATAATCATCTAGAAATTAATCATGTTATCATGAAAAATATCATCGTTGAAACATTTTTTTTAAGAAAATATCTCAAGTATGTTCTTATTCGCTCAAATATATAAAATAAAATCATCTTCTGTACCTATTAAAACAAATCAAAAAAAATATTAAATTTTATTTTTAACAAAATTAGAAATCAGCTTTCAACTTATTAAGATTATTCTATATTATGAGAAAGACATGATTGAACTAATATCAAGAATATTCTCCCTCAATTGATATAAAGCATTATTCAAAAAAAAAAAAAAAATGATATGAAGCAAGAACAATATATCATTGAACACATAAATAATTGAAAAAAATAAATAAATCTCATAAAAAATATTACCAGTCTTCAATGAGCTTTCATCCTCAACCTTAGTCGAAAATCTAACTAGACATATTCATGAAAATATACTCTAAAATATGAACGTAACTTAAACATCAAAGTAATATTTAAAAGAAACTAACGAGCAATAAAAATTAAAGTGCTCTAGAACGTAGGCATCGCCGTGAAACTGAAGGTAAAACTCTAGTCTTTTTCTGTTCAATCCTATATGCTCACTGTCGGCCAGTCAAGAGTCTTCTTTTCTCTCTTTTGATTTCGTTCAGAGTTGTGTGTCCAATCTTGTGTAGTGCTTGGTCTATTTATAGACCTCTGGAAGCATGATGTTAGCAAACTCGTTGTAAATGAAAGGAAGATGATGGAATGTAACATCTGCATGAGAGGATAATTGGATGGAAGATATCTTCATTCATAAAATTCAATAACAGCGATGATTCGAGGCACCCAATTAGGTTTGGATAGTGGAATGAAAATTTTTAATTTTAGATGAAAGTTTAAAATAATATTTTTTAATATTATTATTATTGTTTTGAGATTTGAAAAAATTGAATTGGAATTTAGAAAAATTAAATTGTTTATTATATTTTATGTGAGAATTTAAAAAAATTATAATAGTGAGATGATATGAGATGAGATAAAAAATAAAAATTATGTCTCATCCCACTTGTCAAACCTTCTTACGAACCCTTAGTGGGTAGAGAGGTCATATAGTGTTCTTATTGGATTCAAGATGATTCTTTCTCATTTTTTCTCTCGAAAAATTATTTACACATAATATTTTTTTACAACACTTTAACAATTATGTTTTAAATGAGAAATATTTTTATAAAATATCTTATAAAAATAATATAATTTTATAAAAGTATCCTTATTTTATAATATTGTTATACAATATGTTATACAATATATTTAATGTATATCATTACTCTTTTTCTCCCACTAAGTACCCGTGTTCTCCCTTCCGTAACAGACTACCACATAAAAGACTAAACTGACCCTCTAACTACATGACCTCTCTACCCAAAACGCGGAGTTTCATAAAGGCAAGGCTACACATTTAAAACTATAGAACTGCGCCGTTTAAGGCTTACACAAAACGACCCCGTTTATTCTACTACTTTAAACTACGACGTTCCTTCACAGATCCCCTTGCACTACTGTCTCTTCACTTCACTTTCTCGATCTCTCTCCTTGCTCTGCCAAGTTCCAAAGTTTCCCCTTCCTTCTCCATCGTCACTTCCCTTGAGCACCCTGACACATGAATACCTTTTCCGTTTACACGTCTGCCGTTTTTTTTTTCTTTTTTTTTCTTTTATCACTTCTGCCTTCACTTTCCTTATTTCTTCGTGTCTCTCTTCCGTTTGCAAGTGTTCCAGCCTTGTTTCATTGTGTCCAGCGAGCGTCTTTTCTTTCTTTTCTTTTCACGTTAGTTTTCCATTTCTGAGTATTATTCTTTTATTACCAACTTTCCAGAGATTCAAGAAAACCAAGAATAAGAACAATCTGATCTTCGAGAATGAAATTATTATTACTTTCTGAATGAATTGTTGTTTACACAGGCTACAACTTTTATACAAATAATTGCAGTTAATCTCGTTATATGGATAAGGGTAAAACAGTAAAATCAGACGATTAAGTGAGGGCAAACTTGACAAAGAACCCCCTTTAATGAACATGTGTTGGCCATGTGCCACTACTTCACCCTCTCTGTCCTGATAGACTTCGCTTTTCAACTACATAAATGTTACAGCCCCACTACTCCACCACTGCAAAACCACTTCTCCACCCATGCATTACAGAGGACAATCATAACAAGGTCAGGATACTTGCCCACAAGGTCCGGATAATGGAATCTCAATTGTTCCACTGGAACCCAAGATGAATCCTCTTCAGAAGCTCCTCTCCATTTAACAAGTAATTCAATCAATGGCTTATTACCACAGGCTGTCATTCTTCTTTGTAAGATGGCCTCAGGTTCACTTCTAAGAGCACCATCTGAATCTATTACTAGATCCAAAGGCGAGATAATAGCATCTGACCCAACAAATTTCTTTAATTTCGACACATGAAAAACTGGATGCACATTAAAATTAGGTGGCAACTCTAATTTGTAAGCCACTTCCCCAAACTTTTCTAACACCTTAAAGGGACCACAGTATCTGGTTGCCAATTGAGGATTAGAGTTAGCAATAACTCTTTTTGTCTATACTTCTGCAGCTTGAGATATACAAATTCCCCCACTTCAAATTCCCTGTCAGTGTGCTTCTTATCATAGTTGTGCTTCATTATGGACTGTGCAATCTTTAACTTTTCTTCAGTAAAGCCAAAATTTCTACCCTGGATCTCAACTCAGATTCAATAGCATGGTTATGTGTTATACCCGATACATATTGCATCAAAGTAGGGGGTGGAATACCATACAAGACCTCAAATGGTGTAATTATTGTTAAGGAGTGTGTGGAAGTATTGTACTACAATTCTGCTCATGGCAGCCAATGCACCCACTATTTTGGCCTCTCTCTCACAAAACACCTTAAGTACTGTTCAACACATTTGTTCACTATTTCAATTTGACCATTTCAATTTGATTGATGATGGTGAGCTGAAGTGAAATTCAACTTTGTTCCATAAAGCCTGAACAATTCCTTCAAGAAATTGCTAGTGAAGACCACATCTCCATCTGTGACAATGGTTGCAAGCATACCGTGCAACTTACAAATATGAGAAATGAACACCCTAGCAACTTTAACTGCAGTACAAGTGTGAAGCTCCCAAATTCCGTTTGGGATCGGACGAACATTTGAAATGTCGAGACATGCAACACAAGGTTACTTGCCCCCGTTCATGACATATAAGATGTAATGTTCCTAACATGCATATAGCATTATGCAATATTTATAGTGGTAACTTTTTTTTTCTTTAGCAGTACTATGCACCAAACTAAAAATATCCCAAATACTTAAAACATACTTTATACATAATGACAAACTAAACAACTGATATCACAATGCTAGTCCGAAATGGTTGTGATCAAAAGAGTACTGGAGATTCAACTCCATAGTACAAGTAGTAATTTAAATTAACTACTATATTATCATCGACGTCGCATCGTCGCATAGTCAACCGTTTCCAGTTGGTTGACTCTCAGCTCTTCTTCAGATCTTGTAGCAAGATCTACCATTTAGAGGGAATGGTAGTTGAGACTACCATAGTGCAATTTGATTACAAATCTCAGTAAGTTAACAGAAAACCTCCACACAGGTTAATGATGCATGCATGACAGTAAAAGCATGAATACATAATCAAAGTCAAAAGTAAGAATAGCATGACTTAACATACAACATAGCATAATTGACATAGCTTAAATTGAAACATGAATTGAACTTGACTTGCTTGACATGGACTTGATCTGAGACTTGACTTGACATGAAGTTGATCTAAGATTTGACTTAACATGAACTTAATCTGAGACTTGACTTAACATGAACTTGATCTGAGACTTGGCTTAACATGAACTTGATCTAAGTCTTGACTTAACATGAACTTGGAATCTTGTTCTTTAACTGATTAAACTTAACTTTATGGGTGCTACATGGGTCCCCTAGAGACATATGTCATTGTCGATTACCACACCACAACACAGGTATCTGCATCAACTGTGAGTGTGTTGTATGTGCCACACTAACTATGGACCCCATACTTCGTGTGCCACACTGACTGTGGGCCCCATGAGATCTGAAATGTGGCTCCATCGACATTAGTGTCTGGCGCACTTTGGTGACCAACTAGTTAGGCCCTGCTCACTACTCGTTGATAGTATTTTGTCAACTCAGGGAATTTCACACTTATTTAGACACTCTAGCGTGAACAAAGAAGTTTCACTAGGATATTACCCCATTCTAGTACTTAGTGTCGTGATTGACATGAATAACTTGATATGACTATTCTCGAAATACACAAATTGTATTCGAGACTAAACGTGACTAGAATACGAAAGGAGAGAAGCCTTAATGTAACACAACATGACTTGAATGTAACTCGGAAGACATGACTTACTTGAGATAGAAACATTTTGTAACACGACATAACATGTAACAAACAACATTTGTAATATAGCATAACATATAACAGACAACATACTTAACATGACATACTTGCAACAGTGAATATGAAATGACATGACATATATGTAACAGGTGACATACTTAACATGGCATACTTGCAATGTATAATCTTGCATAACAGATGAATAATCCGTGATAGAATAAATTTTGTGTAACAGATGAATATGTGATGACTTGGAATGGCACATATGACAACAGACAAACATACATACATTGTAGTTCCTTTACTCATCACATATACACATTAAACTGATAGCAAGTTAAAAGTCAACTTACCTCGATCTTCGCGTTTCTAAGGAAAACTCAAGTGCGATCACGAGGAATTGAAAGCAGTGATTTCTTAAAGTTAAAAATTAATCACTAATAATTAGAAATATGAAAAAATATTAACTTAGAGTAAAATTACTATTTTACCCCTACATGTGGAAAAATGACCATTTTACCCATAACTTAAGAACTTTGCATTCTAACTCCAAAAATCACCATGAAAACTAAACACAACCATAAAAACTATATAGGGGCATTTCCCTTATTTTTGTTGCAATTTTTTCAAATTTCAAAACTCATGATTAAACCAAAAAGTTTCATCTAATATACTCATAACATATTCTTAAGAATAATCATGTTTTGAATCATGAAAAAAAATATCAAAATCACTTAAAACAATACTTGAAATTTTCTGTTTCTTTCTAAGTTCAAAAACAGATTTTTGTTTTTAAACTAGTTTTGATCAACCTTGATCCATGACTTATAAAGATGTGATCTTCCAAACAAAACATCACATCGTTTAAAAAGGTGTCCTAAAAACAGATCGAAGCTTTAAACTCAAAATCACATGGTTAAAAATCAACCAAAACATGGATTTAGCTAAGGATATCAATTCTTTGACCTATCCGAATATCTCCTTGCATAAAAATTCATATCTTTGAATATAACATCAAATATCTTCAAACTAAGATTCTAACATGTATATAAGAGACTTAGGATCCTCCAATAAAATTATCAAAGTCATTGGAATAGATTGAAATCACAAAAAATCAAAACTTTCATAAAACAAAAATTGTTTTTCCTCTTCCAGTTTCTAAGTTTCTAGATGTAAGAAAATATTTCATCAAAACCTTTAATCATATAACAAACCCTCAACCAATAATCATATACACATTTTAACAGTACTCCATAAAAATTTTGGACCGAGATCTATGCATTAGCTTGGTCAAAAACTCTAAAATATAACATACTCTCCAGTTTATTGTCCAAAATGATCTTTCTGGGGTTTAAACAACATTTGACCAAACAAAATATTTTCAAATGGATCAATTAAGGTATCCATGTAAACTAGACTCACAAAAGAACAACCTTCATGAAGGCAACATTGTGAGAAGATACTTACAAGATCTTTGAATTAGGGGTGCAAAAAAGCTTAGAAAAGCTGCCCGAGAATTTCTTTTGTGTTCTTTCAAAGAAAAGTGTAAAGAAGAGATGATTTGCATGGAAAGTGGAATGAAGGGCTTCTTACACAATTTATGGAAGATGATAAGACTAAAATTAAGCTTGAGTTTTGGTCTTTTCTACCTAATACAATATACAAAAATCAGCCCAAGATATTTCCTCTAGGTGGAGTGTACAATGGAAAGAGTGAGATGGCTTTGTAGCCCTTCACTTCAAGTACCCTCTAGGCTCTCTTGAACAAATCTAATCAGCCATGTGTGGGTGCAATTACTTAGCCAAGAAGCAATGCTAAGGTGGCCAATTTCTCTTGGCCCAATCAAATATCCAAGGTTAAAAATGTTGGGTAATGATGTCATAACATAAATTTAAAGGATTAATAGCATGTGGAAGAAATTTAATCAAGTGATTAAACACAATGCTAGAAACCGATTCAGTTAGGGTTTGGAGGTCAACTTTAGGGTTTAGATAAAATTGTTTAGGATTTCTGTTTTGGCCATGCTTTTGGGTTCATAGTTGGAATCCAACCATATAGAATTTTACTAGGGTGTAAATCCTCTTTGGTTTGGTATAATTTGATTGGTTGGATGAAATATGATTTTTGCTTAGGTGGCATGATCTCACACATTATTTTTTTAAATCCATCAAACGTTCCTCATGGTGCCAAGTGTCTAATACTATTCGTTATGTGAGGCTAAGATCTTTCCAAGAATAGCCAAAACTTCTATAACCTAATTTGGACATTTCACACTGTGATTTTGAAAACACTACACTTGGTGCACTTATCGATGTTACTATTTATTCCGAAAAAGTACATAATAAACTTAGTACAAAAAAATCATAAATATTCATATTAACCTAAAGTGAAAATCATTTACTAAAATTTAGTCCCAAAGTGCTCCTAAAAATAATTTCACAGTTTCAAACAGGCATTTCGTTCGAAAATATGAAAATAGACTTATTGCACCATAAAATTCTAAATGATCAACCAAGTCTAATGACTCAGACCATAATGCATTCTGATACTTCTAACTATCTCGAATAATTAAAATCGCACTTCTGGCATCATAGTGAGTGATAACAGTGACTATGTTGACAAACTAAAACCAATGCGATTAGTCGATTCGTGAAAACTTATGGAATTTTCACGAGGTTCCTAAAGCTAATAGAAATTCCACTAGTGAATTTCTAGCGGGCTATTACAACCTCCCCTAAAAGAAAAAATTTCGTACTTGAAATCGACGATAGTAACAAACATTAAGTTTAGGAAGAAACGTTGCTTACCAACCTACTATCCATCCTTAGACGCCTCGTCATTGGTCGGATCTGGTGGTGGTGTATCCATGTCCATCGGCATGTCTTGTGGCGGTAAGTAATAGAACGCATCGTCCTCTGAATCGTACGCCATATTGTTGCAGTAACCTGGGTCGGGAAGCTGCACGACTTCTTCGTCATCGCTCTCGAGTTCTTGACCTTTAACCAATAAACGTCCTAGGTGAGTGGATGACATGGATGAGCCTAATGTCGTGGGCTCAGCGTTGGTGGCTGCAGCACACTCTTCTGCTGCCCTACTATACTCTGCCTGTCCAACCATGTAGTCGGGTGAAGTGGCGGGTAACGCTTCTCATGAGGTAATGGTCTCCTCTCGTAACCCGCTCTATTACTATCAATATCTAAAATGTGCGTACGGTGGTGCTGTAAGCATTCCATTTCTTGCCAATACTCAGCTAGTTCCTTATTCAAATGAGCAAGTCGTATCCTACGACATTCCTCCCTCATTTCGCACACTCGCTGTGCGAAAAGGGTAGATTTTTTAGCGGTCTTGCATTGTCGTGCCATGGAACCGCAAAAGAATACAGTCAAGATGGAGAAATAATCTATGACATGCACATTGAAGAATGGTCTACAACATTCTCAAATGGACGCATATACTTCATTGATGTCCAAACAATGAAGTACAACAACTGGTCTAGTCAGTCTCGTACAAGTGAACCACAAAATATCAGCTAAGCCGAAACCAAAACAACTCTACAAGCCTGAATTTAGGTGTCAAATAACCAAGGGTACTTGACTCGCATATCGATTTCCTTCTCCCAAGTTTCCTCTTGAACATTATGATTTTGCCAAAGTACTTTGACTAATGGGATCTTACAGTTCCACAACTCTTTATCTTTCTAGTCAATGATCTGCATCGGCTTTTCCTCATAGGTCAGGTTGGATTGCAAAGGTATACTATCGGGATCCACCCCTATTGGTGCCTGATTCCCAAAACTCTTTTTCAAAGAAGACACATGGAAAGCATTGTGAATTCCGTGGAACTCAATTGGCAACTCCAAATGATACGCAACTGCTCCCACTTTCTCCACTATCTCATAGGGTCCCACGTATCTCGGACATAACTTGCCTTTCACTCTGAAACAGCTTATTCCTCTCATAGGAGATACCCAACTTCAAAATCTCCTCCTTCGATTATCAACGTAGCTCTTCTGCCGACTATTTGTTGTTTTCATCATTTCTCTACTAAGGTGGACTGCATCCTTTATCTCTTGTAAGACTTCTGGTCCAA
The DNA here is from genome assembly GCF_004785595.1 of Juglans microcarpa x Juglans regia. NCBI lineage: Eukaryota > Viridiplantae > Streptophyta > Magnoliopsida > Fagales > Juglandaceae > Juglans > Juglans microcarpa x Juglans regia. The sequence continues at coordinate 2,938,605 of NC_054605.1, forward strand.
CTACTTTACTTTCCCCTACTTCGTCCCAATACAATGACAGTCTACACTTTCTACCATACAAGGCTTCATATGGTGTCATTTGAATGGTGGCGTGGAAACTATTGTTGTAAGCAAACTCTACTAGAGGTAGTTGCTTCTCCCAATTCCCTTCATGATCCAAAATATAGGCTCTTAGCATATCTTCCAAAGTCTAAATCATCCTTTCTGTTTGCCCGTTTGTTTGCGGATGGTATGCACTACTTTGTCAGAATCGTGATGTAAAATGAGGGTCTCTATCTGACATAATCGTCTTAGGCACTCCATGGAATCTGACAATTTCTGCTCTATAAGTTCTCGTCATTTTTTCTAGAGAATCTGTATTCTTGATGGGTATGAAGTGAGCACTTTTTGTCAGATGATCAACTATCACCCAGATAGTATTATTTCTGACTATGGTCCTTGGAAATCCATTGAGATATCCTCCCATTTCTATTTTGGGATTGGTAGTGACTGCAATTCATCTGTTGGCTTTTGGTGTTCTACTTTAACTAATCTGTAGATAGAGAACTTGTTCACAAACTCTACTATGTCCTTCTTCATTCCTTTCCACTTGAAATGCTGCTTCAAATCCTTATACATCTTTGTATTATCGGGGTGAGTAGTGTAAAGTGTGTTATGAGCTTCCTTCAGCACCTTTTCCTTCCAGCTCTACAAGACAATCCTTAACTAAATGGGTACAAGCTGTTGTATTCCCGTTAGGAATTAACACTATAACCCGTCGTGGCAATAACTTAGTTTGCAAACTACATATTCGTGCAAACGCTACAGACACAAAGGACCGCGATGCGCCCGAATCAAATAGTGCACAAGCCGTGAACCTTAACAGATTGACGTTTCCTAATCAAATGTAAAATATAAGACTAGTATTAGTACTAATTTTAACATTCCTATTAACTACAAGGGCATAACCACAAAAAGGAAAATACTAATGATGATGCCAGCTTCATCAGTTTTAGGTGCGTCAGCATCAATATCACCTGGGGTGAGTGCATATACGTGTGCCGGGATGTGAGGCCTTGGCTTGTAATCACCAGCTCCACTACCTTGCGTGGCGCTGGGACAATCTCTGACCATATGTCCAGGTTTCCCGCATCGGTAACAGCCTCTAAGACCATTGTGACATTCTCTGGGATGCTGCCTTCCACACTTAGGGCATGATGACTAAAAAGATGGAATTTGCCCTCCGATCACTATTCCCTTGCCTTTCGCTAGGCTGAAAAAAGACCTCTTCTACTCGGCACTATCGCTTGCAGCAAACAGCATGGCCCTTTTTTCGTTCAGTAAGGTTATGAATCGCCAAACCTCTTTGCTCAATCTTTGCTACACGCCCACATTTACTAACTCTTGGTAATTCTCTATTCTGAGGCAAGCTACTTGAGTACAGATTCTAGGTTGTAGTCCTGCTAGAAACTTCTACGCCTGCATCCTTTGAGTAGAAATCAAGTGTGGTGCAAACCTTCCTAACGCCATAAACTTAGCGGCATACTACTCTACGGTCGAACTACCTTGAGTTAAAGACACGAACTCCTGCACCTTCAACTGTTGGATAGAATTTGGGATGAATCTGTTGTCGAACTCTTCCTTGAACCTCTCCCATGTCAGTGTAGCTAGACTTCCTAGTTCCCCAACTAGAAGTTGCCTACGTGTATCCCACCATATTCCAGCTTCTCCTTGGAATAGGTATCCAGCATATAGGACCTTCTGGTCCTCAGTACATTTACAAATCTTGTACGTCCTCTCAAAATCTATAATCCATTTCTCAGCTCTCAGTGGCCCTTCATTACCAGAAAAATTTGGGTAACAGTGAATCAAAAACTTCTCATACGAACAACCCCTAACTTCGGGTCTGGGTATGTGCACTTGTTGCTACTGATGATGTCTAAGCACATCAGTCATTAGACAAATAACTTCAATAAATCCTTCATCCATCGGGGAATTCTGATTCCCCTGAATGGTGCCTCCCTCAGGGTTCCGAGGTATCCTACCGCGAGCCATGTGTCCCTTCCTTAAACACATGAGTACACGTATTATATCCACGTACTACCTCTCATACTTCAAGAAATTCAAGCCTAATGACGACTAAAATTTCAAGCCTAATATTTGGTGCATTTCCTAAGGACAAGTGGATTTATAACCCAGAGACATGTTACTCTGATACCATTCAGTGATGCCCCCAAATTCCGTTTGGGATCAGACGAATATTTGAAGCATTGAGACATGTAGTACAAGGTTACCTACCCTTGTTCATGACATATAAGATGTAATGTTCCTAACATGCATCTAGCATTATTCAATATTCAGAGTGGATAAGCCAAGCGTGATTCCGTCAGTGAATTTCTAGTAGCTGTTACAATAAGGATGTGACAAGGGTAAAAAATGGGCATATTTTGTAAATCTGTCAGCTACAACAAAAATGACAAAGAATCCTTGTGATAATGGCAATGCTACAATGAAACCCATGGAGATAACACTCCATGATCTTGTGGGAATTGGTAATGGATTCAGTAACCCAGCTATCTGTAAATTGTCAACTTTGCATCTTTGACAAATGATACATTCTCGAATATACTTTTTAATATCCTTCCTCATACCAGACCAAATGAAGTCTGCTTTGGCCCTATTTAAGGACTTACAATAACCTGAATGGCCCCCAACTGCACTACTGTGAATAGATTGTAAGACCTGCTATTTCAAAGTGGAGGTTGATGATATAAACAACCTGCCTTTCTTAAATAGCAGTCCATTCTTCACTTCAAATGTCTAATCCATTTGTCCTCCTTGCTATAACTTGGAACAAATCTCAGTAATTTCTTTGTCTAGCAAATAAGAGGCCTTCAACTTTTCTAACCAAACTGGATCAAGTATTGTAATTACAGATAAAACAACTTCTATTTCTGACCCTTCACTCCTCCTTGAAAGGGCATCTGTAGCAACAGTTTCTTTAACCCTTTTATGCTCAATTTTAAAATCATAACCAAGGAGCTTACTTATCCACTTCTACTGTGATGGGTGTCTATCTTTTGTTCCAACAAGAACTTGAGACTCTGCTGATCTATTATGATCACAAAAACAACTCCCAACAAATAAGACCTCCATTTTTTAACTATCAGTACCAAGGCTAGTAACTCCTTTTTGTAGTTGACAAATCCAATGCTTTACCTTTCAAAGCTTGGCTTAAAAAAGCCAATGGTTTCCCCTCTTGCATCAACACTGCACCCACACCTTTTCCTGATGCATCACACTCAACTAGGAAAGGTTTTGAAAACTTAGGCAAGGCTAACACAGGTGGATTAATGACTACTTTTTTCAATGGTTGAAATGCTTTAAAAGCTTTAGCTCCCCACACAAATGAATCATTTCTCAATAATTCAGTGAGTGGGCCAGCAATCACACCATAGCCCTTCACAAATTTCCTACAGTAACCAATCAAACCAAGGAAACCCTTTAAGGCTTTAATATTTTTAGGTAAAGGCCAATCAACCATAGCCTTTATTTTTGATGGGTCTACTTTTACACCTTCGGCAGAAACCAAGTGCCCAAGATACTCTATTTCATCACAGCCAAATCTACACTTGCTCCTCTTAGCAAAAAGTGTATTATTTGCTAAGGTATGCAACACTGATGACAAGTGTTATACATGATCTTCCTTAGTTTTGCTATAGAGTAATATGTCATAAAAAAATATTATAATAAACTTCCTAAGGAATGATTGGAATACTTGGTTCATTAAACCATGAAAGGTTGCTAGAGCATTGGTTAAGCCAAAAGGCATAACCAAAAACTCATAGTGCCCTTAATGTTCTGAATGTAGCCTTCTCAATATCTTCCTCCCTCATGCTTATCTGATGGTAAGTCTAGCTATGAAAAGATGGTGGCCCCAAACAACTCATCTACCAGCTCATCTATAACTTGTATTGGAAACTTGTCTTTGACAATTTTCTTGTTTAAAGGCCTATAGTCAATACACATGTGCCGAGTTCCACCTGATTTTCTCACCAATAACACAAGAGAAGAAAATGGGGATTGACTATTTCTAACCACACCAACTTCTAACAATTCTTGGACAATCATTCAATCTCAGAGTTTTGATAGAAAAGGTATCTGTTTGGCCTTACAAATATGGTTAGTGACCCTTCTTCAAGATTGATTAGATGGTCCTTACTTCTCTTGGGTGGCAACCCTTTAGGCTCCTCAAATACATATGCATACTTCAATAACACAACCTCTATACACAAATCCACCACTACTACATTCTTCTTTGGTTGTTTTGCACAATATGTAAACATTCCCTTCCTCTCAACAATAGTTCACTGACATATCTGCATATCTTCCACCAACTCTGATTGAGTAGGACTTAAACCTTTTAAAACAATAGGCTTATTTTTATTTTCAAATGTCATAGTAAGACTATTAAAATCCCACAATATAGGGCCTAATGTTCTTAGCCATTGCTTTTCAACAACTATATCACATCCACCCAAAGATAGGGAGAAAAAATGAGATACAAACTTACTTCCTTGCATCTAAAACTCAGCTTGTTGCACCACGCCCACACTCCTAATTTTTTCTCCATTAGCCACTCTTACTACAATTTGATCCTTATTATCAACCTTCATCCCAGCTTTTTTAGCAACTATTGGATTAAGGAAATTGTGTGTGTTGCATGTATCAACCAACACAACCACATAACAACCTTGCATACGACCACTGATTCTCATGGTTCTACCCTGCAATAGCATGCAATGCGATTTCTAGCATTTCACACTCCAGTTTGAACTCCTCAAGATTTACAGACCCTTCTTCTTGCTCCTCTTCTACCATGCTACCCGCCTGAAACAATTCTACCCCTTCCATTAAAGAAATCTTGGCCTTTTAACATCTATGAGTAGGATTCCATCTTTCATCGTAACAATAACACAATCATTTTTCTCTTCTCTCTTTCATCTCAGCTAGTGATACTTTCTTCCAACTTTTAAACCAGTAGTACTCTTTCCCATAGCATTGAAATCTTTCATTCCTACATTATTATTCATACCACCTAAACTAGGTATTGGCACACTTCCTCCCACAGGCATTTGTACATAAGGAGCATCATAACCCCCCCCCCCCCTCAAATATTTTTTCCACTGCCACGAGTACTATTAATGCACTCATCTTGAATTTTGGCCAAGCCAAATGCAGAATTTAAATTTTAAGTATGCAACATTCTAACTAGCAACCTAATCTAATCTTTAAGTCCACTTAAAAAATAGTTTAACTTGTAATTCTCAGATAATCCTTTCAGTCGATTAGAAATTACCTCAAATTATGATTTATATGCTGAAACTGTTGTGGCCCGTCTTAGCCTTTTGACTGCTTCCATACTATCATTGCAAGAGGAATTCCCAATCTTAATTGCAAAGCTGCTACAAAAGATTCCCAAGTACTGAATTTCCCAGTCTTCTCAGCATCTTGGAACCAGATTAAAGCACTGCCTTGCATATAAAAAGAAGGCATGAGGATCTTTTGTCCATCGGGCATGGGGTGTAAGCTGAAAAAATGATTTGCCTTATAAATCCACCCAATTGGATTTTCTCCATCAAATCTTGAAAAATCCAACTTAATAGAACGAACATGCATGCCATATGACACCCTCGAATGTTTAGACTTAAATTCTTCCTCATTTCTGCCACGACAACCAGTTCTTCCTCCATTCATTACCTCAAGTAGTAAATCCATCTTCGAATTCAAGACCTCCAACGCTCCCTGGGGATCTTCAACTCTCTTTTCTTGTATTTCTTGATGTTGCCGCAACCCCAAAACCCTCTTCTCAAATTCTTTAAAATGTGTTCCTTCATCCATAACTGCTTCAACAATTGAAAAAGAAAATTTCCCCCAGATTTTGAACTACTTTGATACCAATTGTTACCAACTTTCCAGAAATTCAAGAAAACCAAGAACAAGAACAATCTGATCTTCGAGGGATCAGAACCTCCAAGAATGAAATTCTTATTACTTTCTGAATGAATTGTTGTTTACAAAGGCTAAAACTTTTATACAAAGAATTATAGTTAATCTTGTTACAGGGATAAGGGTAAAAGAGTAAAATCGTATGATTAAGTGAGGGCAAACTTGACAAAGAACCGCCTTTAATGAACACATGCTTGACATGTGCCACTACTGCACCCTCTCTGTTCCAATATACTTTCCCTCTTCAACTACAGAAATGTTACAACCCCACTACTCCACCACTGCAAAACCACTTCTCCACCCATGCATTACAGATTACAGTCATAACATCTTTCTTTAAACTTCCTTTGAATAGCAGCCCCACTCCAGATGCTTGCTTCCCTTTTCTTTTCATTATCTACTTCTTTTAGTTCACGACTTATACTTCTTTGCTACTTCAATTCTCAATAGAAGTCTATCTTTTGACACTCCTCAATGTCATATTAGTCTTGAGATACAATGCTTTCCCACTTCAATTCCTCATTAAGATAAAATTCAAAGTCAAGTGAAAAAATATCATGACTAATAAAAATATAAGGAATAATACTACATAATTGTAATAATGCTTTATAAGTAATAGGATTATGTACAAGTGACATAAGACAAGTGGGACTCAGCTACTCCAAAGAAGGAATGAAACCTCTATAAAAAGAGGGAACTACTACAAATGTGGGATCTAGCAACTCTACAAGGAAAAACTCTATTTATTTTTTGTATGTATTATTTACTATTTATTTAATTGATGAACATCCAAGCACAGTATCAACACCCAAGCCTTTATCATGGGACATTCAATCGTATTGTTGGGCTCTAATCCCATCAGAAAAATGCATCAACAATGTCTATATGGGTTATAAAATGAATTAATAAGTCATGTATCCTCTACACAAGTTTCATTCTAGATAGCGGAAAGCTTTTTTTCATAAAGTTGCATTCATTAATTCTATCTTGATACCCTAATTAACACTATATCTCTTAATTTACTCTCTCGCAACCACAACCAAATTGTAGTATGTCTGTATGAAAATTTGTAATCCTAGGTTCCTATGAAGGAATAAATGAATTTGTTTGCCGCTTCAAAATACTCCAAATGCATTGCTTTACAACCCAATACCTTCTTTTGAGGTGGGGGTAACTCTTCTTTGGGACATGACTAAATCAAATTTGTTTTCAAGTATGAAACTAGTTGGGATGGTACTTTCTAATGGATTCTAAGTTTCAAATCATTCATAGTCTCAAATCCAAAGTCTCTCATAGGTCCTCAGAGCCAACTTTTTTTTTATACCTTTACCATCTTGTGGTGCCAGATTGAAACCTTCCCAAGGTAATGGTATCCCAATCAGCCACCACCACAAGCTCATACACAAGTGTGTTGCATTGGAAGATAAATGACAAACATACATGCATGAGAGACTAAAGTAAAGATCTACTTATCAACACTAAATTATCCAAAAACCTCATTTCATTATAATTATTGTTTGTTATAGAAATTAGCCTAGAGACTAGTTGTAAAGCCCCGTTCCCATAGGGATCGAAGAGTTACTCCCTATAACTTAAAACTCACAATTCATCAATATATATATAGACTCCAAAATATAACGTCATCAGAATACTACAAAATCTCTTAATTAAATCCGTCACTTCTCGAAAATCTTCTATGAGTAATCCACTATGCTTAAATAATCATCTCACCGATGCTCCATAATCCAGATCCTTAGTTGGACTATTCAAAAATTATCTGAAAAATAATTGGAGAAAAGGGGTGAGTTATCACCAACTCAGTAAGCAGATGACATATACTAGTGTGTAAACATGAGCATTTTCACAGAGTTCAGAATGCAGAAACAAAACATTTCAGTATCAATATTCAAATCTCAAAAATACATATTATCAGAAAATCAGAGCGACTTTTCAAACATTTCATATTCATAAACCAACTTTTCATATTCAAAGACTCATTTGGCACAACATGATTGAACATCTTCATCTTATCATATCATATCAGAGCATCATATCAGAATAGAGACCATATTTAACCCCCGTGGTAGGGTTGTGCATCCTGCGGAAAGTCAAGCAGAACATAAATCACCATGTTACCAAAGCGATTTCACTCAGAATAGAAAACTACTATTATATCCCGTGGCGGGCCAGCGGTCAGTATTATATCCCGTGACAGGGCCAGAGGTCACTATTATATCTCGTGACAGGGCCAGAGGTCACTATTGTATCCCGTGACAGGGCCACATATCAGAGCAAAACAGAATCAGAAAGTCATGCCAAAGGTTTTTCAGAAATCTCATCAGATCATATCAGAGTACAAAAAATCTTCAGAACAGAACAAAATCATATCACAACATAATTTATGCACAAAATTTCATATTTGCTCTCTTTTCAAAGTTCAGAAACAGAATGTTAAAAATAAGCTCATGTCTACACCAGTCATGACGGAAAATACTTTCTTCTTAAACAGAATCTCATAAGTAATGCCGAACAAATATCTGAGGTTGTTTTCAGATTTCTTTTCATAACAAAAACATGCACATTTTCCAAAAAGGACCTCAGTTCATTTTATTTTATACAAAGTCTAACATAGGAACCCCGCTTATCTGGACTTCTTAGTTTATTCAGAAATTCTCTACAATAGTACTGAACAATTGTCACTCGTCACCTATAAAAATTCATTTAACTTAAATAAATCTCCAGTGAACAAATAAATCTCATATTACACCTAAAGTACCTATTTTTAATTCCTCGATACTTAAAATTCTCTTAACTCTAAATATCATCATTTTCTAATTTCATCAATATCCACTTAAACGAATCCATACCGAAGAGAGTAATCGAATAAATATTATGATAAAAGAATACCGGTGTTTTTTAAAAATACTAAAGTACCCATAACATATTATAGATTAATAAAATAATATAGCTATTTAAAATCCCATAAAATAAGGCCAACTTAAAAAACGAGTTCAATTGAAAACTAAATAGCTCAAATTAACAATATAGTCATATTTTTTTTTATGTATAATGAAAACCAAGCCCATTCACTATAACACAACCAACTAAACCAAGACCATTAAAACAAAATCCATTAAACTAAATCCACGTAACAATATATCTGAAAATGGAGCAACATGTAAAAACACTTAAAAACAAGTTTGAGGTGTTCTACGGAAAAGTCAAAGACCAAAGGCCTGATGGCAGTTTCGTAGTTACCAAGAATATCATGACCAAAAAGTTTAAAACTACATGTTAATGTTTTCAAAGAGTGCAAAGTTTCTGCTTGTTTCTAGGTAAACATAAAACTCAACAAAGGAAAAAGAGAAACCAAAAGAGGAGGTGCGACGAGGCTCACCGTGATGGAAAAGTGGTCGCGGCAGAACTAGGCGAGAGAGGGGCGTGCGATTCAGAGAGAGAGAGAAGAAATCTGAGAGAGAGAGAGTTTACGGGATGAGCAAGCCGAACGTGAGAGAGAAAATAGAGAGGGAGATTACCGTGCGGCGGAGGTGGCATGAGGCGGACCCGGGGTGACGGAAAACTTCACCGGCGGTTTCTGGGGCCGTAACGTGAAGGAGCTCTCGGTAGGTAGTGGTTGTAATGGCTCAAGGTAGGAGGAAACACATCCTCTGTTTCGGGAGTGAAGAACAGAGGCTTACAGGATGGTTATCGAAGGCTACACTGGTGGGTTCACGGCTGGGTCATGGTGGCGGCGGTCTGGGCAGTTGGTTACGCGTGGGGGACAACCCTAGGTGAGTCCGTTGATGGTGAGGTCGCACGGGAGTTGGTTTTTAGGGGAACAATACACGGAAACAACTACCAATTGTCTCTCGGGTTGGGCTCGACTGCGACGCCCAGTGGCTGTGAATGGTTTCAATGAGGAGTTTGGGTGATGGTCATTTACGGTGGAAGTGGGTTGCTATTTGTTTTTACGTGGAGAAAGGAGTTTGGCGTCGAACTAGGAGGGCTAGGTGGTTCTGCACAGTGGTTCAGCGACGGCATAGGGTAATTCTCAAGGTATAAGATGAAAGTGTATCTTTATATGGGTGATAAGAAAACCCTAGAGAAAGTGAAGAGATAGACGTGCATGGGTAGTGCCGTGCGTGGGAAAATAAAATTGGAAAAATAAAATAATACTAATTATAGTGCAACCATAAAATTATACCTTAAAGCAAAGAGTAATTTAAATGCAAATACTAATTAATTTCAAAAAAGCACATTAAAGTAAATTTTCACAACCTAAAAATTATAAAATAAATCCAACGAGAAATCCGATAAATTTTAAAACAAGAAAAAATAATATTTAAAATTAATTAAAATAATCTTTCACTAAAAAAAAAAAATACACTATAAATATGGGGTATTACACTAGTATTAGTCTTACAAAATAAACCTAGGTCTCCTTTATTAATCTCCAATGTCATAGTGATGCCTACCTCGTCTGTAACATCAGGTGCTAACAGATCTACAGAGTTCATAAACATTATTTTTTGTTACTATGGGTCTTTTTTCCTTAGAATATAATTTCTATTTGTTTTAGAGCAAACCTGTTCAGACCAAGTTTAAACTGGTTCCGATTGGACTTATTTGTCCGACTTTTTCTGGGAACATCCGAATGGATATATTAGGTGTCCAGGCTGGTCACTCTTTTAACACTTACACAAGTTTCAGTTTTGACATGTCCTTGGCCTTAGGATCCATCCAAGCCTAACATTCATCATGTCTTGAGCTTTTGAAGGTCAAATAAATGTAGAAAAAGAAGTTGGCGTTCTTGTTTAAAGATGGACTATATTTAAAACATGTGTGATGCCCCTAATCTCTACTTGGGATTTGACAGAGAATAAAATATCAGGACATGCAACAAAGGTTACATATCCCATAAATGAGATATAAAAATGCAACGTACCTAGCATGCTTCTATCAATATGTAATAATCGCAGTGGAATATAAGTGAATTAACATGATTACGGTACCAGAATGACTAATATCCCAATCTTCATAAAACCTTACAAATATACCTTATTGGCTAAAAGTCTACCAAGTAAGGAATAAACTGAAGTGTAACATAGTCAGGGAGTATCAACTCTTTATTACAACCCAAAACATAATAAAACAAGTCCTCAACATAAGCAAATTCACTAAGCATATTCTTTTATTTTTGCGATGGTAGCTAAAACTGTCTCCAGGACCATTATGATCAATTTCATCCTCTTGTTGGGGTCGGGTTCTTCTTCAATCAATTTCATCCAACTGGCTTTCATTAACACTATCTTGCTACAATTTCTACCATTTTAGGAGAAATGGTAGTTGGGACTACCACGTTTGCTTGAAATCTCAACAAGTTAACAACCAACATACACAAAGATAATATAAATATGATAAGTAATAAACATGAGATGAATGCAAGAGTATGCTTTACAAAAGTCTAGGTGCATGGGCGCCATGTGATATGACCTTCCTGTAACGCCCCGTCCCCAAGGGTCAGGAGAGTTAACTCAAACTACCTGATAATCAACTCCAACATTGCTAATACTCTTCCAAAAGCTCCAAATCCAACGTAAACATTTCAAATTTAATTAACCACACATACTCGTATATAAAATCCTCAATACAGTAACCCCAAAAATTACCAAATTCTCTACATGTCACTTAAACTCACATTTCAACAATATAATTATCAAAAATCACCAATATTCATCGAAAGTTTTCTATTCTCAATCCAGTATTCTTAAGTCATCTCACCCAATTTTTCATGGTTCCGTTCCTCAGCTAAAATATCCAAAAATCATCTGAAAATATTGGAGATAAAAGGGGGGTGAGTTATCAACAACTCAGTAAGCAGAGAACATATACTAGTATGTAAACATGAGCCTTTTTAGAAAATTCCGTATGCAGAAATAAAACATTTCATTTTTATATGCAGATCTAAGAAGCATGTTATCAGAAAATCAGAGCGACTTTTCAGACTTTTCAAACTCAAAAATTAATTGTTCATATTTAAAGACACTTTCCATATTCAAAGACCATTTTCATATTCAAAGACCATTTTCATGTTCAACAACCAACTGTTCATATTCAAAAATCCGTTTCATAATCAAAGACCTTTTTGGTTTCAAAAACCATTTCCATATTCGAAAACCAACAGTTTATATTTAAATATCTGTTTCATATTCAAAAACGTTTTAACATAACATAACTGAACATCTCTATCTTATCATATCATATCATGTCATATCGTATCATATCATATACCATGTTTAACCCCCGTGGTAGGGTTGTGCTATCCCTGGTGGCCAAACTAGGCAATATCATATGGTGAAACTTCCCATTTTTCAATCTCGGAGTCCCGAGTGTGCACAGGAAAGAACACATAAAAGACCACTTTGTTTCCAAAGTGGGTGCACTCATATCATATCATATCATGTTGGTACCAACCGTGAACCATTATCATCATATCAGAACCATATTCAGAATCAGATTCAAAACAGATAAGTATGCCAAAGTTTTATCATATTCATATCATATCAAAACACGTGCGAAACATATTCATATCATTTCCATTTGATCAAAAACAAATCCAAATAATTTCATACCACATGCATAAAAATTCTCAATGATATCATATTCGCTCTTTTGCATATTTCAGAAACATGTCAAGTATGGCTCATGTCTACACATTTCATGTCAAAAGCATTTCTTTTCTCTTTCATACGTATCTCATGAGTGAATGCAAAACATATACTGAGGTTGTTTTTCACTTTTTCTTTTTAAAACAACATGCACATTTTTACAAACCAACCTCAGTTCATTTCTTTTTACGCAAATCTAACATAGGAACCCCGCTTACCTGGACGACTTAGCTTTTTCAGAATTTTTCTCAAAAATGTTGAGTCGACTATAAATCATCACATATAAAAATAATCACGTAATTTCCATAAGTTTCCAATCAATCACGTATTTCGATATTTAAGCCTAAACTTCTAAAATAACCTATTTTAATTCCTCAAAACTTTAAACCCTCATAATTCCAAAGTATATCATCACTTTATAAAATCATCAATATCCACCGTAACCACGTCAAACTCAAAAGACCAATATTTAAACCTGAAACTGCCAATAAATCTCACATCATAAACCAATCACACAAACAACTCCATAATCCAATCCAACCGACCCCCTTACTCCTCAGACTCAGTCCGGCACAACCAACCAATTCACAGTAAATATAAGTTAGTGCAAAATACATTTAAATCTCAAAAGTTCTTTGGGAAAATACTAACAATGCTATAACATAATTTTTGAAAAATCACGGAGGTGCTAGAAGTGGCGGTACAGTAACAGAACAGTGCAAAATGCACTATGGCCGTGGGTCTCAAAAATTCACTTTTGAACGGGGACAAATCAAGACCCGAGATTGATAGAGTAGGGCTTATAGATGTCGGTGAAGCCAATGGTGGTAGTGGTTGGCCGTGGGTGGTAGCGTAGAGAGCGGTTTAAGGCCAAAATGTTCAAAACGGAGATGTTGATGAATGTGCTTCACCGGTGGCGGATCGGAGCTGAGAATGGGTGCATTGAGTTACTAAGAGGTCGATGATGAAGTGGTGAAGAAATGGTGGCCGGAGGTGGCGAGACGGCGGCGCTAGAGCAAATGGAGGCCGCGGCTTCGCGTTGAGCGTGGGGACAAACGGCTGCGCGAGAGAGGTTGAGATTGGAGGGTGGTGGTCGCCGGCCGGTGGGGAAGGGAAGGAGAGGGGCGGTGACGGACACGAGCGGTGCACAGCGGCGCTATGGGTGGAGGAGAAAAACGGACGGGGGAGAGGAGAGCAGATCGCTCGCGCGGGAGAGAGGAGAGAGAGAGGAGAAAAGAAATGGGGGGAAAAGAAAAGAGGAAGAAAAGAAAAAGAGGAAAAGAAAAATGAGGGAAAAAAATGAGGTTCAATCCTCACGTCTTGGGTCACAAAATGATCCAACGAAAATTATTTCAAACCAATAAATTTAAATAAAATAATTTAAACACAAAGACGACGTAAAATAAAATAATTAAATCCAACAACACGATAATTTTAAAACCCACAAACAATTAATTTAAATTAAATAACAATTTAAATGCAAAACAATATTTAATATTAAGAAAGCACGCCAAAACAGATTTCACAACTTAAAAATCATGAAATAAACCAACGAGAAATCCAATAAATTTTAAAACAAGAGAACCAATATTTAAATTAATTAAAATAATCATTTAGTTAAAATAAACTAAAATACGGGGTATCACACTTCCTCCCGTGGCCGAAACATCCCTCATTACCTCTTCATCACTACCTTTCTTTGGAAAATCTAAAAGACCCTCTTGCATGCATGAAAAATTGCGTGCCCTTGCCCTAATTTGAAACCCAAAATGCCCCTTCGTGTGTTCTTCATATGGTCTAGGTTCAATAAAACTCCAAGGGTGTGTAGGTATTTATGGTCAAAACCCTAATATGTCTCCTCAATGCTAGAGCCTTTTTGTTCATAGGCATGTGCATGGCTACCATTTGGCATGGGTGTGTGTGTGTGTGTGTGTTTACCCTAGCTGCTCCTTTCTCTTGTCCTTTTCCCACAAAGATTCTTCTAGAAGCCATAGAAATGTGTGTGCCTCTTCCCTAAGCCTCTCTTCATCTTCCTCATGATTGTGTTCTCCTAGAAACTCCCATACTATGTGCATGAAAGACAAGTGGTGAAAAGAGGATTGGATCTTCATGGTAGGCGTGTAGACCCTTAACCAAAACCCTAAAGGCTTGTGTCTGTAGATTTGTTTCTTCACCCCATGTGCCTCTTTCACTTCCCCAAGCATAAATGCTTAGTGGGTGGCATGTGGCTTTTAGGAAACCGAAACCCTATTCTCTCTCACTTCCCTTCTTCCAACTTCAAGTCTAGATTCATTGAACCTTAAAGGCAAGCTTGCATTTTGGCCATGTGGTGTGTTAGTGAGGGAGATCGGCGTGTGCCCTAAGTGTGCTGAGCCTTTGTCCTCCTTTCATCTCTTTTGCTTCCTCTAGAAGCTTTCTTGCATGCTTGCCGAGTGGCAAGACATGGCCAAACTGATATGCCCCTTCCCTAGGTCACGAATGATTAAGTTAGGGAATCTAAAGGTCACTACGTCCTTCTTGGCACCTCCCTCCATCCTCAAAACCCTAATTAGGATTTCTAAACCCTAGTTCTTCTAGTGGCCAAATGCCACTTGGTCCTTTGGGCCTCTTTTGTGGCCTTGGGCATATAAGTTACTAGGGATGAGATGGGGCTCATGTCCTTCTCTAAGTACTCACCTCATTAATCCTATTTGGCCAATATCTAATTAGGCTAAGGCCAAAGGAATTGAAAATAATAGGTGAAGAACTTGCTAAGTCCAGGTCGTCACATCCTTCCCCCCTTTAAGAAAATATTTCATCCTCAAAATCAGCACCAAATCCAGAAGCAAAACAAAGCAAACAAAAAGGGTGCTAGCTTATTCTAGATAGCTCGTCTGCTAGTTGTTATCAAATATTTAGATGATGAAGGAGATGGAACTTCTTCCCTTTTTTTTTTTTTTTTTTTTTTTTTTTTTTTTTTTCTGTCATAGAGTCCTAAGACAGATAGAATATTGCGTCCAAATCAGGGTCGTAGTACATATTCACTCTCATCGCATTTTGCTTGTGCTCTATGATGACCTTGTCATCCTCCAAAGGTTGGTCATCCTCACGAAAGTGAATATGATCAGTAGAGGTATTTGAGGTCCCAAGTGTTGTATTACCTTCTGGCACGAACTTCTGCGGCACGACTTGATTTTGCCTCCTGGTTAAGCCCGAGTACATGCAACCTTGTAGCATCTCTCCATACTAGTGGGTCATGTGGAGGTTGTCACTCTTCATGCAGCAATGCTCATCATAAGAAAATGTTTCCTCTAAAATCCGCATCTAACATGAGTGCGATGATACTCAAACTTTTCCATTTGTTGCCAAGGGGCCGTAATCATTCGATCCCATCTTTCTTGCCGGTTCCAGCCTCTATGTTCTCTCATATCTCTAATCCTGGCTACTACCAAAGTGGACATATGTGTGGTGGTTCTAGTTCATGGCATGCCCTGTTATCATGGGTATGGTTGGTATGCAATAACAATATCAAATAAAATTGCAAACAGGCAAACATTTTTATTGCGAAAACATATAAGAGTACAATTAGTCAAACACAGTGTCTCTTAGCTATTCTTTTGGCCTTAATAATTCTAAGATATAAACAAATGAGGATATTTATTCCTCATCGAATCCTCTCTCACCCAGGTGGCTTCTTGAAAGTCCGAATTGTTCCAAAGCATCTTGACTTGGGGTATCTTCCTATTCCCTAGCTCTTATTCCTTTCGATCTATAATCTACAAAGACCATTCTTCGTTGGACAGGTTAGGCTAGAGCTTAATGCTATTTGGCTCCATCATCACCGGTCTTTGTTCCCTAAAGCTTTTCTTCAGAGAAGATATGTGGAACACGTCATGTATGCCCTGCATTTCTATTGGTAAGTCCAAAAGATAACCTACCGGCCCAATTCGTTCCATGCTCTCATAGGGTCCTACATATTGGGGACTTAGTTTTCCTCTTTTACCAAAATGGGACAACTCCCTTCCAAGGCAACACCTTTACATACACCTAGTTGCCTACTAAAAATTCCAAACTTAGTCTTCTCCCACCAGTGTAATTTTTCTGTCGATTCTGAGCTATATGCATCCATTTTCGGATCAACAAGACTTGTTTCCTAACTTCTTGTAGGTAATCAAGACTGAGTATCTTTCTTTCTCCGACCTCGTCTTAGTATAATGTTGATCTACACTTCCTTCCATAGAAGGCCTCATAAGGCGCCATCTGAATCATGGCCTGAAAAGTATTATTATAAGCAAACTCTATTAAGGGCAAGTGTCCTTCCCAATTGTGACTTACTTCCAATACACAAGTTCGAAGCATATCGTCCAGCATCTGTATAGTCTACTCCATATGTCCATCGGTTTGCGGATGATATGCACTACTAAACCTTAAGCTAGTCCATAGTAGCTCTTGTTGGCTTTGCCAAAAATGTGACCTGAACCGTGTATCTCTATCCAACACTATAGATCTGGGCACTCCGTGCAGCCTAACTATCTCCTTAACATATATTTTGGATAGTTTGTCCATAGAGTAAGTATTGGAGATTGACATAAAGTGAGCACTCTTTGTCAATTTGTCAACTATGACCCATATAGGATTATTTGCTGTCGATGTCGTCAGTAATCCAACCACGAAATCTTTGGAGATATCTTCCCATTTTCACTCTGGAATTGGTAATGGATGTAGTTCTCCTACTGGCCTTTGATGTACTACTTTTACCATTTGACACACAGAACATTGCGCCTCGCTTAGTATCTTCTCCTTAAACTCTGGGTCTGAAGGGATCACCTTTCTTCCCTTGTAATACAACATTCCATCTTTCCAAATGTTGAAGTGTTGCGGTCCTTCGGATTCTAGAATTGTTTGTCGGAATCTACTAAGCTTTTCATCCTTTAGCTGTTGTTCCATGATCTCGACATCGTTAGAGGTACAATTTCTTGTACTGCTGCTAACATTGCACTCCTTAGGGAATTCCTGATTAGTAGTCCTCTCAAACTTGCCGACAAGGAATTTGGGTCCGCTTGAGCTTTTCGACTAATGGCATATGCAACTACGTTGGCCTTTCCGGGGTGATACTTGACTGGAGAGATATTTGAGGCTTTTGTGATCAGTGAAATTTCACATTTGTCCTCATATAAGTAATGCCTCCAAATATTTAATGCAAAAACTACCGTGGCTAATTCAAGGACATGGGTGGAAAAATTCTACTCGTGGTCCTTGTTGTCGTGAAGCATAAGCAATGATTCGTCCTTCTTGCATTAGTACACATCTTAGTCCCATTTTGGATGCATCACTATAGACCACATAAGGCTTGTGAGGTTCAAGTAATGCCAATATTGGAGCAGTAGTCAATCTTTTCTTCAGCTCTTGGAAGCTCTTCTCACATTCCTCGCTCCAAATATACTTGGTGTTCTTCTTAGTTAGTGTTGTTAGGGGTCCTGAGAGTTTGGAGAAACCCTTCACAAATCTCTAATAATATCTGGCTAAATGAGGAAACTACGTATCTCATGGGCGTTAGTTGGTTTCTTCCATTCCGTTATTTCTTCTATCTAAGCAGGATCCACTGCTACACCCTTGCTAGATATGACATGCCTTACAAACCTCACCTCTTAGAGCCAAAACTATTTGCTGAGTTTTTTGTAAAGTTGGTGCTCTTGAAATCTTTCCAATACTAACCCCAAGTGTACCCTATGTTCCTCATCACTTCGAGAGTAGATAAAAATATCATCAATGAAGACTACCGTGAAGCTTTCCAAGTATGACCTAAAAATCCGATTCATCAAGTCTATAAATGTTGTTGGAGCATTTGTCAAACCAAAGGGCATCATGAGGTATTCGTAATGTCCATAATGAGTTCTGAGAGTAGTCTTTGGGATATCTTGCTCTCTGATCTTAAGCTAATGGTATCCTGACCTTAGATCTATCTAAGACAATATCGAGGCTCCTTGTAACTAATCTAAGAGATCGTCAATTCGCGATAATGGGTACTTATTCTTGATAGTCACTTTGCTTAGTTCTCAAAAATCAATACACATTCTCATGGATATGTCCTTCTTCTTTACAAACAATACCGGTGCACTCTATGAGGATGAACTAGGTTGAATAAAGCCTTTTTCCAAGAGTTCTAGATTTGGGCCTTCAACTGCTTTAATTCTGTCGGGGCCATTCTATAAGGTGCTCTATTCATCGGGGCAGTTGTTGGTTCTAGAAATATGACAAATTCTGTTTCTCTATTACGGGTATTCTCTATATCCCTATTGGTTCCTCCGCCTTATCTACTACAACCAAGTGGTACGCAGTTGCACCTTCCAGAATACATTTCTTAGCTCGACAAGCTGTGTAACACCCCGTATTTTAGTGTATTTTCACTGAAGGATTATTTTTAATAATTCAAAAATTTATTCTCTTATTTTATAATTATCGGATATTTTAAATGGATTATTTCATGATCTTTAAATTGTAAAAATTAAATTGTTATGTTTTCTTAATATTTATTTATTGTTGTACATTTAAATTGTTCTTCTTTTAAATTAATTGATTGTGAGATTTAATTATTTTATTTTCATTGTATCATTACGTTTAAATTATTTTAATTGATTTGCTGTTTTAAAATCATTTTCGTTGGATCATTTTTTTGTGACCCAAGATATGAGGATAGGACCTCATTTCTTTCCCTCCATTTTCTCTTTCCTCTCTTTTTTCTTTTTTTGTTTTCCTTTCGTTTTCTTTTTCTCCTGCTTTCCTTCCCCGTGCGCTGCGTCCTCCCTCACTCTCTCCCCGTGCGCTTCTCCTTCCACCCAACCCACCGCCATTGCGCCGTCGTGCGCGACACAGCCCGTCCCGTTCACTCCCCCACCGGCCGGCGACCTTAACCTGTAAATCCCAGCCTCCCTCGCGCCGCCGACAGCCCCCACGTACCACACCAAGCCGCGACGTTCCTTGAGCTCGCGCGCCGCCGTCCCGCACCTCTGGCCACCATCTCTTCACCACTTCATCCTTGACCTCCTAGCAACCCAATGGACCCAACCCCGGCTCCGATCCATCATCGGTGAAGCACAACCAAGCCCATCTCCTATTTCAACATTTTTGGCCTAAAACCACCATTTGCGCCGCCACCCACAGCAAACCACCACCACCATTGGTTTCACCGACCTCTCTAGGCCCTACCCTATCAATTTCGGGTCTTAGTTTGTCTCCGTTGAAAAGTGGGTATTTGAGACCCACGGCCACAGTGTATTTTACACTGTTACGTTCCTGAGTCACCACTTCTTGCACCTCCGTGATCCTTCGAAAATCATATTATAGCGCTGTAAGTATTTTTCCAACGAACTATTGTGATTTAAATATATTTTTGCACTAACTCATATTATTGTGAACTGGTTGGACATGCCAGACTGAGTCCGAGGAGTTCGAGGGTCGGATTGATTGTAGATGGAGTTGTGTGTTTGGTTGGTATTATAAATTGTTGGTTGTTAGTTTTGGTGTTGTTCATGTACATGGCATATTACACGCATGATCATGTTTGTAAAGGAAACTGGGTTTTCGTGTACATGCATTCATGTTCATGTGTTTCATGAAAACTGGGTTTTCATGTGTTAAAGGTTTTTGGGTGCGTGTGTATCACGACCCCAAGCCGAGATGGGGTATTATCTCGGTGGAGCTCCTCTGGTCACTAGGGAGCGGAATATACTTAGTGACGTCCCCTGGGTTGTCACTGGGCGACAACGGGATTGGACGAGATGGTCTCGTGCCGACTCCGTGGCCCCTCTGCCGGTAGGGGCTAGAGAATGCTTGGCCACGTACGCGCTGGGCGCGGAACTGAGCATCGCTACGAAGCCAGGACGTGCGAATGATCCCTAGGGGAGATCATGGTGCATTGGTTAATGGAATAATGAGCTGTTTTCTGGGAAAATAGCGTGTGTTGATTAAAAGGTTTTTATGTGATTCATTTTCTGGGAAAATGAGATTTTATTGATTTGGGTCATTTTCTGGGAAAATGACGGAGTATTCTTTTTGGGCCAAAATGGGATTTTGGCGTGTGTTGGAAAATATCTATTTTCGGGGAAAATAGTATTTTTTTGGATTTAATGCATATCTCATCATATGCATGCATGTTGGTAGCATTAATGTATTTTTATCTCGTGGTTATTTGGTTTATACTTACCAGCGGTACCATTTTGTGGTAACGCAGATTTCGATGCAGATGAGGCTGAGGGTGAGCCTGAGGATTCGGCTCCACCCGAGGAATGATCTGGGATCACTCGTTTTGGTTTGAGACTTGTAAAATATTTATTTTGGATGACTGTATAATTTTTAAACATTTTTACTGATTGTTTAAAATGTATTAACGATTCTGGTACTTAGTTGTATTAATTATCCACTGCGTTGTTTATTGTACACTGTTGCATGTACACACACTTGGCACTAACGATGGGATGTGTGACCTTGTTGTCATCATCTCGGCGTCTCGATTCCGGTGTCTCCTTACATGGGGGTCGTGGGCGCCACAGGTGGTATCAGGGCAGTTCGGCCCTGGGTAAAACCACATGTCCCATAGGTAGAGTACTAGAAAGTTTTAAAGTTGTGATTTGAAATTATTTGGTTTGAAGTATGTTATTTTAATGGTTTTAATTTATTTATGTTTTTATATTTTGTTGGTTTTATTTATTTTATTGTATACTACTTGTTTGTTTATTTTATATTATTTGTTTTATTTTATGGCAGGTTATTTTATTTTATTTATTTACTTTTTTTAAATTATTTTATTGTGCACTACTTCATTTGTTTTATTTATTTTATCTTATTCATTTTATTGTTAGTTTTATTCGTTTCGTTGTATATTATTTATTTATGAAATTTTATTTTATTTTATTTTGTTTTGTTTGGAGTTGAAAGGCAGGTTAAGAGTTGTGCTATGGTAGGAAAATGGTACGATTGTGAATGTCACTGTTAGACTTGAACACTTAGTGTAGTAGGCTTGAACTCTTAGCAACTGGATTGTTTTAATATCGAGGCTTGAAGGGAACGGCATGATCTGGGTGAACTCTTTGAAGTAGGAACTCAAGTCGCAATTGAGGAGAGAAATAGTTTTAAATCGCTTAGGTTAATTGAGGTCGTAGCCTCCGTAGAAATTATGTAGTGAGTTTATGGAGTAGGAGGTTGTAAGTTCAACGAATTCCAAGGTTAGATTTTTTAGAAGGTCACCTAAGGTTTGAGGCCTCATAGTTTTTAGGAAATACGTTTATTGGTTTTAAGGAGGTAGGTTCAACAAGCAATTGAGGGATTACTTAGATTAGATGTTTTCGATCTTGTCGACCTTGATAAGCAATTTGGTAACATTTGGGGTTTTAGAATTTACAAGTTTTTTTAAGGTGAATGTTTTAGATTTAAGGTCGTCAATCTTGAAGATTTCGGAGAATGATTTTTATCTGGTTTAAGGTTTTAGAATTGCAGAGTTGAAGGGTTGAATTATAATAGGATTTGAGTTCTTAGTTTTGTATACTTAGTACGCTAGCTTGGTCTATTCTTTCAATTGATTAGTTGGTAACCATTAAAATAGGATTGATCTGAGTTGAGTTACTAATATGAGAATTTTATTTTTAGGAGAGAACTTCTTTGGAGATGGGAGGTAATGATCTAGTTTGTGTATTTTTCGAGGATTGAAGATGTTGATCTAGTTCAGATAATGATTGTTTTTAGCTCGAGGTTAGTGGCAGGTTGAGGATTTAATCCATATCAATTTTAAGGAATAATAGATTGTGCGGACGTAGGAAATGATTCTTGTTGATTTCGAGGATATAGGCTCAGATAATGGAAATGGTAGTGACAGATCACTTGCACGTTTGGAGGATTATTGGTTCTGGTTAAGTGTGCATGAGATCGATGCGTAGTAGTGGTGAGTGTGTATGCATTTCGGAGAGTACAAGGGTCCTTGTCTCATTTTTGGCTTGGAAGAAGTGTCTTTGGTAGGTGTTGAAGATGAATAAATACAATAGTATTAAATTCAAGAGATTTTTGTTTGGAATTTTTGGTGAGTCAATTGGAGTGTGTAGTCGAAACGGATTACTCAATGGAATGATGGTTGACAATAATTATTGTGATTAACTATAGGAATTAATTGTGACTTGAGGTTACCTAGGAATTTAAATTTTGAGGTCATACTTTCTTTGGAGATTGAGAATCCAGTTGGTTGAATTAAGGACATTGTTATTTAACTTGAAGAGAGATTGATGGGTCGTCATGTTTGGTGTATGATAAGATCTTGGAAGTTGAAGTTTATGCATTAGCGATGAATAATATGATCAAGTATGTGAGTTAATCAAGTATTAGAATCCTTGGGTGATTTGCATTGGCTTTTGGTGGATTGATGATTTGAGCAGTAGGGCTTGCCTTGAGGTTTAATAGTGATGTGTTATTGAATGAGCTAGTCGTGCTAATACTAGCTTATAGGAGTAGAAGTAGCTGGGCGAGTTACCAAGGAGGTTTTGTTAATGTTTTGGTGAAGTCATGATGATTCGTAATGAGTTTAGTCACGCTAGATTAGATGTTATTCTGAATGTCGGTGATGAGCTTTTGGGTTTAGATTTTTGGGTAGAAGTTTATAGGTGCTCTTTTTGGTTGGTCGGATTGGAATCAAATCTTTTTAAGGTATGTTCCTTATCGTAGATGAGACGGATATATTTTGGGTTGAGGTTGCTTATTTTCAATTTGGGATGCTGAGGTTGGTTTTCTATCTGTGATCAAGGATATATTTTACGGAATATTGATTTTGATCAAGGCAGCGGGAGTTAATTGAGGAATCTGAGTGATAACTCCTGGTTTTGGGGAAAATAGTATTTTCTACCAAAAGGTGGTAAGAGTTTTCTGGTTAGTAGGTATGGAGCCACCTTGTACTCCATGGTGCTAGTTTTTATGAGGACATAAATTTTATGCATGTGGCGAATTATCAGAGTGTGCAGCCGAAGCGTGATATTTGTGGTTGTAGTTAGGAGTTTGGATTTTGTGCTGATCTTGAGGAATTAGTGGTGACTTGAATTTTTAGATGATGCTTGTAGTTGAAGATTAATCTTTTGGTTGTGCAATTTGTTATTGATGGTTAACCTTGGAAGTGGCCATTAGGTTACCAAATGTAAGATTCAATGGAGGTTTAGAAGTTGAAGCATAGGAGCTGATTGAGGTTAGCATGGATTATTGTATGGAGCTATTGATCATTAGAATTTTCTGAATATTGTATTAAGGTTCTTGTGGAAAATAAGATTTTGGTTAGTATAGTCATCTAGGAATACTGGTCGTGATGTATTGGAGGACTAATACGAGTATGTTGGATATTGCCATATTTTTTGAGAAATGTGCCACGTGCCGTCAAGTTAAGGCTGAGCATCAAAGACCTGTTGGTAAACTTCAACCTCTCCCTATTCCTGAGTGGAAGTGGGATGATATTTTATGGATTTTGTTGTGGATTTGCCGAGGACCCTAGTGGAAAGAACTTAGTTTGGGTGATAGTTGATCGGTTGACCAAAGTGTCCATTTCTTGCCTATCAATAATACTGACTCTTTGGGTAAGATGACTCGGTTGTATGTCAAAGGGATAGTGTGTTTGCATGGAGTACCCAAGAGTATTGTGGATCGGGACCTGCAGTTCACGTCCCATTTTTTGGAAGAGTTTGCAGGCAGCTTTAGGCACTAAGTTGAAGTTTAGTACTGCATATCACCCACAGACAGACGGTCAATCAGAGCGTACTATTCAGACTCTTGAGGATATGTTGCGGTCTTGTGTCATGGGATTTCAGGGGAGTTGGGAGAAACACCTGCCGCTAATTGAGTTTGCTTATAATAACAGTTTTCATTCCTTTATTCAGATGACCCTGTATAAAGCTTTGTATGGGTGGAAGTGTAGATCACCGTTGTGTTGGGATGAAGTAGGCGAAAGTAAATTGATTGGGCCTGAGATAATTCAAGAAATGAAGGACCAAGTTCAGTTTATAAGGACTAAAATGGCGGAAGCCCAAAGTCGCCAAAAGAGTTATGCAGATACAAGGAGAAGAGACTTATCATTTGAGATAGGATATTGGGTTTACCTTAAAGTCTCTCCGATGATGGGGGTTAAGCGCTTTGGCAAGAAGGGAAAGTTTAGTCCGAGGTATGTTGGTCCTTTCCAGATTATAGAGAAAGTTGGGCTAGTTGCCCTGCCGGATTATTTTTTTTTTGGGATGTCCATGATGTATTCCATGTGTCGTCTTTGAAGAAGAGTTTTGGACAGCTAGAGCCGCGTTTTCTCGACTCTGAATGCATCGAACTTCGGCCTAATCTTTCTTATGAAGTTGCACCGACGCAGATTGTGGATGGGAAAGAGCAAAGGTTAAGGTCTAAGACAATACCTTTGGTGAAGGTCTCATGGAGCGATCCGTTGGCTCAGGATTTCTCTTGGGAGAGAGAAACTGACTTGAGAGAGCATTACTTACGCTTTTGGGCGTTGGTGATGGTATGTTATCTCAAGCGTGTTCTGGTTGTATCATGTAACCTGTTTTAGCATAATGTTTGACCTTACAAATTTCGAGGACGGAATTTTTTTTAAGGGGGGGAGAATGTAACACCCCGTATTTTAGTGTATTTTCACTGAAGGATTATTTTTAATAATTCAAAAATTTATTCTCTTATTTTATAATTATCGGATATTTTAAATGGGTTATTTCATCATTTTTAAATTGTGAAAATTAAATTGTTATGTTTTCTTAATATTTATTTATTGTTTTACATTTAAATTGTTCTTCTTTTAAATTAATTGATTGTGAGATTTAATTATTTTATTTTCATTATATCATTACGTTTAAATTATTTTAATTGATTTGCTGTTTTAAAATCATTTTCGTTGGATCATTTTTTTTGTGACCCAAGATATGAGGATTGGACCTCATTTCTTTCCCTCCATTTTCTCTTTCCTCTCTTTTTCTTTTTTTCTTTTCCTTTCTTTTTGTTTTTCTCCTGCTTTCTTTCCCCGTGTGCTGCGTCCTCCCTCACTCTCTCCCTGTGCGCTTCTCCTTCCACCCAACCCACCGCCGTCGCGCCGCCGTGCGCGACACCACCCATCCTGTTCACTCCCCCACCGGCTGGCGACCCTTCCCTGTAAATTCCAGCCTCCCTCGCGCCGCCGATAGCCCCCACGCACCACACCAACCGCGGCGTTCCTTGAGCTCGTGCGCCGCCGTCGCGCCACCTCGGGCCACCATCTCTTCACCACTTCATCCTTGACCTCCTAGCAACCCAATGGACCCAACCCCGGCTCCGATCTGTCACTAGTGAAGCACAACCAAGCCCATCTCCAATTTTGACATTTTTGGCCTAAAACCACCCTTTGCGCCGCCACCCACGGCAAACCACCACCACCATTGGCTTCACCGACCTCTCTAGGCCCCACCCTATCAATTTCAGGTCTTAGTTTGTCTCCGTTGAAAAGTGGGTATTTGAGACCCACGGCCACAGTGTATTTTACACTGTTACGTTGCTGAGTCACCACTTCTTGCACCTCCGTGATCCTTCGAAAATCATATTATAACGCTGTAAGTATTTTTCCAAATAACTATTGTGATTTAAATATATTTTTGCACTAACTCATATTATTGTGAACTGGTTGGACATGCCAGACTGAGTCCGAGGAGTTCAGGGGTCGGATTGATTGTAGATGGAGTTGTGTGTTTGGTTGGTATTGTAAATTGTTGGTTGTTGGTTTTGGTGTTGTTCATGTACATGGCATATTGCACGCATGATCATGTTTGTAAAGGAAACTGGGTTTTCGTGTACATGCATTCATGTTCATGTGTTTCATGAAAACTGGGTTTTCATGTGTTAAAGGATTTTGGGTGCGTGTGTATCACGACCCCAAGCCGAGATGGGGTATTATCTCGGTGGAGCTCCTCTGGCCACTCGGGAGCGGAATATACTTAGTGACGTCCCCTGGGTTGTCGCTGGGCGACAACGGGATCGGACGAGATGGTCTCGTGCCGACTCCATGGCCCCTCTGCTGGTGGGGGCTAGAGGATGCTTGGCCACGTATGCGCTGGGCGCGGAACTAGGCATTGCTCGTTGCGTAGTGGGTGCTTGGCCACGAACGCACTGGGCGCGGAACTGAGCATCGCTACGAAGCCAGGACGTGCGGATGATCCCTAGGGGAGATCTGGTGCATTGGTTAATGGAATAATGAGCTGTTTTCTTGAAAAATAGCGTGTGTTGATTAAAAGGTTTTTATGTGATTCATTTTCTGGGAAAATGAGAATTTATTGATTTGGGTCATTTTCTGGGAAAATGACGGAGTATTCTTTTTAGGCCAAAATGGGATTTTGGCGTGTGTTGGAAAATATCTATTTTCGGGAAAAATACTATTTTTTTGGATTTAATGCATATCTCATCATATGCATGCATGTTGGTAGCATTAATGTATTTTTATCTCGTGGTTATTTGATTTATACTTATCTGCGGTACCATTTTGTGGTAACGCAGATTTCGATGCAGATGAGGCTGAGGGTGAGCCTGAGGATTCGGCTCCACCCGAGGAGTGATCTAGGATCACTCGTTTTGGTTTGAGACTTGTAAAATATTTATTTTGGATGACTGTATAATTTTTAAACATTTTTACTGATTGTTTAAAATGTATTAACGATTCTGGTACTTAGTTGTATTAATTATCCGCTGCGTTGTTTATTGTACACTGTTGCATGTACACACACTTGGCACTAACGTTGGGATGTGTGACCTTGTTGTCATCATCCCGGCGTCTCGATTCCCGTGTCTCCTTACATGGGAGTCGTGGGCGCCACAAGCTGTAATCACTAATGGGGATGCTTTGATGGGTTCTCTCAAGGCCGATGAGCCACTTGTTGGCTCTTAGTGCCCCTTATGTACCCATAAAATCTGGGTACCGATATATGTGAAACTTTCAAGGGACAACCACAAGCCAAGCCTCTCGGTGGCCCGTGGCTATTGCTTTTCCCTTGGACTATCTGATGTTGTACTATTTATGTCATTTGGCTGATAGCTTCCGCTATAGCTTGCCATCCTTCTAATGGAGGATTTCTTTCCTCCCATTCTATGCTCCTTGGAGAATTCTCATCACGTCTTCCACGCGCCATGTGCTCTTCCTCTCCCAAAACATACAAAGCTAACGCTTATCAGTCCTATTCCTATGATAGGACAACCTTAGCTTTGGTTCTCAGCCCATAACACGCGCCCTTCCATACTATACGCTACGAGTATTCAAGCCTAACATTTTGGTAGCATGTTTCTTATGAAAACTCTAGGTATATCCAGAGACATAATTTCTCTAGTACCACCGTCTGTGACATTTTGATACCACATCACA
Organism: Juglans microcarpa x Juglans regia; assembly: GCF_004785595.1. Classification (NCBI taxonomy): domain Eukaryota; kingdom Viridiplantae; phylum Streptophyta; class Magnoliopsida; order Fagales; family Juglandaceae; genus Juglans; species Juglans microcarpa x Juglans regia. The sequence continues at coordinate 2,966,631 of NC_054605.1, forward strand.
TAGCTGGCCCTCTTGACTGGGTATGAGTACATCGGAGTTCATATAACATGGCAGTTAGCAATTTACCTTCACCGCTTTCAATGTGGTGCACACACTAGTGTTAGGTGCTACTTCGCTCCATAATCTTTTAAAAATGACACATTCAAAATCCGTTGACTGTCTTTTGTCAACCCAAGGATTACCACTTTCAATTAAGGATTACCATTTTCAATTAAGAACTCCAGAGTGGACAGAGGAATTCTATTAGGATATTCTCTCATCTTAGCATTTGGGATCATGGCAAAAATCGTTTTCTCTCCTTTTAAAAAATACACAACCTTAAATGTATGTGACGTGTACTTGTGACAAAAACATGTTTTCCTTTTGTGCATGACCTGAACATGTATATCATGAAACCGTGTGACTCTTATGCAACAAAGTCATTAACTCATGTCTTATATCAAAGTGCACCACGTTTACGGCTTGAAGAATTAGAACATGCAATATACTTGTGTTTATAAAACAGCATGCTAAAGCATCAGCCAAGCATGTAATATCACTCAAAATTAAACATGGCATTTCCATCAACAAGTAACATCATGGAAAGTATGTACAAGGCCGAAAATATAGCTTGTGGCAAGCAACATCATGGCAAATCTGTACAAGGACAAATACATAGCATATGACAAGCAATAATTCCATAATCCAATTTGACCAATAACATATAAAGTTTACATGCTACACAAGTACGTTATCCAAAGGTAAGTTAGAAGCTAACTTAAAAACATCCAAAGTAAGAAATACCAGCAATCAACCAAAAGTTTTCACAAATCGACCAATCACATAGGTTTTAGTATGTTAGCATAGTCAGTTTTGTCACTCACTATGGTACCAGAAGTGTAATTTTATTTATTTGAGATACCTAAAAGTGTCAGAATGAGATGCGGTCTATGCCATTAGACTCAAAGGAATATTTAGGATTTTATGGCACGATAAAAAAATTTTCAACTTTTGGACAAAACGCTTGTCCAAAATGCATTTTGATTATTTCCAGTTACCTCGAAGTTGAATTTTGATAAGCGATTTGTACTCTAAAGTTAGCATGATTATTTAGAATTTTACAATGCAAAGTTTACTTTTCACTTTTTTTTAGTAAATAGTAACCTCGATACTAGTGCCTAGAGTAGTATTATCAAAATCACAGAGTGAAATATCCAAATTAGATTAGAGAATTTTTATTTGGACAGTTGGCAAGATTTTAGCCACTTGGTGAATAGTATTAGACGCTTGACACCAAGAGGAACCGCGAGATGGAAAAAAGTGAAGGAATCAAGCTTTGTGATCATGCGATCTAAGCAAAACCCTACTCAATCCAACTATATAATTTGTTCCAAACCAAAGAGGGTTTCAACTCTAGAGAAACCCTAAACACTAAGAATCCAATTGAAACCCCAAAAACTTGGTTGAAAATAAAACCCCAAATTGTTTTCTCAAACTCTAAAGTTTGCCTCCAAACCCTAAATGAACTCGGTTTTAGCTTAGTGTTTAATCATTTGATTAAATCACTTTCACATGCTATTAACCACTCAACTTCATATTATTACATCATTATTTATTCTTTTAAATCTTGATAATTTTATTGGGCCAAGAAAAATTAAATTTGGACTTGATAGCAACCCAAACCCCAACCAAACCCCATTGAAACCCTAAATGGAAGCCCATTTGGTTCAGGCCCATTAAGGCCAACAAAATTGAGCCACCTAAGCAAGGATTGTGGAGAAGACTTACCTCTCAGTAGGCGAGGAGACTCACAACTAGAAGGTGCGACTAGAAGGCGCGATTTGAAGACAAGCCTCTAGGCAGTTAGATGGGGTGACTAGTCGTTTCTAGAAAATGCCAGGGGAGTCTTTCATCCTTGTCCGGAGTCTTTCCACTCAGTAGGCGAGAAGAGGGCCGTGTGGTCTTTGTGACTTCCACGTCCGTTCATTTGTGACCTTCACGCCTGCCAGTTATATTCAGCGTATACGGCATCTACCCGATGGGACCCTTTCAAGTTCCGCAATCTAGGGGTAAAAACCGACGTCTTCGGCACGGTTTTTGGGTAAAATCGACGCCGACCAACGTCTAGAAAAATGGGGGAGGGGCCGACCGTAACCAGTTGATGGGGAGGAGGACACCGATTGAGGTGGTTCTCTGGCTGTTCTCGGTCAGCGTCGATTCTACTAAGAGAATAATGAGAGAGACTGAGAGAGAGAGAGAGAGATGCATAGGAGAGAGAGTTACAGAGGAGAGATAGAGAGAGAGTTGTAGAGATCGAATTCGGGAAGAAGAGGATTCGGGAAGAAGAAGATTCATCTCGAAACGACGCAGTTCCACTTAAGTTTAAGTGGAACGACGTCATTTTAGACTTTTTTTTTTCTTACATCCTTAATAAAACGACGCCGTTTGGTTTAATTCCAAACCGAGACCGAACTGCTGAACGTTGGTTTCTTGAAATTTCCACCGCACGCCGACCGGTTCTCCACCAGTTTCGGCCGGTTCCTGACGCGGTCAGTTGGTTCACGTTAATGGCGGCTGGTGGAGTCGATTTCTGTACAGCCCTACCACAATCAATCTATTGGTGACCAAATCCTCCCGAACTCAACAATTCAAGCCGCATATTATTGAATCTTCAATTTTAGATAATTCAGATATTCTTGGGATAATTTCCTTTTATGTTAACATCTATCTTTAGAACTATTTTTCAGATTTTTAGGCTAAATTGTAGTCGCATTTATTTTGTTTCAGGATTTAAGTCTTAACATATATTTAATCCCATCTTGTGGGATGAATAGGGAGTCTTGTTCTTAATCTTAGTTTTAGTTTTAGTCTTGGAGTTCTGAATCGGAGTCGAGAGTTTTTATGTTTTAGAGTCTAAGTCTGAATTTAGAGTTTCAGAATTTATTATTTAAGTTTCTTTCAGGGAGGCAAATCTAGGGAAGCAGAGGCGAGAGCTGCATGTTTCATTAACAGACTCCAACGAAGAACACCAGTTTTATTATTTTTCTTTTTAATTTCATTGTGAACTAATTTTATTTTCTAGAGCTTTGATGTAGCCTAGCATTAAACACATAGTTTATATTCCAAGTTATTTTATTTTCAATATTTCCATGATTGAGTGTTTAATCCTTATTCTTAATGCTTACAATTTTCTAGCTAACTATTGTTTGATATTTTGGATTGCAATGAGACCGAGAGGTGATTTGTGATTAATGCTCTAGGATTAAACACCATTAGTTGAGTAAAAGCAGAAATAATTTACCGCGACTAGTGTGATTTTCAAGAAAAATTTAAAAAACTTAATAAGTCTCTAATTAGTTAAATTCACATAGAGATATGGAGTTATTAGTTGGAGATATTTTTGGTATTGTTTGAGAGAAAATATTGAATAATTAAGGAATTTTTATCATCAATTTGGAATAATTAGGATTCTATAACAAGAAAGAATAAACTGTGTGGGATTTACTAGGTGAAGTCAAATACTCTAGATCTATTCTTATTATTTTTAAAATCCTAATTTTAATGTTCTTTTTTTCAGTTTAATTTAGATAAACCATTCTTCAAATTTGGATTTTTCAAATAGTAATTAATTTAGTCAATTTCAATATTCAATGGCATAATTATTCCCTATGGGTTCGATAACTGTTTTCTTTAAAACACTTTACTACTTGTTACGATTCTGTGCACTTCCAGATATATTTTTATACGAATAGATAGAATTAATTCATAATGGAATTGAAAAGAAAAAGAAAAAGACTGGTGTTCTTCGTTGAAGTCGGTTGATGAAGCATGCGGTTATCACCTCCGCCATCTAGTTCTGCCTTCTCGAAAGAACACTTAAAGATTAAATTCTGGAACTCTAAACTTAGACTCAAATTCTAAAAATATAAAAACTCTCAACTCCGATTGAACTCCAAGACTAAAACAAAAACTAACCAAAACTACCTATTCATCCCACAAAACGGGATTAAATAGATGTCAAGACTCAAATCCAGAAACAAAATAAATGCGGCTACAATCTAGCCTAAAAATCTAGAAAATTTTTTCTAAAGATAGATGTTAACATAAAAGGAAATTATCCCAAGAATATCAGAATTATCTAAAATAGAAGACTTAGTGATATGCGACTTGAATTGCGGAGTTCGAGAGAGTTTGGTCACCAATAGATTGATTGCGGGACTCGGAAGGGTCCCACTGGGAAGATGCCATGGGTGCTGAATATAATTCGCGGGCCTGGAGATCACAAATGAACTGGCATGGAGGTCACAAAGACCACACGACCCTCTTCTCGCCTACCTAGTGGAAAGACTCCCGACCAGGATGAAAGACTCCTCTCGCCTTTTCTATTTGTTACCCACAATGTCATTTAGGTTAGTGTTTTAAGTTGGTCGTTTAGACTAGTCACCCAATCTAACCACCTAGAGCCATGTCGCTAAGTCTTTGCACCTTTTGGTTGCGAATCTCCTTGCCTACCGAGAAGTAAGTCTTCTCGCCTTTGGGCGAAAAATATCTTTTTGCTGCCCACAGGACAAGGCTCTTTGCCCAAATCTCATTGACTCTCTTCAAATCTCGATGCTTCTCATCGGTCTGGATCCGTAGTCTATTCTTTTGTATCAAAATGCTCTCATTTTGCACTAAATCTTCACATTCCTTCAAATCCAAGAAAATAAGTAAAAATATGTAAAAATAAAATAAAATCAATAGTATTGAAGGGAAAATGACACTTTTCATAAATAAAAAAGTGATAAAAATCACATAAAAATAACATTTATCAAATACCCCCAAACTTAAGCTTTGCTCGCCCTTGAGCAAAGAAGAAAAGAAATGAAAATTAAAACAAGCATTGGTTTGATTCATAAAATTTATTACCTCAAAAATTGTCTAAAGTCTATAATTCAAAGGAATCATTCAAGATCAATCAAATCCAAAAGTTAATTCAAAACTCAATTCCACCGCATCGTCCATCCCCACATTGATGCATACCTATCATTCTCACTTCATCGTTAGCTCTCCAGATAGTTTTATGCAAACAAGTAAATAAATAATGGATCTCTAAAAACTCCATAGACTTGTTTTTCAAATCACTCTCCATTAATGTAGAACAGAAACTATCACCAAGGATCAATAGGTCTTTATTAGGCTTGTAATATAAGGCCAGGGTGAGGACTACAAAGAAAAGGTAGCATTCAAACAAAGTAAGAGAACTTAAGTTTGAACATCAATAAGATAAATAGAGTATTTTCACTTTTAACACAAACATCTCTTCTCAATCATTGTAAATCTCTCAACATATATCTATTTATTGCACTTTTAAGTATCTCTCTCTTTACCCCTCTATTCGCCAGATTAGATTTTTTCTTTTTTTTAAGAAAATATTTCATATCTTTTCGACTGCCTTTGTGGATGACTCTCATCAGCCTTTTCTTGTTGGCCACACAGTAGACAAGTTGACTTTTCACACCTTTAAAATTATGATTTTGATAATATTGCTATAATTACTTTACTTGTAGACCTTCTACCTCTCTTGCCTTTCATGCTCTTGTGAGTCTGTGACATTTTGTAAACTTAGTTCTCTTGAAAGGTAAGTAAATCAATGTTTAAGCTCAAATAGGGTAGAGAATATGAAGTTTAACAAGAAAGAAAAATATAAGGTCAAGATATATTTCAATAAAGCTCAAATGGGCGATTAGAGATAAAGATAATAAACAAGTAAGCTTGAAAGGCTCAATCGGTCCAAAGGATACCTTAATCATTTCCCCAGTAATAGTCTGTCTAAGATTTCGCTTCGAGTGTAATCAAACAAATTCTAGAGTAAGTTGAGACCAAACAAATTTACAAAATTCATATAAAATTTTTCTAGGTACTCAAAACAATTCATGATCATAAGAGGCATTTATTGAACATAGGAAATATCAAATTAAGTAAGATCAAGTAAAAAATTAACAACTAGACTTAAGTAATGAGAATTTTTCTTAAAAATTATAATCAATTTCAATCATATTCTTATCATAAGCTTTTTATTCATCAAACCATACTATTTTTATCATCATCATCATCATCATCATCATCATCATCATCATCATTATTATTATTATTATTGTTTGAATAAAATAATATCCTTTCCCCCAAACTTAAATATCACATTGTCCTTAATGGGAAAAAGGAAGAAAAACTAAAGCAAAGAATGAGAGAAGGTAAGAGATGCTCCCTTGATTTTTTTTTATTTTTTATTTTTTTCTGGTCTTCCAATTGAATATTTTCCTTGAAGATGTAGCCATGTACCCCTTGGAGGTCTCCCCGACCTCTTCGTTCCGTAAATTTGATGGAAGCGGGTTGAGTTCAAGTTTGGTTGTCACCTTACGTGGTAGCTTTGGGAATTCAGCTCCATAAGTCTCGTCGACCATGACTACCTCTCAGTCGCTCATTTAAAAACAAGAATGTACCTCAAAAGAAAATTCCATAGATTTAAATATGTCATAAGTGACCTGCTCCTTGCCGACCCTCAAATTGAGTTTCCCTTTCTAGACATCAATTAAAGTTCTCCCCGTCGCAAGGAAAGGTCGGCCCAGTATCAAAGGGATCTCCTCGTCCTCCTCCATATCAATACAATGAAGTAAGTCAGGAAGACGAACTTATCAACTTTCACCAATACGTCCTCAATGAGTCCTTTCGGGGATTTAATGGATCTGTCTGCAAACTGTAGAGAGATTGTGGTATGCTTTGCTTCTCCAAGACCTAGTTCCTTAGGAGGCAGCTTCTTTTGTACAATTGCACTACTCTCTTCAGTCGCCAACTATAGATAGATGGTGGTCGGCTTTGCTTCTCCAAGACCTAGTTCCTTAGGCGGCATCTTCTTTTGTACAACTGCGCTGCTCTCCTTGGTCGCCAACTGTAGAGAGAACTGATAATCAATCTTATTTTTTGTGAAGTGAAATTTTGTTGGTTGATCTAGTATGCTATTTGAACATAGGATATGATTTTCTATGTTGTAATAACTTGGTTTAAGCATGAGAAATGAGGTTTGATATAATTGCAACAAAAATCAAGAGATTTGGCCTTTGAGTGATTCGGCCTTGGTATGTTTGATATAGTTGTGATGTGTTTTAATTTCTTCTAATTAGATGTTTGGATTTAGGACAAAATTTATATGAGGAATGTAAATTTTGGTGAGTTTTGAAGTTAAGGATAAAATGGTCATTTTACTCTAAAATAGTATTTTTATGTTTCTATACTATTTAGTGATGAGTTTCCAATTATTTAGAAATCTCTACTTACAGTTTTTTGTGTTTCTAAATTATTTAGTGACAATCACTATAAATTAGCTTCTAACTTGCTGTCAGAATATGGTGTATCTATCTTGGTAAGGAAACAAGTGGTTATGTTCTTATGTCATCATGTGTGCTATGATATGCCATGTCACTACATGTATGTCTATTACACATTATATTCTATCACGTGATGTTTATCTGTTACATCTTATATTCTGTCATAAAATTTTTATCCGTTATACGTTATGTCATGCCACGAAATGTTCATTTGTTATATGTTATGTCGTGTCACAAAATGTTATTTGTCACATTTTTTCATGTCACAAAATGTTATATGTTTCATGTTGTGCCATGTCATTTATCTCACGTACATGTCATGTTACGTTATGTCATGTCATTTGCTATTTCATTTCTTATCACGTCACGTCTCGAGTTTGGAGTATGTCTTCAAAACAGTATCTTTCAAGTCTAGTCATGTTACGTTCACATACAGTCAAGTTATTGTTCAAGTCATTATTATTCAAGTATCATTATGGTAACTCCATGGGACCATAGTATCATTATGATAACCCCATGAGACAAGAGTATCATTATGGTAACCCCAAGAGATAAGAGTATCATTATGGTAATCCCATGAGACAAGAACATCGTGGAAACTTCATGAAATAAGGATATCATGGTAACCCCATGAGACAGGGATACAGTTCAAGCTCATGTTATTTCACATTTAAGTTCATGTTAGTTTTAGTTCAAGCTCATGTTATTCACGTTCAAGTTCATGTTCAATTCCAGTTCAAGTTCACATTCAGTTTCAAGTCCAGTTCACATTAACTTCAGTCCATATTCAAGTTCTTCTCATGTCCGTTCAAGTCATGTTAGCACATGTCATATTATTTTTCAAGTCACGCCAAGCTTATTGATGATTATGTTATGCATTCATGCTTTTACTGTCATGCATACAAATTTAAACTATCAGTTAAGTTCTTTTTAACTTGCTGAGATTTGTATTCAAATCTTATCGTAGTAGTACCAACTACCATTCCCTTAGATTGGTAGATCATGTGCCAGGATCAGGAAAGGCGGCAGATGATCGATTGGAGGTGGTCGACTAGGCTGCAACGGCACGATGAAGAGCTCATCGCTTTGATGCTCTGTTTCATCGATAGTATTACGACGTCATTGACTGAGTTGTAATTTATGTATTGCTCAAGGACAAAAAATTATCCACTGTGAATATTGCATATTTTTAAAATGCATGCTAGGTGCATTGCATCTTTAATTGTCATGAACGGGGGCATGTAATCTTGTGTTCCATGTCCTGACGCTTTAGAATTTGTCCAATCCCAAGCAAAAATCTAGGGGCATCACAGGGATGCTTTGATAGGTTCTCTCTAGGTCGATGAGCCACTTGTTGGCTCTTAGCGCCCCTTATGTACTCGTAAAATTCGGGTACCAATATATGAGAAGTTTTTCAGAGGGACAACCACGAGCCTCGCCTCTTGGTGGCTCTTGCCTATTGCTTTGCCCTTGGACTATAAGCTACTGTACTATTTTTTTCATTTGGTGGATAGCTTCTGCTATGGCTTGCCTTCCTTCTAGTGGAGGATTTCCATCCTCCCGTTCTCTATTCCTTGGAGAATTCTCATCACGTCTTCCACACGCCATGAGCTCTTCCTCTCCTAAAATGTACAAAGCTAAGGCTTATCAATCCTAATCCTATGATAGGACAACCTTAGCTTTGGCTCTCAACCCATAACACGCGCCCTTCCATACTATATGCTACGGGGATTCAAGCCTAACATTTTGGTACCATATTTCCTAGGACAACTGCGGGTTTGCCCAAAAACGTAATTGCTCTAATACCACCATCTGTGAGGCCCCCTAGACCCAGCTTGACATTTGACAAAGACTGAAGAGTTGAGACATGTAACTCAGGGCTACATGCACCCCGTTCATGATAGTTAACATACAATGCAACTAACATGTTTCTAGCAGTATGCAATAATCGTAGCGGAAAAAGTTTGATCCTAAGTAAATATTAGAGCAGTTAATGCATGGTACCATTATAAAATAACTAAGAATCCCAAAAGTACTTGTTCAAAATCTCCCAATACAAAAGAATTAAAAAGTACCAAAACCCCTTAGAGAATACCATGTTCACAAAATGAAATGGCTTTTACAGAGCCACACTAAAAGATCCTACTTGGCTTTTGTCTTATCAATAATTTTTCGTAGGTTCTCAAAGAGCTTAAGTACTTCACAAATGAAGCAGTTTGCTGCCTCTAGTCTTTCTTCTACAGTTGGCTTCACCGAGCGCTCAGGGGTCTTTAGCACCTCCTCAATGATCGAGGGACCCTCCATCTTGTGTTTCTCCATTGTTCACTTCTAGAACTATCACAACTTCTACCATTTCAGAGGGAATAATAGTGGAAACTACCACAATAAGATTTCAAGAAATCTTAGCAAGTTAATAAAAAACATACAAGAAGATAACAAAAGCATGCAAGGGCAAACCATGAGTATGACATGCATGGACATGAACTTCACCCAAAACTTGTTTCACTCTTGTATTCTTTTCAAAAACATAACTCAAGTATTCTTGTAATGAAAACAAAAATAGTCTTGTGAAGATACCATTTTCAATCGTATCACTCGTTCTTATCCATATAAACCATGTTCAATGTGGGTGGACACCTCACGGCTCCGCTATGCACCGTGGGCCCTTTGTTAGTTACTGCATCACATAGCCAGCCTTCTTGACTAGGTGTGAATATGTCAGAGTTCATATAACACGACAATTCACCTTCACCGCTTTCAATGCGGTGCACCCACTAGCGTTAGATGCTACTTCACTCTAGAATCCTTTAAAAAGGACCCATTCAAAGTCCGTTGACTGTCCTTCGTCAACCCAAGGGCTATCACTTTCAATTTAAGCACTCCAGACTAGACAAAGGAGTTCCGCTAACATGTGTTTGAAAAGGAGACAAAAATCATATTCGCTCCTTTTCAAGAATACACAACCCAAAATGCATGTGACGTGTACTTGTGACAAAAACATGTTTTCCTTTTGTGCATGACCCAAACATGTATATCATGAAACCGTGTGACTCTTATGCAACAAAGTCATTAACTCATGCCTTATATCAAAGTGCACCACGTTTACGGCTTGAAAGAATTAGAACATGCAATATACTTATGTTTATAAAATAGCATGCTAAAGCATCAACCAAGCATGTAATATCACTCAGAATCAAACATGGCATTTCCATCAACAAGCAACATCATGGCAAGTATGTACAAGGCCGAAAATATAGCTTGTGACAAGCAACATCATGGCAAATATGTACAAGGCCAAATGCATAGCGTATGACAAGCAACAATTCCATAATCCAATTTGATCAATAACAGACAAAGTTTACATGCTACATAAGTGCGTTATCCAAAGGTAAGTTAGAAGCTAACTTAAAAATATCCGAAGTAATAAATACTAACGTTCAAGCAAGCTGAAAATGTATGTTTAAAATATTAGACTTAACGAAATCAATGAAATCCTAATCTGAAAAGGTGTGTGTGTCGTGCTAGGGTTTAACCCATTCGGTTCTAGGGTTCTTTTCCTTACCTGGTGTGACTCTTCATGTGGTCAGGCCCTAAAGGGTTGCCCTAGGCTGAAAAGTGCTCATGATCATTGATAATGATCAATCTTAGTGGCTTGCTAGTGTTCATGCCGTGTGTGTGGTGTGCATGTCATGCATGTGATCATCAACCCCATGGTTGAAACCTCATTACAAATAAATCCTCACTTTGAAACCCTAATGGTGGCCGTGACCCCTAACCTCTCAAAGGTTTCTTTCAATCTCGTGCTTGGCTAGTGGAGTTCAATTTCTCATGAAGGAAACCCTAGTTACTCATGCTTTGACAAAAACTCATCAAGATGGAACCCAAACACTCTTATTTTTCTCTCATGACTCAGCTATGGTGGTGTCCTTCTCACTCAAACTGAGTCCTTTTTGAACCAAGGAAACCCTTGTGAATGCTTGTGCTTAAGAGAAGTGATTGCAATAGAGACTTAGTGGTGCTTATTGTGCGGTTACTTGCTTCTCTTCTCACCCTGTGTAGATTGTGCTTAGACGGAGGGAAAGGTATAGTGCGTGTGAGGGTGTTTGGATGGAGAGAAAGTAAGAAGAGGATGACTTGCTTTTTTCCCTAAGGTGGGCGTGCTTGAGAGAAGAGGAGGAAAGTGAGATGTTTTGAAAATGGCAAAATGACCTTTGGGTGACTCTTTTGGAGGGTGTAGGGCACCAGCCCCTTAAAGAACCCCTTATATGCTCCTTCATTTTGCTACACATCTCTCCCCTATCATTATTTTTGACATTCGAAACCCAAGAGTCTAGGTCCATGGGCACCATGTGGCATTATGTGGCGCCCCCAGCCCCTGCTTGGGATTGGATGGTGACTGAGACGCCAGCACATATAACACATGGCTACACACCCTTCGTACATGACAGGTAATATGCTATGCACCTAAGTACACTAGCAGTATGCAATAGAGTAGCAGCGAAAAAATTAACAAAAGTCGGATAAACTAAGCAACGCGATAAGCAATTGCAAAACACATGGCACCATAAACTAATATCATAACTCAAAACATTGTCCAAAACATAAACATGAGCCATAAAGGCATAATATCCCAAAAAGCATGAAGCATAATTTAAAATTCCCAAAACACGGGATTCCCACAAAAGCAGCATAAATCCATAAAAGTTAGCCATAAATGTTGTTGCCTTCCTTCTTTTTTTTTCACAAAATACTTAAGTTCCCGTACTCTTTATAACCATTGTCTCATCAAGAGAAAGACATCAAAAGACCCCATGGGATTGCTGAGGCTCAGACGGTATCAGACCTAAATCCTTTGCTACTACCTTCACATCAGCCGAAGCCTTAGAGAGTCTCGCTCTAAATATGTAGACAACTGGTCCATATTCCACCAAAACTTCAAATTCTTAGAGGGTTGACAGATCATAGCATCAATTTTTGTCTCACTAATACTATGTATGGTCTCCCTGAGAAGCTTAGCCGTATGAATTAGTACATCAGCAGTGTATTCTTGACGAGCCTGAACAGTGAATTCATCTTCTTCAAGGGAATCGTCCTGGTTTATGTTTCCTGGATATCTGAGGTACCTACCACAATGAGATTTCGAAAAATCTCAGCAAGTAATCACACAACATACCACAGTTAACACAAGCATACAAAAGGTATATCATGATATGCGTGCATGGACATGTACTTGACTTATGCCTTAACCAGAACTTGACTTATGCACTTCACCATTTTCAAAAGACTTGTAACAGAGACTTAAAATTTTCTTGAAAACTTCTTAACTTTTCTTATTCACGTGAACTTATTCAAAACTTGCCTTATCAGAACATATCACAAGATTTACATCGAGTGATCCTTAACATATCACGAGATTTTCATCAAGTGATTCTTATCTTATGAGCTCTTCTTCTTGTTCAGAGGGTGGACACAACATGGCTCCCCTTTGCACCACGTGTTCCTACTAGTTACCGCACCATCAACAGTCAATACACTGTGATGATTACGTCATAAATAGAGATTCATATTAACTCGACCTTACTTCGTCGAGTTACATGCCTTACACGCCCACTAGCATTAGGTGTTTCCTGGCTCCGGTATCCTTTAAAAAGAATCCATTCGAGGTTCTTCAACTTAGGGGTTACCACTCCATTCTTAAGCATTCCAGAGTGGACAAAGGAGTTCCATTAGGACATTCTCATGTCCTAGCACTTGGGGTCGTGATAAAACTTTTTCTTTGAAAACACTATTCTTTTTTTTAAAACACTTATTTCAAAACACTTCTTTGGAAACACTTCTTCTCCAAATGCATGTGACATGAGACTTGAACAGGCTTACTAATATTTGACATATAACATATGAAATGCCGTGCATGAAAAAACCAAGCATAACATATTCATTTCATAGCATGATCACATAAACCATAATAGATATCAAAACATGTACATAGAACCATAAAAACTTGCTTAGGCCGAAACTCATAGGCACAAAAACATAAAGATTCATCACATAAACATGTTCCAAACTTCAAGCATATAATATAGAAGTCGAGACATAGTAAAACAAAACATGAAATCATAGGTTTGTGACTAAGTTTGAAACTTTCAAAGCATATTCAAACCGAAACTTCATATTACATAAACCGTCAACCTCAAACAAGTGAAAACCGAAACTCATAGGCATGTTTCATGGCATTTTCATCATAAATCTGTGACATATAATTTCTTCCCATACTAACATATTCAAACAAACAACCAAGAGATAACAAACAAAGCAATCAAAAATCATGGAAGGATTTACACAATCATTTACGAATATTAACCAAGAGTAAGTTGAGTGTGTACTTACAAAATCCTCGTAAAGAAATACTAGCAAGCTGTAAATCCGAACATACTATATTAGAAAGAGCATCTAAAACCCTATATCATGTTCTTGAGTGTGTGTGTGTGTTTCTAGGGCATCACTTGGTCTTAAACCATTCGGCTTCAATGGATTTTAGGTTAAAACCCCTTTCATTTCACTCATAAGGTAAAACAAAACTTAAGGTAGGCAAGAATACATGTGATGGTTGAAACATGGAGAATAAACTCCCCTTTCACTATTCGGCCTCAAAGGTTTCTCTTGGAAACCCTAGGTTATTTTCAAGAAAATAGTAGAAAGTGTGTGTGTTCTATCATTGCTGAAAGTCTAATGAGATTTGAATCTCATTTTCAGATTGAGAAAAGACTTTTGTATGTGCAAGACTTAGGAGAAACCGATTCTTACCTTGATAATCCTTGGGTAGTGCCCAAATCCTTCTCTTCCAAGGATCCTCCTTGTTTGGTTGGAGAGAAAACACAAGAAAATGAGTGAGCTTCCAAAGGAACATGGGAGAATTGTGTGGAGAGAATGGAAACTCATGCAAAATCTGAGAAATGGCAAGGAAAAAGCCTCCTAGGCATGAACCCTTCTATTTATATATGAGACCCTTCACTTCCCTCCTTGTTTGTACCAAAAACCCTTGCATGAAAGATAAGTGGCAAGGTTTCTTCTTCTCCCTCTCTCAAAAACCGAAAAGCCTCTTGGAGTTCCCCACTTAGATTGTATTGGGAAGGGGCATTCTTGGGAGGTGGCGTGTTAGACTTCTCTCCTTTGCCAAAAATCCCTTTTTCTCTCTTGTGCCCTTCCTTCCCTTAAACAAGTAAATATATTTTCAATGGGTGACTTGGTAAAACCATGCATGTCTTTTCCTATTCCCAACAAGTAACTCTTGGCATGGAAGACAAGTGCCATTGGGGATTGGGCATGTGCCATAGCCCTAGCCGTCCTCTCCACTTTTCCATTCCTAAAGTGTTACTTCATCTTCCCAATATTCATTTCCTAGGTGACCATTCACATATCATTGGTCCAAAATGCACTAAGTGACAAGTGGCAAGTGAATAGAATGCTTGGGAGTATGCTAGCCGAAACCCTAAGGGCAAACTTGTCCTTGATACAAAAGTCTCATCACAAAAATCTTCTAGAAACTTGGTGCATGCTTGACACATGGCAAAAGCTAGCAAAATTTGAAATCTCAAAGGCCTTCCTTCAGTTTCCTATTCAAAACTTCTAGAAAAACCCCATATCACTTCCCTAGGCTCCCCTTTCTAAGAAACCTACATTGGAACTTGAATTCTAGACAAAAGAACAATGGGCTAGGCGTGTAAGCCCATCTTGGTGATTTCCTACACCTCTCTTTCCCCTTTAACCCACTTTCAAGACTAGGTTCAAGGTATAACATTCTTCGGACACAAAACACTAGCAACTTAGAATTTGATCATGGGCCTAAACCATTGGACCTAAGTTTCCCAATAATGCCAAAATTCTAAAATAAACTAGGGTCACTCTCCTGTTGGGCTTAAGTTACTATATCAAAGGTTCTAAGGCCTTCCAAAGTAACTAAGGCTCCTAAAATGCCATGGTAACCTATAACAAATTCTAAAGGCCAAGCCTAGACAAAACTCTAGTTATCACACGTTCTCTTCCTTCCTTGGCCAAAACCTCCCTCTTTCCCTCTTCAACATTGCCTTTCTTTGGGAAATCCAAAAGACCCTCTAGCATGAATGACAAGTGGCGTGCCCTTGCCCTAATCCAAAACCCAAAATGCCCCTTGGGGTGTTCCTCATGTGCTCTAGGTTCAATGAATCTTCAAGGGCATGTAGGTCTTTATGGCCAAAACCCTAATGTGTCTCCTTAATGCTAGAGCCTTCTCGTTCCTAAGTGTGTGCATGGTTGCAATTTAGCATAGGCGTGTGTGTGTGTGTTTGCCCTAGCCACCCCTTTATCTTGTCCTCTTCCCACAAATATTCTTCTAAAAGCCTTGAGAAATGTTTGTGCCTCTTCCATAAGCCTCTCTTCATCTTCCTCATGATTGTCTTCTCCTAGAAACTCCCATACTATGTGCCTGAAATACAAGTGGCGAAAATGAGGATTGGATCTTCATGGTAGAAGTGTAACCCCTTAATCGAAAGCTTAGAGGCTCGTGTCTTCAGATTTTTTTTGTTCACCCCATGCACCTCTTTCCATTCCCCATGTGCCTCTTTCATATCCCCATGCATAAATGCTTAGTGGGTGGCGTGTGCCTCTTAGGAAACCAAAACCCTATTCTCTCTCTCTTCTTCCAACTTCAAGTCTAGATTCATTGAACCTTAAAGGCAAGCTTGCATGTTGACCATGTGGCATGTTGGTGAGAGAGATGGGCGTGTGCCCTAAGTGTTTCGAGCCCTTGTCTTCCTTTCTTCTCTAGAAGCTTCCTCTAGAAGCTTCCTTGCATGTTTGCCAAGTGGCTAGACATGGCCAAACCGAGATGCCCCTTCCCTAGGTCACAAGTGATTGAGTTTAGGGAATCTAAAGGTCACTACCTCATTCTTGGTGCCTCCCTCCATCCTCAAAACTCTAATTAGGGTTTCTAAACCCTAGGCCTTCTAGTGGCTGAATGCCACTTGGTCCTTTGGGCCTCTTTTGTGGGCTTGGGAGCTAATGTATTAGGGATGAGATGGGGCCCGTGTCCTTCTCTAAGTACTCACCTGATTAATCCTATTGGGCCAATTTCTAATTGGGCTAAGGCCAAAGGTATTGAAAATAATAGGAGAGGACTTCGCTAAGTCTAGGTTGTCACACTCCACTCCATTATTAATCACACTATAGTGGACAGAGGAGTTCCACTAGGATAATCCTACATCCTAGTTTGTGTCATGATAAAATATTTTCATACTATACTCATGACAAAACATATTTCAGACCTGTAATCATATTTTGTGATATGTAACATGCTTCATGCTAAAATGATATATTTTCATGTATCATGTGTAATGACATATTTTCATGTTTTTATGCAAAAAGTGACATATAATCAAATCATGCATGCAAATCATGTAAGTGACAAAAAGATATTGACATAGCATAAGATATTTCATGATAAAATAGCATTTACGATATGAATGTGGCTTTTATACAAAGCCATATACATGTTATCTAAGAGTAAGTTAGAGACTAACTTACAAACTCCTTGAGTACTATAAATCTTGGTAGGCTGAAATATGAGATATACTAAAGTTAGGAATCATAAAGCTATGAAAATTCTGGAATCTAACATGCTTAGAATAATATTTACAAATGTGCCCCTTAACTCTTTGAAAATTACAAATATACCCCCAAACATTCACTATTTGCATATCGGCCTCAAGTGTCACAAAACTTTACAAACCCTATGTATTTTTTGTTCTAAATACATTTCAGACCTTAGAATACAATGAATCAATCAATAACCACAAGAAACTCACCAAAACTAAAATACTTAACACACATAATTCACCAGGCCTAGAGCATGTTGAAACCTCTTGATCCGTAAGTTCACACTTAAGTATATTCTAAATCAAAGCTTGAAAACATGTTAATACCTTAGATTTTTGTCATACATAACCGTATCTCCATCATAAAATATAACCAACACACTCATACAATCAAATATCACAACCCAAGACTTAGCATGATGCTCCTAGCTTTTCCTTTGCATATGAACACTAAGAACTTCAATAAATCACATATTCTAATTTCTAACATGCTAATTACTCATTTCTAGATGATATTAAACATGACTAAGCAAATAATTCATGATATCACAAAGATGAAACTTCAGTCATATCATAACCCTAAAACCGAACTCATGCTTTATACTTAATCTAAAACATTGGACTAAATCCTTAAATAACATCTTGTTTTTCTAAAATATGCAACACCCAAGATCATCATAAAAAAGCTTTAACTAAGTCTATGTCAAAATACTAACTCATGTCATTGATACATTTCAAGATTAACAGAAGCCAATAACTAGAAACCTACAGCTTGCACCAAAATCGTGCTTTCAAGAATGTACTTCATAAAACTCAACTTAAACCTAGGTTTCATAATTCAAATCAAAACTTAACATGTTGATCTAACTTCTAATAAAAAGAGTATGAATGATCTACTCACCAAATCGAAGCTTTGATGCACACAAGAATCAACTCTCCAAGGGTGCTTACACTAGCTCTCAGGTTCACTCTCTTCTAAGGGATCTAATGAAACTTTGATCACAAGAACTTGTGTTACTCTTGGTGATGGCATGGGATAAAGAGAGGAAGGGAAGGTGAAGGTATAAGTGAGATGAAGAGATGGGAGGTTTGATTCGCGGATGTAGAACCTCTTTTCTATACAATGAGCTCTAGAGGGTCATTCTATATACTCACAAGCATGGCATCAAAAGTTGAGAGAGAGAGAGAGAGAGAGAGAGAGAGAGAGAGGACATGCACAGTGGTGGAGGGTCGAGTTCTATTTATAGCCACAATTATAATCGAATGTCCAGACATGTATTGGTAAGTTTAGAGGATGGGCTTGACATGCAGCATGAGGAAATACTACATTTTCTCTATGTTTCTTATGGCGCCCTCAACCCTCAGTAGTTCCCTAGTGAGGAACCATGGTGCCCGGGATGCTAACTGATCAGCTATATCCCTTGTTTCTTAGAATAATGTGTGCCCCCATGGGCTATGCGCACGCAAGTCGTAGTGGTTCGCAACAGAATTGTTCAAGGGGATTAGTCTGAGACTAATCTAATAAGTACCAGAGATGTACTAAATAAATCTTCAATAATAGTAATAGCATAAGTCACTATCATTTTGTCCCAAATATAGTTATAGACCAGTATAAGTTCCTTAGCAATATCAACATATACAGAACCGTAGTGGGTTCATCACTTAATTACAATAAACAGTTTAAATACAAGATAACACTAACAAAGAATGCTTTTGTGGTTACTCTTCAGTTTGGGCTAGTCCTTCTTCCTTGGTATGATTCTCCTCGACTATATCTCCATCAAGGTCTACAGCTCTGATGAATAAAATTGCATGTGGGACCACGACAGTAAAATTTCTATGAAATCTAAGTTAAAACTCATGACAGTACTAATAATGAGCGACAATGGCAATGAATATGTATGTACTAGTTCATGTAAATAAAGCCGAGGACACACATTTTGTATATGACGAGGAATCATGCTTCAGACAAAACACATGTATTCCCAAGCATGGTGAGGAATCACCCTCTAAGCAAATCACACATATACATAGCATGGTGAAGAATCACCCTCTTAAGCAAGACACATATATTAACAAGTACTCATCATAATATTACCAATGGGGATTCCCTCTACCCTTCGGCACAAGGAATCTCTCAACCTGGTCAATATGTGAAGTCATTCACCAAAGCCCGAAAGAGAATCACTCCACCCGTCCGACACGGAGAATCTCTCTACCCTATCAACACATGGAACTCCTCCACCCAAACATAACAAAGGACACCACGCAAGATCAACATGGGGACTCTCTCTACTCATGATATCAAGTGAGGCCAATAGGAAACCTTTCCACCCTAATCATCATGGGGAATCCCTCTACCCATATGAAACTCATGGTAACATGCTACTGGAATGGTACAAGAACTCCTCAACCCAATTCCATGATTCTCAACTGTACGAAAAGACATCACTTTGAACCACATCATTTCAAATCATATCTTAAAATCACTTTGTCTCAAAATCACAACGTAAAGATAGCTAATAAAAATAATAAAGAAAAGATGCACTTTCATGTAAGAAGAGGGATGAGGTATAGAATATGCAAATCCTGAAACATATTCACAAACTTTTACCCCACATTCCAAGTATAGTCATAGGAGTGAATCTAACTTAGAAGTACTTCTATACTAAAGTTGCGTTGATACCAATCCTTCAATCGTGGAGTTCTTGAGTTCCTTGCTTCCTTAAGGACTTCGAAGAGAAATACCTTGCGATCTCAAAAGTAAAATGTTGACTCTTATCAAGCACCTTTTCATACGACGGGGCTGCTAGCTTCCTAACATTCTTCCGACCTCTGTCTTCCCTGAATGAGAGACCTTCAATCCCAACCGTCCATTTGCCCTCTAGACTGATGGGACAATTTGTGCACGTCCTTGCAACACTGCATTTAGTCCAATCTTGTAGTCCTTTTCTCAAGTGAGGGTTTCCCACGTGGCTTTGTGACATACTTATGAGGTTAGACAATATGGCCTAAAGTGTCCATATCCTGACTTCCCCAGGCATACTCCAGATATAACGTCACTTATGGAGCATGGGCCTTAGGTATGACACCTACTGCCCTCTGAGCATCTCTGGGTTATCTCGTAGAGCTCTGTTCTCTACATAGAGCTTGTCCTCACACGTTGCTTGCCTTTGTACAATCAGCACATCTTTTGCTCGCCTAGTGTTAGATAAACCCTCATTTGTCACCCTGTATCTGCCAGGATCTCTACAACATGTTGATCGCCTTACTCCTAGACCAACTGCATGTTGCCCACCTAACTACCTTCTTGTCGCTAGTATTTTTCTACTAAGAGGGGATCCTTTACCTTAGTTTGACATGATTCTCACATTGCTCACAATACACATTAGTCACATACCGTACCCGAGGGTAAACCCTTTAACCTAAAATCCACAATAACAGGAACTTACATACAAAAGTCCTCCAAAGTCAAATGTGTGAGGATCGCGCCAAACCAAGGTAAGGGATTTCCTCCCGTGGGCAAAATACTGGTGAAAAGGAGGCAGATTCGCTAGCAACATGCAATCGAACAACGAGTAAGGTGAGCAACACATTGTAGAGAGCAGTAGATGAAGGACATCACAAGGCAACGAAGGAAGTTTCATCTGACAGAAGGCGAACAAAGGATGTGCTAACTGTACAAAGGAGAGAATATGGAAAGGCCAAGCACGATGCAAAGATTGGAGCTCTCTAAGATAATCTAGAGGTGCTCAGAGGGCAACAGATGTTGTTCCCAAGGCCCATGCTCCATCAAAGATGTCATATCAAGAGTACCCCTATGGAATATATGAACCTATGGGCCATATCATCTAACCTTAGAAGTATGGCGTAAAGCCACCTGGGAGACCCTCACTAAGGGAAGGACTGTTGGGTTGCATTGAAGGCAAGTTGTAGGGACATGCACGCCTTGTCCCATCAGTCACTTGGTCTCTACAATTCTTTTCATCCAGAGGGCAAATGGAAGATCAAGATCGAAGGACATCAAGACTATAATTGGCAGTATCATCATATAAAGGGCATTGGACAAGAGTCGGCATCTCACTTTTGAGATTGTAAAGTGTTTATCTTCAAAGTATTCAAGGAACCAAGGAACTCAAGAACTTCATCACTGAAAGATTGGTTTCAACGTAGCTTTAGTTTTAGAAATACTTTTCAAGTAGGTTCACTCCTATGATAATACTGGGAATGTCGGGTAATGTTTGGTGGTATGTTTAAGATTTTGCATATTCTATATGTCATCCCTTTTCTTACATGAAAGTGCATCTTTTCCATTACTTTTATTAGTAATCGTAAAGATATGACACTAAGATGTCATTTGAGGTGATGTGGTTTAAAGTGATGAGTTTTCCAAGCATTCTAAATTTATGGGATCAGGTTGAGGATTCCTCGTACAATTGTAGCTACACATTGCCACGAATATCATACGAGTAGAGGGATTCCTCATGATCATCGATGTGGGATGTTTTCATATTGGCCTTACGTGATATTGCGAGTAGAAATAGTCTCTATGTTGAATAGATGGGGTGTCTTTCATTATGTTGGACTAATAGAGAGATTCTCCTTGTCGGACGGGTAGAGTGACTCCCCATCTATATTTGGTGAATGAGTTCAGGCATTGGCCAGGTAAAGACACTCTCCATGCCGAATGAGTGGAGTGATTCTCGTTGGTAATATTATTATGAGTACTTGTTAATATACGTGTTTTGCTTAAGAGGGTGGTTGGCCGTCATGCTTATGTATACGTGTGATTTGCTCAGAGGGTGATTCCTCACCATGCTTGGGAATACATGTGTTTTGCTCGAAGGGTGATTCCTCGTCATATGCAAAACATGTGTATCATTAACTTTATTTACATGAACTGGTACATGCATATTCATCACCCTTGTTTCTCATTATTAGTACTCTTATGAGTTTTAACTTATTGAGATTTCATAGAAATCTCCCTGAGGTGGTCCCACTTGCAGTTTCATTCATTGAAACTATAGACCTTGATGCAGATGTACCCTAAGAGAATTATCTCAAGGAAGAAGGACCAACCTAGCCTAAAGAGTAGCTATGGAGGCCTGTCTCTGTTAGTGTCTATCTTGTATAGAACATGCTTATTATATTTAGAAGACGAACCCTTTATGATTTAGTACATGTGGATATCAGTGAGTAACTTATTATGGTCTATAACTATAATTGGGATAAAATGATAGTGACTTAATATTAATGAAGATTTTATTTGTGCATCTCTAGTACTGATAGATTACTCTCCAACTAATCCTTCTGAAAGAATTCCTCTGTGAACCACTGTATGTTCATAGTTCGCACACCTTGTTCGAGGAAACGATGCATCTAGTTGACCGGTTAACATCCCAGGTAACGCAGTTCCTCGCCAAGGAACTACCTAGGGCCAAGGGCTCCACGGTGCTGGGTTACAAAAGATGGCGTGGAGGCTCTTCATGGTGGCATGCGTGGAAGGCCATCTAGTCATCATGGCTTCACTATTGTGCATGGTATGGATAATTGAAGCAAACTACAGTGGTTTCAGAGTGAAGAAGTGGCTCATGGTGCTGTTCATAAAAAGGCGACATGTGCTATATTTCTATTGTATCAAACAGGGGAGGAACATTGGGGGTGGCAGTGGTTGTTTCTTGTGGCAGTGCAATAGTGACCTTGAACGAAGGAGGGTAGTGGCTATCTAGCTTCACAACAATCTTCTAATGATGGTGATTGAGCTGAGTTATTGCATATTTTATACATCTAAAACCTATATATTTGAATTATTTCATTACATTATTATTTGTTTTAGATAGAAAAATGATTAAGATACATAAATCTGAGTTGTGATTTAAATTGATTTATAGCATGATTTATGCTTAATTTTATAACTTGTGATTTAATTGGAAAATATTTCTTCACATGCACAACACATTTTTGATATTCTATTCTTTCTTTCTATTTTATTTTATTTTATTTTTTTCTGATTTCTATTTTTTTTAATTATTTTTCTTTTCAACTCAAGAAATGCAAAAGAGAAAAGTCAAAAAGGCTCAAAAAAGAAAAGTCAAAAAAGTTAAGTCAAAAAGGCAAGTTGTTGGTCTCTCAAAAGGCGAGAAACACGCACGTTGTTGGACGGAAGCAACAATCTATTGCTCTCTCAAAACACATGCTGATAACTCACTTGGAAAAGAAAAAAAAAAAGGGAAAAGAAACCCACGCACACGAGTACTCTACAGGCAGGCTCGCGGATGCCACTGATGTGGCATTTTGCCATGTCAGCAGTTACATATTTAAAAAAAAACAACAATAAACAGAAGCTGAGAACGTAAACAAGGGGAAGAAACACTTCGTGTAAGCCGTCGACACCAGTTCGAGCGGAAGGGAAAAACGCCGTGAGTGAATCTGCCGTGATTGACCATCTGCTATGAGTCTCCGCCATGAGTGACCATTTGCGTTCCATCTGCCGTCGAGAGAAACATTTCGTGTAAGCTGTCGACGCCAGTTCGAGCGGAAGGGGAAATGCCGTGACTGACCATCTGCCATGAGTCTCCACCGTGAGTGACCATCTGCGTTCCAACTGCCGTCTCTGGAAGGGGAAAATGCCCAGTTGCTGCAACCCATATCCATTTGAAACTGGTAATATACATATCCAGTGGTGCAACCCATTAAGTTATTTGTTGCTTGAAAAAGATGGAAAGAAGAAATTTATTTTGTTTAGATCTTTCTATTTTTTTGGTCTATTTTTTCTTGTTGAAAAGTTTTAATAGGAAAAGGTTAGCATTTTCCTGCATCTTGCATCTGAAAGGGAGATTTTTGTTCAAGATGAACATTTACATTCAGCTTGAAAAAGTGCCCAACTTGATTGTAATTTTTTTGTGTCAGAAAATGCTGAGTGAAAAATATAGTAAAAAGTTGTATATATATAAAAGCGCCCAACTAAATTATATTTTCTTATTCAAGTATTTATGTAAAGATTTTTCATTTTACTTATATATTTGTAAAGATTGACTTCTCGTATAGAATAAAATATTAATTTCAAAAGCATAGAATAAATTATGATACTAAGCTAAGTCCAAAAGGGATATCTTGACTTCTGGTTGCTATGTGTAATAGGGAAAAAAAATGTTTTTGCCATATTGAAAGTCATTTCAATATAATATTGTAGGTGCATGCATCTTGATTTTATTGTTGAGATAGATGGAGAAAGAGAAAGAAGATGCATCCCGCATAATAGTTCTCATCACCAATCCATCAACCCAGGTATTGTAAACCTCTTTCAACAGTTGGTGTGTGTTTATTTTATGTGTAGTCATTATCCACTTGGGTTGATTAACATTATGTTGATATATGTTAGAACAACATATCAAGACCACTGTATCTAACTTTTTCAAATTACATGCCAAGTTACTACGGTCCAGTGCCTCATGCGTGGTTACCACCTTTTGTGCCCCCTCCAAGTGCCAACCCATATCCATGGAGCAACCAGGTGATTGTTGGATGGTAAAGTAGTTCATGTGCTTTATTTTATGAACTTGAATATTTGATCTAATTATTTATTTTTAATTTTTGTTGGAATTCTAAAGCAACACCCATGGAGCTCTACTGCCGCTGCTACGTCAAGTACTACTGTCCTAAGTAGTACCGCTACTTTGTATAGTTCTACCGTACCAATGATGGGATCTCCTCCAAGCGCCTATCCATATCCATGGAGCAACCAGGTGATCATTTCTTGGAATATTTATTGTAGTTAGTGTGCTTTAATTTTCTGAATTTGAATATTTCGTCTAATTATTTATGTTTAAATTTTTTCTAGAAAACTACAGCAACACCCATGGAACTCTACCTCTGCTACCGAGTCAAGTATTGTTGTCTTGAGTAGCCAAGCTACTGCGTCAAGTAGTACTACCTTGAGTAGTTCCGGTACCGCGTCAAGTGCTGCTGCCTTGAGTAGTTCTGCTGCCTTATATAGTTCTATCATACCAATGACAGGACCTCCTCCAACTGCCTACCCATATCCATGATGCAACCAAGTGATCATTTTTTAGAGTATGCCTTTGTAGTTAATGTTGTACTTGAATATTTGGTCTAACTACTTATGTTTACATTTTTTTTGGAAAACTGCAGCAACACCCATAGATCTCTACTTCTGCTCCCACGTCTAGTTCCGCAAGTAGTGTCAGCTCTAGTGTAGCTGTCAGTTCTAGTGTACAAACCAGCGCTAGTGTCGCTGCTAGCTCTTGTTCGGCTTTACCAGCATTTGTTCCTCCAACTTCTACCAACCCATATCCATGTGGCAGTGAGGTGATGTCTTCAATTCTCCACATGCAGTGTCTTTTACATTATTCAAAACATATTTTTTCATGCCATACTTTTTTCTCCTAATTTACAAGAAAATAAAATGCAGCAAAGTAACTATGTTGAAGAAATTAGTGAGGCCACATCAGACTCAATAGAAGTTGAAGCGCAGTCTACTACCTCTTTGGGTAATACGGTTGATACCAACGAGGCTAGCACTGATGGGGGTGATATCACTGAGGAGCCAAAGCCAGGGATGCATTTTGAGTCGGAGACTGAGTTGATAAATTACTATAAACATTACGGAAAGCGATGTGGTTTTGGGATAATAACACAAAGGAGTAAAATGGAGAAAGATGGGACTGTGAAATATGTCACTGTGGGATGTGCTCGGGGTGGCAAGGCACAAAATAGGTCGTCAAACGTCTCCAAGCCTCGGCCAACAAGCAAGACAGACTGCAAGGCAAGGATGAATGTCATGTTAAAGGATGGGAAGCTATGTGCGACATCCGTATTTAACACACACAATCATGGGCTCAGTCTAAGAAAATTCAGGTTTTTCAAATGCAACAGAGAAGTTAATGAGTCTGTTAAAAGGGTGTTGGATACTAATGATGAGGCTGGCATATGGATGAATAAGAGTTTACATGCTCTTGTGATTGAGGCGGATGGGTTTGAGAACATATCATTTGGAGAAAAAGATTGTCGTAACTATATTGATAAGGCACGACACCTGCGCCTTGGTAAAGGTGGTGCTCAAGCGTTGTTTGAGTATTTTAGAATGATGCAATACAAGAATGATGGTTTTTTCAACCTCATGAAATTGGACGATGATGATAGACTGAAAAGTGTGTTTTGGGCGGACGCCCGTAGTAGAGGGGCCTACAACTACTTTGGAGATGTGGAAACATTCGATACCACATATTTGACAAATAGGTATGGAATGTCATTTGCACCTTTTGTGGGTGTAAACCATCATGGACAGTCAATCCTTTTGTGGGTGTAAACAATCGTTTGTTTGGTTATTTAAACCACGTAGGAAGTCGTCCGCGGGGAGGCCCGAATCATGCCTCCGTTTAGCATTTTTCTTTTGAAAAAGAAGGAGTTTTCGTAAGGTGATTTGGGGATGATGCGAAACGAGGGAGTTTATATATTTTTTTTTTCAGGACATTTAGCACACAGCGCCACGCATTTGAAGACCTCCTCCAGGGGTCCAATTGCCACTCCAGCCGCCTCCTCCACTGATTACCACTTTTATCTTCATTTATTTGACTTGCTCTTTTTATTCCCTACTTTTTATTTAATTTCAGTTTAAAGTTTATGGAGTATTTTTGAGATTTTTGGCTTAGAAGTTTAGGAAATTTATTTGCTA
Organism: Juglans microcarpa x Juglans regia; assembly: GCF_004785595.1. NCBI lineage: Eukaryota > Viridiplantae > Streptophyta > Magnoliopsida > Fagales > Juglandaceae > Juglans > Juglans microcarpa x Juglans regia. The sequence goes on from NC_054605.1 coordinate 2,993,297, forward strand.
TTTATTTTACTTAATGTCGTTCTTTTTCTTTCTCTTTTAAGTTTTGCATTTAACAGTTGATTACAATTGCTATGGAATGATTTTGAGAATTTGTGATTTGAATACAATGATGAACCCTAGAATCTTGATTTTGGACTTTTCAATTCTCAGCTCGTATTTTGTCAGTTATTTTCTAATCTAATTTAATTCTTAGCTTAGTTTTATTAATCTCTTAGTTTCATTGCATATTAGATTAATTAAAGCTTAATTAAGACTTAAATAATTTCAGTTTTATTATTTAATTTTCAGATTAATTAAGATTGTTTAGCTTAGTTGATTCCTTGATTGTTAATTTCAATTTGTTAGTCTTTTACATTTTATTTCGACACTCAAAAATCCAAAGATATGAATCTAGTCCATGACTAGTGCCTTTTTCATTCTCGTTACACTCTTCCATTCATTGCACATACCACCATTTTTATTTTCTCTTTGTGAATATTTTCACCATTTTAAACGAATTTGATTTTAAGTAACTTTATCTGAGTAGACGATCTAGGAATTTATTTCTAATTATTACGCGACACCCTCCTGCACTTAGGATAGCCTTTGTGCTATTCATTTTTGAGTGAGTCAAGTTTTTTACGCCGTTGCCGGGCAATGTGCACGGGCAGGCTTGTGATGCGTAAACAATGAGGAGCTTTCAGTGGCTTGTTTGAACATGCATTAGTACATGGCTTTAGTGTGGTGGTGTAGGGCGATTCACTGGGAGGGTTTGCGGGACTGCTTCAATGTGGGGCCTTTCACTATGGAACGTGGGAGGTGATGCGCCTGCTTGTTGGGTGGACGTCCATGGAAGCTTGTTGGTTGCGGGGCATACAAGCTGGAACATGGTGGGCAACACTTGTTATGGCAGTGCACGGCGGAGTCTTGTTGAGCTTGAGAGGGAATGCTATGAGGCTGAGGAAGAAAGGATCAGCAACTGGCTTGAGGAAACCAACAGGAACCCTAGGGCTTAAAGAAGTTCGTGATACGTGAAGGAGATAGACGTAGTGTAGGGCTATCTTATATGGGAAATGACGTATCACTGAGGATTCTCACTCACAAAAGCTACCGATAGAGTTTTTTTTTTTACCAATAGTTCTTAGTGATTGGGAATTTCTTTTCTAAATGTTTAAGGGATTTACAAAAATGTTTGGAAAAAAAAAAAAAAAATTACATGCTCGTTAAGAAATCTTGGTAGGAATTCACTGTAACTGTAGCTTGGTCCATATTATATACACACGACGGGTCTGATGGGTATTTGAAACCGGATTGTGGTTTGGATTGGGTTGCTTTAAGGGTTCAACTAAATTTTAGAGTCTGCCTGTAAATTCATGAACTAATTTACCTAACAATCCTAATGGGCTGATCTTAATTCTTAAATGGGCCCAAGTTATCTAATAAATACTTTTGAATTTTTAAATAAATTCTTGACTTAGTACTCGATAAATATGAGCCCGCTTGTTTTATAAATATTAAAAGGGCTTTAAATTCAATTATCAGGTCCGATAAAGTTCCATAATCCACCATAATTTCGGTGACTTATTCAAAATTATCCAATAAATCTTAATTGGACTTAAAAAAATATTAGTTCAATAATACCATCACAAAATATCCACTAAACCTTAAGGGCTTTAAAATATATTTTTGGACCTAATTAATATTTCTAACCAACCTCAACAAATAATAGTTTGTGGGTTTATTCAATATGTTTCATTAAACTTAATTTAATTCGTTTTTTATAATATTGGATCGAGTTGTTACACGATCCCACAAGGAGTCGACATTTGGAAGACATTACATAATGTTCGGACATCGTGGATTCACATCCCTATTCATGAAGTGGCTCTTTCTAGGTCAAGTGTTCAGATTTTGCGTCCTGAGGTTCGGATGTTAGGATTTATATCCAAACTCAGTTTTTATTCTAACTTTAGATTTTTCCTAGTGTCGAATCCCAGCGTATTTTATTAGCCTAATGTTCTAGAAGTTTCTCTTAATTACAAATTTTATGCTTGGAGTATGACAAATAATTTAATATTTAAATATGATTAAGAGATAATATATTATTAAGTTGAGCGAACCAGCCATGATCTAAGTGAATCAATCCTTGTACGTGCCCAAGGACTTTGTGAATCGATCTTGGGTAAAATAATTTTGCTTATAAACCAGTATGGTCAAATTAGGGGTAGCAGTATGTGACAAAATTCGTTAACCCAACACGAACACGATATGATAAAAGCGGGTTACGATTTAGCCTTAACGGGTTCGGGTTAAAACGAGTTGACCCGTTAAGACACGATTACTTAACGGGTTAATAACAGGTTAACCCATTTTGATCAGTTATGACTTCGTTAAGAAAGTTAAAGTTATAATTATACATTTATACCTAAAAATAAAATTGTTAGGATTTTAATTTCGATATTTTTATTGTTTGGATTGTAATTTTGGACTTGTAGTTAGTTTTATATTTTTTTATCGATATTGTGATTTTAACATTTATATAAAATTATCTTAAACTTAACTAAGTCAAACTGGTTAATTTCGGGTCTATTCAACCCATTTACATAACCGAGTCAAAACGGGTTGACACAGCATGACACAGCCCGTTATGTTAATGGGTTATGTTAAGGTTTGAGATTTTGACATGATAAACTTAACGGGTTGGGTTAGGGTTGACTTATATAGTATAATATACATGTCTTGACACGACACGAATACGACCCATTAATACGATTTGACACCCCTAGATTAGACAAACCAAAACCAAAGGGTCAACTACAATGGGTCACTTGGTTGGGACCAACACTTTATTTGAACTTATTATGTATGTTAACTAATTGAATTTTTTATTTTTTATTTTTTATTTTTATATTTGATATTTTATTTTGTGGATAGAATTTGTGGAGGAAGTTGGAAGTTCTAGGAAACCATGTGAGACTTGATTGAGATGATCAGCATAATGCACTAGCATATATTTATTGACGTTGCAACTTGCTTATATTCATTTGTGACATTTATTTTACATATCGTGTTTCGTTTTGTAGTAATGAATAAAATAATAAATAGTAATAAACTATTCTGAAAATATTTAAGTTATTTTCAGTACCCAAACAATACCAGTCGTTGGGTTTGCTCATGTGTATGTTTCAAGGATTGTTGTAGTTGTTTGCCTATTGGTATTACAGTTAAGACCTGCTGGGTTTTAGTATTCTCATAGAGAAGATTTTATACTTATTTGATGATTCGTTGCATTTTTCCGTTATTATTATTAGTTTTTTTTTTTTTTTTTGGCACCTAAGTAGTTGTTTAGTTTGTTACTTCTTGTTGAGTTGAAACGTTTGTGCTGAGGGTTTTTTTTTTTTTTTTTTTTTAACCTTTTTTTTCTTTTTTCTTGAATTTGTCACTGAACTTCTTGTTGAGTTGCTATTTCTAAATAGCTATGTTGGATTGATTTTTTTTGTAGGAAGGTTAGAAAGATTACCATGGAAACTTGGATGGTTCGCTAATTTTTTTAACTATTTGTCTGAAGTCTGCTATTTTGAGAATATGAAAATTTTTCATTTTTTCCTCTTGTTGAGCTTTTCCTTTTCCTTTTCCTTTTTCTTTTCCTTTTAAAGGATTTATATTTTCATTTTGTAACTTCTTGGTTTGCTAATTTTTTCTTTATTAATTCGTAATTCACTTACCTAAAACAATCTTTAATTGAGAAATATTATGTTTATTTGGGCCTTGGTTTGGTAAATACGCTTTTGTTTTCAATTTTCTTATCTTTTAGGCCAATATTGAATCACAATGTGTTGGGTACACATGTGTGGCAGGCAAGGAAAGACTCACTAGCGGGCAAAAGGTGAGCAAATGCAGTACCACGTGGGACTCGCATGATAGAATAAAGAATTTTGCTATGTACAAGTAAGTTTACGTACCAATCTGCGTATTAATATTATTGCATTCATATTCTAAATTCAAATTAGTACTGTTTTTAACAAAATCTACTTTCTGACCAATCATATTGAATGGATACGCATATTAATGCGCATAATCATTTACAATTAGATTTTTCCTAGAATAAAACTACAATACTGCTACATACAGGCGTGGTTTTTGCCTGTATGTGCAGACCCAAATGCCACGTCAACATTTATATTAAAAAAAATAGTCAAAAATTGAATTACATTTCCGTGCTTACAGTTTTTCATTTTAACGAAAACCTCTCCCGCCTTTCTTCTCTCCATCAAATCGGTCCTCCACTGCTACACTCCTCGCATCAAACCAGGTAAGATCCTTGGACAAAACCTTTTCTTTTGTTCATCTGTGCTAGTGTTTAACAATCTTTGGCTTTGGAAATTTGTCAAATGAAGGGGTGGGAACTGCATAAATCTATGATGAGAAAAAAGGTGGGAAAATCTGTGAAATCTATGTGAATCGTGAAATATGAAACTGTGTGAGTTGTGGAATTTGTCAAATGAAGGATTTTTTTTTTTTTCTAGTTCAGTAAAGCAGCAACCATAAACAAGTTTAGAGCCATAAAGAATGCACAGATGTCTGTGTTTTTCATTGTCCCTTCACTAGGATACTATGATATGGTGGGAAATTGGTTTTTTCACTTCAGGAAATTGATATGAGAGAAGGGTATCACACAATTTTGAAACTTTTGTTAGAACAATTCCGAGTATGAGTGAAAAAATATTATATATCATAAATTTTTAATCATTCTCGTTTTATCTTCAGAGATATTATAATGTGCAGTCACAAATAGATTCTACAAAAATAAAATGAGAATAATATGTTAGATTTACTTTACAATAAATCTAAGTAAGGAACAAGTGACATGCTTGCGATGCTTTGACCTCACCAATCTTCCCACAGTCCGGTGGCTCTTTCTTGGTTGATAGTGTTTTTTTTCAACTGCAAAAATATGTGAAGGGAAACAACATAAGCTGAATTGAATAGCTTAAAACAATGCATGCATATATAAAATTAGTTTTACAATCGCAAAGCTGGTAGGAATCAATTGGCTTCCTATGCATGCATATTGAGTATATATGTTTGATTACACATTTTACTTTTGGCTATTCACTTTTCTAGATTTGTTATTATGCAAGATCTCAATATTTTATTTTGAATTGTCTAGATGGGAAAAGAGAAAGAAGATATATCTCGAATAACATCTCTTATTGCAAATCCATCAAACCAAGTATTGTAATATTATTTAAACAGTTCTCATGTGTTTATTTTATGTGTAGTCACCGCCAACTTGGGATGATTAACATTATTGAGATTTGTATTAGGACATATTGAGACCACTTTATCCAGATTTTTCAAACTACATGCATGGTTACTACGGTCCAGTGTCTCATGCGTGGTTACCAACTTTTATACCTCCTTCAAGTGTCAACCCTTACCCACAGAGCAACCAGGTGATGCGGATGGTAAAGTAGTGCATGGGCACCAAATTTATGAAGTTGAATGTTTGTTCTAATTATTTAAGTTTTTATTTTTTTTTTTTTGGGAAAATTGCAACAACCCCCCAATGGAACTCTACTTATGCTACCATGTCAAGTTCCGTTGCCTTGAGTAGTTCTGTTGCTTTAAGTAGTACCGTTGCTTTGTATAGTTCCACCGTATCAATAATGGGACCTCCTCCAACTGCCTACCCATTTCCATGGAGCAACTAGGTGATGCTTTCTAGATGTGGTAACATTAACTAATTGTTAATTATTTATGTGGGTATTAATTTTTTTTTTTTTTGGAAAATTGCAACAACACCCATGGAACTCTACTTCCACTGTCACGTCAAGTTCTGCTGCCTTTAATAGTTTCACTGCCTTGTATAGTTCCGTCATACCAGTGATGGGTCCTCTTCCAACTGCCTACCCATATCCATGGAGCAACCAGGTGATGATCTCGAATAACATTTCATGTACTTAATGTGATTTCGATTTTTTATTCTTTCTTGTGGTAAATTGCAGCAATACCCATGGATGTCTACTTCTGGAGCCATCTAATTCCGCTACCAGTGCTAGCTCTAGTGTAGCTAGTAGCTCGTGCTCCACTTTACCAGTATTTGTTCCTCCTGCAAATGCCAATCCATATCCATGTGGCAGTGAGGTGATGGGTTTATTTTTCACATGATGTTTGTATGCACATTTTTCACAACAAATATTAATAAGTTATAATTGTTTTCTCCTAAATAGCAGGAAAATAAGGCACCACAGCAAAGTCACTCTGATGAGGTAACTAGTGACACCACATTAGACTCAATAGAAATTGAAGCGCAATCTACTGACTCTTTGGGTAATATTATTGATACCAAAAAGGCAGCCAGTTCCGGGACATTATCTATGGAGCCTACTTCTGGGTGTGATATCATTGAGGAGCCAAGGCAGGGATCTGCTTTGAATCAGAGAATGAGTTGATTTCTTACTATAAACAGTATGGTAGACAATATGGATTTGGGATAATGACACAGAGGAGTAAAAGGGAGAAGGATGAGACTATGAAATATGTCACTCTGGGATGTGCTCGTGGTGGCAAGGCACGGAATCAGACCTCAAATGTCTCTAAGCCTCGGCCAACAAGCAAGACAGATTGTAAGGCAAGGATGAATGTGCTGTTGACTGGTGGGAAATTATGTGTCACATCAGTATTTAACACACAATCATGTGCTAAGTCCAAGAAAATCAAGGTTCTTCAGATGCAATAGAGAAGTTAGTGAGTCCGTTAGGATACAAATGATGAGGCTGACATACGAATGAATAAGAGTTTCCAAGCTCTTGTGACTGATGCAGGTGGGTTTGAGAATGTACCATTTGGAAAAAAAGATTGTCGTAACTATATTGATAAAACACGTCACCTACGGCTGGGGAAGGGTGGTGCACAAGCACTATTTGAATATTTTCGAAGAATGCAATACAATAATGATGATTTTATGACATAATGGATTTGAATGATGATAATAGGATGAGGAATGTGTTTTGGGCAGACGCCCATAGTAGAGGGGCACACAACTATTTTGGAGATGTGGTAACATTCGATACCACGTACCTCACAAATAGATATGGAATGTCATTTGCACCTTTCGTGGATGTAAATCATCATGGGCAGTCAATCCTTTTGGGTGTTGGGCTTATTTCAGGCGAGGATACAGAATCATTTGTGTGGTTATTTAGAAGTTGGCTTGATTGCATGGATGGAAAAGCGCCGAATACTATTATTACAGATCAAGATCATGCAATGAAAAATGCGATTGTCATCGTCTTTCCTAACATGCGTCATAGATATTGCTTGTGGCACATACTACGTAAAGTCCCTGAAAAGCTTGGTGCACATAATCAATACAAATGTGGCCTGAAGAGTAAGTTGTTATCTTGTGTCTATGACTCCCTTACTATCGATGAGTTTGAGAATTCTTGGAATATCCTTATTACAATGTTCAACCTGCAAGAAAATGGTTGGTTGCAAAACTTAAATGCAGAGCGAGAGTTTTTAGTGCCAGTATATTTGAAGAATTCTTTTTGGGCTGGAATGAGTACCACTCAGCGTAATAAGAGCATGAATGCTTTTTTTGACGGCTATGTGCATGCTAGGACAAATCTAAAAGAGTTTGTTAATTAGTTTGACAATGCATTGAAGAAAAAAATTAAGAATGAAAACCAAGCAGACTTTCATTCATTTAACTTTACCATTCCTTGCATATCACACTTGGCACTAGAGAAGAAATTTCAAGAGGTGTACACGAATGCCAAATTCAGGGAGATACAACAAGAGATAATGGGGATGATTTATTGTCATTGTCATTTTCAAAAACAGGATGGAGTAATAGTAACTTACCATGTCGATGATGAAATTAACGCTAAAGATTTCATTAAAGAGATTATTTATACTGTTTACTTTAATGAGGCCGAGTTGGAGGCGAAGTGTGTATGTGGGTTGTTTGAGATGCGAGGACTAATGTGCAGACATATTCTTGTCGTATTTTCAGCAAGAAAAGTCTGTGGTTTGCCTGAAAAGTACATATTGGACAGGTGGAGGTAGGACATAAAACGCAGATATACTCTTATTCCAAGTAGTTATGATGAGAAGGATCAGAGGCCCAAAACTTTTAGATATAAATATTTATTGAAAATTTGTTATGAGGTAATAACAAATGCAGTGTCATGGGATGGGTGTACTGAAGATATGGTTGGAAAGTTGTATGCGATGAATGATGTATACCACACCTTAAATCCCCACAATGTAGTTTCAAATATTGGAGTAAGTACTGTTAATGCGACCACAACAGAAAGTTTCAAAAAAGTACTAAGTCTCAATGTTGTCAGGGATAAGGGAAGACCCCCATCTAAGAGGAGAACGTCAATGATGGAGGAAAAGGTGAAGAAAATAAAAACTAAGGTTGCTAAAAATCGCAGTGACAAGAGAAAAAGCATACTGGTGAGCATAAGGATTGGAAGTTATACTTATATAGTACTTGATAATATACTTATTTTTGCTTACATTTGCCTTTTTTTTTATTGCCAGCGGCGCCGTAGATTCGACACCGAAATATTGGAAAGCAATGGGAATCAATTCAGCCCATCGATGATGGATACACAAGAAACTATACAAACCTCTGTGATGGCCGACCAAGAAAATGTACAACAACCAGTGATGGGAACAAAAGACAGTGTACAAATCCCAGTGATGGGGACACAAGAAAGTGTATAATTACCACATATTTGCATTTAACATATTTGTACGTTTTTATGTGTCTAACTTTCTTGACTATTACATGCACAGATGCAACTTGATATGGATGGAAGACAACCTTCAACGGTAGATGGAACACAACCTTCAACGACAGATTGAATGCCACTAGTGGAGTATGTTGTGGTGGTAAGAATTTGTAATGTGGTTGTTATCTTGAGTCTTGTGTGTTGGTGGTTTGGAGAAGCTGTGTTGGTGGTGGTGATATTAGAAGTTGTGGTGGCATAGCTTGCTTTGTTGATGAGTGATGTATTAACATGCCCGAAATTTGTAGTTTATGGGCAAACATGTATTTGAGCCGCTGTTTTGTATCCAAGTACTCAATTTATGTAAATTTGATTGAATGTAGTTAATATAATTTAAATCAGGATTCTATAGGTACGGTGCAAAGATGTTGCGATGCTTTGAGCTGAGTTTGATACTGGTTGTCATGTCCAGGGAACAAAAAAAAAAAAAAGTAAAACTTTAACTTTAAGCATACCAATAATTTACTCATGAATCGACAATCCAATCCATGTTAGCTGGATTATTGACATGTTCATTTCAGAAAAAATTACAACTTTGGTAACCAAAAGTAGCACATCAAAGCTAAATAAAAGTCTAAAATACACAACAATTCCCAATGTTGGGTTTCAAGATCACTAAAGCTAAATAAAGTCGATATTACATATGTCGTGTCTTACTCAAGTTACCAACGCTAAGACCCTAAAACCAATACTTTATCATTACAAAAGTCCCCACCAATTTGATAATATCAAATACAATGAAATAAATATGGTGCACAACCAATAGACACATAGTAGTGCGCGTGCATGTCGCATGTCAGCTAAGCTCTTTCGAAGATGGACTTCATCGTTGTGGAGTGCAAACCCTCTTTTCTCAATCTCTTCTTCTCTACTTTGAAGTGCTTCCTCTTTCCTTAGCAATTTTGCTTCTCTTTTTACAAGGGCTTTCTCTCTGACATCGCTACTATTTGCCCACTTGAAATATTTGTAGTATGATATTTCTTAATTTTACACAAATCATAAAGTATGTTTGATGTTAGAAATTTAAATAAAACATTATGCATTGAGTAAGTCAATTACTATTACAACAACTATCAAAATTTTTTACAGGTTTACGACTTTGATAAGGAACTGTCACCAGGCTTTTGAAGCACCTCAGAAGCTGCATCAGGGTAAAGAAAGAAAAACTAGCTAGAGAACAAAGCAGAACTAGACTGTAAAGATCACATTGTACCACAGTGATGGAGGCATTGAGATGGTAGTGGCGGTAAGCAGGTGCAGGGCAGGCAACAACAATTGCAAACGCTAAATAGGTAAGTGGTTTGGCTTTAAGCCGCAATGAGAGTAACTGTGTGATAATTGAGGAGATGGTACCTGCAGTGATAGACAATTCTAGTAGGGGCATTGGTGTTGTTGATTACTGCCCAAGAACATTCATTCATGAAAAACCATAAGAAATAGAACTCATTCATGTAAAGCTACAACTTCGCCCCTGTTTTTCCATCAACTATTCAGTTAGGTAGCATGTAGACTTATCTTTAGGCAAGATAAATAGGCAAGAGAAAGGATACATTTCCAATCTTTAATCTCTATAGGGCACATTACATATTTTCTCTCAATACAATTTTTTTCCTAGACAACATAACACCTAAATGGAAGGTAACCATCTCATAAATCTAAGTTACTCCATTCCCACCCCATACTGCAACCAAATACAGCCCAATGGAGCAGCAGCTATCAGTCTAGATAATGCAATGATATTGGTGTGCAATGATACCGGTGTGTGTCATCACCATAACAAAGTAAGTTTGTGATAGTGCAATATGTTTAATAGAGTAAGTTTCTGATATTTGGAGAACAAATATTACAGGCTTGTTGAAAGTTAAGTGTTTGGAAGCGCATAACTACAACAGTGGAAGATGAAATTATGGAAATAAGCGTTAACATGATTTTTGGTAATAAAAATTTCTTCTGGAATTACTGAGACATAAATGGCACCAATCAGAAGAGACCTTTGAATCCATATCAAACAAACAAATCTCAGAATGAATCTCAAAATCCAACAAATATGAATATTTCACAAAAATATTCACAAAATAATTCTTTAAAATATGCGGGATTGGAGTCGTTACCTAGGATCAAATCGAACCGAAATTTTTAATCCGAGCAACATAGAGATTTCTAAGCAACACAAAGATTTTCGAGCAACACAGAGATTTAGGGTTAGGGTTTGGCGATGGAGGGTGTCGGCGTCAAACCAGAGAGAGGGAGATAGGGTGGGTTAAATGTGCGTCGAACCTTAGAGAGACTGGGGTTACATCGAACCAGGTAATGGGGAGGGAAGGGCTTGGTGGGTGTCCTCGAGTGAATGGAAGGGGGAGGATACAGGTTTCGTGCGTTTGTCTCGAGCAGCTTGAGAAGAAAAGGGAGAAATAAAAAACGCACCATTTAGTCACTTGGCTATTCACTTCAGAAATTTGTCAAATGCAATACGGGATTCATCACTTATTCCAAACGGTGCGTTTTAGTCCACGTAGGAGACCGTGCGCGGCACCCCCCCCCCAGCACCTGCATTTAGACTTTTCCATATACAAGACGCAACACACAGGCTTAAAGATAAGCCCTAGAAAGACGTCGTCAACATGAAAATTCAGCTAAATTAGCCCGACAGGATACAAATCTACAAAGATAATTGCAAGTGAGATAACCACGTCGAATGGATGCTATTAACAGCCGAATTATACTCTAGAAGATAACATACCAAACTAGGCGCCAAGAATCATGCCTATGAAGGGGTTTTGCTATAGTCGAGCTCCTCAACCCTTATAACCATATAAGTAACCTACCAAGTATGTGCTAGAGATCCATTCATCAGTCACTGGAAAGGTTAACTCCTCTCTGACTTAAGCATTGGAAGCATACTTAATTGGGTTCCTCAAATTTTCCCTTTTTGGTTACAGTTCGTTTGGACACATTGCAGGCATTAGTGGAAATTAGTTCAACAATTTAACCCCTGGTGACAACCCGGACTTAGCCAAGCCCTCATCTATTACTTTCATTATGTCTAGTCTTGGCCGACTTAGTTATCTATCCAAGTTTTGGCATGTAGAGGTCATAGAAAGCAACAAGGGCCTTGCCCATCTTAGAGAAGAGGCGTCCAAGCCCACTAAGAGGCCCATCATGGGCTAGTGAAAGTCAGCCACTAAGGGCCTTGGGCTTAGGGAAAACCTTAATTAGCGTTTTGGCATTGGAGGTGCCTACTTGAAAAAGGAAAAAGTTTTTAACTTTCACTAGAATTCCCATCATTAAGAACCAAGCATCTTGGTTAGCACGTTGATGCCACATGGCCAACATGCAAACCAACATCTAGGGTACATTGAACTTGGACATGAAAATAGAAGAAGTGGGAGAGAGAGGAGTGTTTCGAAACCCTAAGAGCCACACACCATACCCATGTACTTGTGTGTGAGTTCCTAGAAGGTGGAATGATATGGGATGTAAAGCCCCGATCCTGGAGGTCCGGAGAATTAGCTCTTAATACTTAATATCAACTTCAATAACACAACTATAAAATCCAGAAAACTTCATAAAATATTAATTCATTTACTCAACCCAAATATCTATGTTCCTTCATATGGACAATAAATAAATTCTCAATAACATAAATTAAAAACTCTCTAGAGACTCAAAAATATCCTTAACTCATCAAATCAAAATAATCGAAAATAAATCAATTTACTAACTACGATTCTCAAATAAGCACATGTACCCTCAGACACTTATTCCACTATGATCATCACACCTTACTAAAACTTCATACTCTTGTTCTCCAACTGAACCATCAAAATTATCTGAAAAATATTTGGAAATAAGGGGTGAGTTATCAACAACTCAGTTAGCAGAAAACATATACTAGTGTGTAAACATGAGCATTAATCAGAATTCAGAATGTTGAACAAAGTATTTTCTTTAAGAATGCAGAATCAGAATACTTGTTTTCAGAATGCAAAATCATAACATATTACCAAAAAATATAAGAGCGAAACTTCCAGAAAACATTCTTATGCAAAATTTCCTTTGGCAGAGCATAACTGAACATATTCATTTTATCTTATTATATCATAACAGAGACCATGTTTAACCCCCGTGGTAGGGTTGTGTAAACTGCGGTAGCTAACCCAGCAGAAACAGAATGTGAATATTCCTCTCATTCATTCTCGGAACCCCGAGTGTGCGCATAGGAAAGATCATGCAGAAAATCACTTTATTTCCAAAGTGGGTGAACCAGAAACAGAAAAGTTGGTACCAACCCAAACAGATGCCACAGTTTTACACCCGTGGTAAGGTCAGAATGAAACAAAAACAGAAACAGAATGTTATGCCAGAGGTTTTCAGAAATTATATCATATCATATCAGAGTACAAAACATCTTAGAACAGAACATAATCAGATCACAAAAACATAATTTATGTACAAAATTATATATTTGCTCTCCCTTTGCACAGTTCAGAAAACAGAATGTCAAAAATAAGTTCATGTCTACACCAGTCATGCCAGAAAAATAATTTATTCTTAAACAGAATCTCATGAGTAATGCAAAACAAATAACTGAAGTAGTTGAAATTTCTTTTCATAACGAAATATGCATACTTCTCAAAAATCAACCCCAACCCATTTTATTTTTATGCAAAGTTTAGCATAGGAACTTGCTTATCTGGATTTCTTAACTTTTTTCAACATTTTCTTCAAAAATGCCGAACAATAATTAATCATCACCTATAAAATAATCACATAATTCTTGTAAATTTCCAATCAATCACATATCTTAATATTTAAGCCTAAGTTTCTAAAATAACCAATTTAATTCCTCAAAACTTTAGCTTGATAAAAAAAATCTCAGCCCAATAAAATTGCTAAAACAGTTTATAAAACATAATAAAATCAAGCCTAAATAAAAAATAAAAAATAAAAAACACGCACACACAAGTCTATCACAATTATGTGTGTCTAATTAATCTTAAGCTCAGCCCACTAAAAAAATAGCTCACTAGATTTAAACACCAATCAGATAACACTAAACCCATCAGTATAAGTCTTGTAGTCCATTACAAGCCTTTCCAAAATTTAAAGCGTGTTTTAGAAAATAAAAGGGTAGGAAGGTAAAAACAGATTCTTCTTCTTAACCGATATATCTGATACATAATGTTTCTCTTTTAGTAAACTATAACAGACACTAAAGAAGACTAAAACATGCTCGGCGGCAGGGGCTTACTCAAGAAGAAATCACGAGGCAGCATGCGACGGCTGGACTGGGTAGGCAGTGGAAACGCAGATGGAGAACAGGCGTGTGACTCACTCAAAAATGAGTATCACAAAGGCTATCCCAAGTGTAGGAGGATGTCGCATAATAATTAGAAATAAATTCCTAGATCGTCTCCTCAGGAAAAGTTATTTAAAATCAAACTCGTTTAAAATGGTGAAAATATTTACAAAGATAAAATAAAAATGTGGTATGTGCAATGAATGGAAGAGTGCAATGGGAATGAAAAGGGCACTCTAGTCATGGACTAGATTCATATTTTTAGATTTTTGAGTGTCGAAATAAAATGTAAAAAACTAACAAATTGAAATTAACAATCAAAGAATCAACTAAACTAAACAATCTTAATTAATCTGAAAATTAAACAATAAAACTGAAATTATTTTAAGTCCTAATTAAACTTTAGTCAATCTAAGATGCAATGAAACTAAGAGATTAATAAAACTAATCTAAGAATTAAACTATATTAGAAAGTAATTGACAAAATACGAATTGAGAATTGAAAAGCTCCAAAATCAAGATTCTAGGGTTCATCCTTGTATTCAAATCATAAATTCTCAAAATTAATCCATAGCAATTGTAATCAATGTTAAATGAAAGCTTAAAGAAGCGAGAAAAATAAATAACACGAAGTAAATAAACAGCAAATAAATTACCCAAAAGTCTAAGCCAAATGTCTCAAAAATACATCACAAACTTTAAACTAAAATTAAATAAATAGTAGAGAGTGAAAAGAGCAAGCCAAATGAATGGAGATAGAGGTGGTAGGCAGTGGAGGAAGGCTAGGTAGCGGCTTCGTTCCGAGAAAAAAAATCCAGCGCGTCGTCGTGTTGTTTTTCTTCTCCCCGAATAACTGCGGTGCTCCTTGCAAAAAGTCCCGAAAAGAAAAATATATATCACTCCCTCATTTGCGTCCCTCCCGAATTGTGTCGCATGCCACTCTCTTTAAATTCAGCTGCTCTGTGTTGCGTGTGTGAGTTTCCTCTTCTTCTTCTTTTTTTCCTTTGCTTTTCCATGTGAGTTATCTACATGTGAGAGACAAAGAGGTTGCCTTTTTTCTTTGACTTTTCTCATGCATTTCTTTGCCTATATAAAAATAAATAAAAATTAGAAAAGAAATAAAATATAAAAAGAAGAATAGAATATAAAAAAAAAAAAATATTGTGCATGTGAATGAACATTATCCAATTAAATCACAAGTTATAAAATTAAGCATAAATCATGCTATTAACTAATTTAAATCACAACTCGGATTTATTCATCTTAACCTTTTTTTTATCTAAAACCAATAATAATATAATGAAATAAATAAAATATATTTGTTCTAAATGTATAAAATATGCAATAATTCAGCTCAATCACACCCCCAACTAGCGTTTTGCTAATCCTTGAGCAAAATAGTAAAAATTAATTGAGATGAATATTGCATAAAGATCAAAATCCAAATCGAAACAATCAAACACAATTCTGAATTATCACAAAAGTGACACGTTACTAGTCAACCCCCAAGAGCTATACCCACCAAGACTATCTCAACAATCTTTCACATAGAATTGAGACAAATGTCCCAGAACTCAAATGTGTGTGTAGAGCTAAACTGGTTGTGTGTTCCTCATTACTAGCCATGATTTGTCATAAGATTTTTCAACCATAAGATTAATCATTACTGATTCTAACTACCTCAAAACCCAAGGGACTAGCAATTTTCACGCCAGCTCTGTTTTTAAAAGTTGAACACTCAACCTCTAAAGTCTTGGGTAACTGTTTCTATCCCTTTACTTACGATAGTTCACTAAGTCGCATTTAACCCTTTTTTTCCTATTCTTTTCAAATGTCTCTCTTTTCTTTCTTTTTTTTTTTTTTTTTTTGGAAAGCATGGCTCGGTAGTCCTACAGTTTACTTCTCCTGTGTTAAATCAATGAACAGTAAATTGAGGAACACTACAAATGTAAGCATGTGCAAAATGTCCTTCAAAATTTGCCCTTCATTCTACAAAAAACCAACCAAGTCTCATCTCAATGAGTATAGCATCCCGATATTTCAAATCACACATCAACAAAATATGATGCATAAAAAATAATGCTCTATGCTCAAGCTTGAAAATAAATCTTCACAAAATGATTCCGCTCAACTACTGCACCAAGATGCTCAAATTTTACAAAATACTAGAAATAGAGTGTGTGTCAATCATATGTGTATCAATGCACATCACATTAATGCAATTTTTTTTTTTTTGAAATCTATGCACACACGCTTCACCCCCCCAACTAGTGAGAGACATGGTCTTCAATAAATCGAACGAAAGAAAACAAAGTGCATAGGAATAATCAAGCAAAACAACAAAAAAATAACATGAAATATAAAATCAAAGCAAAACAACAAATAAAAAACGAAATGCAAGTAAAGAAAGCTGTAAAGGGTGAAAAGATCAAAACACTTCCCTGGAATCTTGCACAAGCAAGATCTCTTCGTGTGGATCAAAGACCTTCAGAAACGGCTTTAGACGTTGTCCATTGACAGTGAAGCAATTGCCATTCTTTGGATTGACAATGTCTACAGCGCCGTGAGGATGAACCTCTTTTACAATGTACGGCCCCTTCCATCGAAATTTCGGCTTCCTGGAAAAAAAAAATGCAGTCTTGAATTGTAGAGAAGCACTTTCTGATCAGGAACAAAATGTTTTTCATGGATCTTCTTGTCATGCAAGACCTTCATTCACTCCTTTGCCAAGCGGGAATTGTCGTAGGTCTCTCTCTTTATTTCATCAAGCTCTGAAATCACATCAACAACATGCACCTCTAACTCGTCGCAATCACCAGGCATCTTGCAAGTATTGAATACATTCATTTCCAATGTCATATTCTCGAATGTGAGTTTCAATACTCCACTTCGACAATTTATCAGTGCATTGGAGGTAGCAAGGAATGGGCGCCCCAAGATGACAGGTGCTTTGTAAATAGTAGTGGCTGGCTGCTGCATATCAAGAACTACAAAATCCACTGGGTAGTAAAATTTGTCCACCTGGACCAGTACATTCTCAACAATACCCCTCGGCACCTTGACTGATCTGTCAGCTAACTGTAGCTTGATGGAGGTCTTTTTAGCTCACATAATCCCAACTGCTCATACACTGAGAATGGTAGTAAGTTCATACTACTCCCCAAATCAAGTAGAGCTCTCGCAATGCGTGACTCACCAATCATAATGGAAATGTGAGGAGAGTCAGAATCTCCAAACTTCTAAGGAGTCTCGCTCAATATCAATGCACTGACTTGCTCCGTTAGAAAAGCCTTCTTCTTGACATTCAGCTTCCTCTTCACTGTACATAAGTCCTTCAAAAATTTTACATACGAAGGAACTTGTTGTATGGCATCCAAGAGTGGAATATTAATCTTTACTTGCTTGAAGATCTCCTGAATCTCAGTGTGGTATTTATTCTTTTGGCTAGCTGCCAATCTCTAAGAATAGGGAACCATAGGTTGGTACCCCCTATAACCGAATAAAACTAAAATCATAAGCGAATATTACTACAGCCAAAGCCTCTCCCAAACACTTTACTCTTCCGAACACAAATTCCTTTGGATCCTCAAAAACAAAACAACTTCAAATATGCAGAATACTAATTTATCAACCTTCAATATCCTTCCACCAACTACTAAAGGGTAATCCATATCTACACTGATATGAACAATAATACTCTTAATGAGAACCGTTACTCTTACCACCTGGGTAACAATTCGGCTTCCGAACTAAACTCTCATGTAATACCACAATTTCAAAAAAAAAAAGGACTCACATGAATCAATAGCGTACAAGTTACAAACTTCAATGACTTGACATTCCCCAAAATAGTATTAACGCCACAATACAATCAATTGCAATCAAAACAACCTTACATAAGCTTAACAATACCTAGGTCTTAGAAAAATACAAGTGACTGTGCCAGCTTCTTCAGTTCCTGGGGCGTCAGCATCTGCGTCTCCCTGAGGGACATCATACACTCTCATGGGCACGTGTTGCCTCGGCTTTGGTTTGTAGCCGCTGTTGAGAGAAACCCTATTTCTTCATTCCTCAAAGCAACACTGGGACAGTCTTTAATCATATGACTCACTTGGCCACACCTGAAACAAGTTCTCAACGCGATTCTACACTTGCCTCCATGGTATTTACCGCACTCTCCACAAGGTGGAAATGTAATCGGCATTGAGCTCCCAGTCTCAATGCATTTTCCTTTATCTGATACAGTAAACATTTTCTTCATTTCTGAACCTTCTTCAGCATTATGTGATGAAGTCCTCTTTCTTTCTGAAATGATCAGGGCAGTTGAACCCTTCTGCTCTATCTCTGCTATCGCGGCCACGTTTACTAACTCTTGGTAATTCTCTATTCTTAGGCAAGCTACTTGGCTACAGATCTTTGGCTGAAGTCTTGCTTAAAACTTTCGTGCCTACATCATTTGAGTAAAAAACAAGTGTGGTGCAAACCTTCCTAACGCCATAAAATTAACGGCGTACTGTTCTACGATCAAACTGCCTTGAGTTAAAGTTGCGAACTCCTGCGCCTTTTGCTGTTTGACAGAATATGGGAAGAATCTGTTGTCAAACACTTCCTTAAATCTCTCCCATGACAGTGCAACCAAACTTCCTAGTTCCCTGACTAGAAGCTGCCTTCGCATATCCCACCATATTCCAGCTTCTCCTTCGAATAGGTATCCAGCATATAGAACCTTCTGGTCCTCAGTACATTCACAGATCTCGTAGGTCCTTTTGAGATCCATAATCCATTTCACGGCTCTTAGTGGCCCTTCATTACTAGAAAAATTTGGGTAATAATGGATCAATAACTTCTCATACGTACAACCCCTAACTTCAAGTCGGGGTACATGCACTTATTGTTGCTGTTGTTGTCTAAGCACGCCAGTCAGCAGACGTACAGCTTCTGCTAATCTTCCATTTATCGGGAAATTCTAATTCTCCTGATTTGTGGCTCCCTCAGATTTTCGAGGTATCCTACTGTGAGTCATGTGTCACTTCTAGAAACACACGAGTACACGTATGACAACCATGTACTATCTCTCATATTTCAAAAATTCAAGCCTAATGAAGACTAAAATTTCAAGCCTAATATTTGGTGCATTTCCTAAGGACATGTGGATTTAAACCCAGAGACGTATTGCTCTGATACCACCTTGTGACGCCCTCAGATTCCGCTTGGGATCGGATGGACATCTGAAGCGTCGGGACATGCAACACAAGGTTACCTGCCCCCGTTCATGACATATAAGATGCAATGTTCCTAACATGCATCTAGCATTATGAAATATTCGCAGTGGATAATTTTTTTTTAGCAGTACTATGCACCAAACTTATAATATCTCAAATACTTAAAACATAAACCATGCATACATAAAAGATCCACAATTACTACACGGGTCTCAGAAGACTGTAATCTCAAAACAATGAAGATTTGGCTCCATAATTACATTGTCAAAATATACTATTGGGCTAGTTCGTTGAGTAACTCGCGTAACTCGACTAATGATGCCGGAATACTATCCAAAGACCTAACTATGGAGGCTGCAAGCTCCGTGTTGCGTCTACGGCGTCTAGTCAACCTCCTCCAGTCTGCTAGTGTCTGCTCCCTGCTCTGATCCTGACACATCACCTACCATTCAGAGGGAATGGTAGTTGGGACTACCACGGTGAGATTTGATTATAAATCTCAGCAAGTTAACAGGAACTTCCACACAGGTTAATGATTCATGCATGGCAGTAAAAGTATGAATGCATAATCAAAGTCATAAGTAAGCATAGCATAACTTGATATACAACATGGTATAAATGACATAACTTGAACTGAAACTGAAATTTAGCTTGACGTGACATGGCATGTATGTGAACTTAAAACATAACATGGACTAGCAACATAGCATGAACATGAACTTCAACATAGCATGAACGTGAATATGCATAATTTGAACATGAGTTTGAATATAACATGAACCTGAGCATGACATAATATAAATGTGAACTTGGAACATAACGTGAACGTGAACATGACATAATGTGAACGTGAACTTGAACATGACATGAACATGAACATAACTTGACATAAACATGAACTTGAAATATATTCTTGTCTCCTAGGGTTACCATGATTGGCATGAAGTTGAAACTCGACATGAACGTAAACTTGAACATAACATGACGTGAAACATGACTTCAATGTGAAATACATGAACTTGGAATCTTACTCAATGAACTTAATTAATAAAGTGACCATACGGGTGCTACACGGGTCCCCTTGAGCCGTATGTCCCTGCCGATTACCGCATCACAACACAGGTGTCTATACCAGCTGTGAGTACGTTAATACGTACTCCACAGTTGTTGTGGCCCCACGTATTCTACGTGTCACAATTGCTGTGTCTCACGTAGTGTATGCTCCACAGTTGTTGTGGCCCCATACTTCATGCTCCACAGTTGTTGTGGCCCCATGAATTGTTTGTGCCACACTTGCTGTGGACACACGTAACATAATGTGTGGCTCCATCGACGTTAGTGCCTGGCGCGCTCCGGTGACCAGCTAGTTAGGCCACATTCGCAACCTGTTGACTGTACTTCGTCAACCCAGAGAATTTCACACCTATTTAGACACTCCAGCGTGAACAAAGGAGTTTCACTAGGATATTACCTCATCCTAACGCTTAGGGTCGTGATTAACATGAATAACTTAATTGCATATATGACATTTCTTAACGTGACGTGATATGAACGTGACATAAAGGACGGAAGTCCTAACGTAACGTAACATGACATGAACGTAAGACGATAGACATGACATAAAATGTAACAGACAACATTTCATAACATGGCATACATGTAGCAGATAATATTTCATAACTTGGCATAACATGTAACAGACAACATTTTGTAACATTGCATAACATGTGACAGTGAATATTACATGACATGTATACATATAACAGATAGCATACGTAATGTGGCATACTTGCAACATATAGTAACATGGGACAAAATATATTGTGTAACAGATAAATATTTCATGACAGAATAATTCATGCAATAGATAAACATGTGATGGCATGGCATATATAACAACACACGAACATAAATTGTAGTTCTCTTACCCATCACACATACACAATAAATTGATAGTAAGTTAAGAGCTAACTTACCTCGATCGTCGTGTTCTACAAGACTAAAGCGCGAAACACGAGGAACTGTAAGAGGGTATTCTAAAAGTTAGAATTTTAATTACTAACAATTAGAAATGTGAAAAGAGAAAACTTAGAGTAAAATTACCATTTTACCCTCTACATGTAGGAAAATGACCATTTTACCCCTAACTTAAGGATTTCACATCCTAACTCCAAAAATTATCAAAATTTACATGAGGAATGTAAATTTTGTCCTAGACTCAAATATCAATTCAGAAAAATTTAAAACTATTCACAACTATGGAAAACTCCCAATGGCCGAAATATTCATAGGCCATTTCACTTGATTTTGGTTGCAATTTCTTCCATATTCAAAACCCACGATTAAACCAAAATTTTGTAACAAGGATCTTCCTATCCTAAGTTTAAAAGTACACTTAAAATATCCATTAAGAAAAGTTAATCATCAACACCAAACTTTTGTAAAAAGACCCAAACTTTTTAACAAAAAGTAAACCCTTAAATCACAAGTTTTGGCCTTAATAAAAACATCTCCAAGAATTCTAAAAAAAATAAATATTACTTCTAACACATTCATAACATCATCTTAAGATCAACCATGCTTAAAATCATCAAACAAAAGCCACCAAAAATCACAAACAACACTTGGAGTTTTTGGTTTTAAACTTAGTCTATAACAGAAACGTTTCTCTCAAACTACCTTTGATCAATCTCTTGATCTATGGCTTAAAGACATGTGATCTTCAAACTAAAACATCACATGGCGTAACAATGTGTCCTAAAGATGATCCAACCATCAAACTTAAAATCACATTGCTAAAATTCAACAAAATATGGATCTAACCCAAAAAATCAAATCTTAGGCCTAACCGAAATCCTCTTGCATAGAAAAATCATACCTTTAAAACTAATACTAAATATCTTCAAAATAACATCCTAACATGTATATAAGAGGCTTAGGATCATCATATAAAAATATCAAAGCCTTTGGAATAAGATCAAACAACGAAATATTCCAACTTTCACAAAACAAAAACGGCTTTTCCACTTCCAGTTTTCAAGTTTCTAAATCTAAGGAAATATATCATCAAAAGCTTTATCCATGCAACAAAACTGTAATGAACATTCATAAACACATGCTAACAACACTCCATAAAATTTTCGGACCAAGATATGTCCATTAGCTTGGTCAAAAATTCCAAAACATATCATACGGAAACTAGACTCAAAGACGAACAACTTTAATGAAGGAGTTATCGTGAGAAAATACTTACAAGGGGACGAGAATGGCCACGCAAAAATTATAGAGAAATCTACCCGAGAGAGCACTTTTGGGTTTCTCTCTAAGAACGGGGGAAAGAAGTGATAAAATGGAGAGAAGTGTGTCTTGCACGACTTTAGACTCCTGGAGGAAGAAGTTATGGGCTTGAAAGACCCTTGATTGGAGTTGGCTATGTGACATAAAGTGGAGAATAGTGAGAGGCATGGACTGCCTGCAGCAGCTGTGAGAGATGGAGGTTGATGGAGTGGATTTCTCTTTCATATCAAGGTACTATTGGGTGCAGCCAATGGCAATAGATGGTCTGCCATGTGGGGAGGAAACTTCTCCAAGAAGCTTTGCCAAGGTGGCCAATTTCGTGGGCCTTGGTGGGCCCCAACCAAGTGGGCTTCAATTTGGGGTTTAAAGGGGGTTTGGTTAGGGTTTGAGATGCTATCAAGCCCAAAATCAATTTTTCTTGGCCCAATCAAATTTTCAAGATTTAAAAGGTTGGATAATGATGTCATGACAAGGATTAGATTAATTAATAGCATGTGGAAGTGATTTAATCAAGTAATTAAACACAATGCTAGAAATCGGATTAAAAAGGGTTTAGAGGCCAACTTAGGGTTTGGGGAAACCGTTTAGGGTTTTGGTTTCAATCAAGCTTTTGAGGTTTCAATTGGATTCCAACCATTTAGGGTTTTGCTAGGGTTGAAACCCTCTTTGGTCTGGCACAATTTGGTTGAACAGATAAAACAAGGTTTTGCTTAGGTGGCATAATCTCACACATTGATTTCCTTCACAAATCCATCTAATGGCTCCTCATGGTACCAAGTGTCTAATACTATTGACTATGTGTGGCTAAGATCTTGCCAAGTGTCCAAATAAAAGTTCTCTAACCTAATTTGGACATTCCACACTGTGATTTTGAAAACACTGCACTGGATGCGCTTATCGAGGTTACTATTCACTCAAAAAAAATGCATAATAAACTTAGTACTGAAAAATCCTAAATATTCATATTAACTTGTAGTAAAAATCGTTTATCAAAATTCAACCCCAAAGTGCCCCTAAAAATAATTTTACAATTTTAAACAGTCGTTTCATCCAAAATTATGAAAATGGGTTATTGCGCTATAAAATCCTAAATAATCCACTGATTCTAATGGTGTAGACCATAACGCATTCTGACACTTCTAACTACCTCAAATAATTAAACTCATATATCTAGCATCATAATGAGTGGTAACACTGACTATGTTGACAGACTAAAACCTGCGCGATTGGTCGATTCGTAAAAACTTATGGGGTTTTCACTAGGTTCCTAAAGTCAATAGAAATTCCACCGGTGAATTTTTAGTGGGCTGTTACACCCTACTAGTTTCAGCATACTCACAGGCTTCTTCGACTCTGGTCTCACTACCTCTAGTTCTTTTTCAGCTTCATCAGTCTCTGTTACATCTTCAGGTGTAGGAGCAACTACCTGTCTGTCAATGGTCATCTCTGGTTGGGGAACTTCATTTCCACTTCTCAAAGTAAGAACGGCCTTCGCTGTCTCAAAAACCTCCCCTGAGACATTATGCACTTGTTGTTGTTGTTGCCGGTATACTTGAGGATTCGGCTGAGGCTGTGCTGGAAATTTCCCTTTCTCTTGAGTGCTCAATGTTGTATTTATTTTTTATAGTGCCCCGTAAGTCATTTATGGCCTGAGTGTTCTGATTGTTTGTGGTAGCCTGAATTTGCATGAATTGCTGAAGTGTATTGGCTATCTGTGCCATACTGTCATCTAGAGACTTCTTCGCAGATGATTGAGGCTAAGAACTCTGTGCAACTACATGAGGCTAAAATCCTAGAGGTTCTACAAAAGGATAGCTCTGACAACATTGATATGGCTGATACTGGTGCTGAGGAGCAGCCTGATGAAATGGTTGCTGAGAAGGTGGTAGAGACCGGCCAGGCTGATCATTCCTCCATGAGAAATTTGGGTGATTCCTCCACCCCAGATTATATGTATTAGAGAAAGGCTGATTTTGTGTTATGTTAACCCCGTTTGCTAATTGCATCTGCTCAGAGCCACTCTCCTGAAATACTGGCATAATCGGGCAATCTTGGGTCTTGTGGTTTGAATCAGCGCATATAGAGCATGTCTCTACTGTTTTCACGGCCTTCACATTTTCCATCTCTATGACCTCTAATCTTCTAGTCAATGCAGCTATTCGGGCTTGAACATCAGTGTCCTCCTTAAGCTCATATTTGCCCCCACCAGTAATAGCCCTCAGTGGCTGTGCTGTCAAGGAAACTTGATCAGTACGAGTATTCCATTGTTGTGCGCTCTCAGCAAGATAGTCAAAAAATTGCAATGCTTCATCAGGTTCCTTGCTAAAGAATTCTCCATTACACATAATCTAAACAAACTGCTTGCATTGTGGAGTGAGACTAGTGTAAAAATAATTCACCAACCTCCAGGATTCAAAACCGTGATGTGGACAGATGTTCACCAGATCCTTAAACCTTTCCCAGCTGGCCTGGAAAGTCTCGTCAGATTTATGATTGAACTGGCTGATCTGCTCTTGTAAATACTAAGTTCTCTGAAAAGGAAAATTTTTTTGTAAGAACTCACGCTGCATATCAGACCAAATAGAGATCGAATTAGGCCTCAAAGAATTAAACCAAATCTTTGCTTTATCCTTCAAAGAGAAAGGAAATAAACGAAGTCTAATAAATTCATCAGTAGCGGCTATATTGATAAAAGTAGTACAGGCCAACTCAAAATCTGTCAAGTGCTGATAAGGACTCTCAGAATCCATCCCGTGGAACTGAGGTATCACTGACATCATGTCATGTTTAATGGAAAAATTAGGTGCATCATCAGGTAAAATAATGCATGATGGTGTAGTGGTGCGAGTGGGCTGCAAATAATCTCTAAGAGTGCGTAGTGTAGGTGCAGGCATGGTTTGTTCAATTTTAATGTCTTCGTCTATAGAAAAAACAGAAGAGCTATCTATCTCTGAGCTGTGTATATTACTCTCAGTGCTCAATGTAACTCTAACCAACCTATTTGAATTGTCTCTCACCCATGATATTAAACATCAATCCAAATAGCATAAGTAAGGTTCAAGTGACTGAGTAGTAGATGAGAAGTGAAATGAGTAATCACAGATCAGATAGTGAAAGAAACATTTGAGATAAAAAATAAAATAAAAAAATAA
This sequence comes from Juglans microcarpa x Juglans regia, assembly GCF_004785595.1. Taxonomy (NCBI): domain Eukaryota; kingdom Viridiplantae; phylum Streptophyta; class Magnoliopsida; order Fagales; family Juglandaceae; genus Juglans; species Juglans microcarpa x Juglans regia. The sequence continues at coordinate 3,019,053 of NC_054605.1, forward strand.
TGAGTCTAAATTTACGTCAAGCAACTAGTCCCCGGCAACGGCGCCAAAAACTTGACTCACTCAAAAATGAATAGCACAAAGGCTATCCCAAGTGCAGGAGGATGTCTCGTAATAATTAGGAATAAATTCCTAGATCGTCTCCTCAGGAAAAGTTACTTAAAATCAAACTCGTTTAAAATGGTTAAAATATTCACAAAAAGAAAATAAAAATGATAGTATGTGCAATGAATGGAAGAGTGCAACGTGAATGAAAAGGCACTAGTCATGGACTATATTCATATTTTTAGATTTTTGAGTGTCGAAATGAAATATAAAAAACTAACAAATTGAAATTAACAATCAAAGAATCAACTAAACTGAACAATCTTAATTAATCTGAAAATTAAACAATAAAACTGAAATTATTTAAGTCCTAATTAAACTTTAATCAATCTAATATGCAATGGAACTAAGAGATTAATAAAACTAATTTAAGAATTAAACTAGATTAGAAAGTAATTGACAAAATACGAATTGAGAATTGAAAAGTCCCAAAATCAAGATTCTAGGGTTCATCCTTGTATTCAAATCACAAATTCTCAAAATTAATCCATACAAATTGTAATCATTGTTAAATGAAAGCATAAAGAAACGAGAAAAATAAATAACACGAAGTAAATAAAGAGCAAATAAAATGCCCAAAAGTCTAAACCAAATATCTCAAAAATACATCACAAACTTTAAACTAAAATAAAATAAATGGTAGAGAGTGAAAAGAGCAAGCGAAATGAATGGAGATGGAGGTGGTAGGCAGTGGAGGAAGGCTAGGTAGCGGCTTCGTTCCGAGAAAAAAAATCCAGCGCATTGTCGTGTTGTTTTTCTTCTCCCCGAATAACTGCGGCGCTCCTTGCAAAAAGTCCCGAAAAGAAAAATATATATCACTCCCTCGTTTGCGTCCCTCCCGAATCGTGTCGCATGCCACTCTCTTTAAATTCAGCTGCTCCGTGTTGCGTGTGAGTTTCCTCTTCTTCTTTTTTTCCTTTGCTTTTTCGTGTGAGTTATCTACATGTGAGAGACCAAGAGGTTGCTTTTCTTCTTTGACTTTTCTCATGCATTTCTTTGCCTATATAAAAATAAATAAAAATTAGAAAAGAAATAAAATAAAAAAAAGAAGAATAGAATATAAAAAACAATATTGTGCATGTGAATGAACATTGTCCAATTAAATCACAAGTTATAAAATTAAGCATAAATCATGCTATTAACCAATTTAAATCACAATTCGGATTTATTCATCTTAACCATTTTTTTCATTTAAAACCAATAATAATGTAATGAAATAAATAAAATATATTGGTTCTAAATGTATAAAATATGCAATAATTCAGCTCAATCAGCGTGCGGTAGAGATGCCGTCAAGCTGGGCTAAGCACGAGAGAAAGAGAAAACGAAGAGTGAGAGAGCGAGGGTCACGGCATGCGGGATAGATGTTACCGAGAGGGAGGGTGGTGGTTTGAAGCGGAGGCAATGCAATCCTGTGGTGAGGGGCGTAGCAAGGCCGGGTTGTGGCGTTTTCTGTCGAGAACGGTGGTTGTCACTGGAGATAAGTGGGGTCTTGTTTCCTTTGGCAACTCTCTGTTTTTAGAAATAAAAACAGAGGTGCATAAGGTGGCCAAGCAAACTGTTTCTGACAATGGAGGGACACGAGCATGGAGTTGGGCAGTGGGAAGGCGACTTCTGTCCTGCGAGGGAGGTCTCGTCACGTTGCTCGAGCTGTTGCGTCGTGGGGTGGAGGAAAGGGTCCGAGAAGGTTAATCTGGTGGTGCGGGGGCAAAAACAATTGGAGAAAAACTGAAGCGACTGTTGTTCTCCCGCGGTGGTTGAACGTGGAGGCTTGCGGGTTGAGTGGTTTCTTGGGTGCGATGGTGAAAGGCAGCGTTGTGGAGGATCTCGGCACTTTGGGGGTTGTTTCCGTTCAGCTGAGTGCACACGGGCGTTGGTTTCTGCAAGGGGCACCCTCCACGATTGGGAGTTACGTCAGTTTGGGCTTAGGTTGTGGAGGGCTCCAGCGCACGAGAGGGATGGGGAAGGTGACGACAGCGTTATTCCTAGGTTTCCTTCATGCACAAAAGATTAGATACAGTTCAACAAAAAAAACAAAAACAAACCCTAGAAGGATGACAGAGTGACGTGCATGCAAGTGTATAAGGTGGATTTATATATGTGATGGAAACCTTAATGGAAACACTGAGATGAAGAAACGTGCCTGCCAAGGACTTGAGGAATAACTCTAGGGGAGAAAATAAACGAAAAGAAAACGTGTGCGGAAAGGGCTGAAAAGAAAAAAAAAAACTTCTCACGAATTGGGCTTTTTTCGTGAATTATAGGCCCCGACTCTCATAAAAAATACTACAACTCTTCTTATAAATTTTCTCAGCCCATAAAAAAAAAAATCGATATCCGCCGGAAAAGAATCCTAGGCCCATACTCACTTCTAAAAAAAAAAAAATTACCCATGATTTCGAATGGGCTTTTCATGTCTATACACCCCCAAACAAAATTGAAAAGCGAGCCTAGTTGGAACCGGGTGTTACATGGGGCACCTAGGGAAGGTGAAAAATCAGAAGCACAAGGTTCTAAGGGGCTTTAGGGTTCGGCCAAAGGGATTACACCCCTAGCAAGGAAGAGCCAACAACCACTTTTGCCACTTGTAAAAACCATGTGAATTCCAAAGAGTTTGCATGGGGAAGTGGCGCATAGGGGAGTTCAAGGGGCAAAGTTACAACCCACAAGGATTAGGGTTTCGACCAAGGTGAGATGCACGCCCATCCTAGAAAGATCCAACAACTTCTTTGCTAAGTGTCACACATGCATTCGAGATCGCAGTTTGTAGAAAGAACAAATGATTAGGAGTGGAAGAGGCACATTTGGACAAGGCAAACACCTAGTCCCTAGGTTCGGCGAATACACACATGCCACCCAAGTCTAGAGGAGAGGAAAGGTTGCCTAGGGAACCAACACACACATGCCACCCCAAGAAGCTAGGGAAGAGGAAGAGACCTTGTGGGGAAATGAGAAGGTTCGGCCAACACGCACATCCTCCCAAGGATGATTGAGATTTTGTGTGTTAACCTTTTTAGCCATCAGATTCATTGAACTTAAACGCATGAAGAGGGGTACTCTTGGAAACTAGAGTTTCGGATGAAGGGCCTCACATGCCACTTGTCAATGAGACTCTTGATTTTCTCGAAACAACACAATGATGAGGAAGATGAAGGGAGTTTCAGCCATGGTGTCACATGACACCCATGCATGAGTCTCTTGCATTTCCAAGGTTATAAGGTGAAAAGAAGGAAATATGTCTATAAAAGGGGAGGGCCGACAGGTGAAGAGACTTTTTGGGCAAATCTCAAGTTCTCACTCTTGCTTCTCTTCTTCTCCCACACACCTAAGCCTTTTCTCACCCTTTTTCTCATCATTTCTCACCAACCAAACATCGTGTATGTATCCTCCTCCTTCATCCAACCAATCTCACAAGTGAAGAAGGAAGTTGTGAATCCACCCAAGAGGAGGGAACACGCACGGTAAGAACCATTTGCCCATCTTCATCCACACACACACACACACACGATCACTTTGAATTAAGAGGGTGATGAAAGGGTTTGGATCCATTTATTCTTTTGCACATGCACATTCAGGAAAGGCTAGGGTTTCACCTCAAGGGGAAGACCAAACCACCACTAGCATTGTACACGTGAGCATGAGCCTTTGAAAGGGAAGAAAGAGACGGCCACCCTCTTGATTATGACCTATGGTCCTTTCTCTCTATAGAGTTCGGCCTTATGAGTGAAGTCTGAATGTATGAGGAACCTGTCTAGCCGTGAAATGGAATTCATAAGCCATGAAGGAGTAAAAATCCTAGGCACAACACACTTACACATGCACCCACTCAGATTAGGGTTTTGCGTGTCTTTGTCTAATATTGTTATATATTTTCAACTTGCTATTTGTTGACTCTTCGGGTTTTCTGTAAGTAGACTCTCAACCTACTTTGGATAATGTTTGTATATGCCGCGTAATCGTTGCATTTTATCTACTATCATATGCTCTCGTTGATTGATGATAATCTCTTGCTATGTGATTGGATTAACATGATGATCTTGTCATGCTTACTTGTTATGATGTTTTCGGATATGCTTAGAAAAAGTAGTTCAAGTTGTTGGTCATAACATGTATTATAAGTCTCAATGATTCGGCCATGTCTATATGTATATGCTCGGATTTAAACATTGTTCTTCCATTTGGTATGTGTTGAGTGCTTTGCCTATGCTTAAAACTGAGTATTCAAATATTCTAATATTTTCAAACTGTAACCTGATATGTTCATTGTTTGACTCCATAATTACATGACTCACGGCATTCACATGTTCATATGGTCTATGAAAAGAAAAGTGTTACGAGTTTCATGCCACATCCATTTGGGTTGCAATTTGTTTTCAAAGAAAAGAGTCTATACATATTTTATAATAGCCCCAAATGCTAGGACGGGTAAATGTCATTGCGGAACTCCTATGTCCACTCTGGAGTGTTTAAATTGGAGTGGTAGTCCCTGGGTCGACAAAGTATCATCGACAGGCTCCGAATGGATCCTTGTGGAAATGATACTAGAACGGGGTAGTACCTAAAGCTAGTGGGTGCCTCATATATGTCATATGCGGTGAAGGTGAAATTATGAACTACCACATAGTTAGGATGGTGACGTAGTCACCGCGGTCGAGTGAGTCGTTGGATGATGCGGTAACTATTAAGGAACTAACGGTGCATAAGAGAGCCGTGAGGCATCCAATTTATGTTACAAGAAGCGAACAAGGCAATGAGCTAACGATATGTTATATGTATATTGTTCAATGTGCAAAGTTGGAAAAGATGTTTTATTTTAAAAGTTAAGTTGCATAAGCCAAGTTTTTTTTTTTGTCAAATACATGTTCATGTATTCATTTCATGGTTTACCTTTATATGCCTTAATATGTTGTTTATTTTTTAAATAAAATAAATAAATAAATAAATAAAAAGAAACATCTTATTCTTTATTAATCAAGCCTCACTGAGGTGGACGAAAACTTGTGGAACAAACAACCAACAAATCAACCACATACGAAATCTAAGTGGAAACAACGCCAATTGACCAGGACATCAAGACCATAACACTCAAAAACACTACTTCCTAAAGCTTGGCAAACCCAGCTTGTCCATCTGCAAGATCCCACACAAATCAGTAGGTAGTGTCTCGTTCTCTCCCCACCTACGCACTAGACCAGCTTCACCCCAACGTGCCAATAAGTCCACTGCCTGATTGCCTTCTCGGAACTGATGCATCACGACATAAGACATCCCTTCCAAAGTCACCAACAACTCCTCCTAAAAATTCCAAAGATACCATACAGTGCATTTTCCCCCCAGCAACCAATCCACCACCAATTTTCAGTCACATTCAATAATTACCGACCAACAGCCCAACTCCTTACATAAACTAACACCATGAAGTAAAGCCTTCAATTCGGCCTCATTATTTGTGTCTATTCCAAAATAAAACGAAAAGCACTCTTGACATCCCCAAGATGATTTTGAATTACACCACCACCCCCATAGTTTCCAGGATTTCCTCTACAACTTCCATCAACGTATAATTTCCAGCAACCAACACTAGGTTTAGACCAAGCCATTGGCGTCAACCTTCCAGCCTGGCCTCCAGAGAGCTGTATACCCAGTTCCTGCAGGATTTTTACATCAAATGAAGACAATTCCTTTTTATCGGGCATCCCATTCACTAACATGCCAAGCCAAAACCGAATCAAGCGCCAAACACAATCTGCTGATTCATAGACCCTTCCATTCTAGCCTTATATATCCTTTGCCACAACCTCCAAATAAGAATACTAGGAAGAATACCAATCAAAATACCTTTTTTGTTGACTTTTTAGCACAAGCCCACTAGGGAGAAACATGCTACCACCATGAATCCGCCTACAAACATGATACCCCTAGGGCCACAGCTGCCATCCTCCAGACATCATTAGCCAACTCTCCTGCAGCAAAAATATGGTCTAAAGTTTCCTCCTCAAAAGCTGGACAACAATCACATTTTGACACTAATGGAATGCCTCGAGCTTTGACGTTAACATCCATTAGCAAACAGTTAAAGCGAGCTCTCCACATGCAAACTGAAATCTTCTTTGGAAGAGATTTATGCCAAATCCAATCCAGCCATAGAGTCGGCTACCTTTTAACTTGAATCAACTCCCATGCACTAGCTGTAGAAAAGCACCCATCCTTAGCAGCCTTCCAAATCAAAACATCTCCACCATGCTGCCCAGCTTTAATATTATTGAGTATATCTGCAGTAATATCCTCATCCACCATGTTGTTTGTTTACTTACTGATATTCTCGAAATCTTACCATGATAGTTTCCACTACCATTCACAACCCGGAATGGTGGAAGTTGTGGTAGGTACTCAAGACCTTAAGCAGGATGAATGAGATTAATGACCTAGTCGATGATGAGTACACTCCTGAGGCCCGCTACAATTTTGTTATTGTTTGCTTAAGTACTACTTCCCAATACCTTAAGGACATCCAAGATATGTTGAATAAGGACCATGACTCACCAAGGTCGTCCGAGCATGAGGGCGCACTCTCCGAACATATTGATTTTGTAATGGGCTATCTAAGACAAGCATGGGAGTACACCATAGAAGCCAAAAGGGCTGCTCAGACTTTGGGAGTTCAGTAGCCTAAACCACCTCAAAGGAAATGAGTCTTTTTATGTATCTCAAGTGAAGAGTTATCTATTTTGTAGGTCACAATGTAAAAAGTTATCTATTTTGAATTAATTTGAACAACATGAAACCTTTTGGGATAATTAGTTCATGGTACCATGCTATTTTACGAATTGCTTTAAATCTTACTTAGATTTACATAAATTTTCGCTGCGATTTATTACATACTGTTAGAATATAATAGGTGCATTGCATGTTAACTATTATATATGGGAGTATGTAACCTTGAGTTACATGTCCCGACGCTTCAGTCACTGTCCAATCTCAAGTAAGGGTTGGAGAAGTCACAGAGCAGTGGTATCAGAGCAATTACATTTCTAGATAAACCCACAAGTTTTCCTAGGGATACATGGTACCAAATACTAGGTTTGAAATCTCATGGTTATAGGCTTTAATCTTATAGCCTTAGGTTTGGATCTTTGTGGAAGTGTGAACGGAAGCAAAGTATGCAACGTGGGCCACAAAGTAAAGTGAAGAAGAGGTGGTTTTCCAATCAGGAAGAAGCTGACGTACGGTGGTTTTTTATGTTTCGAAAAAGAATATATGGCGCCTGGTCGACGTGAAAAGACTTCTCCAAGATCAAGAGATCAAGAGGCTAGGAACCTTCCATTGGAAGGAGGACAAGCGAGAGCAGAAGCTATCCGCCAAATGGCGGAAATGGCACGACAACAAATGGCGCAAAGGCAGAATGCAAGAGCTACCTAGAGGAGAAAATCAAAGGTGTCCATTTGAGAGATTTCTAGTATATAGATACCCGAACTTCGTGGGTACGGAAGGAACCCTAAGAGCCAATAAGTGGCTTATCGACTTGGAAAGGACTTTCGACATAAGTGGATGTATGGAGGAGCAAAAAGTCTAGTATGCCAGATACTTCCTTCAAAGAGAAGCCGGTATATGGTGGGACACGAAGCGACAATTGTTGGCACGCGAGTTGGGAGACAAAGCTACTCTCACTTAGGAGCGGTTTAAGAAAGAATTTGATAGTCGTTTCTTTCAAGAAACAGTGAAGCAACAAAAGGTGTTGGAATTCATAAATCTGATAGAAGGTAATATGACGATGGAACAGTATGCAGCCCGATTTATGGAACTAGGGAGATTCGCCCCTCATTTAATTGATACAGAGAAGATGTAGGCTAGGAAGTTTCAAGATGGGTTGCAACCACAAATTCAAAATCAAGTTGCATGCTTGCGGATTGAGAATTTCCAAGGGTTGGTCAATGTTGCTTCAATAGCAGAGGCAGAGCAACAGAGTCTAATCTACCAAGTCCTCACGGATCAAAAAAGGGGAATGCCTTACCATGGGTAAAGGAAAAGGTATAATGGTCGAGAACATGGTAACCTTCACACCACCACCATGCCGAAGATGCGGATGAAGGAGCAGCAACACTAGATGGCAGAGTAAAGACCCCTGTGAAATCTAAGGTTTATGCCATCACACCTGAAGAGGTAGGTTTGGAAGCGGACGAGGCAACTGATGCCGGAGTAATTATTGGTAAGGTTAAGTTGATGCAACACACGGTTTGCATCTATTTGATTCTGGAGCATCATGATCTTTTGTGTCTTTTGATTGTGTGCAAAGATATGAGTTGAATGCAGAACCTTTGTCTCAAAAGGTTCAAGTAGCTATTCCAAACGGGAAGATAATTGGGTGCACGCTGGAAGTTAAGGTTGTCCATTGAAAGTCGCAGGTTTAATTTTGACCGCAAACCTAATTGTTTTCCATCTAATGAAATTTGACTTAATCCTAGGAATGGATTGGCTATCAACGCATTATGCCAAGATAAACTGCTGAAGGAAGGAGGTGGTATTCGATTTGCCCACCAAAGATAGAATCTATTACATGGAAGAAGCAATTAAACTAGTTCAGACTGTAGTAACGGCCGAACAAGTTAAGAAGAGTTTGATGAGAGGAGCTGTTGCTTATCTTATAGTTATGACTAGTTCAATGAATGAGCCTAAAGGAGTCCAGGAAATTCTAATGATAGAAGACTTCCCTAAAGGTTTTGCCAACAATTTGCTTGGATTACCCCCAGACTAAGAAACAAAATTCATAATCGGACTGGCACCAGTGCACAAGGCACCTTATCGAATGGCTCCGGCAGAATAGAAGCAATTAAAGGTTCAAATTGAGGAACTCCTGTAGAAGGGTTTTATTTGCCCTAGCTCATCTCCTTGGGAAGCACCAGTCCTATTCGTGAAAAAGAGAGACGGGACTTTGAGAATGTGCATATATTATCGGGAATTGAACAAAGTAACTGTCAAGAATAAATATCCCTTACCATAGATTGATGATCTATTGGACCAATTACAAGGAGTTTTAGTATTTTCTAAGATAGATTTACAATCGGGATATCATCCGCTCAAGATCAAGAATCAGGATATGCCTAAGACTATCTTTTGGACTCACTATAGACATTTCGAGTTCTTAGTAAGGCCTGTCGGATTGACTAATGCCCCGACGGCGTTTATGGATTTAATGAATCGGATCTTTAGACAGTATTTGGATAGCTTTGTGGAAGTATTCATAGATAATATATTGATATAATCTCGAAGTGACGAAGAACATAGGGAACATTTGAGGTTGGTATTGGAAACTTTGCAAGAACACAAGCTTTACCCCAAACTTAGTAAGTGTGAGTTCTAGCCTTGAGAGATGAAGTTTTTAGGACATGTCATTTCTAGTAAAGGAGTAGTTGTAGACCTTGCCAAGATAGAAGTCATAACGGAATGTCAAAGGCCTACCAATGCCCACGAAATATGTAATTTCCTTGGTTTGGCAGGATACCAACGGAGATTTGTGGAAAGATTTTCTAAACTCTCTGGTCCATTAACAACATTAATGAAGACGAATGCACAGTATATTTCGAGTGAGGAGTGTGAAAAGAAATTTCAAGAGCTGAATTCCTCATGTAAATTTTGTCATAAATTCAAATATCAACTTAGAAAAATTAAAACTAATCACAAACATCATAGGGCCAAAACTTCCAAAGGCCATATCTATTGATTTTTCTTGCAATTTCTTTCAACTCCAAAACTCATGATCAAACCGAAATATGCAACAAAAATCTTCATATCCTAAGTTTAAAAATATTCTTAAAACATCTAACAAAATCTACTTCTCATAAACACAAAAAGTTTTAAGCAAAAAATCCAAACTTTTTAACAAAATACAAATCCTTGAGTCTCAAGCTTTTGACCTCTTTCAAAACATCTCCAAGAACTTCTAAAAATCCAAAAATTTCTTCTAAAATGTTCATAACACACTCCTAATAACCAACATGTTTTGAATCAACACATAAAGCTCACCGAAAATCAGCAAATCTCACTTGAAATACTTGGCTCCAACACTTGATCAACAACAGAGTTTGTTTTCTCAACTTGCTTTAATCAAACACTTGATCCGAGGCATGCCATAATGAAATCTTCAAACCAAAACATCATATGGTTTAAAAAAAATGTGTCTTAAAGTAGATCCAAGCATTAAATTTATAATCACATGGCTAAAAATAAAGCAAAACATGGATCTGGCCGAAATCATCAAACTTTTGACCTAACCGAGTGTTCTCTTGCAGAAATTCATATCTTTGAAACTAACATAAAAAATACTCAAACTAACATCCTAACATGTATATCAAAGACTTCGGATCATAAAATAAAAATATGAAAGTCATTGGAGTAAGCTTAAATCACAAAAGATCCAAACTTTCTTAAACCAAAAACTGATTTTCTCCTTCCAGTTTCTAAGTTTCTAGATCTATGAAAATATTTCCTAAAAAACTTTAATCATGCAAATAATCTTCAAACAAAATTCATATAAACATGTTGACAATACTCCATAAAAATTTCGGATCAAGATTTGTCCATTAGTTTGATCAAAAACTCCAAAATACAACACACTATAAAGTTTATCGTTCAGATTGGTATTTCCATAGTTAAAACAACTTTTGATCAATCAAATAACCATGAAACAAACACAAAAGGTACCAACATAAACTATACTCAAAGAAAAAAGGTACCAACATAAACTATTTCATGAAGGAATTATTGTGAGAAAATACTTACAAGGGTTTCAAAAACGGCACTCAAAAAGGTTTAAAAACCTGCCTGAGAGAGTTTCTAAATGTTCTCTCCAATAATGGAAATGAAAATGGGTGAAATGAGTGAAAGGATGACTTGCAAGCCTAATACACTTCTGAAAAGTGAAGTATGGGCTTAAGTGACACATTGATGGATGGTGATTAGAGCACTCTCATTGGATTATACAAATGTAAATAATGTGAGAAATTTGGCTAATAGAGCGTAAAAATGTGCTGAATTGGATTATGCAAATGTAAACAAAAATGACTTTTAGCTATAGTAAAACAAGTCTTTGGGTCATATTTGGTGTTTACTATAGCTAGACCAAAAGTATTAAAAAATTATTTCTTCCCTCATAAACACTCTATCTCTTTGCACTTTGATTTCCTGGGAAACAAAGTAATTAGTGTAAAAATTATTTTTGAGTTTTCAGAAATTATGTTGTTTTTAGGGAATAATTTTCTAAAGCCAATTTTTTAAAACCACTACAATGTTCACCTCTATCTTCTTTTTTCTCCAATTTCCTTTCAAAAGGCTACCTCCTCCATGCATCTTTTTCTTATTAATTAGGATTTTTACCGTTTCTACCAATTATATGTTAATTATAATTAAGATTTTTATAATTTGTCTCTATCTTCATTTGTTCGGATTTTTACCTTTTGTCTCTATCAATCATATGTTAATTATAATTAAAAATTTTACAATTTGTCTCTTTTGTTAGGATTTTTACTGTTTGTCTCTTCTAATCATATGTTCATTATAATTTGATTATTAATTAAAGAATAATTGGTAGAATTGTAAAATATTAAAAAAAATAAGGAAAAAATATTATTAAATTTTTATATTTTATTATTATTTTGACTAATATCTTGATAATCTAATGTGAGAATAGGTTTTGAATGGAATAATCAAATGCAAAATCATGGGATATTATGCAAATTATGAAATTGCATTGCATAATCCAATGAGGATGCTCTTAAGTCACAAAAAGGTGCAAATAGTGAGTGATTTTCAGCGAATGAAACTTCCAAAAGTAGGGTGGGGGTGAGGTGGCCTTTGACATTCACATCATGCATGAATTTGGGGCTGTCATAAATAGTGGATGATCAAGCTGGAAACTTCCTCAAAAAGTTTTACCAAGGTGACCCAAATTCATGGGCCTTAAACAAATGGGTTTCATTTTGGGGTTTAAAAAGGGTTTGGTTAGGGTTTGAGATGTTATCAAGCCCAAATCTGATTTTTTTTTGCCCAATCAAATTTCCAAAGTTTAAAGGATTGGATAATGATGTCATAAGGTGAATTTGAAGAATTAATAACACGTGAAAGTGATTTAATCAACAGATTAAACACAATGCTAAAAATCGGATCAAATAGAGTTTAAAGGCCAACTTTATGATTTGGGGAAACCTTTTAGGGTTTCAGTCTCACCCAAGTTTTTAAGGTTTCAATTGGATTCTAAGTATTTAGGGTTGAAACCCTATTTAGTTTAGCACAATTTGGTTGGTTGGATGGAATAGTATTTTTCTTAAGTGGTATGATCTCTCACGTTGATTTCCTTCACATTTCCATCTTATGGTTCCTCTAGGTGTCAAGCGTCTAATACTATTTACTAAGTGTGGTTAAGATTTTTCCAAGTGTCCAAATAAAACTTCTCTAATCTAACTTGGACATTTCACACTATGATTTTGAAAACACTGCACTCGATCCTACTATTGAGGTTACTATTCACTCCAAGAAAAGTGAAAATAAATTTTACATTGAAAAATCTTAAACATACACACTAAACTAATTATCCAATTTATTTATAGAAATTCAAACCCGAAGTGCCTCGAAATAAACAAAACTCGTTTTCAAACAAGTGTTTCGTCCAAAAATTAAAAATGAGATTATTATACCATAAAATCATAAATAATTAACTGAGTCTAATGGCGCAGGTCATATCACATTTTGACACTTCTAACTACCCCAAATAAATAAAATTGTGCTTTAACACCATAGTGAGTGTTGACACTGACTAAAACATACGCGATTAGTCAATTCATGAAAATTTACAAAGTTTCCACAAGATTCCTAAAACTTATAGAAATTACACCATTACACTTCTAGTAGGTTGTTATACCTTGTGTTACATATCTGACGCTTTAAGTCTCTGTTCCATCCCAAGCGAAGGTTGGGGCATTACACCCCTCTTTTCTCTTTCTCCTTTCTTTCACTTTCATGTCCAGATCCAATGTACTCTGTATGTAGATTTGCATGTTGGTCATGTGGCATGTGGGTAGGTGAGATGGGTGTGTGCCCTAGGTGTGCCGAGCCCTACATCTTCTTCCATCTCTTTAGCTTCTTTTAGAAGCCTTCAAGCATATTTGCCAAGTAGAAACATTATACTAACCAAGATGCTTCTTCCCTAGATTCCTGATGATGGGAATTGTAGGAAAAACTAAAGGTTTTCCCTCTTCCAATTAGGCATTTGCAATGCCAAAACCCTCTTAGTGGGCTTAGGCACCTCTTCTCTAAGATGGGTAAGGCCCTTGTCGCTTCCAAATGCCTTTTCATGCCAAAGCTTGGACAAATATTTAAGTGGGCTAAGACTAAGATAATAAAAGTGGTAAGTAAAGATTTAGCAAAAGTTCAGGTCATCACAAACCGAAATCCTCCAAACAAGCTCTAGGCTCCTAAAGGCTACCTCGAGAGAAGGGAGGTTCGTCAGTGCGTCAAGAGCCGTCAACAATGCCACTGGAAGATGTGTTGTAAGGGAAGGTGTTCTCGTGCTTGGCAAGAGAACCATAAGCTAATACCTCGAGAGGTTGGTGGAGGCACCGTGATCCTCGCTAACCCTTGGGGTGTTAATCGAACTAACAACAATAGCAATCAAAGGGACTTCCTCCCCAAAAATAGTGGTAGACGAGGGAGCACCCTTCAGGGAGATTTGCGCCCACGCAGCAATCTCATCAATGACATAGTGGATTTCCTCACCCCGAAGCTACAATTTGTCCCGCGGACGCAAGTGGATCAATAGCGACTTTTGCATTCCCCGTCAAAGTCTCTTGAATGTTTGAAGTAAGCTTTTTACCACCAACTTCCAACATTTCCACGAATCCACTTGAAGCCAAGAAGATGTCAATGACTCAAACCTTTCATATAATGCATCTAGAAAAGAGCCTAGGAAGATGCTGGAAATCGTGGCAAAAAATGTGGAATCCAATAGCATGTTCAAATCCTAAGCCCCTGGGCAAGTTACATCAGCTAAGCGATCAAGGTGCAACGATGGGGGTGAACACTGAGTCTCCTGATGATTCCCAGAAGAAGGGGCAGTAGGAGGCCATGGACACTTCGTAGCCTTCTCTTGACAAACGGGGTTGCGATGGGCTCGCGACCCACCAAGAGCTTTGTCACCCTGGGTATAGGGTCTCCTTCGTTTGACATTCAACAAAGTAGAGGCAAACCTCTTACGCTCGTGGGTGTGCCTCAGACCGGTTGAAAGAGGAATCTGATGGCCTACAACATGCGACCGATCTGGCATAACCAAAAAATGGTCGATATTCTCCCGAATAATAATCAATTCATAATTGACAGAGTTCGGGTTTTGCCTAACCCATGCATAGATAAGGTCCAAGCACTCCATCTCTCCCTGGTGGGAGCAACTTTGAAGTTACGTTCGTTGTGAACTTGAGAGCGATGAGGTCAGGGCTTTCTTCTCCCGCTGCCTCTAAGGCTTGCCTCCAAATGACACAACAAGATAACAAGATCCTCGAGATGTTAGGCAAGAGCTGAAAAAGAGTCATGCCCAAGTAGACCAAAATGTTGTGGATTGGGCGATGGAGGGGGAGCCTCAACCCCATCAAAAACATGCCAATCTAAAGTCTGACATGTTTGGCAACCCCCTCTACATTGACGATGAGCTATGAGAGCCGAGAAGAAATTGACTTTGCATGAAGAGGAAAGGATGCATGTATAGAGAAAAGTAACTAACTTGAAATGAGTGATGTGGAAAGGAAGGAAATCCTCGCCAACACACGTGCAACGGAAGTTTGCAGTGTAACTATTGGGTACACGTATGTGTGCCATGTGAGAAAAGATTGGCTAGTGAGCAAAGGAAGTATCACACGAGACTCACATGATAGGATAAAACTACACAAAATGCACCATATAGGCTCAAAGATGAGTCTTAGAAAAGCGTCATTAACATGGAAACCCAGCTAATTGTATCCTGACGAGATACGAATATATAGAGATAAGTTGAAGCGAGATACCTAGACCGGTTGGATGCTATCAATAGCTAAATCATGCTCTAGAAGATAACATACCAAACTGGGCACCAAGAATCGTGCCTTTGAAGAGATTTTTTCATAGTCGAACACCTCAACCCTTATAAATGGACTACCAAGTATATGCTAGATATTCATTCATTAGTCACTAGAAATGTTAACTCATCTCTAACTTAAGCATCAAAGGCATCTCCCACTAGGTTCAAGCAATACTAGGTACAAACTTCAAATATACAAGCCTTTTACAAAAATGTGGACCCCATCAAGAAAAGTAAGTTTTTCACATTTTTTTTATGGTGGGGTCCACTTTTTATAAAGGGCTTATATGAGATTTGTGCATTTGGAACTTGTATATATCATTTCTTCACTAAGTTCTTCAAATTTCTCCTTCTTGGTTGCAGGTCATTTAAGCACATTGCAGACATTGATGACAAGTGCTTCAACACTAATAAAAAAAGAGTTGTACTACTCTGCCGCTTGAGTAGCACCACTCATTGTTACTGCTAATTATTTTTACAACTTTTAAAAAGAACCACCTTACTTTAAATTTATTTAAACCGATTCCATAATATCCATGATTAATGGAGGAGATTATGACATTTTATATTGAATGATGAATGTATGTGGTATAAAAGATCAAAAAAATCCTACTTTGGGGTTATTTGAATTGAAAGAGTCTCTCAACTCATATTATCTAATTATTACAGTTATTTTTAACTCTCATATAAAATATAATAAATAATTTAATTTTTTAAATTTTAAAATAAAAATAATATTTTAATAATATTTTTTTTAATTTTTAATTTTTATCTCACCACATGTGATCTAACTCATTATCCAAAGATTACTATATTTCTAATAAGACCCCAATAAAATATGATCCACCTCGGCATAATCAGCTGGTAACCGTGAAACATGTCACTGAAAACAGTGCGACACTGTGATCCCACGCTATACGCGTCTACATCACCTTGACATATCTGTAAGACATTTTCGTCTAGATACTTCTTGTCCACTGCTCACACAAGGCCTTTCCTCACAAGTCTCCATAAACCGGACAGGCTTTGCCCCCGCTTCTAACCGATTAACTGTTCCTTGTCGAATCATGGCTGTCGTAGCTTTTCTAGTGCTCATCTTTGCCGTCACTGGCCGTTCAAGTAAGCTTCTATCCGATTACCTGTGAATGCACCTAATAAATTCAATGTTTTGATAAAAGGAGGTCCATATTCGTTGCTAGAAATGGGCGCATAACTATATCCTGTTCCACACATAATGTCGGTGATCTACACCGTTTCGTATTCGTTATATGGAGCTTTAGAGTACTGTTTTTCTAGATAAAATTTCGCTCTTTCAGTTTGTATATCTCTCATATGGGCTAAAATCTCTCCCTAGATGGCTGATCTGCTCTTCTTTTCTTTTCTTTTTGGGGGGTGTTTGGATTGTGGTAATTAATCAGGTGCTACATGGTGTATTTGCAAGAAGGGATTGAGTGACTCAGTCCTACAGAAGTCATTGGACTATGCGTGTGGAGCTGGGGCTGACTGTAACCCTATCCATCAAAATGGGGTGTGTTATCTACCCAACACTGTCCAGGATCATTGCTCTTATGCTGTTAATAGTTACTTCCAAAGAAAGGGTCAAGCTCAAGGGTCTTGTGATTTTGCTGGCACGGCAATCATTTCTACATCTGACCCTAGTAAGCACCTCCTAATTAATTTGTCTTAACTCTCTCGCTCTCTTTCTTTTTGACACCACTCACCTAAGAAATAAAAGAAGAGAACTTCATTTGAACTCGAGGGAACTCAATATTGCTCTTGTTACAAGCTTTCTATTCGTGATTTACAGGCCATTCTGGTTGTGCTTACCCTTCTAGTGCCAGGTATACTTTTCCTTCCTTAAAAAATCTATAAGAGTTATAATTTGTTATTCCAAAACGCCCCCCTCCGAAAAAAAAAAAAAAAAAAAAAGAAAAGAAAAGAAAAAACAATAGTTAGGATGTGGTGGTGGGTCATTTATTAGGTGGGGTTTCATAAATGTCATAAGCAATTCAGAGACACATTAGAAACCTATGCTGCTCCATAGGTCAAAAGAAGAGTAATTTTAGATATAATCATAAAGTGTATAAATACTACACAATCGTTTTGAAAAAGAATGAGATTTATTATTAAGAATTATTTTTTTTTATATGAATCTCATGTTTTATTCACTTTTTTCAAAACGATTATGCGGCAGATTCACAATTCACAGTTGCAAATATCTTTTCTTTCAAAAGAAATAATAACAACTTGGTTTCCCATTATTGCCCATACAGCTAAAGAAGACCTATTGCACTCAAGTTAAAACTTAGGATAAACGTGTCTGCATAACATTAACCAGTCCGAATTGTAGTGTTAAGAGTTGCTTGGTTTTAATTGCACAGAAATAACCCCCCCCACAGTTACTTTGAAGAGGTTTGTCGACATGTTTGTACACAAACTCTGTTATTGGAATTGGCAATTTTCACAGCCTTGCAACATTCCAACATGAACAAATTACACTAGCCTCTTCACAAACAAATTTTGGCTAATTCCAATCACAGAGTTTGGTGTTCAGAGCCTTGGATTATTCCAGCATAAACATTTATGCACGTTCTGGGTTTGTTCTTGGCTTCTTTATTGATTTGGAGCATTTGTCTGATTTATTACATTGAATAGTGTTTATGCTATAAACTGAGGTAGTACTGGAGATGCTTGTCACCATCATCGTTTGTTCATGGATTTCGCCTTGAATTCTAGATTAACAGAGCTTTTCATAAACAACTTCAGACACAACTCGCATAAACTCGACTTGAATTCAGTTTTCTAAACAAAGGAATAAAGCTTGAATAAAATTGTAGAATGGTTTAGTAAATGAGTTTAACTTGCATAAACTATAAACTATGTGAAAATATCTATATGAACTCAATTTTTACAGAACATAAAAAGTTAAAAAAAGTGAAGCCATAAATTAAAACTAGAAAGCATCACAAAATTGAAAATAAAGCCCATAAAAATGTCTTAATAAAAAAAAATATTTATAGAACATTAAGTTACATGAAAATATGAATATGAGAAATAAAAAGAAAAAATAAATTATTTAACCTTGTGTATCATTTTTTTTTAATTTTTTACTTTATTTATGATTGTTGTCTTTTAAATGGTTTTTTATTTTATTTTATAAACTACTCTTATATTTATTTTTTATTTTTTGGAACCTCAATTTATCTTTTGAATTAGTTGAATGAAATATGACAAAGGCACTTTGTTGATATTATTTCAAATCTGGATGCAAAATGATAAAATAAAGAATGCAAGTGGTAATAAGATAAAGGAGTCATGCTGTAGCTCATCATTATCTTTTCACTATTAAATAATTATAGACCTTGTTATGCTACATTATAAACTAATTATTTAAAATGAATATAATTTTAAATGAATGATAAATATAATTTTTTATAAAATACATATCTAAAGCTAGGTTTCTTTAATATGAGATGATAGTTAAAATAAACATTTTAGGATAATGATCTCATATGATTACACAAATTAAATGAGATGATAGTTAAAAGTTGAATAAAATATTATTAGAATATAAATTTTTAATATTATTTTTATTTTAAAATTTAAAAATATTAAATTATTTATTAAATTTTATATGAAAATTTAAAAAAATTGTAATGATTAATTGAATGGACATAATTTGCTTAATCAAAATGACACAATCTTCGGTGCTGCAGTGTCTTTCAAGATTTATGAAAAAATAATTACATTTCTCGTTCAAGATTTATGAAAGTTATTAGTTAAATATTTTAATTTTTTTACTTTATTATTAAAAAAATGATAATTAATAAAAAAATTGTATATTTTTAATTTTCTTAATAATTTAAGATGTTAAAATAATAATAATAAAAAAATCACTAGCAAACGCGGCCGGCCTGCCAGCAGTGCTCAAAATTTATAGGTGCTCTGCTCAAGACGAAAACAACTATAATATATGGAAAATGTTGGTATGCATTTTTATTTTGCTATCTCTTTTGACTGTATATATATTTATTTATTTTTTTTAAATTCTTTTCTAATAATTAAGGAATTGATTATTAATGAATTGATATTTTTTATTTTTTAAAAATATTTAAATATGTTTAAAAAATATTTAAAAAAAATATAAAAAAAAAAAATTACAAATTACACTAGCCGCACACAGTATAGGCATGTGAGGCGGCAGGTAGATATATATTTTATAGAGAGAACCTGCTACAGCTACATAGGATTCTTACAGAGAATCTTCGCGGAAAGGCAAACGTTTTTTTATTTTTCAATCATTTTTTTAACATCTTAAATATTTTTAAAAAATAGAAAAAAATTATAAATTTATTTAAAAATATTTTCTTAATTATTAAGTTAAAAAAATAAAATACAATTCGGTCAAAAATTTCTGTGACAATAGTATTTTTCATATTTTAATAGAGTTGGAAAGGACAGCGCATGATGTCGAGAAAAAAGCTGCGGCCCTGGGAACAGAAGTTCAGGTGTGCAGCTAAACCTGTACGCATTAAATTCTTAGAGAGGACTGTTAAAACAATTAAATAAAGAAAAATACTAGTCTTCCCGATCGTTCTTCCTCTTAAAGTTACCGCTGTGATTTTTTTATTATTATTTTTTTTTTATTTAACGATTAAGTAAATATTTTTTAATCACATTATAATTTTTTTTAAATATTTAAAAATATTAAAAAATACATGAAAAAAAAGTCAAAAAAATAAATATATAGAAAACATTAATGGGAGCTGGGAGCTCCCAGCGGTGGGCCGGCTCTAGCTACTCTGAGCCCGCTCTCCTGCTCTTACAACTTTTTCTTTTTCTTTTTTATTTATTTATTTATATTTTTAAAAAATATACAAATACACTTAAAATTATTTTCTTGATCATTAAATAAAAAATAATTTTTCTTTCCCGATCGGTCAAGACGTAAGAATTTGTGGGCAAAATAAATTTTTTTATAAAAATAATCTTGACTGACTATTTATTAAATTTATTTTAAAATAAAAATAATTTTATAATTTAATTTAAATTAATTTATAAAATTATTTTTATGTAATAATATTTTTTATTCTTAAAATCACTGCTATCAGCTACCGAGATCTTCCTATAAGCTTATTTTAATCTTTTTAATTTCTTTTTATATTTTTTGTATATTTAAATATTTTTTTAAAAATAATTTATAATATTATTAAAAAATAATTTATTATATTATTAAAAAATAATTTATTAATTATTAAGTAAAAAGAAAATTTAATTAAAAAAATTTTATCTCATTTGTTTTTAGATATGAAATGAGTTAAAATTAAAATTAAATGGTTGAATAAAATATTATTAGAATATATTTTTAATATTATTTTTGTTTTAAAATTTTGAAAATTTAAATTATTTATTTTATTTTATATAAAAATTTAAAAAAATTATAACGATGAGATAAAATATTTTCATAACTTCTCGGTGGCCAAGCATTTCTCCATCTTTGATAGTGGGCCAACAAGCTTGCCTATTTACGTTATGGACAAAGTTTTTGAGATTTGAGCCATTTTTTTTGGGATTTCGATTTATTTTTCTTTTTTCTTTTCTATTACAAAATGCATTATTTATTTATATTTGGAGAAACTCTTGACCCTATTTAGATTTTTCTTTAAAAAAAAATCAAATTTCCAACAAAAGCTCTCATTTACGTTCTTACTCTCATTTACTGTCATAATATATATATATATATATAATATATATATACATACACACACTTCACGCATCATATGTGTTTTAATTTTTCATCAAGTTCACAAATTTCATTAGCCTGGATTTCCGCAATGAAAAAAAAGCTTCCTCATCTAAGAAAGCACATCTTCAACAAGTGTTTCTCCAAACATAAATGCAACCGATGATCATTTGCAGCAAAAAAACATTCTTAAAATTTTTTCTTTCCAAACGCATTTCTTCCGATATCACGATCTTCACACACACAAATTATGCTCTTAAGTTTTCACAAAATCAGGAAAGTTTCTGTTGTTCAAATAAGATTGATATATATTAATCCATACGACAGTTTTACATACAATTTATACGCAAACCTTTGTGCAAATGGTGTATATGGGGAACATTGATATACTTATTTGAGTTACCATAAACTTTGCCAAGAGATCAAGATTTATGGATTAAAACTATATATAGGCTGTTTCTGCCATGGCCTTACACCTATTTTAAAGGCAGTGAATGCTATTGGATACGGAACACTTCTGCATCAGCATTGGGTTGGGGTGTGTAAAAAATAGGAATTGCTTTCTGTTTAAACTACCTCAATTAAATAGATCAACAAATTAATTTAATGAAAAACAGAATCTTTTATTTGGTGTTTCAATGTCTTAAGAGCAATGAGAAGAAGCTAGTAATTTAGAATAACCCAATGCACCAATATTGTTCATCTTAATTTTTTGTAGATTATGGAAAACTCACTGCATTAGAGGATATCTCTTGAACGTTTTAAACTACATGGAGTAGTGGTTTTTGGTTTATTTAATAAAAGTTCCATATTGAACTAGAATGTTCGTTAATCGATCCACTCCAAAGGAAATTCATTTGCAAAAGGTTGAATTAATTTATCGTCCAACATCTGGTGAGTAGGGTTTTGACAAGCTGAATACTGTGTTCAATATTTGTTCTCATGAAATTTCTAAACGTGTGCTAGTTCAAGGGGTCAATATCATTGAAACACACCCTTTTCACATACTGGATTATGATTGATATGTAGTGTTCGAAATTAATCATTGGAAAGCTACACTTCATTGCATTCTTTTCTCTTTTCTATCATGTTTCCTATGTATTCATCTTGCATTCAAGAAATAGAGGTAATCAAAGCATTTTCCAACTTTAACGGAAGGATGAAGTATTTTTGCAGCCAATAATTTTGTGAGAACTTGAAATCAAATTGTTTGGATTGTTATTTATTGATCACGTTGTCATATTCTGCTTTTCTTTTCTTTTTTTTTCTCCCTCTCTCTCTCTCTCTCTCTCATTTTTATTTTTTATTCTGCTTTTCAAAAGTTAAAAGACTTGAGAATGAACTTGTCAAAAAAAGCATGAGAATGAAAAACTTCCAAATTCTAAACTTTCCTTGTTTTCGTTTAGTAGCCTTGTGCTGATGAGAAGTCAATGCGTGTAAAGCTCATGTTTCCCACAAGGTGTAATACCTATTTTGTTGACATATAAATGTTTAACATGGTTTTGCTTTATAAAATGAGGATAAAGTAGTTTATTCACTTTTAATGTAGAAGGCCAAGATGCATCAAGATTTTTACATTGAAACCATTTTCCATTTCAAAGTTGTTTGAAGATTAATAAAAAGGGATGGGCATTCTAATAAAATCAAGTAGACTGTTAAATTCTTGTAATATGAAAGCAGTAGAGAACTCTGAAATCCTGAACCAACTCAGCTTCTGTATTTTACATTCTTCTATGATTTTAAAATCCACCCATGTTGCCAAAGATTCAAAGATGTAGTTGCTTATACATTTCTGGTTATCAAGTTGGGTAAATCTTGGTTTTCTTTACTTAACTCAGCACTGCAGGCACCAGTACAACTCCAGTAACAACAACACCATCTACTACTACACCCAATTCTTCCAGTACTACCACCAGTCCATACACAGCCACACCTTCCACTGGAGTGCTAGGAGGAGGGATTGGCACGAGCCCTTCTGGCATGAATACTGATTACAGCCATGGTGGGCGTAGACTGTTTGACACTTCTTTTTTCTCTTCATTTATGACCCTATTGTTCACAGGCTTGATGTTTTGGTGGGGTTGAAGAGAAAAAGGAGCTAGCTATGATGGTGGTGGGGCAGGATGGACAGAGATGATGCTGGATTTCAATGTCTAGTCATGGGTGGTATGCATGTGATTCTGCTGTTGTTTTGTAGATATCGTCTGAAGACAATTCTTCTAGGCTTTGTCTTTTTCTTCTTGCTTCTTGGTGTAAATGAGTCCTTTTGGAGGTATTGCGCTGTTGCTGGTGGGACAATAGGAGTTGAGTTCTCTCTTTCTTTCTGCTACTATTCTGTTCTCCTTTTGTGCATCTAAAGGATTAGTAGTATATTAGTTTGATTAGAACTGGGCACCCCATGTTCCTAGTTAGTACTTGAGAACTCTGTTAACTATCAATATGATTGTTTAAAATACTATCTTGTTTGTTAAGAGCACCAGTAGTAGGCTCAACAAACTTCGGCCAAAATTTGACTAAGAAATTCACTTTTACAAATTTAGCTAGTTACTTTCGACAACATCAAATAACAGGCTCAACAAATTTATCAATATTCTATTAAAATATTGATTTTGAACTTTTTATTTATTTTAATTCTAATTGTAATTTGAATATTTATTTGTTATTAAAAAATTACACATTAATTTTCTAGCGTTTATATTATTTCAATGGATAAAATTTTCTAACAATCTTTTTTTTACAACAGTCATATTTTTTCAACTGATATATGATTGTATTAAGTTTATGGTTGTATTAAAGTATCATTACTCTTTACAGATATTCCGGATTGTTTAGCACCTAGCCAAGGCAATGCAAGTTGCTTTTGATCATGTTTTTTCTCATTTGTTTCTTTTGATAAGTTATGAAAAGATTAAAAAAAAATGGTTTCTTCAACAGATGTGACTTTTAAACGTTAATAAAAAATTGTGGACTAATCTCCTCATGTACGTAAAAGAATTTTAAGCAAATGAACATGCACAAGAGAGAAGTGAGATGAGAGGCAACGTGAAGATATTTTTTAATTCAAAAATAATATTTGGTTAGCCCCTTGAGCTCAATAAATTTGGCTAGTGATATAATGTGTAGCTAAAAATATTATTCATTTGTTGAGTCTATTGTTGCACTTTATTTTGCACATTAGCTATTCCTTAGCTAAAATTGAACTTTGTTGAACCCGCTCTTATCCTGGACGCTAAGTTTTAAAATGCATACCATTTACATATCTCGAGTTTCTAAATCATTCTTTACACTCATTAAGCACCTCAACACTATTCTAATTACATTAAGTTTGTACTATTTTATTGATTTTTTAATTTTATTATTCTCTTAATTACAGTACCAACATTTTTCTTCACCCATTATGATCATTCACTTACCAATCACTTCTACTTATTATTTCAATGATCATTTGTAACATCCCATCCTTTTGAATTTTGTAAAGCTAAAAGAGCAGGATGATACTAATTTTAAAACATTATACTTTTATGCTAAACATAAATAATTCCATAACATTTAGTAAAAGATAATCATGGTACTTGGTTAGAAATGAAATCTCTCAAATTACATTGTTTGGAAGTATCTTTAAATGAAAATAAAAATGTCATGTGTGAGAAATTCATTGAAAGTTGTAAAAATAAAATCAGAATTACTTTCCTTGGAGCCTCAAAACTCAACAATATATCGTTGTCATTTCCCTAGATAGCATCTTCATCCACAACTTCCTCGTAAACATGCTCACCTTAGATCGGAAAAATATAAAAACAAAACTAAAATAAATCAAATATTTAGTAAGAATCACATTATACAATAAACATAATAATAATCTGGAGTTCTAATTAACATTTACACTTGAGAAAACATTACCTTAAAGCATATATAAACATTTACCTCAAAGCATTAAATAAACATTAATTCTTTAACGTCAAAGTAGTTATTATGCGATGGAAAGTGAAAGCTCCACTATTCATGTCGTTTGAACATAGCACTAGACTCATGACCCTCTTTCAATGAAAGTCAAGAACCTCTTTTGAGGAAAGTCAGAGGACCAGGCATGTGGACTATGCTTAGTAGTCTCTCTCTATCATCTTCCAGTATATGATAAGAAAGGATTAAAGAAAGTTCTTACCACAGATCTAGAGTCAAAAGGAACATTTGACAATCTCACCATATTTAAAGGATCTAGATGTAGAACGAGATCTCACTTTTGAGACTTCATTCACCAAAGAGCACTTGAAGTCAATTGTTTCAAGAAGCAAGGAGCAGAGTAGCTATGAAAGGATTTCCAACGTAGAGAGGTAGGTTAGCTTCTATGACAGTATTAAGAAATATGGGGTGAATATTGTGAGTAAGAGGCATTACATTATCTCTATAACTCCCCCCCCCCCAACCCAATTTTACAAGCATGAATAAATATTTCTATTATTAAGTTTATACATATATTAACACACCGATTTCCAATGTTTTGAATATTTAAATGTGTTAACTATTTGTGACGCCCCCAACTTCCGCTTGAGATGGAATGGAGACTTGGAGTATTGGAACATGCAACACAAGGTTACATACCCTCATTCATTACAATTAATACGCAATACATTCTAATATGCAACTAGCAGTATGCAACAATCGCAGCAAAATAAAAGTGATAAAAATAACTAATGCCAGAATAAACTAAACATCCCAATGATTTATAAACCATAAATAGATACTTCCTCACTTAAGAGGTTCACTTGAGTTCAACATAATGTGGAAGATAGAATCTCCATAAAACTGAATCTACATAGCCAGACTAGCTCTCGCATATGCTCTATAGTATATAGAGTCATTGCTACGAAAGTTCATATCAAGTCTAGTCTCCTTTCTAGATGGGGCTCCTCCTCAACCATCTGAAACCAATAGTTCATCATGCTCTTCGTATGCTGATCCTGATACAACTTCTACCATTTCAGAGGGAACGGTAGTGGGACTGCTACGGTGAGATTTCTTGAAATTTCAGTAAGTTAAACAATCAGCTTGCACAAAGATAAGATATACATGATTAATGATAAATATGAGATGCATGCAAATGATATGCAAAAAAAAAAAAAAATCCACATTTTTTCCCATCCAAATTCCTCAACATTTTTCGAAAAACTTTGATGCACATTTTCTTTCAGAGAACTTTTTTACTTCAACCGTCCAAAAATATAATTTCATCATTTTTAGCAATTCATAATTAATCATAGCATTAACAACATAACGTATGGTATTGTCACAGTTCCACTTGTGCACTGTGAGTACATACAAGTGATCATAGTACAACTCACGTTAAGACTATGTTGTCTGCAGACTCGTTCTCAATGCATTGAACATAACATCATAACATATACACCCACCAGCATTAGGTGTCATAACATTTGACTTCGCTTTAGCGTTCTTTAAAAAGAACACATTCGAAACTCATTGACTGTTCTTCGTCAACTCAGAAATTACCACTCCATTTTTACTCACTCCAGAATGGACAAAGAAGTTTTACTAGGATAATTTATTCATCCCAGCCTTTGGGGTCATGACAAGACTTTTTCATGCTATACTTGAAAAATATATTTTATGAAATGTGCATATGTAGTAAGCTTTATGCGAAAATGACATTAATATGCAACATGCTAAAAGATGGTGAAAATTTCATGTGTCGTGTAAGCAAGTAATCAAATACTATATGTATCATATAATGTTTCATGCTCAAAATGACATTTATAAAATGCAGCGCTTATACAAGAATCATAAATAAATTAATTAATAGTAACTTAGAAGCTAAGTTACAAACTTCCCGAGTTTAGATAATCGAAGTGTCTATAATCAAAGTTATACTAGTATTTCCATGATTCAGATCACTATCTGCTCCGGTGAGAGGGTCCTCTTGTCCGGATGCCGCACGCGCCAGCTTGTCCGTTTTCTTCACCCATTATGATCATTAATCACCAATCACTTCTACTCATTATTTTAATGACCATTTGTAACTTCCCATCCTTTTGAAGCTTGTAGAGCTAAAAGAACCAAATGATACTAACCTTAAAACATTGCCACACATAAATTATTCCATAACATTTAATAAAGAAAATCATGGTACTTGGTTAAAAATGGAATCTCTCAAATTACGTTGTTCGGAAGCATTTTTAAATGAAAATAAATGTCACATGTTAAAAATTCATTGAAAGTTGTAAAAATAAAATCAGAATTACTTTTCTCGGAGCCTCAAACCTCAACGTCGTTGTCATTTCCCTAGATAGCATCTTCATCCACAACTTCCTTGTAAACATGCTCACCTCAGATGGAAAAAATATAAAAATAAAATTAAAATGGGTCGAATATTTAGTAAGAATCACATTATACAGAAAACATAATAATAGTCTAGGGTTCTTGTTAACATTAACACTCTTGAGAAAACATTACCTTAAAGCATATATAAACATTTACCTAAAACGAGATCTCACTTTTTTTACTTTATTCACCAAAGAGCTTGTAAAGTGAATTGTTTCAGGAAGCAAGGAGCAGAGTGGTTACGAGAGGATTTCTGACGTAGAGAGGTAGGTTAACTTCTACGACAATATTAAGAAATATGAGATAAATGTTGTGAGTAAGAGGCATTGCATTATCTTTAGAACTTCCCAACCCCCCCCCCCCCCCAAAAAAAAAAATTTACAAGCATGAACAAATATTTCTATTATTATGTTTATGACTATATTAACGCACTGATTCCAATGTTTTAAACGTTTGAATGTGTTAACTGTTTGTGACGCCCCCAACATCCGCTTGGGATAGAACGGAGACTTGAAGTATCGGGATATGCAACACAAGGTTACATACCCCCATTCATTATAGTTAATATGCAATGCATCTTAATATGTAACTAGTAGTATGCAATAATCGCAGCAGAAATAAAGGTAATAAAAATAACTAATGCCAGAATAAACTAAACATCCCAATGATTTATAAACTATAAATAGGCACTTCCTCACTTAAAAGGTCCACTTGAGTTCAATATAATGTGAGAGATAAAATCTCCATAAAACTTAATCTACATAGACAGACTAGCTCTCGCATATGTTCTATAGTATATAGAGTGATTACTGCGAAATTTCAAATCAAGTCTAGTCTCCTTTCCAGCTCGGGCTCCTCCTCAATCGTCTGAAACCAACAGTTCATCATTCTCTTCGTATGCTGATCCTAACACAACTTCTACCATTTTGAAGGGAACTGTAGTGAGAGTACGACAGTAAGATTTCTTGAAATTTTAGTAAGTTAAACAGTCAACTTGCACAGAGATAAGATATGTATGATTAATGATAAATATGAGATGCGTGCAATGATATGCAAAAAAAAAAAAAATCCACATTTTGTCTCCCATCCAGATTCCTCAACATTTTCCGAAAAAATCTTATACACATTTTCTTTCAGAGAACATTTTTACTTCAACCGTCAAAAAACTTATTTCATCATAACATTTCATCATTTTTAGCAATTTATAATTAATCATAACATTAACAACATAACATATGGCATCATCACAATTCCCTATGTGCACTGTGATAACCTACTGGTGATCATAGTACAACTCACGTTGAGACCACGTTGTCTGCAGATTCGTTCTCAATGCATTGAACATAACATCATAACATATACATCCACCAACATTAGGTGTCATAACATTTGATTCCGCTCTGACGTTCTTTAAAAATAACCCATTCAAACCCCGTTGACTGTTTTTCGTCAACCCAGAGGTTACCACTCCATTTTTACTCACACAAGAGTGGACAAAAGAGTTTTACTAGAATAATTCTTCATCCCAGCCTTTATGGTCATGACAAGAGTTTTCATGCTATACTAGAAAAATGTATTTTATGACATGTGCATATGTAGTGAGCTTTATGCAAAAATGACATTAATATGCTCCTAAAAGATGGTGAAAATTTCACATGTCATGTAAGCAAGTGATCAAATACTCAATGTATCATATGATGTTTCATGCTCAAAATGACATTTATAAAATGAATGCGGCGAATCATAAATAAATTATCTAAGAGTAAGTTAGAAGCTAACTTACAAAATTCTTGAGTTTAGAGAATCGAAGCGGCTGTAATCAAAGTTATACTAGTACTTCCACGGTTCGGATCACTATCTGCTCCAGCAGGGGGAGTCCTCTTGTCCGGACGCCGCACGCGCTAGCTTGTCCGCTTTCTGATTTTCTGCCCTCGGCACTTGCTGAATCTAGAAGTATTTGAAATGTGGGCGCTCGACTTCCACTAGTGCTACGTACTTTTTCAACTTTTCGCTTTTTACAGCAAACTCCCCTCACACTTGATTTACCACCAGCTGAGAGTCTTCCCGTACCTCAATTTCGGTGGCAACTAGAGACCTGGCCACCACTAGCCCTGAAAGCAGCATTTCATACTCTGTCTCATTGTTCATCGTTTTAAATGCCAATTTGATGGTGTAATAGTATTCCTCTCCCTTGGGTGTAATGATGTGCACTCTCACTCCCCCTCCAACCCGGCAAGATGAGCCTTCAACGAATACTTCTCAGGGCTTCATGGGAGGTGCATTATCGTTCTCTGCCAAAAAACTAGTAAACTCAACAAAGAAGTCTGCTAGCACTTGTCCCTTTATGGTGTTTCGTGGTACATAGCCGATGTCAAATTCTCTTAGCTCCATTGCCCTGTTCATAAGTCGGCCTGAGGATCCTTATTGGGTGAGCTTGGAAGTACGGGTGTAGCTTGTGCGTGGTTGCTACCAGTGCAAAAGCCAGTTGTTCTATGTAGAGGAATCTTGTTTTGGCCCCCTGCTACACTTGGTTGGTGTAGTAGACGTGCCTTAGGACTCTATTTTCTTCATGTACTAATGCTGAGGAGGCAGCCAGGGAGGAGACTGTCAAGTACAAGGTCAGCATCTCACCACACTGAGGTTGGCTGAGGAGCAGTGGGCTCGTAAGGTACTTTTTAAAAGCTTCAAACGCTAAGTCGCATTGGTCGTCCCATACCTGTGCCTTTCATAGGACCTTGAAGAAAGGCAGACACTTGTCGGTGGATCTTGATACTAATCTATTGAGAGTCGCCACTCGCCCAGCTAGCCTTTGCATCTCGTTTATATTTTGGGGTGGAGCCATGTTGAGGATGGCCTCCACTTTCTTGGGATTGGCTTTGATTCTACATTGTGACCCCATGAATCTTAAGAACTTCCCTGATCTGACACCAAATGCTCATTTTGCCGGGTTCAGTTTCATTTGGTACTGCCTTAATATTGCGAAAGTCTCACTCAAGTCCTTCAGGTGCTGTTCCGGGGTCCCACTCTTAACCAACAGGTCATCCACGTAGACCTCCATGTTTCTCCCTATTTGATTTTTTAACATGCGAATGACCAGCTGCTGGTAGGTGGCACCTACGTTCTTAAACCCAAAAGACATCACTGTGTAACAATACAGGCCTTGATCGGTGATGAATGAAGTCTTTTCTTCGTTCTTGGGGTTCACATGAATTTGGTTATATCCAGAATAGGCATCCATGAAGCTAAGCATACAGTGACCCGTCGTGGAGTCGACAATCAGGTCGATGCGGGGAAGTGAGAAGTTATCTTTCGGACAGGCTTTGTTGAGGTCGGTGAAGTCGACGTACATTCTCCATTTTCTGTTCGGCTTCTTCATAAGCACCACATTGGACAACCATTCCGATTAGTAAACTTCTCAAATGAATCCAGCAGCTAGCAGGCGGTCCACTTCCTCAGTTATGGCAATTTTTTCTTTCAACACTGACGCTTCGGCATTTCTACCTCACTCTTTTGCCCTTTGGGTCTACGCTAAGGTTGTGTGCTATATGATTTCAGGGACTATTTCGAGCATGTCCTCGTGGCTCCAAGCAAATACGTCTTGGTGCTCTGTAAGGAGTTGCTGCATGGCGCTCCATGCCTCGGATTTCATTTCGCTACCAATCCTCGCCATGGCTTCTGGTTGATTTGGGTTGAGTGGGACAAGTTCCAACGGCTCGTTTGGTTTTGCCTTTCTGAGCCTCTTCTCATCTCGGACCTCACCTTCAGTTGGTGCATGGTCGAGAGGTAGCGGCAAGGTGCAATCATCCACCGAAGGGTACACTGAGTTTACCCCGCCATTTGTAGGTATTTCTTCTCAGATGTGTGCCATTCTTTCTTCCGTGGCGTCCTCTTTAATCCTAGGAATTTGGTTCTTTCGTTGGTCAACTCCCATGTTCATCGGCATTACTGGTAAGCTTCCAAGTTGACGAGAATGGGTTGTCACGGGCATGCGACTTACACATAAGATCTGTAAGGATCCCACAAACGGTGCCACTGTTAATATCGTATTTCACACACCTTTGGGTTAGGTTCCGACAATTCAAGTCTTCATAACTTAGGCTTGCAAAAGATAGGAAATGAGGCAAATGGGAGAGGGCGGCTTTGGGGCCAAGGAGTCTCCAATGCCAAAATCAGTAAATTATCTTAGAAGTTTGTAAATAAGTGAGAGAGTTAGGGATCAGAGAGCGTTCTTATACCTGAGACTTGCTATTTATACCATGAGTCTGGGGGTGAACAGATCGTGTATGTCCTTACGGAGTCCTTGTCCTTTATACTGTTTCTTCTGTCAAAGTCCTTTAATGTGGCGTGGTTCTGTGACGGTACCATTAATGTGGTGTGTAACTCAAATAATGGTGCTATTAATGTGGTGTGGTTCCCTGGCCTTGTTTTTATCGTTTGTGATCCGTCAATGTTCCCATGTTAGATGATCCAGCGTTCTCTATATTTCACGTTATATTTCGTACAAGTTTCCATGTCCAGAGCAAGGCTGAGTGATGTCAAGCAAATCTATCTCGTCAACCACTTGATCCATTTCCCTTGTAGGCACCTTGCTTCATAGGTGATCTTGGGACCCTGTGGCTAGGTATTGGGCCAAGGCCCAATAAGTTTTGTGAAATAGGGATAATTCCCTTACAATTACTATCTCCAATTATTAATTAGCATTGTCAATAATAATATTAATTAATTGATTATTAATATTGCTATTTCTAATTATTGATTAACATATCGTTAGTGTAGTTGCAAAATATGAAAAAACTTTAAAAATATTATTATTAAAAAATATAATATTATGTTAAGGAAAATGATAATATAATTACCAAATGTGTCCACTAATATATTTTTATTTTTATTTTTTTCTTAATGGTTAATGAATTGACTATTAGTAAATTTATATATTTTTTATTTTTTTTCTTAGTGGTTTAGGATGTTTAAAAAATGCTTAAAGAAAAAGGATTTAAAAAAAAAAAAACTCATTTTTACTAGTGTGCACATTTGGTAGGCACCCTAGCATTGTCCTTATATTAATATTTTAATTAATATATGGATAATCTAATGTGGGGTTATATGTTAAATGGTTTTGACTATAAGCAAAACATGTAGTTTTAGAATGATTTTAATTTTAATTTTGACTAAACTATTACCAATGCTAAGAAAAACAAAAAAACAAGTATAAAGTTTGTCAAAGGTGGGCCTGAGGCCTAAATCCAAGGGTAATGATAGGGTTACTACTATCTTACTACTTATTTATTATTTATAGTGTATTTGAAGTTTTTTTTATCATTTTTTTAAAGTATTTTTTTAACATCCTTAATCATTAAGAAAAAATTAAAAAAATATATAATTTTACTAATAGTTACTTCCTTAATTATTAAGTAATATTAAAAATTTTAAAAATAATAAAATAAAAAAAATAGTAAATAAGTAGTTGAAGAGTTGTAACACTATCATTATCCTAATCCCAAACATGAGTGGTTGAAAGGGAGGTAAGGATAGCCTTCTCGGAAGACAGCCCGTAGCATTTAAGTCACGTCTAGTCTTGTTTGGAAGACTAATCAATATTACTAAGTATCCTTTAAATAATTAATTAGTTATGAACATTAGAACTTCTTCCTTTCAAACAACGGATGATATTATATTCACCAATTTTTTATTTACCACTCTTAACATAAAAAGTGAGTATTACAAGAACAACTCGTTCCAAAGCAGTATTTTTTTTTTTTTTGAAAAGAAGAATCTCAATTCATATTCTCTTAAAACAACAAAGCTTGGATACAAAAAGAAATACCATCCAGTACAATTATCTCTTCAGAGAATTTAAGTGCATCCTTAGCTAATAAATGAGCTGCATTATTGCTATTCCTAGAGATATGCTTAACCAACTACTGATGCATCATACCAAGTTTATTACGAATATCCTGAATGATCATCCCGACTGAAGTCCACTTGCCTGAGTCACTGTTGATATCATCGACTATTGTCTTGGCATCTCCTTCAAGCATGATTCTGGACAATTGTAACTGTTGACATAAAGTAACTGCTTTGAGTGCCCCTACTGCCTCTACCATGGTTGGATTTGGGAAGAGTTTCTTTTGAGACCTGAGAGTAGCAACTAAATTCCCAAACCAATCTCGGATGATGACCCCAATTCCAATTCTACAGTTTATTCGATCCACTGAAGCATCCCAATTGGCCTTGTACACCTGTGAAGGAGGAGCAGTCCATTGAGGAAGAATTTGATTTGTTGTCACCCCGTCTCCCATTGTTTTCTGGTTTGCAGCTTGGAAGTCAGACACTTTGAGTGTAGCAAATTGTACAATTGAGTTGGGTTCCAAGAACTTTCCCTCAAAGACATAACTAATTTTTCTTTTCCACAACTGGTATACAATTTTTGCAAAAACAATTATATCAGATGCACACAGTATTAAAATTAAGCCCATAACCAGTTCCTTGAAAGGTATCTCCACTACCTTTATTTTATGCAAACTTTTTAAACTTACTCCCCACACATCTTGGGCAGAGATACAAGTTCAGAGAGCATGTGTCATTGATTCTGGTTCACATTTACATATTGGACACATAGGAGACTCAATGATTCTTTTTTTTTTTTTTGTGCTAAATTCTGGTTTGTAGGCAGAGATTCATGACAAGCTCTCCATATTAACATGCGTGTAGCCTTAGGCACTATTAACTTCCATAAGTCTTTCCAGAAAGCACTCTTCTGCACACTTTGAGATGACTGACCCTGCTGATTTGCTGACATCTCCCCTGCCAAATAGTAAGCACTTTTGACAGTGAACTTCCTTCAGTTGTGCACCTCCATATTAGTTTGTCTTGGACATTAGTCACACTGACTAGGATCTTACTGATCAAGTTCACTTCCTCTTTAACAAAAGCCTCTCTCTGAATAGCCATGTCCCATGTTTTTGCCTGCTTGTCAATTAGATCAGCCACTTTCCTTCCAGCATAGACCTCATGTTGAGGAGATTGTACCTTGACAAACAAAATTTATTTTTAAGTGGACACATTTGGTAGTGTGTCCAAGGCAGTATATATCTTCTTTTCTTCCCCAAACTCTCAGTTACTACCATTTACTACCTCTCCATAGATGTTGGAAGTCAAGTGATCAATACAAAATAATAATAATAATAATAATAATAATAAAAAAAAAAAAAAAGACAAACAAGACTTTGAAATTAATAACTACACTGCTAGAGTATTAGCATCAGCTTGTCCATCCCATTAGTCAAAGTTTGCACAATATCACATATTTTTTCTTTTGTCAATTTCACTCAAAACCTAATCTCATATTAATTATCCATTTAAATTCTATATAATATTAAAATATTATTAATTTCTGATTTTTCTTATTATTTTTATCTAGTTTATTTTCGTCAAGTATTGTAGATCTACTGATTTTAATTTTTAATCAAATAAAATATGTTTTATGTTAATTTTCATAATTTATAGAGTGCACTTTTCCAAAAATTTTGTATATAATAACATAACGATTTTTTCATTCATTTTAATTAAATTATTGTTTTTACTTATATTTTCAATAAATCGGTTGGATGAAATAATCAAATTTTCAATAGTTGGTTGGATGAAATAATTAATATTTTACTTAAATTCTTGTCAACGGAAAGAGGAAAAGGTAGGGTTGTGTTAGATGAAATAATCATAAAGAATTAAATGATATTGCTACAATATTAAGAGCTAATGAAATCTACAGTTGCTTGGTGAAAAAAAATAATAATAACAATAAACTATTAGTTTAGTTGATTAACAACGTTTTACATATTTGGATAAGCACGATAGTAGAAATCAGTTTAGCTAACATTACTATTCCAATATTACTCTCATTTTCATCTTCATTAGCTAAAATATTACTGGCTTGATGTTATATATACCGAACGACATGTCGGTGCTCTTAGCTAGACCAATAGCCACGGCACAAATATTGAGATTTAGGTTTAGTTTATTTTTACAGATCAGATTATATAAATATTTAATATGCATATTTGAGAATCATATTAATATTTGATTTTTTTTTATCTTTTAGTTTTATTTTGATATATAATCAGGGGCAAAATAGCAACCAATGGAATAAGTAAGCTACAAACCAAGGCAGAATAGCATTTTCTAATTTCTAAATTATTTGAATAATGATTTTGAGTAATTCCATTTAAAGGTCTTTACTACACACATCATATACGTGACATACTTTAATTTAGAAAATAAATTTTAAAATCTAAATCTTACTAATTAAATTATATCATGTGAAAAATGTATATTGTAAATATTTTCAAATAACACTAATCATGTAAGGGGATGCTTGAGAATGAGATGAGATGAGATAAGAATTTTGTGAATAGTAGCAAGATGGTTTGTGAATAATAGTAAGATAGTTTGAGTTAAATATTTATTGGATTTTGGGAGAGAAGATAGAAAAAATTAAATAAAAAAAATTAAAAAGTTAAAATATTGTTAAAATATAATTTTTTAATATAATTTTTGTTTTAAAATTTAAAAAAGTTAAATTGTTTTTTGTTTGAAAATTTAGAAAAATTGTAATGATTAGTTTGAAAATATTTAAGTTTAAATGATATTTGAAAATGAAATGAGAATGAATCTGATGAGATGAAAATTGTCTTAAAACATTCCCTTTAGGGAAAACTCTATATACAGGAGAGTTTGCGCATGTATGCGCATGAATAAAACACAGGAGTCTACATGGAACTAATATGGTGCGTTTTTTATTTTTCCCCTTCTCATTTTCTAAAACCCGTCCCGAGCTCCGCCTCCATCTCTTCGAATTTTTTCCTTCCCAGTATCTGAACCCTAACCCCCTCCATCTCCATACTCCATCTTCTTTGTCATGGCTAGCATCGGAGGCTGCGTCGGTGATATCGGCTAGAGATATTGATCCTTTGTTGAAGGACTTGAATGGGAAGAAACAGAGCTTTCGTTGGTGATACCATTTTGAGATTCTGGATTTTTTCTTTTTAAATGTTGTGTTTGTGGGGTCATGATTTGGATTTGTAGTTATTCTTTTTTTATTTGAGTTATTTTCATGGATATGTTTTTGGAGGAAGTAGATGCAAAAGCTAAGAACATGAATGAGGAAATTGGTTAAATATTTGGATTTGGTTTAAATATTTGAATTTGGTTTATATTTTGGGCACAAATTCTAAAATCCTTATTTGGGTCGAAGGAAACTCAATAGTGTGGAGTAGGGGAATGAGGTTTTTTGGATTCAGATTTTTGTGTATAAAAGTAAAACAATTAAATAGGAGATTTTGACTGGGTATGTGGTGGGGGGCCCTTTGAAAATGCTAGACGCTTTGCCCAGGAGATGGTTTACAACGATGGAGAACTGCAGTTTCAAAAGTTCACGTGTAATGGTTTAACATCTACCGTCGTATGAAAAACTCTCCTCTCTTTTCTCTCTAGGGAAGAGGTGGAGCAAACTCGTGCTAGGCACGTGAGGTAGTTATAACAGAATTTTGGAGTGTCTGGGTGGTGGTCCTAAGGGTGGAAAGGAATCTGACAAGGTGGTCGTTGGTGAAGGGAAACGTAGCAAGGTGGTACACAGAGGGGTGCCGACGAGGAAACTGGTGTTGCTATCCTAACGAGGGGCAGGGTAAGGGAGGTCTGCAGCCAGAAAGTCTACAGAGGGAAGATACCTACATCGTAGTGCCTAGCACTACAACGGGGTTTTTGATTTTCTGTTAATAGTTTGAGAAAAATTTTCACGGAAGTAACTTGATAATGGAAGAGATGGTAGGGAAGTGGGAGAAGTTGTAGCTTACAGAGGAAGAGGACCAGGTTTTTGTTGTAGATGAATGCATCTCGAATGAGGTTGAAGATAAAGGTGAGAGGAGCCTTGTGGGGAAGGTGCTGACTGAAAGGTCAATAGGAAAAAGAGTACTGGAGGCTACTATGGCTAAGATGTGGAGAATCTCCAGTCCTGCATCATTTCAAGAGGTAAGAATGAATGTTTTTGTTATTACCTTTGCAACAAGGGCTGATAAACAGAAGGTTTGGGATGGGAAACCATGGTTATTTGACAATTTTCTAATTTCCATTAATTTGTTTGATGGTTTTATCCAACTAGCTGAACTGGCTTTTATTGTAGAGAGATTTTGGGTACAACTTTATGACCTCCCATTTGCTTGTATGAACAAGGAATGTGGGAGACAGATAGGAAGTGTGGTTGGGAAGGTTCTTGATGTGGTAACTGGTGAGGATGGATGTGGATGGGGTCAATACTTGCGCATTTGAGTGGAAGTGGATCTAAAGAAGGTATTGGTAAGGGGGAGGATGATTTCTGTTAAGGGGAAGAATGTGTGGATTCCTTTTAAATATGAGAAACTACCTAAAATATGTTTCGATTGTGGAAGCTTTTCTCATGAAGGTAAGGTGTAATACCCCACTCATTCCTTCTTACGTACGCTTCTTCTTTCTGACGTACGTTTATTCTTTCTGACGTGAGCAAATTCTAAGGATTGGATTATGCAACAATCTGTCCTTTCCCCTAACAACTGCAAGCCTCGTCATGTGTGCCGAACCCTGATAACGTGTTTCAAAAGATATTAGGTGACTTTTAAGGCACGTCCAGTGTTTTAAATGTACTGAAAATATTTATAAGGAGTATTTCCAGTATTATTGAAATAAGTTTGATTTTAAATACAATAATTATAATATTCTTGAAGAACTCCAAAAATATTATAATTGTCGGAAGTCATTTTAATGTTATTATTGAAATGATTTCAGTTATGTAAAATATTATGGGATTTAAATTATGTTGAAAGCTTTAACTAATTAAATGGTTTTATCCTTTTAAAAATATTAAATAAGACTTCATCATTTATTAATGATGAAGGAATATTATTTTATAAACTAAAGTTAGTTTAAATAATATTCTACCTTAATTCCTCTAAGTGCTTTTAATTAAGTTAATATTTACTCATTTTCAAATCAGTGTTTTAATCTCTCATCGTTAGATCGTTTTGAGGATCTCAAGACGAAGGGATTGGGTTAAATACCCAGACCCCTCTTCCTTCTCCCTCACTTTTCTCCCAGCTCTCTCTCTCTCCTCCCTCTCCCTCGCGGCTTGCACTGCACGACCCCCATGCAGGAATTCCTCCACTACCTAGCCCGGCGCTGCCTTGCGCCGGTGAGCCTCACCTCCGTCACCGTCGGCACCTCCTCCCTCCGGTGAGTTCTCTCATGCCAGCCCCTTCTCCCTCGAGCTCTCCCTTCCTCTCTCTCAGTAGTGTACAGCCCTAATGGGCTTCACGTTGCTGTGCCGCTGTGCATCGTCCAACGACGCCACCACCTACACGGCAGCTTCCCCTCCCACTGGCCATCATCCTCCAATAAGCTCAGCCTACTCACAGCCACCTTCCTCCCATGCACAGGTTCACTATGCACGTCCCTAGCGCCGCCGTGCGCGACCACCTTGGCCCCGGATACCACCACGAGCTCCTCCCGGTCTCCCCCTTCCTCCTCCACGTGACTCGAGGCCCATAGCCTCCCTCCATTGCATGGGCTTCTCCCTTCTCCAATGCACGGGTTCTCCTCCCTCCACCACCGTATGCCGCCACCCATGGCGTGCGACCACCATCTCCAGCCACCACCGACCCATCCCAACTACCCATAGCCCCGATCTACCACCCATGCATGCACACTCTCTCTCACTCTCTCACGGACTCTCCCTCCTTCCCAAGCTCGATCCGCCGTCGTAGGCCACCGTGGCGCCACCCCAGTGCCACCACGAGTTCCATCGCACCTCCCTCAACTCCTCAATGGCCAAGCATGACCAGCCAAGCCCCCCTCCGATTTTCCCTATTGGAGACCCACGACCTTAGCTCCTCCACGAGCTGCCGTGTGTCCAACGAGTGCCACCTCGGCACCACCACGACACCACCACTCCAAGGCCATGACCCGACCCTCCTATGCATAGACCTGTACCACTGGCCACCTCTAATGGCCAGGGTAGCCACTACACGTGATGGACAGCCACTACGCGTGGCTGACCTCCACTATACACTATTAGATCCGCCGTGTTACGCTCCTTGCCACTATCACAAGGCTACCACGAGCCCTTCTAAGACCACACTTATCTATCCAAAAGCCCAAACCGCCACCGTACGTGGGTTAGCCGCCACGTACGACCCTTCCTGCATCATCGACCGTGACGATCAGCGAGCAACACACGGGTTATCCTGTTGATTGTATAACCCTCTATCCCTCGTTATTTATGTTAGATGTTGATTAGTTGATTAGGTTGTGGATTGTGTTGTTAGTATTTGTGGAGTTCGCTGTGTTGTGATGTGCTGTGTAGTGAAGTGTTGGACATTCTATGTAGTGAAATGTTGGACATATCTGTGTAGTGCACTGTGAAGTGTTGAAAATTTTGTGTAGTGAAGTGTGGTGCAGTGTTGTGGGCTGTGCTGTGTAGCTTGGTTGTGGAACATGTGTTGTATTGGTAATATGGAATAGGAACAGTATGCGCTGAGTGTACTCTGTGTGGCGTAGTGTGGGATAAGGAGAATATATGTAAAATATACCCTCCTAACGTATTGTGGAATGGGAAGAGTACACGAGGAGTGTACTCTGTGTGGCGTGGCGTGTGTGAAGGGAGTACACGTGGAGTGTACTTCATGTGGTGGAGTGATGCACCATATGGCGGGCATGCCATAACAGTGATGTGGCGTAGTGCGTGTGAAGGGAGTACACATGGAGTGTACTCCATGTAGTGGAGTGATGCACCATATGACAGGTATGCCATAATGGTGATGCGACATAGTGTGTGTGAAGGGAGTACACGTGGAATGTACTCCATGTGGTGGAGTGATGCACCGTATGGCAGGTATGGCATAATGATGATGTTGAAGGGAGTACACTAGAAAGTATACTCCATGTAGTGGAGCAATGCATCATGTGGTGTGTATGTCGTAATGGTGATGAGTCGTAGGGTGTGAAAATGGAGTATACGTGGAGTGTACTTCACGAGGCAGCGACATTCTGTGTGGCGTGTCGCGGAGATAAGGATGGTTGTGTGATTGATGGGCGTGGAATGTGATGAGTAGTGTCGGGAACTGTGGAACAACGTCCCGAAATAGTTATGGCGTAGCCTGTAGTCTGAAGTGACAAGTGTCACTGTGATAGACTTATGGCTAGGAGTGTGCGTGAAGTAGTAGAACAAGTGTAAGAGTACGCAGCAGAAGCATGACTGGGCAAAGTCACAAAGTGACGTGGTTACTGACAGTCATGCTTATGATGGGTGAGGAGTTAGTGTAGAAATGGTGTAGCAGGAATGTGACGAGATGTTACAATGTGACAGGAGTACGTGAGGAACCGTACTCATGATGAGTGAAGAGTTGACGTAGAAATGACGTAGCAGGAAGTCAGGTGACGTGACAAGGTCATGGTGTAGCTTGGGTGTAGCCTCGAGCTATATGACGTGACATAAGGCGTAGTGGTGAACGGAGTCTTGTCGTGTTAAGTGTTGGATTGAACTGTCAAAAGGGACGGGTAGCATGAAGAGTCATGCCAGCCGGGTTAAGAAAATGTTGGTATCAGAGTATGGTGCTTGGTTACACAAGCAGGTGATCAACGTGCTATATGTTGATCTTAGGTGATAAAGGGGTAAGGTACATGTGTAATCTGGTTAGACACATGTGCCGAACGGATTCACCATATGTAATAGGTAATTTGTCCTAAGCATAGTTACACGGTGCTTAAGACTCAGAGTTGGCGTAAAGCCGTGTGACTTGTATGGATGGGAATGAGGATTTAGTACAAGCTAAGGTGCATGGAGGTAGTGATGGGTGTATTATTTAGGATTGGGATGCATGTTTATGTCGGTCAGAATCATACGTCGAATGAGGTCAACAGGAAGAGTAAGATGGAAGTCTTAGTGTCTTAATCCTAAGGTGAATCAGGGGTTCACTTTAGAGACAAACACTTAAGGCAAGAACGTTGAATTGAGAAGAGGTAGTGACCGTAAGTGGTCCTCGAAGGGTTTAATATAGTAAAGTACACATAAGAGCACGGGATAGAAGGAGAGTGTTCCAAGTGAGGCGTGTCTCTATTTCTAATTTAAGTTGCTTATGCATCAAATAGAGAATGACGTTAAGGTTATGTGTATGCATGTAGGTTGCCATCTGACATGCACATGAATGGACTGTATGATATGCAAGTAGCATAGAGTCCAGGTAAGTGTTACATTCATACTCTTCTAGAGTCTTTTAAAATATAAAGAAACGAAACGAAACTCTTTTCCTCACGATGCTTTACGAAAAAACACGAAAGACGTTTCACAAAAGAAAATGCTAATTATTCAAAGGTATACATATGTACGGCTCTCCTTGGCATCCCCTTTTTACGCAATGAAAGTATCAATTGTATGCATGTGAATAAATAACTATACGTTGTATCTATTGTATGTATTTTCTAAGAAAATCCATGAACTGCACGAAAGACATGAAAATGGACGCTTTTATGGATCCTACGAACCGACGCTTTCGTGTGTGCCATGAGGTGATGCTCATGGATGCCATGAAAGACGACGTTTAAGGTGACGCTTATGGATGCCATGAAAGCTGACGTTTAAGCTCATGTATGTTTTAAAATAATGTTTTCCATGAATGAACTGTTAAGTGAAGGATAGGGCTGAAATGAACTGAAAGTTTAAGCCCATGCCTTAAACGATGTTTTTCCATGAACTGAACTGTTAAATGAAAAGGATTGAACTGAAAGGATTGAACTGTAAAAAAGGACTGAACGAATGAATGCTTTAATGTATGAAGATACTTAACGGCCACATGAATGAATGAAAAGGGTACTAATGAATGAGCAGATTGCAATGCCGGGTAAGTAGTACTGGAAGTGCACCCAGTGCTGCCCCCTGACTGAAAAGGGATTCCCAATCCGTGGCCACGGGAGGAGTTCGGGTCCAAAGAAAGACTGCTAACCCCAACACACGGGGCGTAATAGTGTGTACTAGCCTATGAAAGTGATAAGAAAGTATGGATGAACGCATGTATGTATGAACACACAAATTTGTAAGAAATGAAGGCATTGACGGGGGACACGTTTTACGAAAAGAAAGCCCATTTTAAAAAGGAAACTCAGTGATGTTTTCAAATGAACGCACGTATGCACGCATGCATGTATGCATAGTATGTATGAATGATTTATGAACGCATGTATACATGAAAGCACTCTTGTAGAAATGAAGGCACTGACGGGAGAAACGTTTTATGAAAAGAAAGCCTTTTTTACAAAAAATCCCGTCTAGTGATGCTTTCAAATGAATGCACGTATGCATGGACGCATGTACGTATAGTATGTATGGAATAATGAATGCATGACTGAAAACCTATGTTGTTATATTTTAACTGTATGAAGTAATGCTTACGAGTCATTGACTCATTTTAGTTTTTATGCATGTCCCTCCCCCTCACAGGAACTGAATGATCAGGACAGACACGGCTCATGGGGAAGAGTACGGAAGTCTAGGCATGAGTTTTAATCGTACGAGAGACCCTTTTATTGTAAGATTAATGTTTTCCGCTATAAACATCTTTTATCATAAAAGCACATTTTATATTATAAACGTAGAGTCTTGCACCCTGGGTATGCAAGTAAAAAGTTTTAAATCGGACGGTAATTCCCGTCGTCCTTTATAAAAATATTTTATAAAAAGTCTCATCACAAGGACTGGCATTACATAAGGAGTGTATTAAGAGGGAGGATACTTTAATGCAGAAGTAAGAGCAATATGGTTCATGGCTTAGAGCAGATCCTTATGTTAGGAAAAATGTGAGGACTGGTTTTACGAGAAAAAAGGGGAAGAATATAGAGATGAACTTGTGCAAGTTCCAAGTGGTTTTATGGGTGGAACTGATAGCAACCTTGGTGGAACAGATATCTCAATGGCTCCAAATGAGGTGGCTAAGGGCATTAGAGATAAACCTGTGCAAGGGTTAAAGGAGGTAGAAGGGGATGGCGTGGGGAAGAATATAGAGGAAGCAATGGGTGGACCAGGAATGACTAATGGGGAGGGAGATATTAATAGCAATGGGTATTATAACTTAGAAGAATTACAGAATTTACAATATGGTCAAAAGGTGGAGGGGGAAGGAGTTTTTGGTAGGAAGGTTTTAGTTTCCCAGAGTACAAAAGAAGGAGGGAGGTGGAAGAGGAAGGCAAGGGAAAAATGTGGTTTTTATGAGGTTGCTATAACTCAGGAAAAGCCAAAAAGAGGAAGGAAGGGTAAGGAGATTGCTGTGGCAGAAGGACCAAGAAAGAAGAGTAAAAATGAAGGGAGATTTGAAAGTAATGCAATTGTATTGGTGGAGGCTGTTGAACAGCCCCACCAATCACAATGAAACTCTTAAGTTGGAACTACCGAGGGCTTGGGAACCCTCGGACAGCTCAGGACCTTTGCTTTTTAGTAAAGGATAAGAAGCCCAACCTTGTCTTCTTAATGGAGACAAAGATGCACAGAGGGAAAACTGATTGGTTAATGAAAAAAGTAGGGATGACTAATTGTTTTGAAGTGGATGCAATAGGTAAAAGTGGAGACTTAATGCTGTTTTGAGTAGTGAGATGGTGGTCGATATTTACAATTTTTCTCAAAGACATGTTAACTGTTGGATTCATGATATTATAGCTAAGGAGAGGTGGCTATTCACTGGATTTTATGGCCATCCAGAGGTACAGAAAAGGAAAGAGGTGTGGAGGATGCTTGCCTCTTTCAAACCTGCTAGTGGGGTAGGATGGTGTGTTGCAGGAGATTTCAATGAAATAACTACAAATGATGAAAAAGTAGGGGGAAACAGAGGGGGGAGAATCAAATGGCACTCTTTAGAGAAGTTTTGGAGGTGAGTGAGTTGTATGACCTGGGCTGGTGTGTGGATAAATATACATGGAGCAGTAGGCATACTGATGATACTTTCACTAAGGAACGTTTGGATAGGGCTGTGGCTAATTCTAAATGGTTGGATCTCTATTCTGAAAATAAGCTAGAGGTTTTGCCTGCAAGATG
Source organism: Juglans microcarpa x Juglans regia (assembly GCF_004785595.1). Taxonomy (NCBI): domain Eukaryota; kingdom Viridiplantae; phylum Streptophyta; class Magnoliopsida; order Fagales; family Juglandaceae; genus Juglans; species Juglans microcarpa x Juglans regia. Next base: position 3,063,423 of record NC_054605.1, read on the forward strand.
TCCTAACCGTAGATCTCTATTGCTATTTTTTGATAGATTAAGGGGAGGACAGGAAAAAAGAAAAAATGGTTCAAGTATGAAGCTGCTTGGGCTTTAGAAAAGGAGTGTAGTAAAGTGATTGAAGTTGAATGGGGACAAGGCAATTATGAGGGATCCTCATCATCTGTGGTTCAGAACTTGCTTACTAATTGTAGCTCTGCTTTGAGTAGGTGGAGTTACAAGATGGATACAAACAGAGGCAGGGAGATAAAGAGTAAGACTGAGTTATTGAAAAGCTTGCAAGCTGAGGATGATAGAGATACTTTAGCAGAGATTAAAAGAGTTCAGGAAGAGGTGGGCTTATTACTAGACCAAGAAGATCTTAAGTGGAAACAAAGGGCCAAAAAGAATTGGTATAAGCTGGGAGACAGAAATACCAAATTCTTCAATGCTTGTGCTAATCGAAGAAGGAGAAAAAACATGATTTCACAGATCAAAGATAGTCATAACAGGCTGGTTAATGAACCTGTAATTGTTGAAATGGCTTTTAATAGTTATTTCAAGAACCTTTTCACAACTTCCAATCCATCTGAGGATGATATTGAGGCCTGTGTTCAGAACATGCAGCAAAAGTCTCGGAGGAGATGAATGAACATTTGTGCAAACCTTATACCAGAATTGAAGTAGAAGAGGCATTAAAAATGATGGGGCCTCTAAAATCCCCTGGACCTAATGGCTATGGTGCTTGCTTTTTTCAACAACATTGAAGTATCGTGGGTGACAAGGTGGTTGCAGCAGTATTGGAGTGCTTAAATGGTGGTAATATCCCTCATTCTTTAAACTACACTTACATTGCTTTAATTCCTAAGGTTAATAGGCCTATGTTGGTTAGTGAATTTAGACCAATAAGTCTTTGTAATGTGGTGTATAAGCTGTGTTCTAAGGTTATTGCAAATAGGTTGAAATCTGTACTGCCTTTTATAATTTTTGCTAACCAAAGTGCTTTCCTTCTGGGAAGACTTATTTATGATAATGTAATGATAGCCTATGAAGTGTTACATACTATGAAAACAAGGTTGAAAGGTAAGCAAGGGAGCATGGCACTAAAGTTGGATATGTCGAAGGCTTATGACAGGATAGAATGGAAGTTCCTTGAAGCTGTTTTAAGGAGATTGGGCTTTAATCAGCAGTGGATTAAACTTGTGATGAGTTGTGTGAATTCAGTGAACTATTTTGTGCTTTTGAATGGGAAACCAGGGAGGAAGGTGATACCTTCTAGGGGATTAAGGCAAGGAGACCCAATCTCTCCCTACTTGTTCATTCTTTATGCTGAATGTCTCAGCTCCTTATTGAATTCAGCTGACCAGAGAGGTGTTATAAGAGGGGTGGCAGTGGCTAGAAATGGATTAAGAGTCAATCATCTGCTCTTTGCAGATGATTGTGTTTTGTTTGGTAGAGCTAATGAGGAGGAATGGAAACAATGGTGCTTTCTGTTAAAAATGTATGAGGTAGCTTCAGGTCAGTTTCTTAATGAGGAAAAATCATCCTTATTCTTTAGCACAAACACTGCTGCATCAGAAAAAAGAAACATCATTTTGGCAGTAGGTGGGGTGGTTTGTGGATCCTATAAAAAATACTTGGGCTTACTTACTATGGTGGGCAAGTCCAAATATAACACATTTAAAGGGGTTAAGGAGAAGGTGTGGAAGAAAATTGATAGTTGGAAAAACAGTTTTTTGTCTCAAGCTGGGAAAGAGATCCTTATCAAAGCTGCGCTGCAAGTTATCCCTTCTTACACTTTGGGGGTCGTTAGATTGCCTTTTTTTTTTTTTTTGTGTAAGGAACTTAATTCCTTGTATGCTAGATTCTGGTGGGGTCATAAAGAAAATGGAAAGAAAGTGCATTTGTGGAATTGGGAAAGAATGGGAAGGCAGAAAGCAAAATGGGGCATGGGTTTTCGAGATATTGAAACCTTTAATGCTACTATGCTTGCTAAACAAGGATGACGCTTCTTGACTAATTCTTTATCTCTGGTTGCCAGAATTTATAGGGAGAAATATTTCAAGAATTTAGATTTCTTAAGTGCTAAAATTGGGTTCAACCCTTCATTTATTTGGAGAAGTGTTTTGTCAGCAAGATCTCTTCTAAATGAGGGGTTGCATTGGAGAGTGGGTAATGGGAACAAAGTAAAAATTTGGGGGGAGAAATGGTTGCCAACTCCTGTGACTAATTGTGTACAATCCCCAATGATGAGTCAATGGAAGGAAGAGAATGTAAGCAAACTGATTGATCAAGTTACTAAGACATGGAATGAGGAGGTGATCAGAAACTTATTTTCACATGAGGAGGCTACTGTCATTCTTCAAATACCATTGAGTAGGATGGGAACTTGTGATAAACAGATTTGGGGCTTTATTAAGGATGGTGTTTTTACAGTGAGGAGTGCATATCATCTTGGTATGAAGAGAAAAAGAAGACTCCAAGGGGATGTTTCAAAGATTGAAAAGAGTGATGTTGTGTGGAAACAATTGTGGGGATTGGAAGTGCCTGCAGTGGTTAAAATGTTCCTTTGGAAAGCTCTGAACAATATTCTTCCTACTAAAAGTAACCTATTTAAGAAAAAGATAGGTGGTTGTCCCCTTTGCCCAATATGTGGATCAAGTGAGGAATCAGTGATTCATATATTATGGAGTTGTCTTTCAGCTGCTAATGTATGGGTAGAAAATAACAGTCCAGTGAAGAAATGGGTAAATGAGGAAGTAGATTTCATGTCTCTTTGGATTAAAATGATTAATAATTTGAAGAAATAAGAACTTGAGTAGATGGCAGTGGTTATGCGCATGATCTGGCTAAGGAGGAATAGGTTTATTTTCAAGAACAAGTTTTATAGTCCTAAACAAGTCATTTCGATGGCTGGTGAGGGTTTGGAGGATTACAAAACAACACAAATGAGCATAATTGGATGTCGAGAAGGTGGTGGTTCACATGGAGTGTAGAAGAAATGGAAAAAATCTGGCACCAACATGGTAAAGGCTAATTGGGATGCGGCTATGGATTTCGAAAACAAGAGAATGGGAATGAGAATTGTGTTTAGAGATGAATAGGGAGGTCCTGGCGTCTGTGTGTGATGTGAAACAGAATGTGAATGACCCTACTTTGGCTGAGAGTCTAGCCTTGTGGAGAGCACTCAAGGTAAGTAATGACCTTGCTTTTCTTTCTCTGAACTAATGTTTGAAGGAGATGCAATTGCTATTATTCAAAAGATCAACAAGGAAGGTGAAGATCAGTCGTGGATGAGGCATATTATCAATGATATAAAACAGGTTCTTCATCAAAAGGAAGGATGGTCAGTCTGCTATGTTTCTAGATAAGGAAATTATGTTGCTCATTTATTGGCAAAACATGCTTTATTACTTGGGGAAGAAAGGGTTTGGATCCAAGGGGGTCCTTTTGTAATCTGCAATATTTTAGTGCAGGATAAAATGTGTAATTCTGACTCTGTTGAAGATTTATAAAATCTATTCGTGTCAAAAAAATAAAAAAGAAGATTCACGTGTAGAAAAGTTTTTGAAGTATATGTGTGCAGAGTTTTCTTTTTCTTTTTCATCTTTATTTGCTTTTTCCTTCTTTTATTTAGTTTTATATTTTTTAATACATGCTAATATGGTATCCCTGCGCAACTCTCCTGCACAAAGTCTCTTGTACGTAATGGGACTATTCCTTTAGACGTGTTTGGGTAGTAGAATGATCTTATATTACTCTACTATTATTTAATATTTTATTATTATTTATTATTATTTAATAATTTTTTATTATTTTTATCATTTATTATTATTATTTATAGATTATTTGAAATCATTCTACTGTGGGTAACTTATGTTGCATTTAGATGTTAAACTGAGTTGAGTTGAATTGAATTAAGTTAAGATGATAAAATATTGTTAGAATATTATTTTTTAATATTATTATTATTTTAAAATTTAAAAAAATTAAATTATTTATTATATTTTATATTAATATTTAAAAAAATTAAAATAATAAATTAAAATAAGTTTAACTTCTAAACAAAACCTTAATCGAGAGAATATTTCGCAGGTGCGGATGGGACCATGCGGGACCCAAGATGACGTCCACGCAATCACAGAAAATGTGAGAAACGTACGACAGAAGCGAATGAATTGCGGGGAATCGATACTTAACGCCACTCCCACACTGCACGACTGTGACTGTTACTATATTCAATTCCCACACTCCCTCTCTCTCTCTATCGCTCTCTCTCAGACATTTTATACGCTTTCCCTCCCTCACTCTCTTGCGGGACTGGAGTCTCACTGGTCACCCACTTGCCCCCACAAGAAGACCTTTCACTGTCTCCGAGAAGAAGAAGGAACACAAAGAGGATATAAAGAAGAATACCAGCGACAATGCAAGCGCCTGGAAAGCAGACCCACTCGGTACTACCAAGCACAAACCCTCTCTACCCATCATTGTTTAATCTCTCATTCTCGTCTCTCGTTTTGTCTTTGGTTTTACACTCATTCTGGTCGAATAGTATACTGGGTTTAGGGGGTTTTGTGTTGTTTTTTTTCTCCCTCAACAATGTTCGGATTTTCTTTTGTTTTTTGTTTTTATGACTTGACGTTAGAGCATTCTCGTTGGATTCAAGAAAAATTTAGGAGATGTTATCAAAACCTCATTCAGGATCTCTATTTTAGAGAAAGGGAATACTTTTATTAATTTTAATTAAATTGATTTTTTTTCTTCATCTACACTTTTTCTCATATTTATATTAATTATAATTTTAAATAATAATTTTAAAAATAATTTAAATAACTATAAAAATAAAAAAAATTAATTTTAAAAATATTAAAAGTAATTTAAATTTTTATTTAAAATATTCACTAGAGTAATAACTCATAACATTAGAAAAAATATTGAGTAGTTAAATTTGTAAATAAAAGTGAGAAATAAATAATAAATAAAAAATAAAGAAATATTATTTTAATAAAATATAGAATGAATAGGAAATGAAATGTAGAAGATTTTTTAAAGATGAATAAAATTTAAGAAAAAATTTTAAAAAATGTATTTTTCATCTAAATTATAGAGAATTTTACGAAAACCCAATATGAATGCTCCTGAGTGAATGCGGTTTCCTTTATTATTATTATTATTTGTATTTTAATATCTATATTCCTTCGCTGTTTGGCTAAACTTTTTTACTTTCCTCGTACATATTAGAAGACTATTAGAGTTCGAATGAAGCTAGCGGAAGCAAGCTTTGTTCTCTGCAAATCTTGGATTAACATTTTTTGTTGATGCGCAACGAAATCCAGTGCACTATTTGAAGCAGCCATACAATCTTTTTGGGGGGTTTTTCTACATAACGAAGACGACTATAAGAACTTGAGAATTTGGGGAGACTCAAGTACATGTAAAAATTTTGATAATCCAACAAAATATATGAAGGGCTTGTCCTCTCCGTAGCATTTGAAGAATTCATCAGGAAGAGCCTTGGAGGACATCAACTCGGTGTAAAAGAAGAGAAAAAAAAATTGCCTTGACAATGTACACCTGCTTCACACATAAAACTGAAAAGTGTATTCTTAAAAGAAAGAAAGAAAACTCCAGCTTTAGGACTGGTTTGAATTAAGAGATGAAATGAGGTGAGATATAATTTTAAATTAAAGATGAAAATTAAAAAAATATTGTTACAATATTATTTTTTTAATATTATTATTATTTTGAGATTTGAAAAAGTTGAATTGGAATTTAAAAAAGTTGAATTGTTTATTATATTTTATGTGAAAATTTTAAAAAATTGTAATGATAAGATGAAACGAAACTTTTGAAGCAGGTTAAAATTACAACCTTGTCCTCTTTTGAATGATGTACTTCATTATTCACAAATGGTAATACCAAATTGTCTTGATTGGGGAATGTTTATCTACGAGCGTAGTTTACATTTTTACTGCACCTTTACAGGCGGAATCAATTACTGAAAAAATAACACTTCTTTATCGCTCCTTAGTTCCGACTTGGAGGCTAAGAAATAATCCAAAGTTCTTAATTTTTAATTTCCCAACGGGCGTACAAAGGTACAGGAGCTTAAATCTACTTTCAGTTAAAATCAAGAATATTTATGGGATGAAGTTTTAAAGGGTTGGGAATACATGTGCTGATGACTCCATCTAATTGTTTAACATAGCTTTCGTTCTCTTTGATTTCTAAACTTCTGTGATATATTTGTTTTAAGTTTAGTAATCTCTCTTCTTTTGAAGGTGATTTGAATGTGCAATGTTTCGCATCTGGTAGATTTAAAAACATTCTCGTCTTTCTATTGAAACGTTCTCATCACTTCCATATACTAACATTTAAGGTATTAATATTGCTATAAAAGATTGTTTGATTCCATTGCCATCTGAGTGGCTAATTGGACATCCTGGTGGAAAGAGAAGAAGAGCCACTGGAGCTCTGCTTCTACGTCTTTTGATATGGAAGTCAGTTGTGTTATACTGATTCATAGAATCCTCTGTGACTCTAATTTTAAGTATTAGTTACGTATAACATCATGTAATCTCAGAGAAGGGTTCGTCATGCTTGGTGCAATCCCTTCATGTAAACACACTAATTACAATTATATGCATATTATTGCCATTCAATTCCATCCACCCCCCCACCCAAATAAAGTATAAGATTACTTCATCATTAGGTAAATGCTACTCATGCAGATATATGAGATCGAACCATTGACTTAATCCTCTCACTCTCTCTCTTGCAAGAAGGAGATGCCATATGATAAAAAAAAAAAAAAATCCACTCTAGGTGGTGGGTACTTTTTCATTTCTACTTGGCAAATTTTTTTCTTGGGTGGTTTATTCACCTAATTGTTTACAAAATGCTTTGATATTTTTTTGGGTTCTTGTTTTTGTACAATAATTTGAAAATTGTTCTTGAAACTGTTTTGGAAATTCTGTGTTTGGTTTGAGAAGCAAAGGAAGTTCTTTTGGGAGGTGATACCAAACAGAGCCTCAAGTACCCTCTCTATGAAAAAAAAAAAAAATGCCATGTCTTCTTGGTGTTCACACAGATCTGTTGTTGTTTACATAATCTTCATTGTTATGATCATCCATGATGGCGCTTGCACCATCGTATCAATTGAGAGTTATGCCACCTTCTCAACATTGTCGTTGTGACTAATACCACCTTCAATTGCTTGGTCCTGTTGGCAACACCATTGGTGTATGTTGCATTTTATTTTTTATGGAATTCCTATTACTTGTACCCGACATGTATTGGAGCATGTTCTTTTTAATTTTTCCATGTGGCAAATATCAGGAGCCACTCAAACAAATGACCTTTGTTCATTAATGACCACTTTGTTCTTAGTTCTCAAGGCAGTAAACTAAACAACTCTTCCCACTGTGGCCTGTGCTGGGTTTGAAACCTAAGCCTACTTGGTGAAAGTAACCAGACTAAAAGACCTACTATAATTGCAAATCCCTCCAGCCATACAAGCTGCTTCTAACAGAAAACTATTGTAGTTATCCCTTGACATTTTATACTTATAAAAAAAAAAAAGTATCCCTTGTCATTTTACCTTTGTCATTATTATTTTCTCTCAAATAATATTTCATCATTTAATTTTTGACTTCATAATAGTTTCATGCTCAAACAATTTGAATAAAAATTGTCCTGCCTTTGCAATTGCTAAATGTCCATCTGTAAATACCTACTTAGGATTGTCTAGGACTGTGTGTACGGAGATTTTTAGATCATATGGACACCACTACCTAATTGTGTTTACACTATTTGATTGTTGGCCAGACTAAAAGTAAATTATGTCGATTTGGCATCTATAGGTTTTGTTGATTTTGTCATCAATTGGTAAATTTTATTTGGTGTTCATTTAATACTCTTCCTTCGTGCAGGGTCAACCTTGCAACACATGTGGTGGAGTGGGTGGTGTTGGTTTTCAAGAATTGATAGCTATTTGCACTAGATGTCGTACAGCTCGCGAACATGTGTATGAAAAACAACATGCATACTTTTTTTCTTTCTTAGTCTTTTTAATTTTATAAATTACCCTATTTGTAAAAAGTAAGGGGACTAAATTTGGATGGTCTGTATCCAATTACTCCAGTTCATGGCCCAATTGCAGTATGTTTGTACCAGGACTTGGTTGGATGGGTTTCCTATCTTGTTCTTTCAGCCCTTGAATCATCTTGATCATTAATCTTGTACTATCAAAATTTTGTAAGATTTCCTATAAAACAAACCTGCAGGTTCAGTCTTGTCTACACCATGCTCCTATGGTTACTTTTTCTATTATGAATCTAAGAATTGTGTCCATCCTTGTTCTAAACATTTTTTCCCATTCTCAGTTATTGTATGCGGAGTCATTTATATGTGGTACCAGAAGGTTGGGTTTGTGAATCATGCCTGTCAAGCGACCTGGTTTTGTCAGAAGCTAGTGGTATGGAAGACGTGGTTGGAACTGCATTGGATTCCTCTAACATAGTCTGCCAGGACAATACCCATACGGCAGGCCCCAGCTCCTTGAACCGGGCTTATTCTAAAAGGCAAAAGCCTGTTGAAACTGGCAAAGTGAAGTTCCTTCCCACGGAAGAAGTCCTTAAGTTATCGTCATCAACCCCTAAAAAAGTAACTTCTGTTCGGTCTAATTCTGGTTCGAAACCTTGTCCATCCATGGCATCATCGCGGACTACTCAAGTTGGATGCACAGCTGCCACTCCGAAGTTTCCTACTTTAAGCGTGAATGCAACTCATTGTCTTGGACCTTCAGGACTTGTGAAGCCTCCTAGGCATGGCAGTGTGTGTTCAAGGACTGATCAAGAAGCACTTCAAGCACCAAAAAACATAAAAGGTATGAACATTTTTGTTCCAAGTATTAAAGTTATAGATCAGTTATTTCAAGTTAATTATATATGTATATGGAGTTGATCTAGTTGGGGATGGTTCCTACTTCATAGCCCAAAAAATTGAAATAAATTTATTTGGAGGTGCATGAAAAAAAAGTTCTCTCGAACTTCTACTCTCCAAACTTTGTGAGGGTTTAATGGATTTACACCCGTCTTAATTAGATGTGCTTATTTGGAACTATTCATCTTATGGGTGTGCTCTCTGTTCCCTGTCTCAGAACCAAAAGCGGCTGTCACTTTTAGAAAGGAATATTGTCGCAATGAACAATCGGTAAATTCCCTTCTTGCTAAAGTAAATGAAACTTACAGAACCAATGCGGAGAAGGCTACAAATAAAGCATCCTGTCTAGCTTTGTCAAAAAAACGTCTGCCTATTACGGGTACATGCTAAACTTCCGGCACATGTTATCATTTTAAGTTAGTTTTGCTTTTAGCTTAATATTTTACCGTTCATTATTGAATGAAATGCCTAATTTCCTTTTTTCTTTTAAAGATATTCCCAAGACCCTAGTGACTTTTGAGATGAATTAACTTGGAGCCACAAATAATAAAATTGCGAAATCTTGACACTGTTGAAATAGCCTCACTGCAGTGCTACGAACAGTAAATCTCAGCAAGTAAAAACTTATTTGCCACTACATAGTCATCAAACCAAATTAAGGCTTGGGGTGATCAATCCTATAACAACCCCGCCTTAGGAAGGGTGGAGTCGCTACTTGTTCTTTTTTTTTTTATTTTTTTCTAGTAATATACGATTAGCATGTGTACATATCACATGTGTATTCTAAATTTCTAATTTAATAAAGGGGAACACCTAATAGACATTCTATTCAAATATTCATCCATAAGAGACTCTCAGAGTCCATCATAAGTGCATAAAACATAACTATTTCTAGTTAGGAAGGGACTCTGTCCCTACCATACATACAAGAAGGTACTAAGTCAATGTGTAAGGGGTTACCATCACCCCACCATAACAGTTACACCATACCAAAAGATACATTGTTTTAAAGTCAAACCTGACAAAACGTCTTGACAAGGGACCCATCCCAACATAAAAACATCATCCATGCAAGTTCGAAGCAACAGGGAAGACACTGAGCATCTGCCTCTCCCTCTGCAGTAGTGCCCTGCTCCCCAGCCTCTTCGTCATTACCTGGACATTTAAAACGTAAATACAAAGTGAATCGAATACTCAGTAAATAGTACACCATGCAGTAAACATACTAGGCATCTATTTTTTTTCTTTTGAAACATGCATACATAAACATTTTGAGAATTTGAAAATGCTTTCATGCATAAACATTTTAACGTATAAACAATACTTTCATGCATAAGCATTTTTGAGAAATAACTATGCTTTCATGTTTCACTTTCCTTTGGGCCGGTGCACACTATTACGCCCTGTGTGCAGGGTTAGCGGCCTTCCGCCCTTGGCCAAGGGTTAGGAACCCCTTCTTTTGGATGGCGCCACTAGTTGCACTACCAATGGGACCAATCCGGCATTGCAATCTGCCTCTTTCCTTTCTTTCCTTGATCATTCGTTCTTGGTGGCCATTAACATTTTCATTCATAAAGCTATCTTTTCTTTCTTCTTTGAAATCATGCATTTTCATCATTCATTCTTAATAAATGCATTTGCAGTTTGATGAACAAGATACATTTTCATGCTATTCTACATATAAGAATAATTAATAAGTTTCTTGAGAGGGCATGCATGATAAGAGTTCATGATTTTAGAATGTGAATGTGAATGCATTACTTCATACTTTACAACCAATCATAATTTATAGGATGTTTAATAGGGGCTATCATGAAAGGGCTTGTACATACTATATTCATTTATTATTTTTTTTAGAAGAACATTTGCAATAAGAGATAGAGACATTCTTTCATAAAGAGAACTTGGTGTAAGAAGCATGGTCATAGCTACTAACCTCTATGCTCCTTGATACTTCCAACTTCACAGTAGGTCCTATTCCAATAAATAACATAAGTGTGTTAATACTCATTCAATATTCCTTAGCCCTCCCTTTAAAAGAGAAAACCACGATACTACAATCTAACGTCTCTTCTATGCTTAGCATTAGCCCAATTAAGTAATTTCTCGTCTAAACTTTACAAGAATAACATAATTAATACTAAAGCATCCTAACCGTCCATGAAAGGCCAATTAGGTATTTTACATGGAAAGGTAGTTGAGAACTTATAGGTTTAACAAGGTTTATTTGATTAAAGCTTACTTTGGGATTAATGGAAATAAAAGCTCAAATCTGGAAAATGCTTAACAAAGGGGCTTAGGACAGATTTGGCATCTCGGATAAGCTAATCAATTTAGAAAAACATGCTCTTTAGAATAGCTAATTGTCCCTTATTAGAAAAAGGCTCACTTGTCAACAATTTGGCTCTTGGGTCGGGTGGAATTAAATTAGAAGAGGGACTGTAACACCTCGTTCCCGTAGGATAGTGATGTTACTAACATTCATAACATAATGCCCAGTAAAGAGATTCATATCCTGAAATACCTCATTTATTGAAAAACATTAAAATGTTAAAACTGAATTGAACATGATTGTTTCAAAAACTGAACGTAAAATAAAAGAACATAAACTAATCCTATGAATGACATAAAAGAAATCTAATTCTTGTGTGAATATCACTTATTCCTTCCTAAGTCTTTGTACTAGATCTATTCCTGGCCATCCAGCTCTGCGTCATCATAATCACCATCTGTGAGAATTAAACATGGAAGAAAACAAGAAAACTAACACAAATGAGTCGAATACTCAGTAAGTAGCACATCATACCGTAAAATATAATTTGGCCTAGCATGGACTTAATTTCTGAATACTCTTCATAACATACATACATCTTCATAGATTTACAATCATACACGTAACATGACTTTCTGAAAGATTTTACATACATATATTGTCACAGACTCATATAGCATACGTTTTCATCATTAACATAAGCGGAAGCATATATAATCATGGCAAATATGTAACGTGAATGCATAATATCTTGTTTAACTTGCATGACATGGAGTGAAACACGCTTGAGTCCGTGTTTCACTTAACTTGCATGACATGGAGTGAAACACGCTTGGGTCCGTGTTTCACTTAACTTGCATGACATGGAGTGAAATATGCTTGGGTCCGTGTTTCACTTAACTGGTGGTTAACCACGCTTGAGTCCGTGGCACCGTTTCATTTCTGATCTTTCTTAATGTATGAGAATTTATTAGGTTTCATGAACATTTTTAACATGGCATATTCTTGTACATGTCGTAGCATAACATGACATAACATGGCATATTCTTGTACATGGCATAGCATAGCATGACATATTCTTGTACATGGCATATTCTTGTACATGGCATAGCATAGCATTGCATATTCTTGTACCTGGTATAACATGATATAGCATAACATGACATTACATAACATGCTCTGAACGTTTTATGACATTCCATGACATACATGTTCTAAGTATTACATGAACATGGCATACATGATCTAAGTACTATATGAACATGGCATACATAATCTTAGTATTACATGGCTTGCATAGTCTGACTATTCCATTACATGGCATACTTGACTTGAATTACTACATGGACATCTCATAACTTTCATATGATTTTAGTAACATTCAATCAATTGAACAACAAATTTATTCATTCAAACATAATCTCACATTTCATCAAAGATCGAAAAAAGGAATCTAACCTTGACTTGCCTCTTAGCGTAGCGTAGTTAACCATCACAAGCACATCATATTTTCATACATAACAATAATATTCACAGTACGCATGCATTTATATGATCATACTATTTACCTCTTAGCGATGCTTCCTGACTTCCAAGTGATAGCGCGTTACGTATACGAGGTACACGACGTTACTAATCTTCTAGGAAAAATGTCCTAGCATCCTTCCCACTTGAGCACATATCATAAACTTTAAATCTAATAAAATATCTAGCTATATACTGATTTCACGAAATATGTTTATTAATACAATAGGCTGATCATGATTTATTACCCAATAGTGTATGTTTTAAATCCCTTTAGACTTGTTGCCATAAAATGGTTTGTAAACCTCCTCCTGAATAACATAATGTGGTCCCTTAAGAGTAATAACTCTTACAACACAGCCCACACTTAGGGCAAGTCCAATTTAAATCACATGTTTAATTGAACTCACCCAGCCCATATAGGAAATCAGCCCACATAATGCACAGGTTTAGAAACATGAAATCTCCCAAAGACACTGTAGGCTACCATAAAATTACTTAAAAAAAGTTTCTTCAATAGGATTTATGGAGGCCTACGAACAAGGGTTTTTAAGGGTATTTTGGGAAAACTGGATATAAGGAAAGATATAGGCTTACGGGAGAAGGCTCTCATTGTGTAACAGAGGGGCTGAACTAAGAGCAAAGGAAGTGGTTGAGCCATGCTTACCGAGAGCAAGAGGCTGAGGCGACGGCAGCTCTAGGGTGGTTGGAAGCGACGTCGGTGCAACAGAGAGGTTCCTATGGTGGTGCGACACCGAGAGAGGGAGAGAGAGAGAGGAAGGTTGCGTGCGACAGTAGGGGCTTACCTGATGGAGTGGGTGCGACGGAAATAGGTTGGCCGGCGTTTTCTGTGGTGGTGTGGGAGGTGGTCCGTCGAGGTGGCTGTTGGTTGCCGGGAGGGAGGCTGCATGGTGCTTGCGGGAGTGGTTTCTTTCTCTGCGTGGAAGAGTTTTTCTCCAGGGATTTTGGTGTGTATAACTCAGAGGCTTTGTGGGTTTCTTATAGGCGACGGGAGGAAAGCAACGTGAATCTTTAGGAGATTGACTATAATTCAAAATTGCCTAAACTTTAGGAACAATCTCCTACGAGGAGTCAGATTCTGAGAGGATTTTGAAGAGTTTGAGTTGGACTTAGTCTTGAACTAGGAACCAAATCTAATATGGGAAGCTAACGGATAAACTATACGAAGGTTTTGATAGGAAAAGAATCATCGTTTTAACAGATAGCATATTTTCCTAAAATGATAATAAAAATAATAAAGACAATAAAATAATTAATAAATAAATAAATAAATAAAAATATAAAATACTAGATTTAAGCCCTAAATTTGGACCCGTATGTTACAGGGACAAACTTCAAGGGGCTGCCTTGTCATCAAAATAGGGCATACACATGAGTTTAGGCTTATAGGACAGCTTACATACAATAATATGACATGCACAATTAATCATCTACTCCTAATACCAACCTATGCTATAAATCTAGTGACACAAGTATAATAATTAGCTTAGTTAACATACATTATTTAATTAAACATAACACAGAGAATAGCAAGAATAACCCATTAAGTAAACTTAAAAATCTTTAAACACTAAAGTTTATAGTTTAATCATTTAATACCTTTTAAAAGCAAGTTTATAGGATTACATACAACCACAATAAATCTGTAAAACCAAACACCTCTAGCATCCTAAGACAGAACACATAGTACAACCTCAAAATAGAACACACGCCACCAACATACATTCACAAAATCATACTAAAGTCACCTATGGTTAACCAAGCTCATTAGCAAAATACCAAATTCGAAACATAGGAAATCATATAGTAAAACAGCTCCATCATCATTCGGTTAGGACCAAAACAGAGCATGTATAATATTTTGCAACATAGAGAAATAAACACAAACCAAGACACAAGCTTTCCATCACAAAAGAATTCGGTTGGCTTCAAAATAATATCCAAATAAAATGGAGTCAAGTTAGGGTTTTTACCTTGAGCTCTTAACTTCTTTCAAGAGGCAAGATAGAGGATCAATCAGTAGTATGGCCGTGTAGATGAAGAGCAAAACGATGTCACTGTTTTAACCCCCAAAACAGAGCATCAATAGGTGAGGTAAATAGTGAGACTCGACACCCATATGGAAATCATGTTAGAAGTGAACCAAAAGTTTATTACCTTCAAGATTTTACCCTTTGGAAGATGAAATCAAGCTTTGGGTTCCAAGCTTTGAGATAAACTCGAAAATGGGTCGGAATATGTTGAACCCGTGTGGCTTGGAGAAGATGAAAGGGGAAAATGTTTTTCTTCCCTTGCTATGGAGTCGCACGGCTTGGAGATGGAGATGAGGAAGCTTTGATCTCTTGAAGATGAAAGGAGAAGAGGAAGGAGATGAAGGCAGGCTAGGGCTCGGAGGTTTGAGCTCACGAGAATGAAGGAAAGCCGAAAGGCTCTTCGTATGAAATGGGACTTACACGATGGGGCTTTACATAAAAGGCTTAGTTCAAATGGAAATTGATGGCTAGGATCAAACAATGGGAGATATTTTGCTTATCTACCAATCCAATGGTGGATGATGATTGGGCCATTTCTTGAATAAATAAGATTAGAGAGCTTAAGGGAAATATTACAAAGTCTTAAAATCATGCCCTTCATTTATTTTAATAAATCACATTTAAAATAAAAGCATACTCATTTTAAAATAAAATAATTAAAATCTTAATTTTAAAATGCATAAAAGAATATTTCACTTAAAAGAATTACTAAAAATGATGTAAAAGTCTATGCAGTAGGACTCAGGTATTAAATGGCATTTCTATTAAAAAAGTAATATTGACTTCACATTATTTGTTCATATTTATTTTGAACAAAGGTCATCCTCAAATAGGTTTAACATGGAGAGGGAAGAGATAAAGCCGGTGGGCCAATATTTTTCATGTACTTAAGTTCTGCATTCTCCTCGAACTCATTTTAGATACTGGCCTAGGACTTGGCAGCTCAACTTCAAACTTCAAAGTTTACTTGATTTAAATGATTTTTACTTTTTCTTGGTATTGCTGAAACCAAAACATCTTTGCTTTTCTTGGTTGAATTTGAATAGACTTGCTAGCCTCAACTAAAATCATCTGCACTTCAACCAAGAGTGTTACTTTTTGCATATAATATCTTCTTAGAGCTTTAAAATCATTTTCACAGCTGATATATGGTATTATTAGTCATATATTTTGATTCAGTTTGCAATCAAATCTTTATTCTTTCTCATTAAATGGTAGTATTATTTTTTTGATAGGTAATCAAGATATTTTATTTATAGGAAAAGGAGGTATAGCCCAAGTACACAAGATGTATACATGATAAGTACTTAACTAGGGTTTACAACTGAAAGTAGAAAATCATGGACATTAAGTCCATTAAAATCAATGAACCCCCCGCACATACAAAAAAAGTTTTAATAAAAAGCTTTAAGCTCTTCCAGCGTCCTCTTGTGATCCTCGAAGCTCCTATCATTTCTCTCCTGTGAAATGCACCAACACATACATATAGGGGCCATCTTCCATATTGCTATCACTTGTGGATTGCCTTGAAGTCCTCTCTAGCTGCTAGACAATCCACTAGTCTACGAGGCATGACCCATGCTAGTCCTATTCCCGCAAAAAAACCATCCCACAAGGTCCTGGCCACCTCACAATGTAGAAACAGGTGATCCATAGATTCCCCACCCTTCTTACATATGCAACACCAATCCAACACCATTAAACGACGTTTCCTCATATTGTCTATAGTAAGAATCTTGTCTAGGGAAGCTGTCCAAACGAAGAAAGCTGCTTTTGAAGGAGCTTTCATCTTCCATATATTCCTCCATGGAAAAGTTGTCATGCCCTGGTTCGTTAGAACCTAGTAAAATGATCTAATTGTGAGTCTACCTTTCTTGGAGGGTCTCCAACTGAACTTATCAAAGGTGCCCTCAGTCACTCTGATGGAATATAGTAAGGCAAAAAACTTGGAAATAACTCCCAACTCCCAATCTTGTGCCACCTTGATGAAATCTACATCCCATTGAGGGGAACCACAAGAGAAGACCAAGAGACTAGCTACCGAAGCATCCTTCGCCCGTACAAGCTCAAAAATGTCAGGAAATGTTTCTTTGAGGCTTTGTTCACCGCACCATTTGTCATGCCAAAACTTGACTCGAGAACCATCACGTACTCAATACATGCATGGCTTAGGAAAGTCTCCCATCTTTTCTAATGTGTTTCCACAAACCCACCCCATATGGTCCGCGACTCTCATTTGAGCACCATCCTCCCCAAGACTCCCCAAACTTCAAAACTATTACTGACTTCCATAGGGCCCCCGTTTCTTGTTGGTACTGCCACAACCATTTACCTAAAAGAGCATGATTGAATTTCATCAAATTACGGATCCCCAATCCACCCCCAGACATTGGTGTGCAAACAGTTGGCTAGTTCACTAGATGAAATTTGAACTCGTCCCCCATCCCACTCCACAAGAAATCCCGTTGTAACTTCTCAATACGATTGGCTATCTTTGTAGGGAGCGGGAGCAAGAACAGGAAAAATGTTGGTAGATTAGAAAAGGTATTTTTTATTAAAGGAAGCGTACATCCATTAGACAAGTATAACCTCTTCCAAGAAGCCAATCTACATTCAACCTTTTCAATCACGACATCCCAAATCCCGTCTGATTTGAAGGAAGCACCCAATGGTAGGCCAAGATACTTCATAGGTAGAGAAGATACCTTACAGCCCAGGAGTCGAGCTAGATTCATTGCATTTGGGACAACCCCCACTGCAATAATTTAGACTTGAAAGATTCACTCTCAAACCAGAGACAACTTCGAAACAAAGGAGGAGAGCTCTCAAAGATTGAGTGTGCACATGATTTGCTCCACAAAAAATGAGTATCATCGACAAAAAGCAAACGAGAAATATCAATAGAGCCATAATCACCATTCCCAACAAATGAGAAATATCATTAGCATGAAACTCTTGGAACACCCTCGTGAGATCATCCTTGATCACTTCCCAACAAACTTGGAAGAAACCCATGGTAAAACCGTTAGGGGCTTGGAGCCTTGTCACTAGCCAAGTTACGGATCACTTTGTGCACTTCATCTTCTTCAAACGGCCTCTCAAGCCACCCTGACTCCTACTAGTCTAATGATTCAAAAGTTAATCCATCCATTCTCGGTCTCCATGCATATTGTTCTGAGAGAGGTGCTCATAGTACTGTACAATGTGATTCTTGATGACTAACGAGTCCAAAGAAACTGCACCATCTACCATCAGCGCCTCTTTTGCATTGTTCCTCCCTCCTATGCGAATTAGCCATCCGATGGAAAAACTTTGTGCACTTGTCTCCCTCCATAAGCCATAGTGCCCTTGATTTTTGTCTTCAAGAGATTTCTTCCATCAATGTTACTCTTTCAAGTTCCATGACTACTTGACTCTTGTGGATTCTCTCGGCTTTAGAGAAAATTCTTGCCTCATCCTCTCCCTCCAGAAACTGTAGCTCCTCCAAAAGAGAGCACCACCAAAATCTTATTCATTCTATCGCTTCAAATCATCCTTCAACGCTTTTAGCTTTCTTGCCATTATGATACTCGGGGAGCCTTGGAAGTAGTGCGACAACCACCATTGTCTAATTCTGTCCACAAAACCGTCAGTTTTAAGCCATAATATGTAATGAATTGAATCTGGTCTCATTGTGAGTGTTCATGGATTATGACATAAACTTTTTTTTTGATAAGTTGGATTATGACATAAACTTTTGAGCCTCAAATTGTAAACTCTAAGGAGTTCAATGCATACAATCCTTTTTTCTTTTTCTTTTTAATATAGAAGATAGTGGTGCACCATGCCAATAATGAACAAGTCTTCTCATTATTGTTACTAGCAGGCTATGAAAAAAATTGCTGGTAGAAGCAGCTTTAAGCATGTAAAGTTTGGTGTTCTTTGATAGTTTATATGTGCTATTAGCTGTGTTTTTCATCCTTGGGTACAATCGAATGATTTTAATCTCCATGTCAGAAAAAAGGGAAAAAAGGGCTCTAGCACTTGCCTCGGAGGAGCTTGTTTGTGCCAAACCACTGATGGATGCTCTTGCTCCTGCCAAAAAGCTTGAAAGTTCTCATATGAACATAGAGAAGGCTATCAAGAAAGCACGTACACATTCACCATCAAGGCGTTCCTCACCTGTTGCCAGTTCAGGTATGAAATACTGATGCTTGTGAATTTACTTGTAAGAGCTATTAGGCCCTTTCCATGCCATTATTTGGCTATATTCATTGCTGACATAGGAGTTTTTTAATAATAAAACTTAAAAGTGATGCAAGTGAACCCTTTGTTTTCGGAAAGAGTACTGCTACATCCACAAAAAAATTCCACAAACTGATGTGGCTTCATCTGATTTGTTAGATCTACTTCACAATAAAAGTAATTTTACAATTTGATAAACCATATCAAGCCACATCAGTTTGTGGGATTATTTTTGTGTAATCCCTTTGTGGCTAGAGTATTTCCCTTTCGGAAAAGGGGGGTGGTTTGTTAAAGCTATGCTTTATTAAGTAGACAGAAGTTTCTTCAATTTTATGGGGAGGTGTTTGTCAGATTCGGTATTGAAGTCCTATTGATCTCTATCTCGAAAAATATGGCCCTGGTAGCTTTGGAGGTATTTTCTGGAAGAGAGCCAATGGATCTCCCAATTGCTAAAGAACATGAAACTTTTACCATGAAGACAGAGGACATTATGAACAAAGCATCATGCCCATCTTCACCACCGATGCATACTTCAACAACTGTCATTTCAGGCAAGAGAATTAACTTGTTTTACTTATAAATTTTATCGGCATTAACTGACCCATTTACTAGCTATTATTTGATAGAATAATCCTTTATATAGG
The DNA here is from genome assembly GCF_004785595.1 of Juglans microcarpa x Juglans regia. Classification (NCBI taxonomy): domain Eukaryota; kingdom Viridiplantae; phylum Streptophyta; class Magnoliopsida; order Fagales; family Juglandaceae; genus Juglans; species Juglans microcarpa x Juglans regia. The sequence goes on from NC_054605.1 coordinate 3,083,063, forward strand.
AATGGGTGAAGTGCCAAATGCTTTGGCAATTCCTCATGGGGGGATGAATCAAGATAATTTATAATCAAAGCTCTAGATTTTTGTTCATCCCTTCCTGTTATAATATCTTTGGGTTTGTAGCTCTTGGTTTTGTATTGTAAAACTATTTAGTAGTTCTTGTTAATCTAATTCATTTAAATTCTATCAGCAAAATTGAAGAACTATAAATCTCCAAAATAATATATAAAAATATTGCAAATAGAGCCATTTCGATACCCATCAAAGGAGTAGATTCCCGGCTCTTGATTCCTTCTGTTTCATGATTTTTAAATATCTAGAAGTTTTTTTTAATACACATTTAACAATGAAGGGGCAGAACAAATTGTTTCACTTTATAGTAGTTGCATTTCATAAGTATAAACTAAAATTTGTAGGTCTTACCATGTTCATTAAATTCATTAGTTGCTGATGTTAAATTACGCATGTCATGTTATCTGGTCATGGTGTGATTTTACTTGCCAAAAAATATGCTATCACCTATCATGGCATCTTTTGATGTTGAAATCATGTTATAGTTGGGTTTGTATTTGGCAATATCATACAGTGTTATGTTTAAATGATATTCAACAATCTCGTTACTTTTACTAAATGCCACTCCTTTGTTTTGATAGATGGTAACTTTCGAGGTGTTGCTGAATGTAATAACTCTGATGTTGAAGAAAGAGATTTACATAGTGTTCTACCCAAATTCAAGCTATATCATGATTATCTCCCTGCTCTGCATGCTACTTGGGGGTGGGTAACCAATCTCTTTGTGATTTTGTGTATGAAGATTCTTTCTTGATGTTAGATACCATTCATTCAATAAACGAATGCAAGGAGATTACTTCATTATGTTTGGTGGATTTGTTTCTTTGGATGCATAGGGGCAGAGTATTTCCATAATTTTGTCCTAGTGGATTGTTTGTAGATTTGTGCTGGGAAGATACTTCTTATGAGGTATTAAATGAGTGCTTTATAGGGTGCAAAAGATGTTGAGTCCTTTAGATGTTTGCTTGAGCACTTAATCTTTCCATTGAAGTTTCCATTCTTTCCTACTCTAAAAAGTTTTCATCAACATTTTCTTTTTTCAGGGGTGGCTTTGTTTTTACTGCTGTGCCATTTAAGTTTTATGGCTGGTTCCAGGCCCAACCTCCATGCACCATCAATCGTAAAGCCTTCGAGTTTTCAAAAAGAATGCCTTCAGCCCTTCAGGTTATGTTTGTTCCTCGGTGCCAAGTATGGGCAGATCTATTCCAAAACAGTTGTCCCCATCTCAGTGATGTTGCTCTATATTTTTTCCCTGCTGATAATATTGAAAGGTTTGTTTTGTTATCTAATTTTTGGGTGACAAATTTTTTGCTTCTTTTTGTCCATGTAAATTGGGAGGGTCATGAAGTTCTTTTAGACTTGTCTGCTACTAACTTGTAGGTCCAAAGAAAACATGTCCTGCCTATTTGAGCTGATGGAGGTCCATGACTCAATGATGAGAAGCTGCATTGATGGTGTGGAATTGCTGATATTTACTTCAAACCAGCTGCATTTGGGCTCACAGAGTGAGTTATTTGGCTTCACCAGCATTTGGTTTTCCTGCAGTTCCCTAGTGTGTTTTTTCCCTATAGCTTCAGTTTTTCTCCAGTGATGAGCATACTGAGGACAGCCTTTTAGCTTTTATGATTGTTTTTGGTAGAGATTATCCTTATCAATACTGGAGACACTTCTGATAGGATCATCATCTTATATATTAGTTTTTGTGTTCAAAGTACCAAGGTTGAGGGGAAAGCTAGGATATGAAGTAGTAAAGTTGTCTTTTATCAACAGTATGAAGGTTCTTTTTTTTTTTTTTTGGCCCCGGGAGGGCGGGGGAGGACCAGAGATTATTCTTCATATTGGCACCCTAAACCATTTCGGTAACTAAAAACAATCCTGGAACTGGTGAAGGAATATGTGATTGAATCTTTTTGTTCTCAGGAGTGGCAGAGGGGAGGGCAGAAGACAATGCTTGCTAATTTCTAAATTTATTTACTTTTTCTCCAAATTCTCAAATTTGCAATAAGTGGGTACTAAACATCTAAGCTTATTTGATGAGATTTCTATCTCATGTGCAATTGAAACAAGCATCCTACATAATATGGACTATTGAAAAATGAGAGAAGGCATCATATTTCGGGAGTGCCATAACAAGAACTAGGTGGATTTAGGTCCTAATTTCTTAGGAAGTCTTCCATTGGTTGTGGCTGATTTTGTTTTAACCTTAATTTCTTTTCACAATTTTAAGATTAATAATTTGCCTTTTTGGTTGTATAATATAATCTGTGCTTCCCTCTTAATCTAGCCTCGCCTTTGACATTTTTCTCATTAATAATTTAATTTTCCTGATGCGACGTGATTCTGCATTTGGGGATGCTTAATGTCATTTTGCTTCAGTCAAATGGTTGCTTTTGACTGAGTTGCCATATATATTTATTTATTTTTATTGAGTAATGAGTTGCCTTATTTGTTTTGAATTTAGCAGAGTTTTTCTGGGCTGTCTTTCATCCTGTAAAAAATAATCACACATTTGACAAGATAGACAAGGAACGGAGTCCACCAATTGATCCTTTGGAATTTGGGACCAATGATAACATGGTGATGGATAGTTCTGAGGAAGTTTGTATGGAGATTGATATGGTTGGTGGTGAGAATGTGGGTCGAGTCGATGTGGCTATTTCAAGAGATGCATTAAGCTGACTTTCTGGAATCCACTTGCAAAGTTCAATGGAAAAGCACTTCAATGAGACAGCTTAAACGTAAAAAGTTAAGAGCTGGGCAATGGTGATAAGAAACCACTTGAGACAGCAGAAAATATTGAAAGGTATACCATGCCTTAGTTGGTGTGGTACCTGCTATAGAGTTGTAGATATGCTTAGCTTTTCCCGAAGATATCAAAGTTGAAGTTCAGAAGTTCTAATGCCATTCGTTCAGATTCAGCCATAAACTGGGTACATTTACTCCTACCGATAGCAATTTTGTTCGGGCTGTTGACTCCACAGAACGACCTTGCAAGGCCTCAGGCCTCATCCATGCCCAAGAAATGAATGCAGTTTGTCAGGAAACGTACAGATCAGGGTACAGATTACAAATGTACTGTCAGATGAGCGGTCTGTTGCATTTTGTCTGTCCTTGTGTACAACTTCAGCTGTTCACAAATTGAAATGAAAACTATGTAAAGATCCAATTTCCTGTGCAGTTTTAGTAAATATTTGTTGTCAATTCTGTTACCCCCTTCCTCCCGCAGTGCCACTTCAGTGTGGAATTAGTGTAGACCTTTTTTTTTCCCTTAATTTTTTACGAAGTTTTATGATGCTTCTGTTGTGCGTGCTATTCCAGATGAGTGAAACAAGAACCAAAACCATGTCAGCAATTGATTGCATCAGATTACAAAGGGAAGGTTTGGATCCCTAATAAAATTCAGTTCGTGGAAGAGGAAAAACAGACCTGGTATTGAGACAAATGTAGATCTCAAAGACATAATGTTGACAAGGAAATTATGCTAGCAGGCAGGGTCTTTTCTTTGCTCGAGCATGGCCAACTGCTCTTTCCTGTATTTGAGTTCGTCGTCATCGTGCGGAAAATGCATTTATGTTCACTTTACGTTAATTTGGGAGTAATTGTAATTTTGATGGATCACAGGGAATCGACAACGAAGAAAGAAATGACTATCAACTAAGCTCCGGGCAATTAAAGCAACATAGAACACGATAGTAATTTTCGAGCACTAAGTGCCCAAAGCATCTCAAATCATTTCCCGTGACCCAGGTCCAAACTCATCGTGAAAACCATTAACATATGACCCCTAGGTCCATTCAATAGCATGGAATCCATATCATCAACGATTTGCAGTTATTAACATGTACGCTACGATTTCCCCTTTCTCATGCCCATACGTACACCATGGCTTTCTTGCTGCATCTCGGGTAACGATTACGCGTATGACTTCGGAACAACTGCGCGTACGATTTTGTAACAAGTGATGCTTGGCTTCATGCCCCATACTTTACCTCTAGCCTGTGACACTTGCAAATTCCGCTTGGGATTTGATGGAGCTTGAAGGGTCGGGACATGCAATACAAGGTTATATGCTCCCGTTCCTGACAATTAAAATGCAATGCACTTAATATGCTTCTAACAATATATAGTAAACGCAACGAATAATTTTTTTTGAACAATAAACAAAGTACCAAAATGTTAATCCCAAATTATAATTACTTCCCATTCATATTCACATAACAAAAGTCATAGCATTAATCCAACTTGTCTGTAAACAAAATAACATAGTACTGGAGACAAAACTCCATAGTTACAGACAACAAAAAACCTAATCTAAATGCCAAATTGCTCACGCAATTTAGTTATTAGTTCCAAAATAAAATCCAAAAGCTGAAGGATCAACTCCATGAGCTCCCCGAGGCTCCCTAAGGCCTATTCGACGTCGTCCAATTGGGGGTGTGTGGGTTCTCTGATCCTTGTCACATTGTCTACCATTCGAGAGTGGATGGTAGTTAGGAATACCACAGTGAGATTTATAAATCTCATCAAGTAGAACTTCTAAGTTATGATTAGTATAAATAAGCATGCTTAATAGTAACATGACATTTATGATTGATGTACATGGTCTTGCTTATGAAAAACATGGCATGCTTACTTACCTAAGATAGACTTATACATGATGTCTTGCCTCACGGGATCACCATGATGTATTGCCTCATAGAGTTACCATGATGTCTTGTCTCATGGGGTTATCATGATGTAAACTTATATTTTATGCTTGACTTAAAAATATTTCATGACATGCTTACATGCATAATGACATTATGGTCGTGAGATGCAGATGATCATAATTGATATGCATAGCAACATGATATGGCATAACATAACTCAATCTAATAAACATAATTAAAACATGAATTTAATTGCATGAACTTCACCGCCTTACATACATAAACATACTATAGGTAAGTTAGAAGCTAACTTAAAAATTCCGTGCATAGTGTAAATGTAACGTAGGCTGAAAGGAGAGACGTTCTAGGGTTAGAATTTCCCACTTAATCCTTAAAAAAAAAAACAGAACTTACAAACTTTGGGCATAATTTTCAAAATTACCCTTTAACTTTTGAGAATTGCAAATTAGCCCCTAAACTTAAGGAAATTCAAACTGATCCCAAAACTTACCAAAATCTACATACCTCATGTAAATTTCATCCCAAGTCCAAATATGGATTTAGAACTTACAAAAAATAAACCCTACTATGAGAACTCCTCTAGGCCGATTCGTATATAGGCCAAAAACCATGTTTTGCTTGCTACTTGGCTATTTATCACACTAACATGTTTAACTCGAAATTAACAACTCATAAGTATCACATCAATAGTTCTAAAATCATTCAAAGACACTAAATAAAAAATTATGCAAAACCTTAAACACACCATTCAAAGAATTACCCAAAACATCAATATTAGGTCAAACCGGACCTAATATTGGTGTTCTTGGCCTAACACTTGCATTTTAACTCTAAGGACTTCAAAAGTCCACAAATATTACTTCTAACATATTCATCATCCAAAACTAGTCGATAACATGCTTGACTAACAACAAAATCACATTACTCAACAAATAAAAATTGGTTTGCATGAAAATATAGAAACCGGAACTTTGCATGCTTTTGACTTAAACATAGAGACTAATCCTTGATTTACATGCATAAAATCTTAAAACAATACATCCATTATAACGACCTGATCCAATATTATTAGGGATGAAATATGGATAATTTATTAGGCCTAAAATAGGTTAATGGTATTGGATAAGCCCACGAATTATTATTTAGTGATGTTGGCTAGGAACTTTTATTAGGCCCATAGGCCCAAGAGTTTATTTTAAGATCCATTAAGGTTGAGTGAAAATTTTAGAGGAAATTAATGGACCGATATTTTAGAGACCCAATTGAAATTACTCGGCTTTTTTGGCCTATGAAATGAACCCAAAATCGTTAGGCCCAATGTCGTTTCTCTACAATTCTAAGCCATACACGTCTCCTCTTTCCACTAGGATTCACGCCCAATGGATTCTCTTCCAATGGGATTACAACTCTACAAGTCATCTTCATGTTAAAACTCTTAAACTCACTACTCACACACACACACACACACACACAGCTCCATGCACTTTACGGGCATCTCATCCTTCTTCAAGCCCTAGTGTAGTTTTTTGTTTACCCTCAACACCCCGCAACCTCCAAGGGATCTCAACTCACGAAAATAGTCATATATACATATACATACATACATACATATATATAAATATATATAAGCATACACATTCACGCGCAACCCCTCTTTACGTATTGATCATCTTCAACCTTTAGACTAGGGTTGCTGCTGCACCACCGTGGGGTAGTCCCACTGCCAAGCTCCTCCATGGGAGCCACCTAGTTTCTCCACACAGTAACCCCACACGACAAGCCCAGCATCCTCAAGGTCTACAGTCAATCACTATGGCTAGGAAATAACCCCGCAACTCTCCAAGCTGCAAAGCCCCATCGCATCCCCACAACAACAACCAGCATCTGTCCCATGCACGATAGCCACCTCCTCCACACATAACCAACCTAGCCCCTATTTTAAGCAAGAAAAAACAGATCATGACCAAGGCATAACCACCCAATGCTCACTGTAGCTCAACCTCGAAGCCCACACCGTGAACCATGACCACCATGTTGCCCAGCCAGAGACACCATGTCGTTGCCACCTTAGAGATCCAACAAGCCACTTGCAATCACACGACAAGCCTCTATTTTATCCACATGAAAGCAGAGCAATCTCAACCCACTACAAGAGACGTTCAGCCACAGAAGCCAGCTACCATCTTCTCTTCCCTTCAAGTCGCCAGTTAGGCACCCATCGGATGACCCATGTTGTACGAGGCCATTACTGTAAACCACGTTAGAGACAACAATGCCCAAACCAAAACCAACGTTGCACGTATACCTCGTGAAGCCAAAAAGGAGCTGCTCCGTCCAAGCCCACCATAAGCCATAGACATCCCTCACAACTCAAGTTGAGAGCCCACATCGCATGTCCTCTACCTCTCCTTCGGTGTCTCTCTCTCTCTCTTTCTCTCCCTCTCTCTGTCAATTAATATCCATAACACCCCACTTAAAAGAACCTTAGGCCTTGGCCCTAGTAACCATGACCCTAGCTAAGTAGAAGTTGTGATCATTGAGAAAAAGGAGAATTTTGGAGTTTGAGTTGGTAAAGAAGCTTACACTACTGATTTAGTTAGTATTTTTAGAAAATTCTAGTGCTATTTTCATTTTAAGAAAAAGGTGCCAAGAGGCCAATGGAAGAATGACAAGTGGCAAATTGGAGGCTTGCCACCTTGGTGGGCTAGATAACTTGGTTAAAATACTAGATGGATTTGAAGAAGGCCCAATAGTTGGTTAAATAGGGGCCCTAGCTTATTAAGATGAGAGGGCTAAGGATAGACATAAGACTATAAGCCCAACCTGGTAGACACAAGACATTAGGCCCAACTTAGTAAGATCCAAGACTATAGGCACAACTTAGTAAAATACAAGACTAAGATCCAACCTAGTGAACTATTGAGGCGAAGGAAAGGCTCAATAAAAATCTTGACATGGGCCCAAGGAAAGGTACACTTCTAAGCCCACACAAAAGGATTTAATAATTGGCCCAATGAGAATTCAACACTTGGACCCCAAGCATAGTATTCCTATCACTATTCCAATTGAACCCCACATACATCATACCATTGGTTTCATTTCTTCCAACCATGGTTAGCCCTCCCATAACCTCAAGCTTCCATTCCCAAAAATCCATCATCTGGCCAATAATAGTCTTGTTGACATCCTTGATTGTTGATTTCATCAAACTTCAAAAACTCTATCATATTTATGAAATTTTTACTTTTCTCACTTGAATTAGATCACTCTTTTATGACTCTTGAATAGTGGATAAATCACAACCCTTATCAGGTAGCAAAAGGCATGTCAAATGCCAAACAAACCCACAAATTGGCACACACAAGTGCAAACCGTAGGACCCAAAACAAGCCACTGAAACCATGACTCTTCAACAAATTTTCAAAAGGGTTTTCTGCATCATTCAACCCTCATCATGTTACCTAAATTTAGACCTAAAATAAAGCAAAGAATAGTTCCAAGAGTCAAACCAAAAGCTCAACTATTTCACTAAGAATTGAGAAATTGACCAAACCAAATACCCATGCTTCTTCAAAATTTTTCTGCACCAAAATCAGCAACCCCCACATGCCACCATCTCTGCCATTGAGTGATTAGCCAAGCACTTAATTACAAGCTTGGACAATCACCTCCCATGAACAACGAACTGATTGGCAAAAAGAATGGTGAACTTAGATCACTCGGCTAAAACCTATGCTCAAGCAAAACCTTCCTTCATTTTTTGCTCAAATCAAATCACATGGCAATCATTGAAACCTTATTAACCACCTTGGAAATACACTCAATAGCGGTTACTATGCTAGCAAAATAGATCGTAAGGATGGGACAAAAGATGCTAAAAAACTGGACAGCTTTGAAGCCAAAACTGTCGGCCATCAATTTGATTTCCCATGAATTTTTGTTTCTAACTTCTCAAGTCTTTCAGCCTTCATCTGGCTCTTGTCCATGAGGTAATTAAGTGATTTAGGCAACTATTCAACTGAGCAAAGAGATGACACACTGCAATTTGCAATCAAACCCTCCACTGTCCACACCCACCACTCACATTCCATACCCTTCAGCCAAGCCGTGCACTCCCTTACCCCTCACCCCTCCATTGAGTCCTATAAATACATCATTCACCTCTCACTTTCTCACACAACTTTCTCAAGCTTTCCCTTAGTATTCTTGAGAGCAAAATACTCTTAGAGTGAGAATAGAGTGAAACCGAGTGGTGTGAGACTAAGTCCTTGGAGTGAGTTGTTTTTGGAGCACCATAAGTTGCGGTTTGGTGAGTATTTCTACCCTACATTTTTTATGGGTGATTTATTTACATGTTAGGTTTTAAATTATGCTATGAGAAAGAGGATTTGAATGAGTTATATGAGGTTGGACTTGGGAATGCACATATGGGTCAGATTTGGAGCCTTGCTTGTGTAAATTGTTTTGGTATGAAATTTTAGCCATGACATGTCTTGATATGTTATCCTAAGCTTAGCTAACATCTTGAATAATTGATTTAAGGTTTAAATTTGAGCAAAACAACATGTCATGATAGGTTTATAAGTCCATATCTTGTGTTGATCATCTAAACACATTCAATTTCTAGTTGCATGAAGGTGATCTTGTGATATCATCATTAATTTTCCCAAAGTATGTGTTGTAAAACTTAAAAAATCAA